>NC_083708.1:22788000-23485000 GCF_033118175.1 Dama dama | reverse complement strand
GTATTACTCCTAATCTGCTCTTAATCATTATTTTAGTCTTTACAGATTGTTTGTCACTAACGGCTTGTGCAAATTAATCCACAGAAACAAAATTCTCCTATAATGTAGACTATTGCTAAATTGGAAATGTGGACAAAGTGAAATTGTAGAGAGAATTGTTCTAGTTGCGCAAACATGAATGCATTTCTTCCCTCTACTGTAGCATTTGCAGTCACCTTCTAGTAGCTTTGAGGACTTGTTGAAGTACATGTGGGAGGCACACGTCTCAACCTTGAATGATGGCTACAAAATTTTTGAAGACAGGTAAGCATGGATCCCAAGTTACCTCTACTTAATTTGGCAAATAATTTTTGGCCTTTTCTATACATTTTTATTTCCTAATATCAGTTTTCTTATTAAATATTATATTTAATCATTGGGGATTAGTTATCTATATCATCCAAGGCAGGCACTCAAGCCATCACATTCTAAAACTAAAAATTACATTCTTAGTTTGTTGACAAAGGTGATCTTTTTAAGAAAATGACAAGGGTGCCATTCCGAGTGACAAATGATAACCGTACATGTTTCTGCTTGTCTTTTAGGTTTGAATATTATTCTAAACCAGAAGCGGGTTTTGGGAAAGATTGGAGCGTGTTTGTGGACTATGTAGCTGCTGCCAACTTTCCCACGATCTTTAGTACAGTATCTGCATTCCAGAAGGCCCTGCCACCACGAGTGCTTGTGGATGGGGACAGAGCTCCCTTTATCAGCGACTTTACTGACGTTCAGAACATAGTCCTGCTTGGTCTAAATCTTGTTGGTGAAGTGGATAGAGCAACAGGTAAAGGCTTATAAACAATTCCTTTAATCAATATCACGTTGAATAGAGAAAGGAAGAAATAATGATGATCTGAGATACATGTTGTCATAACACATACTCTTAAAGAAACCAGAGCCATTCTGGTCCGAGGACTAGAACAGTCTTTAACGAGGGTTGGGCTGATCATGCATGTAGTTACTGTTTAAACTTTTAGCTTAAGAAAGGGAGGCAATCACGCATGTAAAGCAAGGATAAGGCAGTGTGGAGTGGGGCAAGCAATGCTCACACAGAAAGACAGCAGCCATCCTACAGGCCCTGACCATACAGGTCCTTATTGACCCATGAAGCTATCAGACTATCTCGTGTGCTTTTTTCATCTACAAACCCAGATATATTCTTTCTCTTGTTGTTGTTACAGTATTTTTTATAAAGCCTTAATGTCACTCTTAAATTTAGAAAAAAAAGAAAAACCTATCATGATTAATGAGAAAACTAGCAAACTAACTTATATGAGTTCCCTTTACCAGCCTTACTAGTCATAGCAGAAGTATTCTGCTTCAGCCCCTCAATTGCAGAGTTTCTTAGCAGAGTGAAAAAAAGAAATCTGTAATTGCAAGTTTGAATTACTACATCATCCCAGTTTTCCAGACAGGCACTTATGCAGTGTACCAAACTTAAAACAAAATTAAAATATTAGTATCTTAAAAAAAAAAAATTAAAGCTTTTTTTTTTTTTTTTTTGAGCAGACCATTTTAAAAGTCTTTATTGAATGTGTTACAATATTGTTTCTATTCTACGTTTTGGCTTTTTGGCCATGAGGCATGTGGGATTCTACCTCCCCAACTGGGGCTCAAATCCACACTCCCTTCATTGGAAGGCAAAGTCTTAACCACTGGACTGCCATGGAAGTCCCCAAATGTTAGTATTTTTAAAACAACAACAAAAAAATGAGTCTGAAAGATATAAAAGATAGAAAAGCAAAGTAAACTTTAAACTATATGTTTCTGAAATCTCGTTTGCATTAGGTACAATAACAAACCCAAACATTTTAGGGGCTTCATGCAACTGAAGTCTCTTCTTGCTTACTCCAATAATGGTTCCAGGGCAATGTTCTCAGTCACTGGCAGCTTTCCTTCACGCAATGCTGACTGAAGATGCTTTCAACTCTAGCTCTTCCAACCCCCAACCTCTGCATTATTCACATCTCACCAACAGAAAGATACTGTGTTGGAGAAAGTCTTGACTCTTCCTTTACTTCACCTCATACTCTACTGGTATGACCTAGTCACATTATCCCATATTTGGATACAAGGGGGGGGCTAAGGAATTAAATTGTTGCCTAAGGACAGTTTTCTGTGACAAATCTACTCCATGAAAGGAAATGCATATATTTTAGGATCTGCCTAGCCATCTCTGTCAAATGATCACATAGCATGATTGTATTCTAGGCCTGCATCATATAGACTGGCTCTTCCCTGCTAAGATTAAAGGGCAAAGAACTGAGTCAAGAGTTGAGGGTCCTTGAAAGCTGGGAAGGCCTATACTGCAATATTTTGGCAAGATTCAATTTTTCCAAATTTTAGCTTTGAATTTAATATGTGATTTTGAGTTGCTTTCACCAGAAAAAAATTGGAGATTAAATATGGAAAACTAATGATTAAAAAAACAAACCTTGATAGCATTGTTTAGATATCACATAGCAAGGTATTTACTATTATTTATCCACTATTGTCCTGGCTAATCACTCTCCACATTCCCCCTGTCAGTCAAAATTCAGTAACAGCACCAAAGGCTTTGGGATCTCCAAATAAGCAGAAAATAGAGAAAACAGGTATATTAAAAGCAAAGCATTATTAAATACAAATAGTGATATTCAAAAATGAGCATTTAAATTAATTAAAAAGACACATATGCCATTCACAAAACTCCTCTCAAAATATCATTTAAGTAACTTTTAGTCTCCAAAGATACTTTATGATGCTCTTCACAAGGAATTTGAGTTAAATTCACTGAATAAATAAATAAAAGCAGGCTTTTCAGACTTCCAATTAGCTCTTTAACATTTCACTGATGAAGAATGTCATCAGTTCTAAGAATTGTCATGTAGTTTAAAAAATTTTTTAAATTATGTAAAATTCTCAACCACCTGTCCATCTTCAATGGCATCAGCTTTTAATCCTTGACTACACATATTCTCCACTTCATGGATCACAGCCTTGCCATGGTGAAGGGGCTTGCATAGATCAGTGAAGCTATGAGTCATGTCAGGCAGGGCTACCCAAGACAGATGGGTCATAATGAAGAGTTCTGATAAAACATGGTCCACTGGAGGAGGAAATGGCAACCCACTCAAATATTCTTGCCACAAGAGCCCTATGAACAGCATGAAAAAGTAAAAACATATGACACTGGAAGATGAGTCCCCCGGGTAGGAAGATGTCCAATATGCTAATGGGGAAGAGTGGAGGGCAATTACTAATAGCTCCAGAAAGTATGAAGTGGTTGGGCCAAAGCAGAAACGATGCTCAACTGTGATATGTCTGGTGATGAAAGTAAAGTCTGATACTATAAAGAACAATATTGCATAGGAACCTGGAATGTTAGGTCCATGAACTAAGGTAAATTGTATGTGATCAACAGGAGATGGCAAGATTGAACATTGATATCTTAGGAATCAGTGAACTAAATTGGATGTAAACAGGTGAATTTAATTCAGATGACCACTATATATAGTACTGTGGGTAAGAATAGAAGAAATGGAGTAGCTCTCATGGTCAACCATAGAGCTGGAAATGCAGTACTCAGTCCAACCTCAAAAATGACACAATGCTCTCAGTTCATTTCCTAAGCAAATCATTCACCATCACAGTAATCCAAATCTACACCTTAACCACTGATGCCCAAGAAGCTGAAGTTTACTGTTTTTATGAAGAACTACAAGACCTTCTAGGACTAAAACCAAAAAAAAAAAAAAAGGGATGTCCTTTTCACCACTGGAGACTGGAAATGCAAAAGTACAAAGTCAAGAGCTAACTGGAGTATCTGTTATACTGGAGTAACAGGCAAGTTTGCCCTTGGAGTACAAAAGGAAACAGAATGAAGGTTAACAGAGTTTTGTCAGGAGAAAATGCTGATCATAGCAAACACCTTTTTCCAAAAAAAAAACCCAAGAGATGTCTTTACTCATGGACATCACCAGATGATCAATACCAAAATCAGATTGATTATGTCCTTTGCAGTCACAGATGGAGAAGCTCTATACAGTCAGCAAAAATAAGACCTGGAACTGACTGTGGCTCAGATCATGAGCTCCTTATTGCAAAATTCAGCCTTAAATTGAAGAAAATAGGGAAAACCACTAGGCCATTCAGGTATGACCTAAATCAAATTCCTTATGATTTATACAGTGGAGGCGACAAATAGATTCAAGGGTTTGTAACATTGTACAAGAGGCAGTCACCAAAATCATGCCAAAGAAAAAGAAATGCAAGAAGGCAAAGCGCTTGTCTGAGGAGACTACAGATAGCTGAGGAAAGAGAAGTAAAAGACAAGGGAAAAAGGGAAAGGATACTCAACTGAATGCTTGGTCCATCACCCAGTTTTAAAGAATCAGTCCTTGGTGCAAACTTATAGAGTTTGAAATATACTTAAAACAGTGAAAATAATTGAATAAATAAAACCCATGCTGCTAGTACAAATGAAATTATACTCACTGCTCTGCACATACTTTTTATTGGAAAATCTACATGGAGCTTTTTCAGTATCAGGACAGATCGATCTAACCCATTCAGTTTAAATTATATGCAGTGTTAATGAATACATCATAACTGTGGACATAAGTTTCTGGAAATACTATAACATACTATAAGCTAGTGGAAATACTATAACAATGGCACTTTATGTATGCATTTCTTGCCATAGTTTGTTATTTTACCAAAAAATATGTATAAAGGAAATGTATTCAAGTTGGTAGGTCATATACTGCTAAATGGTGTTCAAAAAATTTTCAGTTTACATTTTTGTTATAAATGAATTGAGTTTCCTTTTTTCTCCAACCTACTATCATATAGCAATTTCTAAAATTGTGTGTAATGTAGAAAGTGCTAGTTCACTCTTATATGAATTCACAATTTTTTGAATATGTGTTCTTTTCCCAGTTTTCTGGTTAATGGCTTATGTTTCTTATTGATTTTTGTATGAAAATCTGGTCAATTAATTTCAAGTTTAAAGATTTATGTGTATAACTATCATGTAATGTACACATATATTTGTATGCAAAATACATGCTACTGCTAAGTCACTTCAGTCGTGTCCAACTCTGTGCAACCCCATAGTCTGGCAGCCCACCAGGCTCCCATCCTTGGGATTCTCCAGGCAAGAACACTGGAGTAGGTTGCCATTTCCTTCTCCAATACCCAAAATACATAGAATTTTATTTAAAATTAACATTTTAGCAAATGAGCATACATTTTAATTTACTTGTAATTATTTTATATCCTTTCCAGGTTCACTATCTTTAACTCTATGGAAAATTTTAATGAAGACACAGGCTGCAAAGACGCTACTTCTAAAGTTTTTGGAAGCAGTGTTTGCAATCATTAATCCAACATTTCTGGGATGATAAATGAATCAAAATGAACAATTCTAACTTGCTGAGCAACAGTAATTTCAAAATTTAACACTGTCACAGTCATACAGTTTCTGGTGTTTCTTCTGTTTTGTTCCGGTGTTTCTTGTCTCTGATGTCTTTGACTTATGCTCATGTGTTAGGATTTTGTCCATGAATTCCCATCTCCAAGTTCAAATTAATGCTATGATTATTTGCTCAATTAATAATTCTTGACTTTTGAATTTATTAATACTTAAAAATGTTCCAGATCTAAAGAAGATTGTATTAAGCTATCATAAATCACCAAGAAATAAATAAACAGACAATAAACTTGGATGACTCTTCTGCTGTTATCCTATGTAACCCAATATCATAAAATTTAGACCAATACGTCTTGCTGATTTATAACCAAAGTCCAGAACATTTTAAAATGAAATACTGACAAAGTTTTAAAACTCATAAAACAGAGCTGACAAATAGAATATGGAATTAATTTGTTAGGGTTTTGTGTGTGTGTGTTTTCACTAATGACAAGTTTACAGTAATTAGTCAATTTTCCCTTCCTTTGGTCCACACTTGATAATAAATCCTTAAGGATCAAAGTTGTCAAGATTGCTCTCTGAGGAGACAGATGAAACTGGCTAGGTAGTGGTGACTTTTAGAGCATGAAGCGTTCATTAAAAGTTTTCCAGAACATCCCTTGTGGTGCAGTGGATAGGATTCCACTTGCCAAGACAGGGGACACGGGTTCGATCCCTAGTCCAGGAAGATTTCCCATGCTGTGAAGCAACTGAGTCCGTATACTACAGCTACTGAGCATATGCCCTAGAGTCCCCATGCTGCCACCACTGAAGCCCGCGTGCCCTAGAGCCAGCAAGTTGCAACTCCTGAAGCTGTGTGCCTAGAGCTTGTTCTCTGCAACAAGAGCAGCCACCACAATGAGAAGCCCGTGCACTGCAACTAGAGAAAGTCCGTAACAGCCACGAAGACCCAGTACAGCGAAAACAAATACATGAATTAAGTAAATGAATAAATAAAACTGTGTGTGCCTGTCAACAACAACAACAAAAACCTTTAAAAAAGTACATTAAAAAAATCATAAATATGTCATTTAAAAAAAAATGTTTTCCAGTGATAGAGACAGAGTGAAGAAACAATGTAGGTTGGTTTTGGGGGGCTCCAGGGAGCTCGGGTTCTTTGTGTCTCAGTGCAGAAGAATTCAGCGAGAGGCAAAGTGATAGATAAGCAGTTTATTAGAATAGGAAACCTGTGAGGCCTGCGAGCCTGTGGGCAAGGGGTTGCTACTCCCCAAGAACTTAGTGGGCTACAGATTTATAATCAAAGCAAAAGTGGGGAGGAGGAGAAGACCACCTTCTTCTTGAGTAAACATCAGCAGTTCCTCCTCCATGCCTGGTGGGGGAGTTTCCTTGCCCATCTCTGGTCAAGCCAGGACTGTCATGGGGCAGTGGAAATGAGCAAAAGGTGGCTATGAGGCAGAAGATAGATGGGCCCAGGCTGAGGAGTTTCTCCCTTGTGGACAGAAACTGCGTAATAGCAGAAACTCCATAAAAGCAACATGATGGAGGAGGCTGGGCCTTGCACAGATAAGAGATAAAAAAAAAAAAAAACACATATTCCTCATTCTCAAAGTCAAGGAGACCTTCCCGACGTACACATGAGCAGAAAGGCTCCTTGGAGGTGAAAAAGGGAAAGGGTGTCATCTCACAGTAAGTGATGTCAACCTACCCATAGGTCTCTTCACTAGAATTTTGACTAAGAGATGAGCAGACACACATGAAAGGATCCTCAGATAAACCAAATATAGACTTAGAACCAGACAAGCAAGGTGATTCATCAAAGGAAACCTGGAAGAAATGCCTGATGAAAGTGATTCAAACTACTATGAGGGCACTACTCTGAGTCTGTCTCTGAATACTGTATTCTCTTTTTCCTCCTAATAAATACTCTCTTTAGGAAAATTAGAGATACCAAAGGAACATTTCATGCAAAGATGGGCTCAATAAAGGACAGAAATGGTATGAACTTAACAGAAGCAGAAGATATTAAGAAGAGGTGGCAAGAATACACAGAAGAACTGTATAAAAAAAGATCTTCATGACCCAGTTAATCACAATGGTGAGATCACTCACCTAGAGCCAGACATCCTGGAATGTGAAGTCACGTGGGCCTTAGAAAGCATCACTATGAACAAAAGCTAGTGGAGGTGATGGAATTCCAGTTGAGCTGTTTCAAATCCTAAAAGATGATGCTGTGAAAGTGCGGCACTCAATATGCCAACAAATTTGGAAAGTGCAGCAGTGGCCACAGGACTGGAAAAGGTCAATTTTCATCCCAATCTCAAAGAAAGTCCATGCCAAGGAATGCTCAAACTACCACACAATTGCACTCATCTCACATGCTAGTAAAGTAATGCTCAAAATTCTCCAAGCCAGGCTTCAACAGTACATGAACCATGAACTTCCAGATGTTCAAGCTGGTTTTAGAAAAGGCAGAGGAACCAGAGATCAAATTGCCAATATCTGTTGGATCATTGAAAAAGCAAGAGAGTTCCAGAAAAACATCTATTTCTGCTTTATTGACTATGCCAAAGCCTTTGACTGTGTGGATCACAATAAACTGTGGAAAATTCTTAGAGAGATAGGAATACCAGACCACCTGACCTGCCTCTTGAGAAATCTGTATGCAGGTCAAGAAGCAACAGTCAGAACTGGACATGGAACAACAGACTGGTTCCAAATAGGAAAAGGAGTACGTCAAAGCTCTATATTGTCACCCTGCTTATTTAACTTACATGCAGAGTACATCATGAGAAACACTAGGCTGGAAGAAGCACAAGCTGGAATCAAGATTGCCGGGAGGGATATCAATAACCTCAGATATGCAGATGACACCACCTTTATGGCAGAGAGTGAAGAGGAACTAAAGAGCCTCTTGATGAAAGTGAAAGAGGAGAGTGAACAAATTGGCTTAAAACTCAACATTCAGAACACTAAGATCATGGCATCTGGTCCCATCACTTAATGGCAAATAGACGGAGAAAGAGTGGAAACAGTGAGAGACTTTATTTTGGGGGGCTCCAAAATCACTGCAGATGGTGACTGCAGCCATGAAATTAAAAGACATTTACTCCTTGGAAGGAAAGTTATGACCAACCTAGACAGCATATTAAAAAGCAGAGACATTACTTTGCCAACAAATGTTCTAGTCAAGACTATGGTTTTTCCAGTGGTCATGTATGGATGTGAGAGTTGGACTATAAAGAAAGCTGAGTGCCGAAGAATTGATTCTTTTGAACTACGGTGTTGGAGAAGACTCTTGAGAGTCCCTTGGACTGCAAGGAGATCCAACCAGTCCATCCTAAAGGAGATCAGTCCTGAGTGTTCTTTGGAAGGACTGATGCTGAAGCTGAAACTCCAATACTTTGGCCACCTAATGAGAAAAACTGACTCATCTGAAAAGACCCTGATGCTGGGAAAGATTGAAGGTGGGAGAAGGGGACGACAGAGGATGAGATGGTTGGATCGCATCACCAACTCAATGGACAGGGGTTTGGGTGGAATCCGGGAGTTGGTGATGGACAGGGAGGCCTGGCGTTCTACAGTCCATGGGGTCACAAAGAGTGGGACATGACTGAGTGACTGAACTGAACTGAACTGAACTGAACTGAATAAATACTCTACTTGTTTTACTAGTTTTCATCTTTGTGGAAATTCTTTTTCTGCAAAGCCGAAGAGCCAGCGTCTTGTCACTGATCACCGGTTTAGTGGCTGGGATTCAGTGCTCTCCTTGCCACCACTCGACCTCAATCTCCAGTGGGGAACTGAAGCCCCATTTAAAGCCCCTGCAGGCTGAAGCCACCAGTATCAGTAACATATACTAAAAATGGTAAATCATCTCAGGTTTTAGTATAATGCCAATGCTTTTTCTTATATTTTTTGCTTTAAGTGCATATAAAGGAGCATGTCCTAGAACTCATTAATTTATAGAGCTCTCTGGGCAGGATATGGGTCTCAGGCCACCATTGTTTGAGTGTTTGGGGGCGTGTCTCATGAAGCCATTGAATGGTTTTGTTGCTAAGCATGCCTGCTCGGCTTTGTGTCTAAGCAAACCTGCTGTCTTGAGTGATCATTAACTTAACGGGAGTCTCCCACATTTTTTCTTAAATTAGAATCCCGTAGTGTGATTAACTGTTTAAGAACTTTTCTCTATTCGTTTGAGCATGCCTGTGTACTAAGTCGCTTCAGTCATGTCTGACTCTTTGTGATCCTATGGACTGTAGCCCCTCCCCCCCCACCCCCCCCCCCCAGGCTCATCAATCCGCGGGATTCTCCAGGCAAGAATACTGCAGTCGCGTTGCCATGTCCTCCTCCAGGGGATCTTCCCTATCCAGAGATCAAACCCACGTCTCTTATGTCTCCTGCATTGACAGGCAGGTGCTTTACCACTAGTGCCACCTGGGAAGCCCCCTTTGTTTCTTTACTCCGTCCCTATCACCGGGACTCATCTGTAGACTAAATCTACCCACTAACTGTTGGAAAAAGAAATTTGATAAATTGGTTTGAATAATATGGGCATTGGAGTAAAGAGGTAGTTTAAATCTCAGCTCTATCATTTTCCAGGGTGAACTTGGGCAATTTTCCTAATTTCCTCTGTGCCTCAGTTTAGTTATTGTTAAAACAAGATTATAAAATCTACTTGCAGAATTATTTTCTGAAGTCAATAAAAACATAAAGTGACTAGGGCTCTTCCCAATGTGTAGTAGGCATCCACAAATATTAGCAATTGTAGCAATAACTGTGCTCAAAGATCAGTGACATGTGCTGTATTGTTGGAGCAGTAAAAACATCTTTGATGAGCCAAGATCATGACTTAAGTTTTGACTGAATCCAAAACCACGCAGAGCATTTCCTAACAGAGGCAGTGCAGTAAACACTCTGCCAAGATCTTCTACCCCCAAAGATGTGAAATCACTATCCATTTATGAAACGTCTACACAAAACCAAACCCTCAATATTGCCTGAAGACAGACAGTGTTTAAAAGTCAAAATCAGTCAGTTCAAAAAGACAAAATAGCTCCCAATAAAAAGAGAAAACTCCACAAATACTAGTGTCCCAGGAACACAGGCTTTGACTCTGTCCAGGCAAACAAAGACAGACCAAGAAAAGCTGTCAGGTAGGTGCAGAAGGTAAATAACAGAGAACAGCACAAATATATATATATATATATATATATATAGTAGGTTGTACAGTGCCATCTCGGGCTTCCCTGGTGGCTCAGCTGTAAAGAATTCACCTGTAATGCAGGAGATGGGAGATGCAGGTTTGATTCCCTGGAGGAGGGCATGGAACCCACTCCGGAATTCTTGCCTGGAGAATCCTATGGACAGTGGAGGCTGTAGGGCTACAGTCCATGGGGTCGCACAGTTAGACACGACGGAAGTGACTGAGCATGCACACATGCATAGTACCATCTAGCAACTGTCAACTGAAAAAATGCATAACCTAAAAGCTGAGAGCGATGTTTTATTTGGCAGACATTCTTAGGACTTCAAATCTAGAAAACAGCATCTCAGATAATGCTGGGAAAACTGTTCTGGGGAGGCAAGGGGGAAGTCAGGAAATATGGGTGTTCTCACAGCAAAGACCAGGTAGTTGGAATGTCAAAAGATTACTATTAATTAAAGAAAACCAGATATCTCAAGTTTAGGAATTTAGCACTTTTTTATATGCATGGGAAGATGCAAGAGTCTGGGCTCACTGAAATCATTCCTCTTATATGCACCTCAGCTATCTGGGACAGTATCCTGTGTTTTCTCATCCTGAGTTTCCTCAAGCTGCACTGTTGGAGGTGGCTGCACTCTGATGACTGCTAGATGCGGGCAGAGCAGGAGGGGAGACATTCCTTGTTTCCATCCTGAGTTCCCTCAGGGCTCACCATCAGGGGTGACTGCAATCAATAATGGCAGCTACACCCTTTGTTTACTGACATGGCAGACAGCATTCTTAGTCCATATGATGGATTCTTCTATAGAATGACTGAGGAAGTTTTATTTGGCTTAATGTAATCTTTTAAAAAGTATCAAAATAGGAAATAAATTTATATTCACACAATTATATGTTTTATGAGACTGGTAAGAAAACAGCACATACTTAAAGGATCATTTCAGTTACTACTCAAGAAACCAGCTTTGTAGTGCTGGTGTTGACAATAATTTTGAAATTTTGCAGTATAAAATGAGCCAGATTACAAGGTATACCATAGACAGTCTGGTAAGACAGTCTTATTTCTGGGAAACCAATAGTTGCTACTATAAATGAAGAAAAAGTAGGCATATGAGTATATGGAGAGGATCTGTGAGCTTGCACATCCCCAAAATGATGAACATAACAACCACTCAGATCCTGACATCAAAACATCATTTTCATTCTTTTTTTTTCCTTAGTTAATTAATTTATTTTAATTGGAGGCTAATTACTTTACAATATTGTAGTGCTTTTTGCCAAACATCGACATGAATCAGCCACGGGCGCACATGTGTTCCCCATCCTGAACCCCCCTCTCACCTCCTCCCCATCCCATCCCCCAGGGTCATCCCAGTGCACCAGCCCTGAGCACCCTGTCTCATGCATCAGACCTGGACCGGCGATCTACTTCACGTATGATAATACACACGTTTCAACGCTGCCCTCTAAAATCATCCCACCCTCGCCTTCTCCCACAGAGTCCAAAAGACGGTTCTTTATATTTGTGTCTCTTTTGCTGTCTCACATATAGGGTCATCATTACCATCTTTCTAGATTCCATATATATGCATCAGTACAAGGTAAGGAGCAGCGGCTGCGCTTTGCTGGAGCAGCCGTGAAGAGACACCCCACGTCCAAGATAAGAGAAGCCCAAGTAAGATGGTAGGTGTTGCTAGAGGGCATCAGAGGGCAGACACACTGAAACCATAATCACAGAAAACTAGTCAATCTGATCACAGAACCACAGCCTTGTCTAACTCAATGGAACTAAGCCATGCCATGTGGGGCCACCCAAAACGGTTGGGTCATGGTGGAGAGGTCTGACAGAATGTGGTCCACTGGAGAAGGGAATGGCAAACCACTTCAGTATTCTTGCCTTGAGAATCCCATGAACAGTATGAAAAGGCAAAATGATAGGATACTGAAAGAGGAACTCCCCAGGTCAGTAGGTGCCCAATATGCTACTGGAGAAACAACTCCAGAAAGAATGAAGGGATGGAGCCAAAGCAAAAACAATACCCAGTTGTGGATGTGACTGGTGATAGAAGCAAGGTCCAGTGCTATAAAGAGCAATATTGCATAGGAACCTGGAATGTTAGGTCCATGAATCAAGGCAAATTGGAAGTAGTCAAACAGGAGATGGCAAGAGTGAATGTCGACATTCTAGGAATCAGCAAACTAAAATGGACTGGAATGGGGGAATTTAACTCAGATGACCATTATATCTACGACTGTGGACAGGAATCCCTTAGAAGAAATGGAGTAGCCACCATGGTCAACAAAAGAGTCTGAAATGCAGTACTTGGATGCAATCTCAAAAATGACAGAATGCTCTCTGTTTGTTTCTAAGGCAAACCATTCAATATCACAGTAATCCAAGCCTATGCCCCAACGAGTAATGCTGAAAACGCTGAGGTTGAACATTCTATGAAGACCTACAAGAACTTTTAGAACTAACACCCAAAAAAGATGTCCTTTTTCTTATAGGGGACTGGAATGCAAAAGTAGGAAGTCAAGAAACACCTGGAGTAACAGGCAAATTTGGCCTTGGAGTATGGAATGAAGCAGGGCAAAGGCTAATAGAGTTCTTCCAGAGAATGCACTGGTCATAGCAAACACCCTCTTCCAACAACACAAGAGAAGACTCTACACATGGACATCACCAGATGGTCAACACCGAAATCAGATTGATTATATTCTTTGCAGGCAAAGATGGAGAAGCTCTATACAGTCAGCAAAAACAAGACTGGGAGCTGACTGTGGCTCAGATCATGAACTCTTTATTGCCAAATTCAGACATAAATTGAAGAAAGTAGGGGAAACCACTAGACCATTCAGGTATGACCTAAATCAAATCCTTTATGACTACACAGTGGAAGTGAGAAATAGATTTAAGGGAATAGATCTGATAGACAGAGTGCCTGATGAACTATGGACGGAGGTTCATGACACTGTACAGGAGACAGGGATCAAGACCATCCCCATGGAAAAGAAATGCAAAAAAGCAAAATGGCTGTCTGAGGAGGCCTTACAAATAGCTGTGAAAAGAAGAGAAGCGAAAAGCAAAGGAGAAAATGAAAGATATTCCCATTTGAATGCAGAATTCCAAAGAACAGCAAGGAGAGATAAGAAAGCCTTCCTCAGTGATAAGTGCAAAAAAGTAGAGGAAAACAACAGAATGGGAAAGACTAGAGATCTGCTCAAGAAAATTAGAGATACCAAGGGAACATTTCATGCGAAGATGGGCTCAATGAAGGACAGCAATGGTATGAACTTAACAGAAGCAGATGATATTAAGAAGAGGTGGCAAGAATACACAGAAGAACTGTACAAAAAAGATCTTCATGACCCAGATAATCACGATGGTGTGATCACTCACCTAGAGACAGACATCCTGGAATGTGAAGTTACATGCGCCCTAGAAAGCATCACTATGAACACAGCTGGTGGAGGTGATGGAATTCCAGTTGAGCTATTTCAAATCCTGAAAGATGATGCTGTGAAAGTGCGGCACTCAATATGCCAACAAATTTGGAAAGTGCAGCAGTGGCCACAGGACTGGAAAAGGTCAGTTTTCATTCCAATCCTTAAGAAAGGCAATGCCAAAGAATCTTCAAACTACCACACAATTGCACTCATCTCACACGCTAGTAAAGTAATGCTGAAAATTCTCCAAACCAGGCTTCAGCAATACATGAACCGTCAACTTCCAGATGTTCAAGCTGGTTTTAGAAAAGGCAGAGGAACCAGAGATCAAATTGCCAACATCTGCTGGATCATCAAAAAAGCAAGAGAGTTCCAGCAAAACATCTATTTCTGTTTTATTGACTATGCCAAAGCCTTTGACTGTATGGATCACAATAAACTGTGGAAAATTCTGAAAGAGATGGGAATACCAGACCACCTGACCTGCCTCTTGAGAAACCTGTATGCAGGTCAGGAAGCAACAGTTAGAACTGGACATGGAACAACAGACTGGTTCCAAATGGGAAAAGGAGTATGTCAAGGCTATATATTGTCACCCTGCTTATTTAACTTACATGCAGAGTACATCATGAGAAACGTTGGGCTGGATGAAGCACAAGCTGGAATCAAGATTGCTGGGAGAAATATCAATAACCTCAGATATGCAGATGACACCACCTTTATGGCAGAAAGTGAAGAGAAACTAAAAAGCTTCTTGATGAAAGTGAAGGAAGAGAGTGAAAAAGTTGGCTTAAAGTTCAACATTCAGAACACTAAGATCATGGCATCTGGTCCCATCACTTCATGGCAAATAGATGGGGAAACGGTGGAAACAGTGTCAGACTTTATTTTTTATTGGCTCCAAAGTCACTGCAGATAGTGATTGCAGCCATGAAATTAAAAGACACTTACGCCTTGGAATGACCAACCTAGATAGCATATTATAAAGCAGAGACATTACTTTGCCAACAAAGGTCTGTCTAGTCAAGGCTATGATTTTTCCAGTACTCATGTATGGATGTGAGAGTTGGACTATGAGGAAAGCTGAGCGCTGAAAAATTGATGCTTTTGAACTATGGTGTTGGAGAAGACTCTTGAGAGTCCCTTGGACTGCAAGGAGACCCTACCAGTCCATCCTAAAGGAGATCAGTCCTGAGTGTTCATTGGAAGGACTGATGCTGAAGCTGAAACTCCAATACTTTGGCCACCTCATGTGAACAGTTGACTCATTGGAAAAGACCCTGATGCTGGGAGGGATTGGTGGCAGGAGGAGAAGGGGACAACAGAGGATGAGATTGTTGGATGGCATCACTGACTCGATGGACATGAGTTTGAGTAGACTCCAGGTGTTGGTGATGGACAGGGAGGACTGGTGTGCTGCAATTCATGGGGTCACGAAGAGTCGGACATGACTGAGTAACTGAACTGAACTGATACTGTATTGGTGCAAAACATCATTTTCCAATAAATGGAGAAGGATGCCTTTGAGGAATGGCCTATTCTAGGGTTGAAGCAGGTAAAGAAAAATGAATTTTAAATATCCTGTAATTTCAGAAAGCAATAAAGTGTTCAATAATAAATGGATAGGGACTTCCCTGGTGGTCCAGTGGCTAAGATTCTGTGCTTCCAATGCAGGGGGCCTGGGTTTGATTCCTATTCAGGGAACCAGATCCCACATGCAGCAACTAAAGATCCTATATGCCACAATGAAGATGCAGCACAGCCAAATGAAAGTAGATAAATATTTTTAAAGATGGATATATTGTCAAAAAGGATTTCTACTGGCCCATACTAGCATAATGGGTTATTGTAAATAATGCTGCAATGAACACGGGGGAGTATATATTTTTTCAAATTAGTGGTTTTATTTTTTTCAGATAAATACCCAGAAGTAGAACTGCTGGATTATATAGCAGTTCTAATTTTAATTTTTTGAGGAATCTTCACATTTTTTTTTTCTATAGTAATTGTACCAGCTTACATTCCATTTTCTCTTCTTATTGAGAAGGAAATTTTAATTTGTAGTGAATAATTTTATATCTATATATCTATATTATCTGTATCACTTGATCTAGCAGTCTTTCTACTTATAAAATACTTTTAAATTTTATCCAGTAAATTTTTTCTTATCAGTTTTCTCTTTATTATAATACTTCCCAAAGGTTAATATATAGGTAAATTGAAAAAGATTTCAGTGAAAAATATAGTGTAAGATGGAAAAATAGTGTAAGATTTAAAAAAAAAATAACTCTACATCCATTCTTACCTATTGTGAAATTTTTCACTGGCAACCCTCAAGGATGAGACATGTGCAGTCTGTAAGTACTTCAAAAGGTCATTGGAGCTACTAGATTGTTATTGCTCAGTTGACCTGAAAATATGATGAACATGCACTATGAAGCCATAATTTCTATAGGCTTTGTATATAATTTATTTGGTGTGAAAAGAATGGATAGGATGGCCTTAATATTAGATTGTTAATGTGGGTTCTAATGAGATATCATGTCATGCAATATCACAATAAAGATTTTTATATTAGAACTTTATTCCTTAGGAACATACTGTTCAAGGCATAAAAAACACTAGATTCAACATTATTCAAAATTTACCTGACTATTCTATAAAAGTCTTAATTAAAACACTAAAAAAAAACCCCAAACCGGTAAAATTTATTCAATTTTTTCATTGTTTCTGGAAAGGATGAATAACAGCTAGAAACATTGTAACAAAATTTGATCTGATCCTTGGATGGTGGTAGAGAGGTAACATTGCTTTATGATATTCCCATTATGCTAGAATCAACTGCAGCAAGGAACATTGTTGCAGAGAGATAATAATTAAGGTTTGTATAAGTGAAAAGCTATTATTACTATTGTTAACATGTAAGTAAACCCACAGATCTAGAAACATGGTAAAAGTTTATCAGAAATTTCCCTTGGTCTCATATGCAACTAGAATACACTTCTCTTTAAAACCTCTCATAAGGCAAAATGGATTTATGTTGTAAATTTACTATTTTAAACCATAGATAACAACTGAAGAATTTTAAAATACTAGTAAATTCTAAAGCACAATAAGTGAAAAAGAAAAAAATTGGTAACATTTGTAGAACGCTATACTTTTATGAATTTGTACTCTAAATTTGAAGATCCGATAAATCTTGAAAATATTTTAATATGTATCTAGAGTTTTTTCTTTTTAACAAACTTTTATTTGATAATGTATTACAAATTCTTCTGTTCTATGTATTTAAATCAAGGTTTGAGTTTACTAGTTTTCTATAACTGATATTTTCAAAATTGGATAAATTAACTACTAATTTTAAAAACATCTTTTTAAAATATCATGTCAAAACATTCACACTATTCGGGTCAAAAAGTTTTCTTTTATGTTTATAAAAGCATTTCTTTATTTGTTTCTACAAATATTCATTTCTTTGTTTCTACAATTCACATTCTATATTGAATTGATTCTTTGAGGAAAGGTCATCAATTGGAGGTTTGATTGTTACATTAAACTCATCAGCCCACCAACTGTCCACAGAGGTACATAGATGATCCTCAGATTCATGACCACAGACCATCCTTTGTGTGGGATCGATCAGGTAATTTGTCTAAAAGAGAAAGGATCAAGGGTTGGATTTACTAGGCTCATTTAAAGCTGTAGATATACTAGATACATTGTTGTTGCTGCTGCTGTTAACCCACACACAGTACATATGCTTTATTTGGGATCTGTTTTAAGTTTTGTCTTTCTGGTTAAGTCCTTGTTCTATATGCAAGCACTTGTCTGGCACTTCGATCTGATTCTGGGATTAGACTGTTTCAACTGAAGCTGGCTAAAATGCATTTTTTATTGGGGGGACAGAGGCTATGTCACTGAAACTGTATAGGTTTTTTAGCCTTTGACTTATTCCTTTGGAAGGTACTGTTTTCTGGAAATTGTCTGAAGAAGCTTTTGGCCTGGCTCTTCTGAGACCAAGCTATTTTGCTTGTTTGCTTAGCATTGGCTGGTATTGCAAGCGTTTGAATTGAGCTGTAAGCTGTTCAAGTTGTTTGAAAATTGTTCTCTTGATCTTAGCAGGCCAGTAGTAAGTGGTCTTGAAGTTGGATCTTTGTTCCCTGCCCAGGAATTGAACCTGTGTAGTCTGGAGGAAAACCAGGAAACCTAGCCCGAGACCAGCAGGGACTAGAGGCTAGGAGCAAAGTTGCCCTGGCTCTTGCCCTTGTTTGAAAGCAAGACTGTTTTAAGGGGGCAAAACCAGGTAGAAACTTTATTACTAGACACATAGTACAACATGTGGGAAAGCAGAGAAATAGTTTATTTAGACAGAAGCAAAATGGGAACACTCACCTGGAGAGAAAGTGTGTGGGTGTCTTTCCTAGTGAAGAGGAGCTCCATAAAATGGAAATTAAATCAATTAAAAAGGGGCAGTTCCTCTGGGTGTTTGTTCTCCTCTGACCAATTATATTGCTTCTTTCCTACATCTGACCTGACTTAGGGCCCTACCAGATATGTATGTGCATACTTTTGCCAAGATGGATTCCAGTGCAGAGGCTTATGGGAGTTTTGACAACACCTACTATGGGAAAGGAAATGGCAACCCATTCCAGTATTCTTGCCTGGAGAATCCCATGGACAGAGGAGCCTGGTGGGCTACAGTCCACGGGGTCGCAAAGAGTCGGACACGACTGAGCAACTTCACTTCACTTCACTTCACTATGGGAAACCACCTCTTCCCTCTTTGACCCTTGAGGAGCCTTCTGCGCGTGTGCAGTCAAAGAGGTTTTCTTGACCTCAAGAGTAATAGTTGTGATCATCTTCTCTCTTCCAGCAGAGCTCAGCTTCTGCCATTAACTTTGTCCTTGGCATGTCTAGGGAAGATAAAACTCCAGTTTTCTTCACTTGAAAAACCCCAGCTGCTCAGGCCCAGGGCCCATGTACCTCTCACCTCATTTTCACTCTAAAGAAAAACATCCAAGAAATAGTATCACAGTTACCTAAGTATTTTGAGAGTGTCTCCCCAGGACTCTGGCCAATTTTATATTTAAAAACAATGACTCTCCTCTTGCACATTTATAACCAAATGGATCAACCTGACCAATGACATTTAAAAATATCATTGACCATTATGGGGAATTTTTGAAATCTCCAAACAATTTTCTTAAAACCAAATTGTACTACAATTGCTTAAATATTTCCAGGGACTTCCCTGGTGGTTCAGTGGTTGGAATCTGCCTTGCAGTGAAGGGTACTCGGGTTTGATCCCTGGTTAGGGAACTAAGGTCCTACACGCCACACGGCAACTAAGCCTGCACCACAATGAAAGATCCCTCATGCGTGCCACAACTAAGACTGGATGAAGCCAAGTAAATTAAAAAAAAAATTTTTTCAGAACTGAGGGAACGCTTACTTCAGTTGGTATGTTAGGCTTCCCAATACTATTGAGAGTCTTAAATTGTCTCTCCACTAATTAAGATTTTAAGATTAACTGAGATAAACAATTTAAAAAAGATAAAATGTCTCCCAAATCCTCATGCTCTTCTCCCTTGGTTCCTCTTTCAGTACCAGCTTGTCTCTTTCCACATCTCCCCCTGGCCAGACTCTAGCTCTGATGCCATCACCCCCTTCCTTCTATACCACCCACACCCCCTCTATACCATCAATTCCCCCATGCTAACTCTCTCACCCAACTTCCCCCTTTCTCTGAAACTCTCCACAGTCGCTTTTCCTTTGAACTTGTTGGGATCTGTTTCTTTAAATCAGCCTTCTGAGGATCCAGAGAGCAAACCTTTAATTTCTTATATTTCCTGGATTAAATTTGAACTGCAAGTCTTTGTTAAAGATTTTCCCAAAGTAACCAAAGATCCTCACAGGTTTGTTAAGGAATTTAACATTGTCTTTCAAACTTACCCAACTGGTTTCTCTGACTTATATTAGCTAGTTCATATGCTTGTTGGTGAACACCAGACTCAGCATTGCATAAAACCTGCTAATAGGGAAATCTTGAAAGATCTCTAGAATGACAATTGGGAGATCAACCCACTAACTTATCACTTGCTCAGACTCGAGCAATCTGGGTGACTTCATCAAGCAATTTCTAGAATTTTCCCCAAACTTGTTGGTTGGAACAAAATTCTGATGAACCTGTTCATGACAATTACATCCAACTTCAGGTTGATTTTAAAGAAAATTCTGGCCTTCCTTTAGATATTGATTCCACCTGGGTAGTTTTGAATGCTATGTTTATTAATGGGTTGAACTGGGACCTTTCTTTTACAGTGAAAAAGGACCAGGATGAAGTAGGAGACTAGGTCTATTCTGGAGTTAGTTTATCTGGCAAACCAGTTCTCTCATACTCTGGATGAATCACCTGAAAGGAAGACTGTCAAAATTCTTAATCTTCAGCTCCAGGAAATGAAGGCTCCTAAATAAAACAAAAACCCTCCCAGTTTCTATTATTGCAAAAATCCAGGACATTGGAAATAGGTTATTATAAATTTAAGTGTTTCATGTGCTTTCAGCCTTCTCAACAGCCTTTCCAATGTCCTCCAGGTTCTCAAAAATGAGGTTTTAAGGAATTACATCCTGTGGAAATAAAATTAAATATGGCCCCTATATTCAGTAATTATTGAATTGCGATACTTTTACCTGCAACTTTAGCTATTATTAAGATCCCAAGGCATTCTAAACTTGACTCTGTTAGCTGAAGAAAATCACCCTGCCAATATTTCCACAAGGAATGCTGCCCTTAAAGGTAAGCATTAATGCTGCCCTTAAGGTAAAAGCAGCCAAACCTCTGTCACAGCTAAACGGATAGGTTCCCAAATGATAACATAGGAAAAAATGGCTAGAGGAGCCCAACAATTGGCCTCAGTAAAGGAAATACAAGGTTGTAAATTTAACAGTTGTTAGTTTGTTAAAAAGAGAAAGCTCTGGTTTGACCAAACAACAAACTGGTCATACTGGAAACTCTAAAATTTCCACTCCTCACAACTCTACATACAATAAACTACTGATCTACTGTCAAAATGACAAACTTCATGAATCAATATTAGTGAAGAAAAAAGTGCTTCCTTCTTCATAGCCAAACTGTGCTCACCTTCTGTTGCTTTTTCCTCTGAAGAACATTTTACTTGGCTTCAGTGGCAGGAACTACATCGTTCTCAATAACCTTGACCAAAACTTGTTTTTCTGGTACCCATCTTTTCAAGAACAAAATTAATGCTATATTTTTTACTATTCAAACTAAAATTTATGTCATGGACTCACCCAATTTTCCAATTATATTATGCCATATTAATTTATGGCTCCCAGGTAGCTCAGATGGTGGAGAACCTGCCCGGGGGACTCTAGTGGTAAAGAGCCCACCTGCCAATGCAGGAAACATAAGAGATGTGGGTTTGATCCCTGGGTGGGGAAGATCCCCTGGAGGAGGGCATGGCAACCCACTCCAGTATTCTTGCCTGGAGATTCCCCAAGGACAGAGGAGCCTGGCAGGTGTGGTCGATGGGGTCACAAAGTCAGACACCACTGAAGCGACTTAGCACATGCATATTAATTTCAAACTCTGTCCTTTAGCTCATTCTATTTCTTTACTCATGGATTACTTTTCTTTTTTAATCCATCAACATGTACTCTTTTTTTCAAGATTCATTTCCAGTCTTATTCTATTCCCAGACTATTCCAGCTCACAGCATTCTCACTTTTGTCCAGTATCTTATGCTTTGGCCTCTTACTGCTCTCTGATTGTATCAGTTCTAACGTTTCTTCTTAATCGTGTTGAAAGCTTTTTAAGGGAAAGCATTATCCTTCCTCAGACTTTCAACAGTCTTTCCAATTCCCTCATTTTTCCAATTAAAATTTCTGCTAAGCAATAAAAATGAATGCATATTGACAAGTGCAAGTAGATAGCTGAATCTCAAAATAATTGTGACAACTGAAACAAACCAGATAAAAAAAGAGTGTGCAGCTGTTTGAATGAAAACTCTAGGTAATGTCTAATCTGCAGTGATAGAAAGCAGATCAGTGGTGCCTGTGAAGTTGGGGCGTAGGTTGGGGTGAGGAGTTACTGGCATGTGGGGCAGGGAGAGAGTAGATGTAAGGGGTTGGGAGGTTCTTTTTTTTTTTTTCCTCTCACATTTAAACCTCAAAGCCTTGTGATTTAAACAAAGCTTATGCTCCAAGTATCAGAAATGATAAAAAGACTTTAAGATATAAATTGTAGGTTGTATTACTTTTTCTCACATTTTCAAGCTATAATAGTATGTCACACACTACACTGAGTATGTGTGTGTGTTGTGTGTGCATGTACGCTCTTGTGTAAAATGAGATTGGGATTGGATGGTCACAATATTGAAAATAAAATATTACAGAACAGCATATGATGGAGTATACCAGAGTAAAATAGGATTTAGAAATATCGTTGTCTAAAATTCCTAAATCAACATTCCATGAACCCTTATCTAGATTGAAGGTGGGAGAAAAAGGAGTATAAAAATTTTCATTTTCAACAAATGGATGTTCAGCCTAGTAGTTCTTACAATTGACCATGGAAATCTTTTGTTTTTCTATAAGATGAGCATATCAAAAGGATAGTTTTGAGGTACAAACTTCAGGAAATGTTAATTTATCATTTCACGTATTTTGTGGAAGAGGAAAATCAAGCCCTGCGGAGTGTGAATTAAAGTCGTGCAGCAACCTAGTGGCAAAAATGAGCTATCCACAGGCAGTGCATTTTATATACATGTCAAACTTAGGTTATAAATTTACATGATCTGGGTTAAAATCCATTTTATAATACTTTAAATCTGTGTGGCTTTTGCAAAATCACTTAAGCAATCTGTTTTTTTTTTTCCTTTGTAATTTGCAACTGTTTTTTTTGTTGTTGTTTATTTATTTATTTTTTTTTTCAGTGGGTTTTGTCATCCATTGACATGAATCAGCAATAGATTTACACGTATTCCCCATCCCGATCCCCCCTCCCACCTCCCTCTCCACCCGATTCCTCTGGGTCTTCCCAGTGCACCAGGCCCGAGCACTTGTCTCATGCATCCCACCTGGGCTGGTGATCTGTTTCACCATAGATAATATACATGCTGTTCTTTTGAAACATCCCACCCTCACCTTCTCCCACAGAGTTCAAAAGTCTGTTCTGTACTTCTGTGACTCTTTTTCTGTTTTGCATGAAGGGTTGTCGTTACCATCTTTCTAAATTCCATATATATGTGTTAGTATGCTGTAATGTTCTTTATCTTTCTGGCTTACTTCACTCTGTATAAGGGGCTCCAGTTTCATCCATCTCATTAGGACTGGTTCAAATGAATTCTTTTTAATGGCTGAGTAATATTCCATGGTGTATATGTACCACAGCTTCCTTATCCATTCATCTGCTGATGGGCATCTAGGTTGCTTCCATGTCCTGGCTATTATAAACAGTGCTGTGATGAACATTGGGGTGCACATGTCTCTTTCAGATCTGGTTTCCTCAGTGTGTATGCCCAGAAGAGGGATTGCTGGGTCACATGACAGTTCTATTTCCAGTTTTTTAAGAAATCTCCACACTGTTTTCCATAGCGGCTGTACTAGTTTGCATTCCCACCAACAGTGTAAGAGGGTTCCCTTTTCTCCACACCCTCTCCAGCATTTATTGCTTGTAGACTTTTGGATAGCAGCCATCCTGACTGGCGTGTAATGGTACCTCATTGTGGTTTTGATTTGCATTTCTCTGATAATGAGTGATGTTGAGCATCTTTTCATGTGTTTGTTAGCCATCTGTATGTCTTCTTTGGAGAAATGTCTGTTTAGTTCTTTGGCCCATTTTTTGATTGGGTCATTTATTTTTCTGGAATTGAGCTTCAAGAGTTGCTTGTATATTTTTGAGATTAATCCTTCGTCTGTTTCTTCATTTGCTATTATTTTCTCCCAATCTGAGGGCTGTCTTTTCACCTTACTTATAGTTTCCTTTGTTGTGCAAAAGCTTTTAAGTTTCATTAGGTCCCATTTGTTTAGTTTTGCTTTTATTTCCAACATTCTGGGAGGTGGGTCATAGAGGATCTTGCTGTGATTTATGTCGGAGAGTGTTTTGCCTATGTTCTCCGGGAGGTTCTTGAAGATGAGAATACAAAAGGGCAAAGAAGTTTTTTTAGAATAGCACATATGGTCATTATCTATGATGATGGGTTCAAATCTCTACACACATATTAAACTTCTCAAACTCATCAGTGAATATATTTTTAAATATGCAGCTTATTGTGTGCTTGTATATTAATAAATCTATTTAAAAGACTCTGCTAAGCAAACAAGAAACAAACATTCAGAAAGCCTAAGTATTGTGCAAGCATTGTGTCCTTGTTATTAAACTAAAACATATAACTTAAGAGCCTCAAAATTCCTCAGTCTGAATTTAAAGGCATTTCTTAAAGAGGCCCTATTTGATCTTCCCAAATTTACTATCCACTACTTTTTTCACATTCCAATTCTCCCATCAATGTGGTAGTCTTGCTTCTGATACAACCTGCTGTCATTGCCATATCTGTAATATTATTCTGGCAATGCTTTCTTCACACTTTTTGGTCCTACTTTCTTCTTATGTTAATTATTGACTGGGAGATTTTTACAGAAACTGAGGCCTGTGGTCGGCAATTTTTATTTTGGCTGGTCAAAAATTAGTTCTGTTATTTCACTAACACTTTGCAGGTTATTACATTCAATAGTTACATCTGATACACTGTAAAGTCTTCCAATTTTTGTGAAATGTTGTCTTCAATCCACTCTTCTACAGAAGCAAAGAAGCATCCTCCCCAAACCGGTGAGTTTCATTTTCACTTTCCATATCAGAATCAATCACTAAGGTTTTTTGTCTTTTTGTTGGTCTAATATTCACATTGTCTGAATCAGAACTATATTCTGAAGAATTATCATCTTCTGAGACACTAGTATATATGTTGCTTGGACAGTCAGAGAAAGTATCTGCATAAAATTCACCAAAATGTTCTTCACTCAAAACTTCACAAAGCGTCATTTTAGAAAACTTTATATTTACAACATACATTCAGTTCAGTTCAGTTCAGTTCAGTCGCTCAGTCGTGTCCGACTCTTTGCAACCCCATGAACCGCAGCACGCCAGGCCTCCCTGTCCATCACCAACTCCCAGAGTTAACTCAAACATTTAGGTTAGAATGAAAACTTAATGGAGCAAAATGTGAATGATAACAATAATCATAAGTTGCATAATGAACCCTTGATCAATTTTAAGATCTAACTTCACACGGCGATGTTAATCATATCACTCGCTAAAAAATGTATTGATATCTCCGGTCAATAAAGTTCGGGTGACACAAGACGTACTAATATGCGCCGGTCAATACTGTGTTAATCTCAGCCTGTGTTTGCCACTCTTTCCTGAGCTGCTCTTGTACTTAGTCTTTATCTTACCTTTGAGACTGTTGGTGGGGGCTTTCCTGGTGACTCAGCCCGTAAAGAATCTTCCTGCAACGCCGGAGACTTGGTTGGGAAGATTCCTTGGAGAACGGCATGGCAACCCACTCCAGTACTGCTGCCTGGAGAATTCCATGGACAGTGGAGCCTGGTGGGCTACAGTCCATCGAGTCGCAAAGAGTTGGACATCACTGAGCAACACTTTCATTGTTACACTGTTGGTGAAATACTTTTTTGGCCACTTTTATAATTTTTAATCCTGTTAAAATTTTCTCTAGTTATGTCATAGTGTTCAATTAAATATGGAGTAAAATCAGCTACCAAAAAAAAAAAAAAAAAGGATTCCACTTATTGAGTTCTTGAATGAAAATGAAATTCTTTAATTAAGTATCCAATCCAACATTCTACCAAGCCATTTGCTCATTACTGGGCTGAGCAGAAAACTTTTCTAGGAGTGGGTGTGTGTCAATATGTACATATATATGTATATAAGAATGTATATATGTGTATAATTGAATTACTTTGCTTTACGGCAGTAATTAACATTGTAAATCAACTGTATTTGAATTTAAATAATTTTTTTAATTTTAAAAATGAGCAAAAGACATAAAAGCACATTTTAGGTAAGAAAAGATATGGATGTCAAATAAGCACATGAAAAGATGTCTAACGTCACTAGCTATTGAGGAAATTAAAATTAAAAACCTTAGTGAGATATCATTACATGCCTGTTAGAATGGCTAAAATAAAAAATAGTGGTAACATAAATGCTAGTTAGGATGCAAGAAACTGGATCATTCATATGTTGCTGACAGGAATGTAAAATGGCAAAACCACTCTGGAAAACAATTTGGCATTTTCTTTTAACACTAAAAATGGACTTACTACATAACTAAGCAAGTAAACTCTTAGATACACATCCCAGGGAAATGATAACTTCTTTCCGGGCAGAAAATTTGTATACAGATATTTAAATTTATTGCAGCTTTATTTGTAGTAGCCCAAAACTATAATAGCCAGGAACCCAAATGGCATTAGTGGATAAATGAATAAACAAACTTGTACATCCAAGTCAAATAGTGTTTGTTGTTTAGTCACTAAGTTGTGTTCAACTCTTTCACAAGCCCATAGACTGTAACCTGCCAGGCTCCTCTGTCCATGGAATTGCCTAGAGAAGAGTACCGGAGTGGGTTGCCATTTCCTTCTCCAGGGGATCTTCCTGACCCAGGGATTGAATCTGCGTCTCTAGCATTGGCAGGTGGATTCTTTACCACTAAGCCACCGGGGAAGCAGTGTAAAGAGGTAGAATGACGACCGAGTCTTGTGACGATGGTACAGTTAAGTATATTCTATTAATAATGGTAGTAATTACACAAAGCTACACATGTGATAAACTTGAAGAGATAAATACACATGAAGTGAAGTGAAGTGAAGTCGCTCAGTCGTGTCCAACTCTTTTCAACCCCACAGACTGTAGCCTACCAGGTTCCTCTGTCCATGGAATTTTCCAGGCAAGAATACTGGAGTGGGTTGCCATTTCCTTCTCCAGGGGATCTTCCCGACCCAGGGATTGAACCCGGGTCTCCAGCATTTTAGGCAGATGCTTTACCGTCTGAGCTACCAGGAAAGCCCATAAATATGTATAAATACAAATACAGGTACACAAATGATACAGCTGGAACTGATGAAATCTGAACAAGCTAAATGGATTAAAGCAATGTCAATATCCTGGTTTTGATCATGTAAAATCTTAACATTGAGGGAATTTAGGTGATGAGTGCCTGCAACTTCCCTGTATATTTTTTGCACTTCCCTATGAATAATCAAAGCTATGGTTTTTCCAGTAGTCATGTATGGATGTGAGAGTTGGAATATAAAGAAAGCTGAGCATTGAAGAATTGATGCTTTTGAACTGTGGTGTTGGAGAAATCTCTTGAGAGTCCCCTGGACTGCAAGGAGATCTAATCAGTCAATCCTAAAGCAAATCAGTCCTGAATATTCACTGGAAGGACTGATGCTGAAGCTGAAACTCCAATACTTTGACTACCTGATGAGAAGAATCGACTCATTGGAAAAGACCCTGATGCTGGGAAAGATTGAAGGTGGGAGGAGAAGGGGATGACAGAGAATGAGATGGTTGGATGGCATCACCGACACGATGGACATGAGTTTGAGCAAGCTCTGGGAGTTGGTGATGGACAGGGAAGCCTGGCATACTACAGTCCACGGGGTCACAAAGAGTGGGACATAACTGAGCAACTGAACTGAACTGAACTGATGAATTTATAATTATAGCAAAATAAAAAGGCTTTTAAAAAGTGAGAATGTACGTTATTTTGTTATACGTGGCCAGATTCTTCTGTGAGTCTTGTACTATTTTGCCCTGCTACTGGTAATAAAGACTTAATGTTTCATGAATTAGCTTTGCTAATTTCAGAGTAGAGAAATGGTGGGCCAGCATGTATTTAATTTGCATTTCTCTTACTGTGAATGTGTTAACACAAAGAATATAACTGTCAAAGCAGATTCATATGAATTGTAAATCTTTCCCAATCCTAAACTTATTTAATGATTTTGAGGATACAAGTAAGAAACAGACAGAGACAGAATTTATTTTTGGACGGCAAGAAATCTTCAGACACTGCACCCTAATTGTCTCATTCTGGTGCACTAATGTGCAATTTGAATTCAGATTAACAGATGTATTCTGAAATATGTGTGCAAATACACTGTTCTCAAAGGCAGTGATTTTACTTTTGGGGGCTCCCCTGTTTTATGCTGTTTTATACTTACACAGATTAAAAAATACCCTACAAGATAAACTCCCATCACCAGCTCTGCCCAATAAATTCAAAAAATTTCTCTGTTTACTTGCAATAAGTGATCAATAAGAAGAGAGCTGCTGCAAGGACCCCCCAGACTAAGCTGTTGGGGTAATGTTGACCCTCCAGAAAGTGTAGAGGACAAAGAATCAAATCAAGAAGCCTTAAGATTTCATGTTGCTTGCCCTTTTAGGTTTCAGGCTTTGGACTTACTTAGGACCAGTTACTGCTTTCTTTTTCCTATTTCTCCCTTTTGGAATGGGAATGTCTATTTTATGCCTGCCCTATCTTAGAAGATACACACTTTCTTTGGTTTCATAGGTTCATAGTTAGAGAAGAAGTTGCCTCAGGATGAATCATACCTTGAGTCTCATCCATAGAGGATTTAGATGGGACTTTGGACTTTAGAATAGATATTGAAATGAGTTAAAACTTTTGGGACTGTTGGGATGGAATGAATACATATTTTATGCAAGAAGGACATGAACTTGGGGGACCAAGTGTGAACCCTTATGGACTGGAAGTTTGTGTCCCCCGAATTCATGTTGAAATCCTAACCTCCAATGTAATGATAATAGAAAGTGAGGGCCTTGTGAGATGTCTAGATCATAAGAGTAGAATCCTCATGAATAGGACTAGTGCCCTTATAAGAGACCCTAGAGAACTCTCTTGTTCCTCCTCCCTCCTTTTGCTGTGTGTGGACACAGACAGAAAATGGCCTTCTGTGAGCCAGGCAGCTGGTTCTCACTAGACACTGAATCTCTCAGCACCTTGATCCTGAATTTCCCAGCCTCCAACTGAGAAATAAATGCTTGCTGTTTAAATCATTCATTCTATGATATTTTTGTTATAGTGGCCTGGAAGGATGAAGGCAAGCAGTAAAACCATCTATCCTGTTTGAGGGAAGTTATTACATCAAGCATTCAAAGTATTTAATAAATAATGGTTATTCATTTTTCTGTACTGTTTACATGCATATATGCTCAGTCCTGTCTGACTCTTTGTGACCCCATGGCCTGTAGCCTGCTAGACTCCTCTGTCCATGGAATTTTCCAGGTAAGAATACTGGAGTGGATTGCCATTTCCTCTTTCACGTGATCTTCCTGACCCAGAGATCAAACTTGCATCTCTTGTGTCTCCGGCTTTGGCAGGTGAAATCTTTACCATCGTGCCACCTGGGGTATCTGCTTGAATCAGTTTTAGTAAATGGTGTCTTGCCATGAATATGTTTTATTTAGGTTGTCAAATTTCTTAGCATCATTTAGCTCATAATATTTCCTTATTATTGTTTTCATGTCTGTAGGATACATAGTGATGTTCCTTCATAAAATTCTGATACTGATCATTAATGTCTTCTTTGTCTATCTACATCAACTTTACTCACATTTTTAAAGGACTTGATAATGGTTCTATTGATCCATTATTCTTTTTTATTTCCTTGATTTCCACTCATTAGTTTCTTCCTCTTATTGTACCTTGAGTTTATTTTTGTCATCTCGATTCTTAACATGACTTTCTTAATTCTTAACATTGACTTTTGACCCCATTTCTTTTTCCAACTAACTATTAAAAATATAAATTTCCCTTGAAGCACTGCTTTAGCAGTCTTCCACTGATTTTGGACTGTCAAATTTTTATTTTTATTCAGTAAATTTTAAAAAATGTTCTTTGTCATATATTTCATTATTTAGGAATTATTTGTTTCTTTATGTTTAGTTTCTAAATATTTGTGAATTTTACAGATACAGTTTTGATATTCTTTTTGAATTTCTTTTTTCTTTTTAATGAAACATAGTTGATGTACAATATTATAGTAGTTTTAGATGTACAACATAGTGATTCACTGTTTAAATACATTAAGAAATGGTCACCATGACTCTAGTAACCATCTGTTTCCATACAAAGTTATTACAATATTTATTATTGGCTATATTCCTTATGCTGTGTATTACATTTCTTTGATTTATTTATTTCATAATGGAAAATCTGAACCTCTTTAATTCTCTTTACCTGTGTCGACTTAAAAAAAATGCACAATGTCAGAGTTGCAAGTTAAGTTTTATTTGGGGCAATATGAGGAATTTAGCCCTGGAGACAGCACCTCAGATAGCCCTGAGAAACTGCTTCAAAGAGGTAGTGGGGAAGGCCAGTATATATGATTTTGGTGAGGGCAGAGTTCAATTCAGTTCAGTTCAGTCACTCAGTCATGTCTGACTCTTTGTGACCCCACGGACTGCAGCACGCCAGGCTTCCCTGTCCATCACCAACTCCCAGAGCTTGCTCAAATTCATGTCCATCCAGTTGGTGATGCCATCCATCCATCTCATCCTCTGTCATCCCCTTCTCCGTCTGCGTTCAGTTTTTCCCAGCATCAGGGTGTTTTCCAATGAGTCAGTTCTTTGCATCAAGTGGCCAAAGTGTTGGAGCTTCAGCTTCAGCATCAGTCCTTCCAATGAATATTCAGGACTGATTTCCCTCAGGATTGACTGGTTGGATGTCTCTGCAGTCCAAGGGACTCTCAATGGTCTTCTCCAACACCACAGTTCAAAAGCGTCAGTTCCTTGGTGCTTAGCTTTCTTTATAGTCCAACTCTCACATCCATATACAACTACTGGAAAAACCATAGCTTTTACTAAAAGGACCTTTGTCAGCAAAGTAATGTCTCTGCTTTTTAATATGTTAAGTTGATCATAGTTTTTCTTCCAAGGAGCAAGCGTCTTTTAACTTCAAGGTTGCAGTCACCATCTGCAGTGATTTTGGACCATTTGCAGATAAAGTCTCTGACTGTTTCCATTGTTTCCCCACATATTTGCCATGAAGGGACGGGATCAGATGCCATGATCTTAGTTTTCTGAATATTGAGTTTTAAGACAATTTGTTCACTCTCCTCTTTCAGTTTCATCAAGAGGTTCTTTAATTCTTCACTTTCTGCCATAAGGATGGTGTCATCTGCATATCTGAGGTTATTGATATTTCTCCCAGCAATCTTGATTCCAGCTTGTGCTTCATCAAGCCCAGCATTTCTCATGATGTACTCTGCATATAAGTTAAATAAGCAGGCTGACAATATACAGCCTTGAGGTACTCCTTACCCAATTTGGAACCACTCTGTTGTTCTATGTCCAGTTCTAACTTTTGCTTCTTGACCAGCATACAGATTTCTCAGGAGGTAGATCTGGTGGCCTGGTATTTCCATTTCTTGAAGAATTTTCCACAGTTTGTTGTGATCCACACAGTCAAATGCTTTGGCATAGTCAATAAAGCAGAAGTAGATGTTTTTCTGGCACTCTTTTGCTGTTTTGATGATCCAGCGGATGTTGGCAATTTGATCTCTGGTTCCTCTGCCTTTTCTAAATCCAGCTTGAATATCTGGAAGTTCACAGTTCACATACTGTTGAAGCCTGACTTGGAGAATTTTGAGCATTACTTTGCTAGCATGTGAGATGAGTGCAATCATGCAATAGTCTGAGCATTCTTTGGTATTGCCTTTCTTTGGGATTGGAAGGAAAACTGACCTTTTCCAGTCCTGAGCCCACTGCTGTGCTTTCCAAATTTGTTGGCATATTGAGTGCAGTAATTTCATAGCATCATCTTTTAGGTTTTGAAACAGCTCAACTGGAATTCCATCACCTCTACTAGCTTTTGTTCATAGTGATGCTTCCTAAAGCCCACTTGACTTCACATTCCAGGATGTCTGGCTCTAGGTGAGTGATCACACCTTCGTGATTATCTGGGTCATGAAGATCTTTTTTGTACAGTTCTTCTGTGTATTCTTCTCATCTCTTCTTAATATATTCTGTTTCTGTTAGGTCCATACCATTTCTGTCCTTTATTGTGCCCATCTTTGCATGAAATGTTCCCTTGGTATCTCTAATTTTCTTGAAGATATGTCTCATCTTTCCCATCAAAGATGAACTCCTCAGGTCAGTAGGTGCCCAACATGCTACTGGAGATCAGTGGAGAAATAACTCCAGAAAGAATGAAGAGATGGAGCCAAAGCAAAAACAATACCCAGTTGTGGATGTGACTGGTGATGGAAGTCCAATGCTGTAAAGAGCAATATTGCATAGGAACCTGGAATGTTAGGTCCATGAATCAAGGCAAATTGGAAGTGGTCAAACGGGAGGTGGCAAGACTGAACATCGATGTTTTAGGAATCAGCGAACTAAAAAAGACTGGAATGCATGAATTTAACTCAGATGACCATTATATCTACTACTGTGGTCAAGAATCCCTTAGAAGAAATGGAGTAGTCATCATAGTCAACAAAAAAGTCTGAAATGCAGTACTTGAATGCAATTTCAAAAATGACAGAATGATCTCTGTTCATTTCCAAGGCAAACCATTCAATATCATAGTAATTGAAATCTATGCCCCGACCAGTAATGCTGAAGAAATCAACGTTGAATGGTCCTATGAACACGTACAAGACCTTCTAGAACAAACACCCAAAAAAGATGTCCTTTTCATTATAGGGGACTGGAATGCAAAAGTAGGAAGTCAAGAGATACCAGGAGTAACAGGCAAATTTGGCCTTGGAATATGGAATGAAGCAGGGCAAAGGCTAACAGAGTTTTGCCAAGATAACTCACTGGTCATTGCAAATAACCTCTTCCAACAACTCAAGAGAAGATTCTACACATGGACATCACCAGATGGTCAATACCAAAATCAGATTAATTATATTCTTTGCAGCCAAAGATGGAGAAACTCTCCACAGTCAGCAAAAATAAGACTGGGAGCTGACTGTGGCTCAGATCATGAACTCTTTATTGCCAAATTCAGACTTAAATTGAAGAAAGTAGGGAAAACCTCTAGACCATCCAGGTACGAACTAAATCAAATCCCGTATGATTATACAGTGGAAGTGACAAATAGATTCAAGGCATTAGATCTGATAGAGTGCCTGAAGAACTATGGATGGAGGTACAGGAGGCAGTGATCAAGATCATCCCCAAGAAAAAGAAAGGCAAAAAGGCAACATGGTTGTCTGAGGAGGTCTTACAAACAGGGAGGTTACAGCTCAGTTTTATTTAGCAAGCAAAGGAAAATACATCCTGGAGGCATGAGGGCAGGCCAGCCCAAAAGAAGAGGCCTCAGTATGTCTTGGCTTCCTCCTTTTATTTGTTTGTCTCCTTCCCGCTGGGCCTGCCCTATGCAAATTGGGTCAGCCAGGAAGTGGGTGGGTTTGTTTCCTCTGAAGTTCTCACTCGGATCCCTGGGTTTTCTTTTGTTCCATTTTGCAGACTTTTCCCTTCCTTTGTATTTTAGGCACCGCCATTTCGGACTCCTTTTTCCTATTTTAACTACCTAACGAGAACCAACAGAAGATAATTAGCCTACTTAATTAGTTTGGTTTGTGCCATTAGCAGGGATTTAAACGTGGTTTCAGGTACTTTTTATTCATTTTTAACATGAGCTTTATTATTTAGGGGCTTCAATTAGAAACAAAAATTATAGCTAAAAGGAAAATTATAGTTTTGTTTGGTTTAGTCTAGAGTAGCTCAGAAATTTTCTACTTGATGGTGAAATGATTTCTCCAAGTGGTCAGACACTGAGAAAGCAGCCTCTTTCACTGCATGGACTGATAATTGGGCTCATATGGCAAGGTACTTTGAATTCAGTCCTAGAATATAATTTACTTAAAAACTCTCTTCAATGCTCAAAGTTGTATCTTGAAGAATAATCTCTTAGAGGAGAATTTGTCCTGCTTACTTGGCAATCTATGAGTGAGCACTGGAATAAATATGAAAACCTTAAACATCAATAGTGTAACTTGCCTTCAAAACAGATATTGACATATTCATGTGTACTCAGGCATTCTATGGGATTAATTAGGCTTCCACCAGGTATGTAGCTAAATTCTGAAGGGAGGATGGCAGGGGGAATTATTGGCTGGTAGCTCTGAAAATACAAAGATGAAGCAGGGATAATAAGAATCATAAAATTTTCATTATAACACTTGATTGCTTTTATTCATGGAATTAAATTGATTGACATGTAACAGCATAAATTTAGACTACTATGGACTTAGCATTAACAGTAGCCTTTTAATGAGGGATCTTGTCACTGAAATGGAGCAGGACCATATATATGGTCCTTTCCACCCCACCATGCCCTCTGCCTACCTTTTGCCTGTGGAAAACTTTAGTCAAAGAGTAAGTTTAATCAGAGAAGTGAGAAATTCTGAAACAAAGGAAAATAGTCAAAGGAGACTAAATAATAATAATGTAGTCTTTAAGCATAGCCAAGGGCTTTTAGTTCCTTCTCAAGGGCTATAGATAATATTCTGAGCCATATCCTGTGAGCGGTCTTATAGGTACCAAAACACCAGGTGGAGGAATTAACTACATGGCCAGACTGTACCCAGGACAGGAGCCGCCACAAATCCAAGAACTGACCACAAAGAAATGGGAACAAATGGACCCTGGAACTGAAGATCAATTTTACCTAAAACAATGAAGATGACACTGGTCAGACCACTGATGACCAATTTGAAGATGACTGTTAGAGATAGCTATGCTATTTCTGCATGTAACCCAGCCCCCTCACTCTGTCTATAAAAACTCTCACCCCTTGCTTGTTGGGGGCCATGGAGTCAGCCTTTGGACAGATGTCCACCACCCTCCCTCCTTCCCCTGAGTTGCTGGCATCTGAAATGAAACAAACTTTCCTTTCCACCAACCTGGCCTGTTTATTGGCTTTTGGGTGGTGAGCAGCCAGACCCCCCACACATAAGTTTTGGTTACACCATAGCCTGAGCAAATTCTGACGTCATGAGCCTTTTCCATATTGTTAAAATTAAACCTCCTGTGAAAATAGGAACAGTTATGTTTTCAGTTAATAAAACTATGAACAACTTAGAAATGTAAAAATATACAAAGTGAAGTAAAGTTTCTAATTATAGTATTTGTAATATATTAGCAGCTCTGTCAGACAATTAGCTGTGTCAAAGGACAAAAGAAAATGCACTGTTTTGGGCAATCTAACCACACAAATGAAGAGGTATTGCCCTTATTTGAGAATGAGATGTATTCAAAATTTCTCACACAATGTAATAGTCACAACATTTTAGGGAATAAATTATGCACAACTACTATGTGTCATTACTTTATTACAAATACAATTTTTGAGACCCATATAACTCCCTTCTTACTCTTGTTGACAAAGTTCTGTTTCTAGAGTGAACTTTTCCTGGGAGGAAGGAGACCTGGTTATTGTCCAGCTGTCACTAAACTAAGTGATATTTGCCAAGTGAGCCTCCGTGATCCTTAGGGTTAATCCATGAAAAGATGGACAGGAACTGCAGGGTATACCCAGTTCTAATTCTAAAATGCTGATATAGGGTATAGATTCATTAGTTCGTCAATACTTTTGTATTTTCAAGGCAGATAATACTGGATAGTGAAGAAAAACAAGACCCACAGAAGTTGAAGTAAAACAACACCTCATTTAATTTTGCTTCAGCTACTTACACAGCATATGCTTTTGGACATGTTATTTATCTTCAGTGCATCTTTTTACTCAAAAAAATGTAAACACTGTCATCATCATACTGTTTTTAAGAACAATAAACTGATGTGTGAAGACATGGAACCCAATATCCATTATTTAATTGACACTCAGTGATGTTATATAACTCTATCTCCCTGCACCCTGTCTTCCTACTTCCACCCTAACCATCTCTGTTTCTTATTTTATTCTCTGTCTTGGCAGATGAGCACATCTTACACAGGGGAGAACTATATCACAATAATGAAAGGTCTGATTGTCACGGATTTGCAGTTTTGGGTCGTAATCCAAACCCCAGAATATTATTAGGGTAACAATAAGAATTTTAAGAAGAAACACATAAAAGTGTTTATTTTAAAACTGTCACTTTGTAGTAGCTAGATGATATGTGAGGTCCTGGAAAGGTAGTTTTTAGTAACTGTCATAATTATATTCAATATACCTATAACATAGTAGGTTCTCAATCATTCCTATTGAATGAATCATTAAATGTATTTAGTTCTTATATGACTTTGGTTCATTTAGGCTTCATGTATAGAATAATCCATAATCATACCTGTGATTTTATTTATTCCTGAAATGAGTTTTACTGTAGTCAGAAGTGCTTTTTCCCTTAAGCTAAAGTTACTTGTGAAAACATTCCGATCCCAATGTGTGAGTAGCCTACGTGGGAAACCCATTAGGAATTATGATGAACTTTCAAAGTATGGGCAATATAATACTGCCTCATAAAATTCCATGGCCAGTAGAAAATCCATGGAGAAGTTTCATTCAGCTTCAGAAGAATAGAATGATCTAAAGGAAGGACACAAAATTAGCAGCAAGAGTCACAAAATATTTCACTTTACATGCAAATTAAAGTCTAAATGTGTCTTTTCTCCCAGGTGTTCCTTAGGGATTTTACGCTATCTATTAAGTAGCTGATTGAACCAAACCTACAGTTTCAGTGTAATGTAATTAATCCTCACACTATCTTCTACATTGGGCCTGGCTAAAGAATCTCTTACACAGCAACAGAGATGACAAAGCTTTGAATCACAATTTTTAAAAGTTGTGGCATCCTAACCAACCCCTTTCTTACTTCCACTGGATTTACTCTTTTTGATTTCTCATTGTATTTGTCCTATATCTAATTTCTATGCCACAAATGTCTAATGTAACTTGTTTTCCACAAACACAGTTCAGGGACTGGGTACTATGAGCCAGTAAAATGAATAGAAGGTTATCTAATAGCAATTTCTGAAAATTGTTCACCAATGTACATAATTGACTCAAGTTTATTGTGTACATATTTCTATAATTGCTTTTAATTTAAAGGAAATAAGAAGTGGACTAGAAATCTGCCATCGTATTCAAATCACCTTCTTGAGAAGGACATAACAGAGCCCAAGGCCAAGGGACAAACAACAGATGATGAAGGTTTCTCTTGAGTTCATCTAATTTCAAAACTTAAATGACAAGTCAATTCTTCCTTGGAGAGAACAACTCTAAAAACTGAATAAAATAGTTAAAACATGTTCTATGATGCCAGAGTGGACAATTTTGAGAAACTGTGAGGTCAAAATTTAAGAAAAACGGTATGACAGACTGAAAATTTACATGTTGAAGTTCATACCAAAGAGAAAGAGGGAGCAGAGTGCAGATTTTCTTTCTCTCTCCTCTTCTCTATGTGCGGACACAGATGGCATGGTGGAAGAAGGCAGCCATCTGCAAGCCAGAAAGAAGGTCCTCACCAGAAGCTGACAATGCTGGCACCCTAATTCTGAGCGTACAGTCTCCAGAATTGTGAGAAAATAAATTTCTGTGATGAAAGCCATTCAGTTTATAGTATTTGATTATGGCAGACCGAGTTCACTAACAAGAAGGGAAGACATATGGTAAGTATGATAGATGAGGACCTTTTTCCACTCAAGGTAATAGATGATTTTGAAAGGTATTGCTCTAATGTTGACATGATGAGAAGAATCTTTGATAAAACTATGGAACTGAGAGAAGAAACATTGTAGTTAATGACTATTAATAAATAGGACTCTAAACACACACACACACACACACACACACGAACATACAACAAAATACCAAGCAAATGAAGATCAATAGGTAGGTTAAAAAAAAAAAAAACAGAAAGATTTAAATAGTAAAGGGAAAAAAATTGAGAAATTGATTTACGCTGAAAATTTTCCACTTTAAGAAGACATCATTAAATGAGTGAACTGACAAGCATAAACTAAGAAAAGAGACACTCAAGATACATAACTGATACATGACTCCTGGATGAAATGAAAGTAAAGATGGAAAAACTATTTCCAGGGAGTCTGGAAAATATGAGCAATGAATATTTGGAGGAAACCAAAACTTTTTTTCTTGTATGCTATGTGGGCTCCATGAAAACAGGAACCATGTTTATTTTTTTTACCACAATAGTTCCCAGAATCTAGTACAGTGGTTATTAGTATATGAGTAGGAGGATAATAAACATTTATTAATTGACTGATGGGTTACAACTTGGTATTTTCACAAGTCATGATCATAGAAGAGTTGAATTGATGCTAATGGTCTTGATGAGCTTCAGGAATTAAAAAACATTTTGACTTTGAAAAATTTTAAATATGCATAGAAGTTGAAGGGATAGGACAATAGTATAACTTCCCCCTAGACCCATCAATGTTTGAATTTTACCACAAGTACTTTATTTGCTTTGCTGAAAGTAAGTTAAGACAATATGACACTCCTTCCCTGAACACGTAAGCATTCATCTCTTAGGAATAAGGGTATTTCTACACCCTTAAGTGTGCCTCTGCCAACCCGAGATGAAAAGCTCAGTAATATCTAATATGATAGGTTTGTATGCAATCATTGCCCCAGTTGTCCCAATATGTCTTTTAGAACTTTTTTCCTCAACCAAAATCTAAATTCATTTAGTTATGTCTCTCCTCTTTTAATTTAATCAGAAATAATCTTTTCTGCCTTTTTTTTCCCTTCATGACACTGAACTTATTTCAAATATCCAAGTCAGTGTATAATGTCCTAAATCTTGAATTTTTTCTGGTTGTTTTCTTAGTAGATTCAGATTACTCTTTCTAATTGTGTTGGGTATCTCTTAGTGCATCAGTAGGGCTGCACAATGTCAAGTTGCCCCACTGCTGGTGATCACTAAGATGATCATTTAAGATGGTGACCGCCAGATCTTTTCATTTAAAACTATATTTTTTTCCCTTTTGTAAATGAATAATCTGTGGGATGATACTGTAAAGCTTTTCAAACACCTTTTCATTCAAGTGTTCGTTGAACACATATGTTTAAGTCCCTACTAATTGTTCTAAATAGTCCTTTGATGCTTGAGAAATCATGCAATCCTTAATTCCCTTGAGAATCCTTGCTTGCTAAGATTCTTTTGCTTATTCTTGCCATCTGACATTTATTTTCTTGATTTCCCTTTGGTTCCCATTCAGAAGTGAAGGTATGATGGATGGGAGTAGGGGCTATGTTTGGCACTTGAACTTGAAGTTAATATCACTGGGGCATAGATGAATAAACAGTGGAATTAAAGTTAGAAGACTTGGATTCAAATCTTGGGTTTGGTGCTTAATGGCTTTATGATCTCTGAACTCATTTCCTTCTCTGTAAAGTGGAGGAAATAATAGCAAACCAAGCTACAGTAATAATAAATGAGTAGATGCACAGTGAAGGTTTGTGCCATCCTTTGTCCGACTCTTTGCGACCACATGGACTACCCAGTCCATGGAATTCTCTAGGCCGGAATACTGGTGTGGGTTGCCTTTCCCTTCTCCAGCAAATCTTCCCAACCCAGGGATTGAACCCAGGTCTCCCACATTGAGGGCGGATTCTTTCCTAACTGAACTGTGAGGGAAGCCTGTTCTTTTTAGCACTGAGATCAATTTGGATATAGCAGGAGTGAAAACTTTTTTATTATCTGTAGTTATAGTGAACACAAAAAATGTCATCAGCAGTTCACATCAAGTCACCTATCTCCTACAAACCACCCCACCCACTCCCCCAAAAAACTACAACTTTAAAGCTTTCTTAAGTTTCAATGCTTAAAGGAGAAAGTGTTTTCACTGTAAGATGATTACATTTTGGCCACACATGAAGCCCAGGATTGGGAAATTGTATAGAGGGCACAAAGTGATGGCAAATAAAATTACACTGTACAAAAGTGGGCTGAGGCCCAGGGAATGGCCAAAATAAGCTCTCAGGGTGATTTTTGAAGGGTAAAATTTGGCTGTGCTGTAACAGTCCTGTGGAGCCAATTCATACAACTGCTGAAATACCTAAGTCTTCAGTTAGTTTATACCTCTTAGCCTCAAGGCCTCAGTCTTCAATCAGTTTCAGCCAGGCCAGTTGCCTGCTTCAGCCAGTCTAGCCTCCTGGAACAACTCCAAGGGTGCACCATTCACATCCGACAGAAATGCCATCCCTCCCCACCCTCCACCCCCCACCCCACCTCCCTGTTATGCTAGCCTTGAAGATAATGTCAATGGAGTGCACGATTTCCAGAATGCTTTTGGCTCTAGCAGCTTGAAATTCTTCTTCCTAAACTCCATGAGACAGAGTTCTGTTCTCTTCGTAATGTTTTCCTTCCTTCCCAGGTAAACCAGTGATGAGGGATTCAGTAAGGATATCTTTGGCTGTTTCTAGAGCACTCTGTGGATATCAGTATATCAATTGTTAAGATAAAGGGGACTGAATAATTAAAATTTCTAATTTTCATTTTCTTTTGAAGAACTTAAACCATTTTATTATTGTGGAGGCTGACATCTGGCCACACCGCATCCCTGGTCATATGTTATTATACAAATATCCACGAGGTGGTGCTAGTCACACACAATACTCTGAGAATGTTTTCGGTTCAGTCAGTTCAGTCACTCAGTCATGTCTGACTCTGCAATCCCATGGACTGCAGCACGCCAGACTTCCCTGTTCATCACCAACTCCCAGAGCTTGCTTAAGCTCATGTCCATTGAGTAGTTGATGCCATCCAACAATCTCATCCTCTGTCGTCCCCCTCGACTCCCACCTTCAATCTTTCCTAGAATCAGGGTCTTTTCAAATGAGTCAGTTCTTCCCCTCAGTGGCCAAAGTAATGGAGTTTCAGCTTCAGCATCAGTCCTTCCAATGAACCAGGATTGACTGGTTTGATCTTCTTGCAATCCAAGGGACTCTCAAGAGTCTTCTCCAACACCACAGCTCAAAAGCATCAATTCTTCAATGCTCAGCTTTCTTTACAGTCCAACTCTCACATCCATACCTGACTACTGGAAAAACCATAGCTTTGACTAGATGGACCTTTGTTGGCAAAGTAATGTCTCTGCTTTTTAATATGCTAAGTTGGTCATAGCTTTTCTTCAAGGAGCAAGCATCTTTTAATTTCAAGGCTGCAGTCACCATCTGCAGTGATTTTGGAGCCCCCAAAATAAAGTCTCTCACTGTTTCCATTGTTTCCCCATCTATTTGCCATAAAGGGATGGGACCAGATGCCATGATCTTAGTTTTCTGAACGTTGAGTTTTAAGCCAACATTTTCACTCTCCTCTTTCACTTTCATCAAGAGGCTTTTTAGATCCTCTTCACTTTCTGCCATAAGGGTGGTGTCATCTGCATATCTGAGGTTATTGATATTTCTCCCACAATCTTGATTCCGGCTTATGCTTTACCCAGCCTGGCATTTCGCATGATGTACCCTGCGTATAAGTTAAATAAGCAGGGTGACAATATACAGTATTGAAAGGAGTATTGACATATTCCTTTTCTGATTTGGAAGCAGTCTGTTGTTCCATGTCCAGTTCTAACTTTTGCTTCTTGGCCTGCATACAGATTTCTCAGGAGGCAGGTCAGGTAGACCCATCTCTTTCAGAATTTTCCAGTTTGTTGTGATCCACACAGTCAAAGGCTTTGGTGTAATCAATAAAGCAGATGTTTTTCTGGAACTCTCTTGCTTTAGGCTTATCCAGTTTAGTGCCTTCATTTACATATGAATAAACTTACCTAGGGGTCACCTAACTCATTAGCTGGAGAGCTAAAACTAGAGCTAATTCATTGTTGAATCCACAGTCAGCTAAACAAGTTATTTTAGTTTAAATATAAGTCTTAGAAACATATTTAAAATGGAGAATCTATTTCTATTTTCCTTTGACAAGATAACTTTAAACTTTATTAAGAACTAAAAGCCAACCCTTAGTGTTTTCTGCAGTTAACTGCAGTTAAGTAATTTTAATTTTAAATTATCACAAAGGAGAAGGAAAACATGCTTGTACATTCCTTCTTCAAATTTCTGATCTAGACGACTGCCATTGTGAATAAACACATGCTACTGGGGAGTCAATTCCTGAATATCACAGATGTTGTGGCCATAGTCCTAAAGGTTTAGGACCATCTGGATGTCTGTCCAGTGTACATTTGTAGATTAAGCTGGTGCCATACAACCAAGACCAGAAATTATCAAGCCTGCTGGAGAGCCTCTGCTTGATCTGGTTGTTAAGACAGCATGCTCCCACTGTTTGCAGTTTCCAAGTGTGGTTTCCAACTAGTGTGCAAGGCTGGTCTTTGAGGTATACAAAGTAATTTCTCTTTATTTTTTCTCATTCTTTTTATTTCCTACTTTTTTATTGAAGTATAGTTGACATAGAGCATTATATTAGCTGTAGGTATACAACAGAATGATTTAATATATGTATATATTGTGAAATGATAACCACAGTAAGTCTAGTTAACATCCATCACTGACATACGGCTACAGTTTTTTTCTTGTGATGAGAACTTTTAAGATATATTTTTCTTCTATGTTTTTAATGTGCATAATATTAGCACAGTGCTACATATATATGGAAAAAACATATTAGGAGTATATACTCTTTTTTCTTTTAACTAACTGGAGAGAGATCAGAAAGGTTTGGAGAGAGTTATGTACTTCTCTGTGTGTGTATTACATGTCAATAAGAAGTTTACTTTTATTTATTTATTTTTTTTTAAATTTAGAATATTATCCTCCTTTCAAAGAAAATGGGCTGCTTTTCTGGGTGCCTATGCCCTCTGCTAGCGATCAGAAGTTGTTTTGTCAGAAGTTTACTTTTAAAATATTTGAAGTTCCTTGCTCTAGATACCATACGGTGATGGAAGGTTAGAAGTAGGAACTGTTTATTTTCAAGTCCAAGAGATTCTTTTGGTGAAATATTAGAGAAAGTGGTTTATGGACCGTTCCTAAATTTAACGGGAAAGGAGGGATGACAGCTGCCAGAGATGGTTTATATCATGTGCTTTATCAAACAGTTGTTTCCTCTCCTGTGGTGTAATGTTTCCTCCTTCCCACCTTATCACCTCGAGTGAAGTGTTTTTCAGAATGGGATATCCTCCCTTGGGAGTAAAGTTATGAAGACTGCCTTGTCATTGGTGGAAAGAAAACAAACTAGCTTCCTTCACCTCCCATTCAACTGGCTCCCCAAAATTCCTAACCCTCAACTATTTTTTCATAACCATATTGAAACTATGTAGAAAATGGGAGAAATTACCACACTGGCTTATTCGTCAAAGATAAGTCTCTACATTTGCCACATTATTGAAAGCACTGAAATGGGTCAGGAAAGATAAAATTATGTGCGTGCCTTTTTAAGGGAGGTTGAGAGTGGAGGGTAGAAAATCAGTTATCTAGCTTTAGCAGTTGTAAAATAAAGCTCTACAGCTACCCAAAAGGACAGGTAATGAATAATATGAGGAAATAGAAGAAGGAGGTTCTTTGAGAGGAGAATCAAATCATAACTTTTTAGGAGAAATTTTTAGTGGATGTTGTGTATGTGTGTATGTGTTAGTTGCTCAGGCATGTCTGACTCTTTGAGACCCCATGGAATATAGCCCGCCAGGCTCCTCTGTCCATGGAATTCACCAGGCAAGAATAAGAATATTGGAGTGGGTAGCCATTCCCTTTTCCAGGGGATCTTCCCAACCCAGGGACTGAACCCATGTCTCTTACCTCTCCTGCATTGGCAGGCAGAGTCTTTACCATGAGCACCACCTTAAATAAACTTAAAGAAGTGAAAGACTTGTATACTGAAAACTACAAAATGTGGCTGAAATAAATTAAAGAAGAGATAAAAAAAAATGGAAAAACACCTGTATTCATGGATTGGAAGACTTACTCTAACTATGATGTCAATACTACCCAAAGTGGTCAACAGAAGAGTCTGAAATGCAGTACTTAGATGCCACCTCAAAAATGACAGAATGATCTCTGTTCGTTTCCAAGGCAAACCATTCAATATCACGGTAATCCAAGCCTATGCCCCAACCAGTAATGCTGAAAAAGCTGAAGTTGAATGGTTCTATGAAGACCTACAAGACCTTTTAGAACTAACACCCAAAAAAGATGTCCTTTTCATTATAGGGGACTGGAATGCAAAAGTAGGAAGTCAAGAAACACCTGGAGTAACAGGCAAATTTGGCCTTGGAGTATGGAATGAAGCAGGGCAAAGGCTAATAGAGTTTTGCCAAGACAACTCACTGGTCATAGCAAGCACACTCTTCCAACAACACAAGAGAAGACTCTACACATGGACATCACCAGATGGTCAACGCCGAAATCAGATTGATTATATTCTTTGCAGCCAAAGATGGAGAAACTCTATACAGTCAGCAAAAACAAGACTGGGAGCTGACTGTGGTTCAGATCATGAACTCCTTATTGCCAAATTCAGACGTAAATTGAAGAAGGTAAGATAAACCACTAGACCATTCAGGAATGACCTAGATCAAATCCCTTATGACTACACAGTGGAAGTGAGAAATAGATTTAAGGGACTAGATCTGATAGGCAGAGTGCCTGATGAACTGTGGACGGAGGTTCGTAACATTGTACAGGAGACAGGGATCAAGACCATCCCCATGGAAAAGAAATGCAAAAAAGCAAAATGGCTGTCTGAGGAGGCCTTACAAATAGCCGTGAAAAGAAGAGAAGCGAAAAGCAAAGGAGAAAATGAAAGATATTCCCATCCGAATGCAGAGTTCCAAAGAACAGCAAGGAGAGATAAGAAAGCCTTCCTCAGCGATCAATGCAAAGAAATAGAGGAAATCAACAGAATAGGAAAGATTAGAGATCTCTTCAAGAAAATCAGAGATACCAAGGGAACATTTCATGCAAAGATGGGTTCAATAAAGGACAGAAATGGTATGAACTTAACAGAAGCAGATGATATTAAGAAGAGGTGGCAAGAATACACAGAACTGTACAAAAAAGATCTTCATGACCCAGATAATCACGATGGTGTGATCACTCACCTAGAGACAGACATCCTGGAATGTGAAGTCAAGTGGGCCTTAGGAAGCATCACTACAAACAAAGCTAGTGGAGGTGATGGAATTCCAGTTGAGCTATTTCAAATCCTGAAAGATGACGCTGTGAAAGTGCTGCACTCAATATGCCAACAAATTTGGAAAGCACAGCACTGGCCACAGGACAGGGAAAGCTCAGTTTTCATTCCAATCCCAAACAAAGGCAGGCCAAAGAATGCTCAAACTGCTGCACAATTGCACTCATCTCACACGCTAGTAAAGTAATGCTGAAAATTCTCCAAGCCAGGCTTCAGCAATACATGAACCGTCAACTTCCAGATGTTCAAGCTGGTTTTAGAAAAGGCAGAGGAACCAGAGATCAAATTGCCAACATCCGCTGGATCATCGAAAAGGCAAGAGAGTTCTAGAAAGGCATCTATTTCTGCTTTATTGACTATGCCAAAGCCTTTGACTGTGTGGATCACAATGAACTGTGGAAAATTCTTAAAGAGATGGGAATACCAGACTACTTGACCTGCCTCTTGAGAAACCTATATGCAGGTCAGGAAGCAACAGTTAGAACTGGACATGGAACAACGGACTGGTTCCAAATAGGAAAAGGAGTATGTCAAGGCTGTATATTGTCACCCTGCTTATTTAACTTATATGCAGAGTACATCATGAGAAATGCTGGGCTGGAAGAAGCACAAGCTGGAATCAAGATTGCCGGGAGGAATATCAATAACCTCAGATATGCAGATGACACCACCCTTATGGCAGAAAGTGAAGAGGATCTATAAAGCCTCTTGATGAAAGTGAAAGAGGAGAGTGAAAAAGTTGGCTTAAAGCTCAACATTCAGAAAACTAAGATCATGGCATCTGGTCCCATCACTTCATGGCAAATAGATGGGGAAACGGTGCAAACAGTAAGAGACTTTATTTTGGGGGGCTCCAAAATCATTGCAGATAGTGATTGCAGCCATGAAATTAAAAGATGCTTATTCCTTGGAAGGAAAGTTATGACCAACCTAGATAGCATATTAAAAAGCAGAGACATGACTTTGCCAACAAAGGTCCATCTAGTCAAGGCTATGGTTTTTCCAGTGGTCACATATGGATATGAGAGTTGGAATGTGACAAAAGCCGAAGAATTGATGCTTTTGAACTGTGGTGTTGGAGAAGACTCTTGAGAGTCCCTTGGACTGCAAGGAGATCCAACTAGTCCATCCTAAAGGAGATCAGTCCTGGGTGTTCATTGGAGGGACTGATGTTGAAGCTGAAACTCCAATACTTTGGCCACCTCATGCGAAGAGTTAACTTATTGGAAAGGACCCTGATGCTGGGAGGGATTGGGGGCAGGAGGAGAAGGGGATGACAGAGGATGAGATGGCTGGATGGCATCACTGACTCGATGGGCATGAATTTGAGTAAACTCCAGGAGTTGGTGATGGACAGGGAGGCCTGGAGTGCTGCGATTTATGGGGTCGCAAAGAATCAGACACGACTGAGCGACTGAATTGAACTGAACTGAATGGTGTTTAGTGCAAAAACAGAAAAATCCATTCTAAAACTTTTTTGGAATCTCAAGGGACCTTGAATATCCAAAACAATCTTGAAAATGAAGGCCAAAGTTAGAGGTCTTACAGTTTCTGATTTCAAGCCTTATTATAAAGCTACAGTAATGAAAACAGTATGACACTAACATAAAAGACCTACAGACCAATGGAACAAAATAAGGGACCCAAAAATAAACCCTTACATTAATGTCAAATAATCTTCAACATCACCGACTCAATGGACATGAGTTTGAGCAAGCTCCAGGAGTTGGTGATGGACAGGAAAGCCTGGCGTGCTGCAGTCCATGGGGTCACAAAGAATTGGATGCAACTGAGCGACTGAACTGAACTGATCTTCAACAAGATTTCCAAGATTATTCAGTGGGAAAAGGACAGTCCTTCCAAACTTTGGTACAGGGAAAATTCAATACCCACATGCAAAAGAATGAAGGTGGATCCTTACACAATTAACTCAAAATGGAGCAAAGGTCTAAAAGAGCTTAAAATAAAACTCTTAGAAGAAAATATTTGGTAAAACTTCATGACATTGTTTTTGACAATGATTTATTGGCTATGTGATCTGTCCTTATTCACAACACTTCTGATACCAAATATGTTGCTCTTTCCCCATACCAACCAATTTTTCAACTGCGTGTCCTATAATGTAATTCAATTTTGACACTAACTACCCAGAGTTAGCTTCAGACTCCACTAGTTTAAGAGTTCAGTCCCACAAAACCATCCTTGTGTCAGATACCAGTCACAAGATCAGGTCCTTAGGTTACTCATTCTTCTGTTTGACTTGGCTGCAGAGTTGGGGCTGCTTCCACAGTCTCCTCCTTTCAGGTTCAACAATTTGTTAGGATGGCTTGCAGAACTTAGGAAGGCACTTCACTTACCATCATAGGTTTGTTATAAAGAATAAAACTCAGGAAGCAAAAAAGGAAAGATAAAGGGGGTAGGGGGAGTAAAGCTTCCATGTCTTTTCTGCACACATGCCCTTCCCAGCACTTCTATGTATTTACCAAGCTGGGGACTCATCATTTAGGACTTTTTGAAGGGATTTCAGTGCATAAACTCATTGATGAAATTACTGGCCATTAGCAGTTAATTCATTCTGTGATTCCTGGAGGTTGAGGATTGAATTGAAAATTCTGTTTCGAATCAAAGCTTGGTTTTTGTGGTAATCATCCCCATCCTAAAGCTATGGAGGTCTCCAAGAAACACTGCATTAGAATGAAAGAGAATCTTATCGCCCTATCACTTAAGAAGTTCCAAGGCTTTTAATATCTCTATTTCAGAAATCAAGGACAAAGTCCAAGTATCTTTCTATGACATCACACCGTGACATCAAACACATCACACCGTGACATCAAACATAGAAAAAAAAAATAAAAAAGACTCAAATCAAACTCCTAGAGATAAAAACTACCATGTATGAGATGACAAATATACAACCAATTAGATAAACGATTGGTGATATTAACAACCAATTAGATAGTGCTGAAAGGAGATTAGTAAACTTGAAGACATAACAATAATAACAAAAGTACCTATAAGAAACAAAGAAAAAATCATTTAAAAAATAAACAAGACATCAGTGAGCTGTGGGTAAACTCTAATCACCATGCTGCTGCTGCTGCTGCTAAGTCGCTTCAGTTGTGTCCGACTTTGTGCAACCCCATAGACGGCAGCCCACCAGGCTCCGCCGTCCCTGGGATTCTCCCGGCAAGAATGCTGGAGTGGGTTGCCATTTCCTTCTCCAATGCAGGAAAGTGAAAAGTGAAAGGGAAGTCTCTCAGTCATGTCCAACTCTTAGTGACCCCATGGACTGTAGCCCACCAGGTTCCTCCGTCCATGGGATTTTCTAGGCAAGAGTACTGGAGTGGGGTGCCATTGCTTTCTCTGCTAATTGCCATAAAATATATGCAACTGTAGTCCCAGAAGAAGGGGCAAGATAAAACTATTTTAAGCAATAGTGGCTGAAAATTTTCCAAATTTGATGGAAAATATAACCCATACATGAAACAAGATGAATGAGCTCAATATATATAATAACCATAAAGAAAACTACACCAAGGTATATCATAATTAAATTATTCAAAACCAATGATTAAGATAAAATCATAATATCAGAGAAGTTAAAAAATATACTATGTAAAAAAACACAAATATAAGCTGATTTCTCCTTATACACACACACACACAATGCAAGTAAGAAGACAGTGCAACACCTTTAAGTAAGTAAATAAATAAATAATAACCTAGAATTACACACCTAGTTAAAAAATATTTTTAAAAGAAATAAAGAAAAAAAAAAAAAGAAATAAAGAATCCTTCAGACATACCTAAGCTGAAAGAATTGATCACCTGCAGATCCACAGTGCTGAAAATGTTAAAGGATGCTTAGGCAGAAGAAACAAATGTGATGGAAATGTGGATCTGCAGAAAGAAGAGAACACAATAAATGGCCATTGTATGGATAAACATATGTGATTTTTTTTCCTTTAAAATGTAAAACTCTGAAAAGATAACTGGCTATTTGAGCAAAAACGGTAACAATGTACTGTGAGGTTCATAGCTTATATATAAGGTAATATTCTATGCCTTGAAGGGGAAAATGGAAATATATTAAAATGCTTGTACTATGAGCTTCCCAGGTGGCACTAGTGGTAAAGAACCCGCCTGCCAATGCAGGAGACTTAAGAGATATGGCTTCAGTCCCTGGGTCAGAAAGATCCCCTGGAGGAGGGCATGGCAACCCACTCTAGTACTCCTGCCTGGAGAATCCCATGGACAGAGGAGCAACAGGGTCTCAAAGAGTCGGACACGACTGAAGTGACTTAGCACGTACGCACGCTCATACTATACATGACATAGTATAAAAATCACTTGAAAGTTGACTGGGATAAGTTAATTATGTATGCTATAAACCATAAAGCAACTACCAAAAGTTTGAAACCAACTGTCACTGATAATAGGCTATATGCTCATCAAGCCTAAGTCTCAATATTAGCCAAAATGTAAAATCTCCTAAATTTGAAAGATATATTCAAGGCAGCCCACATTTACATCCAAGGAAACTTTTTGTACACATGGATGAAATGATCACAAGATTTATATGGAAAGGCAAAAGAACGCAAATAGTCAAAGTAAAGCCAAAAAACAGAAAGAATGAAGTTGGAGGACTAATGGATTTCAAGACATTATAAAGTTAGAGTAATCAAGACAGTATAGTGCAAATTAAAGAACAGGTCATGGGACAGAACAGAGAGCCCAGAAATAGACCCACACAAACACCGAAAACTTATTTTTGACAAAGGTGAAAAGGCAGTTGAATTGGTGTATTTTTGAAAAATGTTACTTAGAATAAACAGACATCCATATGCAAAAATATAAATCCTGGCATATGCCTCACAGTGTGTATAAAAATTAGCTCAAAATGGATTACTGACGTACATATAAACTGCAAAACTAAAACTTTCAGAAGAAAATACAGGAAAACATCTCCATGACCTTGATTTTAGTGATGTTTGAGATGCAATACCAAAAGCACAATCTAAAAACAAAACAAAGCCCATGTATGTAGATACACAGGTAGGTAGAGATGTACCAGAATTACAATTCTTGCTCAGCAAGAGACACTGTTAAGAGAATAAAAAGATAAGTCACTGACAGAAAGTATTTGCAAATCATGTAGCTACTGTAGGTCTTGTATGTAGAATACATAAGGAATTCATAAAACTTAAGATTTAGAAAACAATACACACAATTAAAAATGCATAAAAGGTCTGAACAGATATCTCATCAAGTAAGATATATGGTTGACAAAGAAACACATGAAAAGGTGCACAACATAATTTGTCATTAGAAAAATGTACGTTAAAACCACAATGAAATACCAAAGCACACCTATTTTATTGGCTAATATTGGGCGGGGGCGGAAACTGACAGTGATAAATGCTGACTGGCCAGAATGGATAGCAATAGGAACTCTCATTTATTGCTAATGGACATGCAAAGTAGTAGAGCTTTGTTGGAAAATAATTTGCTTCTTATAAAATTAAACATAGACTTATATATGACCCAAGTGATTTTTTAATCTAGATATTTCCCAAAGTGATTTGAAAATTTACCTTACTTAAAAAAAATACTCCTGTACATCAATAGTAACTTTAATAGTTGCTCTTCCCAACCCAGGGACCAAACCCAGATCTCCTGCATTGCAGGCAGATTCTTTACCATTTGAGCCATCAGGGAAGCCCTTAAATAAACTAAAAATGGGAAACAATCCAGAAGTTGTTAAACAGGTGAATAGATAAACTAGAGTGTATAGTTTATCAAAATGGACCTCTCGTCAACAATAAAAAGGAACAAATTACTGATTCAAGAAACAACAAAAAGGAGTCAAGTGTATTTTGTTAAACAAACAAACAAAAAGGCAAGAGCTACATGGTGTGTGATTCTCTTCATATGACATTATGGAAAAGACAAAAATGTGGGATGAAAACCACATTTGTCATTGCCAGTAACTGTATCTGGAGAAAGGTTGCCAAGGGGTGGAGGAGCCCGGTGGGCTACGGTCCATGGGGTCGCAAAGAGTCGGACACAACTGAGCGACTTCACTTCTTCACTTCATGGTGCTGGGGACATATGCGTGCCTGCTCAGTCATGTCTGACTCTTTGCAAACTTATGGATTGTAGCCTGCCAGGCTCCTCTGTCCATGGGATTTCCCAAGCAAGAATACTGGAGTGGGTTGCCATTTCCTCCTCCAGGGGATCTTCCTGATCCAGGGACCAACCCAAATCTCCTGTGTCTCCTGTATTGCAGGCAGATTCTTTACCCCTTGAGCCATCAAGGAATGTGCTGGGAACATGACTCAATGCATTTCTCAAAAATCCATAGATTAAAGTCCAAAATCCACCAGAAAGGGTGAATTTAACTGTGTGCAAATTTTATAAAAAGTTTGGTAGGATACTATAAGAAGATGAAATGTGGACTGTGACAAATAAATCTATTTGTATGTCACAAACACTGAAAAGTGTGAGATTGAAAAGAGACGGTCTGAATAACTTTGTAAAACAATATTTTGCCTAAATGAGTAAAACTAAAGAAAATAAGGCCCCTCCTAGGCTGCGTGCGTGAATGCTAAGTCACTTCAGTCATGTCCGACTCTTTGTGACCCATGGACTGTAGCCAGCCAGGCTCCTCTGTCCATGAGATTTTCCAAGCAAGAATACTGGAGAGGGTTGCCATCCCCTCCTCCAGGGGATATTTCCAACCCAGGAATTGAACCCTTGTCTCTTATGTCTTCTGCATTGGCAGGTGGGTTCTTTACCGCTAGCCCCACCTGGAGCTACATATGACAAAAGTGCTGAGGTTTTCAGTTGAGAGTTCACAATGTGAAAATCATTCACAAAGTTCTTTTGAGGAGACTGTAGCAATAGTGTTCGAGTCTAACACTAGGAGAATGTTAAAAGAAAATGAAAACACTCAGTGGAGTGCCTCACCAGCTGTTAGTCGTCAAGAAATTTTTGATGATTTACTAGAAAACTTTGATCATATAAGATTAATGATATTAGAAAAAGACCCTTAAACTCAAGGCTAAACAGCTCATATACAACAGATCTCTATTTGGGGAGGTCATACTAAAATTTTGGAAAGTTCCACCACCTCAAAAGTGTACAATATATAATTAATTAAGATATGTGAAAAATGAAAAGAAAGCTTATGACAATTTGAAGGATTATGTTAACAGATGAGACTGTGCATAAAATCATTTTGAAAAAGGAAATCAGAATGTCTCCTAATGTCATGTAGTATGGAAGTGAAAGTGTTAGTCACTCAGTCATGTCTGACTCTTTGCAACGCCGTGAACTGTAGCCCAACAGGTTCCTTTGTCCATGGGATTTTCCAGGCAAGAATACTGGATTGAGTTGCTATTTCCTCCTCCAGAGGATCTTTCTGACCCAGAGATCAAACCTGGGTCTCCTGCATTGTAGGCAAATTCTTTACCATCTGAGCCACCAGGGAAGACCATGTAGTATGGAAGGAAGGGTGAAAGACTTCCAGAGATATAGAGGGAAATCTCGCACAGAGAAAAATGATTCTACATCCATACTCAGCTAGGCACTCAAGCAGATGAAAATAAGCAATTTCTGTCTAGTTCTTTTTTAAAATTGAAGTATAATTGATTTACAATATTGTGTTGATTATTTCTGTACAACAATGTGATTCAATTATACATGTATATGTATGTACATTCTTTTTATATGTTCTTTTCCATCATGGTTTATCATAGGATATTGAACACAGTTCTCTGTACTATACAGTAGGACCTTGCTGTTTATCTGTTCTATACATACAAGCTTACATCTGCCAACTCCAACCTGCAGCTCCATCTATCCCCAAAACCCCTCCCCTTTGGCGACCACCAGTCTATTCTCTATGTCTGTGACACAGTTTCTGTTCCGTAGCTGGGTTCATTTGTGTGATATTTTGATTCCACATATAAGTGATATATGACATTTGTTTTTTTCTGACTTACTTAACTTGGCATGATAATCTCTATTTGCATCCAGGTTGCTGCAAATGGCATTATTTCATTCTTTTTTATGACTGAGTAGTATTCCATTGTATATATGTATCAAATCTTCTTGATGCATTCATCTGCCAATGGACATTTAGGTTGTTGCCAGGTCTTGACTATTGTGAACAGTGCTGCTATGAACATATGAGTGCATGTATCTTTTTAAAGTATTGTTTTGTCTGGATATATGCCCAAAGCAGGATGGCTGGGTTACCTGGTGGTTGTATTTTTAGTGTCCTGAGGAACCTCCATACTGTTTTCCACAGTGGATGAGCCTAATTCTTAATCCCATTAAATAGAAATGATTTGTTATACATTCATTTAATTTTCTATAAATGTCACTATGGATAATTAAGAGAAGGCTGTTACAATATTGTGTTGCATGATGAGTTTTTATAACATTCAAAAGAAGAATTCACTGACAGAAAAGTCATTGACGGCACTTTTACTTCTAGCAAAAACATGTGTGTGTGTGTGTGTGTGTGTGTATAGGTCTGCTACAGCTGTCATGTTTAGATGATTTTACTTAAATAAGTGCTGTGATTTGCTTCAACACTGACATATTAAAATACATTTTTTATTTTATATTTCTTTGGATTTCTTTTTCATGCTTCCTGAATTTAGAGAGCAATTGTACATATATATATATATATATATATATATATATAATATTTCTGTACTTTATTTTCTTAAGATTTATTTATTTACTCACTACTTTTATTTTTGGTGGTGGGGGGTCTTCCTTGCTGCATGTGGGCTTTTTCTAGCTGCGGCAGGTGGGAAATACCCTTCATTGTGTGCAGGCTTCTCATTGCAGTGGGTTCTCTTGGGAGCACAGGATCTAGGTTCTCAGGCTTCAGTGGTTGCAGCACACGAGCTCCGTAGTTGTAGCTCTAAACCAGGGGCTTGGTTGTTGTGGCACATGAGTTTAGTTGCTCCCTGGCACATGGAATCTTTCTGGACCAGGGATCGAACTGGTATCTCCTGCATTGTAAGGCTGATTCTTGGACCAGGCTTCCACTGGATCACCAGGGAAGCCCCCTGTACTTTAAGTATGTGCTTAATTTTCCAAAAAAGTATAATGACCTTATGTTTCCAAGGGAAAAATGTGTACACTTTTGTTCAGAATTATATATTTTTATCATACTGGAAAGTGATGTCACTAAAGGCAATGTTTCCCATGATATTTCAGTTGTTAGGAAACTACTCACTTATCAGGCTTCATTAGCGGTTTTCACAGTCATGTGATTTGACTTACAAGCACAAACTATTTGTACAAGACTTACAATATCTACCTATTTCAATCAGTCCAGTTCAGTTCAGTTCAGTTCAGTCGCTCAGTCGTGTCCGACTCTTTGCAGCCTGATGAATCACAGCACGCCAGGCCTCCCTGTCCATCACCAGCTCCTGGAGTTTACTCAAACCCATGTCCATCAAGTCGGTGATGCCATCCAGCCATCTCATCCTCTGTCGTCCCCTTCTCCTCCTGCCCCCAATCCCTCCCAGCATCAGGGTCTTTTCCAATGAGTCAACTCTTCGCATGAGGTGGCCAAAGTACGGGAGTTTCAGGTTCAGCATCAGTCCTTCCAATGAACACCCAGGACTGATCTCTTTTAGGATGGACTGGTTGGATCTCCTTGCAGTCCGAGGGACTCTCAAGAGTCTTCTCTAACACCACAGTTCAAAAGCATCAATTTTTCGGTGCTCAGCTTTCTTTATAGCCCAACTCTCACATCCATACATGACCACTGGAAAAACCATAGCCTTGACCAGACGGACCTTTGTTGGCAAAGTCATGTCTCTGCTTTTTAATATGCTATCTAAATTGGTCATCACTTTCCTTCCAAGGAGTGTTTTTTTAATTTCATGGCTGCAATCACCATCTGCAGTGATTTTGGAGCCCAAAAAAATAAAGTCTGACACTGTTTCCACTGTCTCCCCATCTATTTGCCATGAAGTGATGGGACCAAATGCCATGATCTTAGTTTTCTGAGTGTTGAGCTTTAAGCCAACTTTTTCACTCTCCTCTGTCACTTTCATTAAGAGGCTTTTTAGTTCCTCTTCACTTTCCACCATAAGGGTGGTGTCATCTGCATATCTGAGGTTATTGATATTCCTTCTGGCAATCTTGATACCAGCTTGTGCTTCTTCCAGCCCAGCGTTTCACATGATGTACTCTGCATATAAATTAAATAAGCAGGGTGACAATATACAGCCTTGACGTACTCCTTTCCCAATTTGGAACCAGTCTGTTGTTCCATGTCCAGTTCTAACTGTTGCTTCCTGACCTGCATACAGGTTTCTCAATATCACCCCTTTAATAGTTATGTCTAACATTTTCAAGTCCAGAAATGCCAGGCAAAGCCTTTTTCATGGTGCATTTCTGATCCTTCCTCTGTCCTTGTTACCGAAAGTGTTTGGGATCTGAGTACTCATTGCTTGAAAGCCAGTAAACAGGCCAGGTTGGTGGAAAGGAAAGTTGGCTCTATTTCAGATGCTGGCAATTGAGCAGGGCGGGTGGCAGGCATCTGTCCAAAGGGCGATGCCCTCCACACCCTGCCAAGCAGGGGGTGAGAGCTTTCATAGACAGAGTGGGAGGGAGTTACATGTAGAAACAGCACAGTCATCTCTAACAGTCATATTCAGACTGGTCATCGGTGGTGTGACCAGTGTCATCTCAGTTGTTTTAGGTTCAGTTAATCTTCAGTTCCAGGATCCCTTTGTTCCCATTTCTTTACAGCCAGTTGTCGGAATTGTGGTAGCTCCTGTCCTGGGTACGGTCTGGTCACTGTATAGTTAACTTCTCCACCTGGTGTTTTGGTATCTGTAAGACAGCTCACAGGATATGGCTCAGAATATTATCTATTAGCCCTTGAGCAAGAACTAAAGGTCCCTGATTATGTTCAATGACTACTTTACTATTATTTAGTCTCCTTCGACTGTTTTCCTTTGTGTCTGTATTCCTCACTTCTCTGATTAAACTTATCCTTTGATTAAAATTTTCCACAGGCAAAAGGCAGGCAGAGGACATGGTGGCCAGCAGGCAAGGACCATAGGCTCCTTCTCCATTTCATCCTCACATCTCTCTCCAGCCCAGCCAGGAAAGGTTCTCTGATTTTTAAGACTCATATGGTTAGACTTGACCCACCAGGATAATTTGGTATAGTCCACCCATCTGAAGGTCTGTACCCTTCATTCCATCTGCAACCTTAATTTCTGTGTCATATGAGGTAATATATTCACAGGTTTTAGGGATTAGGGTGTGAACATCTTTGGGGGGCCATTATTCAAGAATCCTAGACCATGAAGAACAACCTCAAGGTCACTTGCTCAGAAGGGTACAAATATAAAAATTCTACGTATGACCTAAGGCGGGCTTCCCTCATAGCTCAGTTGGTAAAGAATCTGCCTACAAAGCAGGATACCCCTGTTCAATTCCTGGGTCGGGAAGATCCACTGGAGAAAGGACAGGCTACCCACTCCAGTGATCTTGGGCTTCCCTTGTGGCTCAGCTGGTAAAGAATCCGCCTGTGATGCAGAAGACCTGGGTTCGATCCCTGGGTTGGGAAGATCTCTGGAGAAGGGTAAGACTACCCACCCTGATATTCTGGCCTGGAGAATTCCATGGACTCTATAGTCCATGGTGTCACAAAGAACTGGACACAACTGAGTGACTTTCACTTTCATGACCTAAGTTACCTTCGATATTGAAATGGGTTTTTCATCAGCGAATTCCCAGAGTCTGATGCAGACCTCCTCTGCAAACTTCCCAAATGTCTGGTCACAATTGTCAGAGAAGAATAAGGGCTTCTCCTCTTCCACATTACAAAAACTCTATGTGTACTTCTTGAGGTAGTCAAACTCAGAACTCTCCTCACAAGTAAATCAAGGAGATGTAGTTCCCATCCCCCTCTAAAGGAAAAAGATAATGATGAATTAACAACATGCAAAACATTTGAAGAGTCCATACATTTGTCAGGTCATCATATGTAAACATCCTCTTATCCTTTTAAATACCCATAGAAACAGCATCACGGTCAAACATGTTGGCACCAACCATCTTACAAAAGAATATAGGTTCTTCCACCTTCCAGAAAGTGGAGAATCCAAGTTTTATCATTCAGTCTCTGTACCCATCTCTGGTTAATCATCATTCACATTCCAGTTCAGTCAAATTCTTCCTTTGACATTCTGGGCTTCCCTTGTGGCTCAGCTGGTAAAGAATCTGCCCTCAGTGCAGGAGACCTGGGTTCGATCCCTGGGTTGGGAAGATCCCCTGGAAAAGGGAAAGGCTACCCACTCCAGTATTCTAACCTGGAGAATTCCATGGACTGTATAACCCGCAGGATTGCAAAGAGTTGGTCACCACTGAGAGACTTTCACTGTTTGACATTCTATATCACAACCATTAGTCTTTCAGGTCAAACTTACACAAAATAATAGGAGAGAAACCAACTAAAATATGCAAATATATAAATAATTAAGCAAGGAAAAAATATGTTCAGTTTCTATAGTAGCCATTATTACAACTGGTCATGGGAAAGTTAAAACTTGTTTTTCTCCATACTTATTCAAAGTTCTGGTCTTGGTTGTTTAACTAGCGAAATAACTCAACCCTGTATTCTTGAAGTGTCTGCGCCGTAGTAGTCCTGCCCATAGTGGTCTGTAGAACTCTCCTACTAATTATTGCCACTAGTTATAAAAGTACTAACAAGGAACCAAGAGAGTTGCCTGGAAAACAGACACATGTCTTCTCATTCCTTCCTTACAGCAGCAATCCTAACTCTCCTGGATAATGAATATCAGTCACTTAGGAAATAAAATAATATGGATTTTTTTTCATGATTAAGGAATATAAGTGTCCAAAATCACTGCACTGCAGTACTTGTTTTGGTTCTGTAGACTTTTTATAAGACTTAAGACACTTAAATCAGCAGAGTACAAAACTGAAGGCCTGAGAAGAGAAGAAAGTGTATGTATGGTCCATTAGAGAAGTTAAGTGGTTAAAAGTTAAATCACTTCCATTCTCTGTCACTTGGTTCACAGGCTGAGAATTCCAATGGGAAAAAAGTCACCACTTATTAAAGTTGATTCATATTATATAATGTGCTGCCTTGGATATCACCTTTACTGTATGAGGTAAGAGTTAAACAGGATATAAGCTTTTTCACGGTTTGTTACTTCTGATGAAGGCAGTGAATTCCTTGGATATTTACTGGTAAAACAAACACCTTGATCAGAAACAATGTGGTGTGAAACATTATAACAATAATTAGGGCATTCCGCAAATCTACAAAGATGGTTTTGGTAGATTTTAATTGGAGAAAACAAAGGCACTTAACAGAATATGTTTCTATTTTCAATGAGTATAAACATCTGCACCTTCTATAACAGAAGGAAGGTACTGCAATTCACTTGCTACCAGGAAGGCTGGTGATACTGTAAGGGAGCCCCCTGCTGGGGGCTGAGAAATGTCGGCCTGTTTTCTGGTTGAGCATTCAGCAGGAGCAATATTCAGACCAGCTTTGATTAAAGGAAACTTAAGTTGTTGAAATCCTTACATGCTATCTCCCAAGCCACCTTTGCCATCAATATATATATATATGTACATATATGTGTATATATATATAACATCTCTATCTATAAAACATTATATATATAATATATAATAATTATAATTATATATGTCATATTATTAATATATAATTTACTATTAATATATTAATAAATATATTAATAAATAATAAATGTGTAATTAATAAATATAAATAATACATTATAATATTAATAAAATATATGTTATATTATATATATAATTATATATTATATTATATATATTAATCCTTACATACTATCCCCAAGCCACCTTCGCCATCAATATATATATGTATAATTATAATTATATATCATATAACATAATATTATTATAATATTATAATTATATAATTATACATAATATATAATTATATACTTGTAATTATAATTATATATAATTATATATCATATAACATAATATTATTATAATATTATAATTATATAATTATACATAATATATAATTATATACGTGTAATTATAATTATATATAATATAATATATAATATAATATATGACATATACACATATGTGCATATATACATATACATATTTATATACATATAAATATAATTATAATAATATATAATAATATAACTATACATAATACACATACATATGTGTATATGTATATACATATATATGTATATATGTATATATATATATAACATCTCTCTATATATAAAACATATATATCTAATATATAAATAATAAATATAAATAAATATAAATGTATATTTTATATAGTATAATATATATATATTAATCTATATAAATATATATATATATAAAACATCATATATATATATTACATCTGACACAACACACACATATATTCAACCATGGGAAAGAAGGAAATCCTGCCATTTGGCTCAACATGGATGGGCCTTATACTAAGTGAAATAAGCTAGTTAAAGACAAATACTTCACAGTATCATTTATTTGTGGAGTATTTTTTTTTTTAAGTCAAACTGATAGAAACAAAGTAGAAATTTGTTGTCAGGGGCTGGGGGTGGGTGGGAGAAATAGGGAGAGGTCAGTAAAACAGCACAAGCTTTCAGCTGTAAAATGAATAAGTTCTGAGCATCTAATACAAAATGTGCTGACTATTGTTGATAACACTGTATTATATAACTGAAATTTGCTAAGAAAGTAAAACGTAAATGCTCTTACCCTTCCAATAGAAATGAAAAGATAAATACGTGAGGTGATAAAGTGTTAGTTAACTGGATGGTGGAAATCCTTTCACAATGTGTATGTATATCAAATCACCAGGATGAACACTCTAAGTATCTTATCATTTTACTTGTCGGTTATACCTCAATAGAGCTGAAAAAATAAATGTTAGATTTTGCATGGCACACCCATCATTCTAGTCAGCCGTTTCCCAGCTTCTCCTTTTTATAAGGAAATAATTCAAGAATTAAATGTGAATCTTCCTCTCACTTAAGTCAAAGCTATCCTTCTTGGAAATTTTGGTTCTCTGCATACAAACATGCTTTAGCGACCTTTCCCTCCAAGATAACCTCTCCATGGCAGGTATTACAAAGCTAATGAATTTGTGCCAGCATCTAATATTGTATCATAAATCCTTACTTCCTAAAAATTATTAAAATATTAGCCATTATTCCAGTATAAGCAAATCATTTTACTTCCTTCTATCAGTGTTTGGAGTCTAACATAGTCATATAAATTCTTGTCTATCAACTAGTATCTGAAGATATTTTGAAAGTCCTTGTAAGACATGTTTTCAAGATATTCTTTTTGATAAATCCAGAAAGCAGTAAAGTAAGAGTTGTATTTCTTGGCATGATGACATTAAGTCGTCATGCCAACTTTGCAACAGTAAAACAATTGTTTAGATATAGCATTAGGAAAAAAACACTTTGTGTGTTTATTATTTTACAAATTTTCTCTGAAAGTATGTTTAATTTTTACCTATTTTAAAAACAACTAGTAATCAATTTTTTAAAGTAAAAAATAGTTCTTGATTGCATTTATTTTTAGCTATTGAAGTTTGGCTTTTAATGAAATTACATCTGAAGTCCAGTAGACTAACATTTTTAACTTCCTTAATTAATTTCTTCATGTTAGCACCAGGGATTCAGTGTTCCTCAGACCTCTGTTCATTTGTATATGATTCACAGTGACAGTGCAGGAGAGCAGTGACCAGGGTGAGCCCACAGAGGAAGAAGATTGCGGGGATCAGAGCCCCCAGGGTCTGGGCTAGTGGATGGGGGAGGAGTTTCTTTGTTTCTTTCTGGCATGGAGTCAATCTTGAAGCAAGCACAGAAGTCTAGGGAAGAGGACAGTCACTAGTCTAAACAAATCTTTTTTCTCTTTTCTTTCCCTCCTAGAAATCTCATCACTAACTTCACTATGTGGGAGTCTTTCCCATCAGTCAGTCAGTCGGTCAGTTCAGTAGCTCAGTTGTGTCTGACTCTTTGCGACCCCATGAATCACAGCACGCCAGGCCTCCCTGTCCATCACAAACTCCCGGAGTTTACTCAAACTCATGTCCATCGAGTCGGTGATGCCATCCAGCCATCTCATCCTCTGTCATCCCCTTCTCCTCCTGCCCCCAATCCCTCCCAGCATCAGGGTCTTTTCCAATGAGTTAATTCTTCACATGAGGTGGCCGCCACCCAGCAAATCTCTGATGCGAATTGTAGGGTGTCCTATAATGTAACCCAATTCTGACACTTTCTACCTGGAAACAGCATCAGATCCCACAGGGCTCAGATAAGGTGAGCCCTTAACCACAGTTAAGGTGCCTCAAAACTGCTGCATCCTTCAGTCCAGGTTGCCATCCTGTGCTTCTGACCAACCAGCTATGGATTAGAGGTCTCAACGACCCTTCCTTCAGTCAACTTGCTAGAGTGGCTCACAGAACTCAGAGAATTGTTTTACCTACTAGATTACCAGTTTATTATTAAAAGGATACAATCCAGGAAGAGCCAGATGAAGTGATGCAATGGGTTACAATGCCAGATGAAGAGGGCAACATATGGGTAAAGGGCACAGAGATTCCATGCCTTCTCCAGGCATGCCTCTTTCCCTAAATCTACAAGTGTTCACCAACCTGGAACTCTCAAACCTCTTCCTTTGGGCTCTTATGGAGGCTTCATTACACAGGCATGACTGATTAAATCGTTGACCATTGTTGACTGATTCAACCTGCAGTCCCTTTCCCCTCCCCTAGAGGTCAGGGGTATGGGACTGAGGTTCTAACCTCTTCACAGGGTTGGTTCTCATGGCAACCAGCCCCATCCTTAAGTGCAGTCCAGAAGTCACCTCATTAACACAACAAAAGACATCTTTGTAGTTCTCACCACTTAGGAAATTCCAAGGATCTTAGGAACTCTGTGCCAAAAATGGGATGAAGACCAAATATATATTTCTTATTAAAGATCACACCATCACACCTCTTCTCTCCTCTCTCCCTGTTTCAGTTTAGACTCTTTTACTTACATGGAACAGAATTCAGATTCATTCCCATAAGAATTTAATGTCAAAATGTGGAAGACACTGGAAGTAACAGGAACCACAGAAGTCTGTCTGTCCATCTCTCCATCTCTCTGGTTGTATGTCTTCTTTCTCATGACACCTGTGTTTCTTTGTGCATCTGTTCTATTTGCACCTCTCTATTAACTGACTTATCACTATTAATTTCTGCTTCCACCATGCCTGTGTCTTGACTCTACATTATGCCTTTAGCTCCAGTTTCCTTTCTTAATTCACTCAGCTTCTCATTCCCCAACTCTGAAACCCCAAGAAATGAATCTGACTGGCTCAGCCCATCTTTACAAGCTATACCACTGATGGGTCTAATTCACTGGGGCTGAGGAATAGTATCACATGGTACAGAGGGGGCCAGGCATGCAATGCTCAATTCTCTAGTATAACCTTCTTTTAACTTCCTCTCTCTTTTTTGTTTTTTCAAGTAGCTGCTGAATACTCAGGATGTGCCCATTACTATTTCAGGCAACAGGGTTTGAAAGACTGAGTCTCTGCTTTTTGAGAAGTTATGTCTGTGAGGAGAGAAAAGCAAGCTAGCAACTGCTGGCAGGTATTGTCATAGCTCCAATAAAGGATGCTAAAGAAGAAGTGCTCAGAAAGGGCACCCCAGCAGATGGGGATGCCAGGGAGGTTCCTCGGGTAAGATGATGCCTGAGCTGATTCTACAAGAACAAATAGGAGTGATATGGGTGGGAGGCTGGTGAAGAGAAGGACACAGGGGATTCCTGGCAGAGGGAGCTATTTGGGCGAAGCACTGTGGTCAGTGACACACGGTGAACTCCTGGGGCTGCAAGTCGTTTGGTGGTACTGGGCCCCTGGCAGGCAACAGACTGAAAAATTAGGCAGGGACTAGATCGTGACGTGTCTGATGAGTCCTGAGTTTGGAAGACAATAGACCATTGAAGAATTTTTAATTCAGTCATAATACAATCAGATATGTGCTTTATAAAGATCTCTTTGGTAGCATCATTGGCAGTGAATTGGGTCGGCACTACTGGAGACTGGAAAGCAAGTCAGAAGGTCACTCCAGGCTTTAAGATAGGAAATAATGTGAGGGCCAGAATTAAGGAAGACTGTCGGAGTGGGAAAGAAGAGAAGGATTTAGAAAAGAGAATCAACACAAACATACAAATGACCTAAAAGAAAAAGGGGTTGGGGTCTGCTAGCTTTACCTCCTCAAATATTCTCCAAACCCACTAACATCCTAATCAAAACCCAGTTCTTTCCTCCACGTCTGACCTTTGGTTCCCACAGTGAATGAGAAAAAGCAGGGAGAGAACAGGCTTCCCATTTAACATTCAGGGAGAACTATTTTGAGATCTCCCCGACCCCCTTTACAAAACCTCATCTACTTATTCCTCAGGCTTCCTTGGTGACTCAGACAGTAAAGAATCCACCTGCAACGCAGGCAGCGTGGGTTTGATCCCTGGGCAGAGAAGATCCCCTGGAGAAGGCAATAGCTACCCACTCCAGTATCCTTGCCTGGAGAATCTCATGGGCAGAGGAGCCTGGAAGGCTACAGTCTATGAGACTGCAAAGAGTTGGACATGCTGACTGAGTGACTAACACAATAACAGCAACTTGATGCCTCAAACCTCTTGCCCTCAGATCTCTCTGCCTCCGATCCAGTTTTCCATGCTGTATTTTCCTTCCTTGACTGCTCTGCTCTACCTACCTCACTTGTCTGATATTGACCACAAATTCCTCACTCATGTATCCTGTCAACATTTACTCATTTCCTGCTGTGGTCAGAGAGTAGAGAGTGATCAGAGAGCAAAAGATCAGGGTAGGAGTTTGTGAGAGCACTGGAATGAGCAAAAAAGTAAACATCAGCAGAGCTTTAATGAACTCAGTGTGAGCCCAGACTTTTCCTGGATCTCAAGCTTTAGAAACCAGAGGAGAATTGATATAGGTTTCCATATCTTATTACCGATAGTCAACAGCAAGGGTAGGGACAAATATAATTTGGGACTACTTCCTTTGGAGACCCCTCTGACCTGTCTCACCTGCATAATCTCCTCGATCTGTGATAAATACAATTACCATCCAGGGTTGATAAATATATAACTTCCTTAGAATCATTAGCAGTCTCACCTCCCTCCTACTCTACCCCAGGAAAACTGGTTACTGTATTCCCCAAGAATGACTTGCTAGTCAGTCATGAATCCGTGCCAACAGACTTCTTGCCTCTAGTCTGGATAGGGGAGGGGGCAAAGAGAGAGAGTTGGGTCTTTTTTTTTTTCTTTTAATATTGATTTACGTGGCTGCATCAGGTCTTAGTTGTGGCATGGGTCTTTGTTTGAGTTGTATCCTAGGATGGCCTCAAGGGCACATGCAACACTGGGATCAAGCTATAGCCCTCTGTCTCCTAAAGCATTACACCTCAAAAGTCCCAGCAAAGTATGTCTGGTTTATTTCTGGAAAGGAAGCAAAGCTGTGTGTGAATTCAGGTCATCCAAAGAGGAAGGCCCAGGAAGAAGATCAATGGGAGAGCACCCCCGCTTCACAGTGACTGTCTGGCGGGGTAGGGCAGGGTACCTTTCATCTAAGGGGCTGATGAAAAGCTTCAAGAGTCCACTGAAGTGCCGTTGGGAACAATTTAATGTGGTTGCTAGTGGCTGGGAAACACAGCATCTGACAGAAAATTCCAGACGGTGATCTCAGGGTCAGGGGTTTTCTGTTTGGGCTGAAACAATTCATAGGCTACCAAGAGGCAAAGTTGCAAATCTTACCCTAGAGGGCAGGACACTGACATGAAATTCCGCGTGGAATTCTTGCAGCCGATCACTCTGGACTCCCCTGTGTGCTTGGGAAACAATCTCAGTCCTGGCTGCTGTCTCAGGGCAATATTAGGTGGGCAAGGACAGTTACAAAATGGCTTCCTACAGTTTCACTTAGGTTGCTTCGGCCTCCAACTTCCCGAAGACCGGATGTTTTTCCTGAAGAGACCACGCCCCTTGGACCATGAGCCCCGCCCCTCCAGTCTCCGGCTCTCCCATCCTGCTTCCACCACCCCCACCCCACTGTTCAGTGAGCTAGAGAAAATATACAGTCAGCTTACTCCACATAGGGCAGCTGGTGACAGCTGCATGAGTTTGTGGTACTACATTCCTTTTGACATAAATTGACACATGTGATTGTACTGCAGTATAGTTTTGGAAGCCCTCTCCTAATTTACTTGTAGGACTACCTTCCTTGCAAACCAGGGCTACTTTTCCCAGCTTCCTTGGTTAATGAGAATGTGAAATCCCTTCTCTTTGAGCTACAGGTTCCACCCCTGTTTCCAAGTCACACCTCCTTCATTGCTTGAACCCACTTGAACTGTAACTTAATTTGCTTATAAAACTTTCACTACAGTAATTATATATCCCTGGGTCAGAAAGTCAATATTGCCCATGATTTGACCACGTCTTCCGTTCTAAAAACCTTCTCTGAATGTTTCCGAGTTTTCATCCAATTTTTTCAATGATGTTTTTCCACCTCCTAGGAAGGGTCCTCAGGGAGCCCCCTCTCCAAATCCTGCATCTGATTTGTGCTTTCCCCTCAACCATACAGGAACCATCATCAAAGCACCTCTACAAACTGACTTCTTGGTTTACTCTCTGCCCATTTGAATTCTTTTATTATCTAATCTTCCTTTGATTTTGTTGGAAGATGGGAATTTTATTTTGTACCAGGCACTTAGGCTATATTGACAGAAGAGACAGGAGTCAGTGAGGTCAAAGCAGCTGAAATGTATAAGTATAGAAGGTCAAAGCTGTCAGAGAAAAATAGAGAGAGAAAGAAAGGAGGGAGAAGGAGGGAGAGACAGAGTCTCTAAAGAAAATTCTCACCTGCTATAGAATTAATCCCTTTCAAGTCATTTAATATATTGCTAAGTTAAAGGAGATAGTGGTTTTTCCCTTTCTTCCTATAGCAGATACTGATGATACTTTTTTCTTTTTACAAACCTGGACAATCTACTTATTTATCCTCTACTCCTTCCCTTTAGGGACTAATAGTCATCTCTGTTTGAAACAAAACTCACAGTTCAACAGCCATGCCATTTCATTTAATTACAATGCTTATTTTTACCAACACCCAGCAGCCTGTTAGTGAAGGCACATTTTTAGAAATCCAACAAATAAGCAAATACATCCTCAGATCACAGACACAGCTCTCCAAATTTGTTTTGTACAAAAGGGAAAGAGCACTTATCACACCTACACACTAATTTTTTTTCCTGCTTCATCTACTTAAATGTGTTTTCTGGAAAAATGACATGTGATTTCTAGCTTTTTAAACCATAGCTAAAACTTCCTTCTTGGGTATTAATGTGAATGCCTTCTGAAAATCTTCTGTAATTATGTTCAGGTCTTCTTTCATGCTTTAAAATGGCTTTATAACTGAGCAAATAAGCAAAAAAAAATTATGTGGGCATAGGCAGGCTAGAGAATAACTAGACAATAACTAGACAGCTATAATGGTAACCTAGGAAGACTTTGATTTGTGAAATGTCCAGATGGCTTCATCGGTGAATTCTTCTCACATTTAAGGAAGAAATAATACTAATCTTACCCAAACTTTGCAAGAATGTAGAGAAACAGGAAACATTTCCCATCTTGTGTGTGATGCCAGCATAACCCAGATAATAAAACCTGACAAGGACATCTTAAGAAGAGTAAATTTTAACCCAATCTATCTTATCACATAAATATAAGAAATCTTTTATATAAGGGACTAGGTAAATAAGTTCAGTTCAGTCGCTCAGTCCTGTCCAACTCTTTGCAACCCCATGAATCACAGCACACCAGGCCTCCCTGTCCATCACCAACTCCCGGAGTTTACTCAAACCCATGTCCATCAAGTCGGTGATGCCATCCAGCCATCTCATCCTCTGTTGTCCCCTTCTCCTGCCCCCATACCTCCCAGCATCAGGGTCTTTTCCAATGAGTCAACTCTTCGCATCAGGTGGCCAAAGTATTCGAGTTTCAGCTTCAACATCAGTCCTTCCAATGAACACCCAGGGCTGATCTCCTTTAGGATGGACTAGTTGGATCTCCTTGCAGTCCAAGGGACTCTCAAGAGTCTTCTCTAACACCACAGTTCAAAAGCATCAATTCTTCGGCGCTCAGCTTTCTTCACAGTCCAACTCTCACATCCATACATGACCACCGGAAAAACCATAGCCTTGACTAGACAGACCTTTGTTGGCAACGTAATGTCTCTGCCTTTTAATATGCTATCTAGGTTGGTCATCACTTCCCTTCCAAAGAGTAAGTGTCTTTTAAATTCATGGCTGCAATCACCATCTGCAGTGATTTTGGAGCCCCCCCAAAAAACTAAAGTCTGACACTGTTTCCACTGTTTCCCCATCTATTTCCCATGAAGTGATGGGACCAGATGCCATGATCTTAGTTTTCTGAGTGTTGAGCTTTAAGCCAACTTTTTCACTCTCCTCTTTCACTTTCATCAAGAGGCTTTTTAGTTCCTCTTCACTTTCTGCCATACGGGTGGTGTCATCTGCATATCTGATAAATAAATAGCCCCTTTTAAAAAAGGGGCTAGATATCCATATGGGGCAAAATTAATCTTAACCCTTAACTCACACTAATTTCAAATGATTATAGATTTACATAAAAGCTTTAAAAATAATAAATCTGGAAGGAGAAAACATGGAATATTTAATGGCCAGGGAGAAGGCAGGTAAAGATTTCCTCAACAGGACACAAAACATCACTAATCAGAAAGAAGAACAATGACAAATTAGAGTTCATTAAATTAAAAAAATTATCTTAAAATAATAAAAAATAAGAAATTATCTTTATTGAAAGACAACAAAGAAAAGGAAGTAACAATTCACAGAGAGATAAAAGAGTTTTTCAATACAACTATTGAACACAGGACTTGCATCCAGAGTATATAAAGAACTACTATAGTTCAGTAAGCAAAAGGAAAATAACCTAATTTTTAAATGAGCAAAATCTTGAACATGCACTTTATGAAAAAGGATACCTAATAATGGAAAAATACCATTCTTTTTCCAATAGCATTTGTATATGCCATTCATATACAGCAAAGAATATGAATCACTTTGCTGTACAGCTGAAAGCTAACACACTGTAAATTAACTATACTGCAATTTTTTTAAAAAATGATTAATAAAAAGGTACAAAACAGAATTCCCTGGTGATCCAGTGGTTAGAACACTGTGCTTCCGCTGTTGAGGGCCTGGGTTCAATCCCTGGTCAGGGAACTAAGATCCCACAAGCCCTGTGGTGTGGCCAGAAATAAATTACATATAAAACAAAAAATAAGACTATGTGAACAATTCTAAAAAAAAAAAAAAAAGACACTTATTGTCCAATAAGAATTTGAAAAAAGTACTCAAAATCAATAGCCAATAGGAAAGTACAAGTTAAAGCCACAATGAAATACGGTGACACAGCTGCCAAAATGAGTAAAAAAAATTTTAATGATATCCTAGGTCAGATAGGGTGGGAGACAATTGGAACTCTCTTCTACTGCTGTTTGGAACAACTCTTTTGGAAAATTGTATCTAGTAAAATGAAACATGCAAAGCCCCCATGACTCACCTCTGAGTATCTACCCCAAAGAAATGAGAACATATATATACTCTAAGAATCAAATCAGAATTGTTATAGCACTATTACATAAAATAGCCCTCAACTAGAAACTACCCAAATGTCTATCAACAGGTAATGGATGAATAATTTATGACATGTTTATGAACACTTTACAGCAGTGATGAAGGATGAACTACTGGCATATGCAATGACAAGGATAATATCACAGAAATAGTGCTGAACTTAAGCAACTGACACGAAAGTACACTCTGTATTCTTCCATCTTACAAAGCTCAAAGAAAGGCAAAACTAATCTACGATTTTTAAAAACTCCTGAATCATTCTAACGTGCATCTAGGTTTGAGAACTACTTATGTATGAGGAGCTAATTGAGGTCCCAGGAAGTGATGTGATTGGGCCAGGTTTTCTTGATTCCCAGCTTTGCTTCAAATGTGTGTGAGCAATACTGCCTCCTCCATTGGGGAAAATCAACCCCACCAGAACTTGATTCTATGTGCAACTCATGAAACCCAAATCTAAAGTTGTTTTTACTGTCCCTAACAAATCCCCTCAATGTAGATCCTTTCCATGGGCTCCTTGAGAGACTGCTTTCATTCAAGAGCAAACATTTCTGACTTTCCCATGAAAACCTTCTTAGATAATTTCTGTTATTTTATTTGATTTTATTTTTATTGAAGCATGATTGATTTGTAATGTTGTGTTAGTTTCAGACAGCATAGTGATTCAGTTTTATATATATAAATGTAACTGAATATATATATATATACACACATATATATATATGTTCTTTTTCAGATGCTTTTCCCTCATCTGTTGTTACCAAATATTGAGTATAGTTCCATGTGCTATACAATAGGTCCTTATTGTCTATCTGTTAATTTCTATTGCTTTAAAATGGCAAGCACAAACGAGAATCCATAAACCTGAAGGAAGCACTATGTATTTCTCTTAGGTGTCATTTAATATCCCTACCTGATACTAATTAAACAAATGTTCTGATATCAGTATTCAGCTTCTTTTTTTTTTTTTTTTTGGCTTTAAGTTTTTGTTCATTTTTTGAAAATGCTGAAATACAGTTGATATACAATATCAAATTAGTTGTAGGTGTACCATATAATTATTTGACATTTGTGTTTATTATGAAATGACCACCATAATGAGTTTAGTAACTGTCTCCATACAAAATTATTACAATTTATTAACCATATTGCTTATGATGAATATTTCATCCTTGTGACTTATTTAACTGGAGGTTTGTATCTCTTTCTGTTCAATTTGGGCTTCCCAGGTGGCACTAGGGTAAAGAACTCACCTGCCAACACAGGAGACATAATAGACAGTGGTTCAATCACTGGGTTGGGAATATCCCCTGGAGGAGGGCATAGCAACCCACTTCAGTATTCTTGCCTGGAGAATCCCCATAGACAGAGGAACCTAGCAGGCTATAGTCCCTAGGGTCTCCAAGAATCGGACATGACTAAAGCAACTGAGTATGCATGCACTGTTCATTTTAAAAATCATTTAGAAAGATTCTAAAGAGGCTTGGGAAAAGAAGAATTTCAATGTCTTTCAGGGGAATTGAGAAACAATTTTTGGTCCATTAAAAATACTTATTATGTTCATTTGGTGCCTTAATTCTACATGACAAAATGATAAAAGCAGAAAAAGGCTCATATTCTCTGCTTTTGGCATGAGCAGCATTGAATGCATTCAGATTAATAAAATTCAAGAGTATTGCCAATATAAATGAAAGAGATGTATTATCCCTTTGCACCTCTCATTATTAGCAATCATGACAGATAGCTGAATGAAAGAAGTCAAATGACGCACTTATGTATGAAAGGGTTTGAATAGTCATGGATGAAATTCACAAATGCAGATTCAGACAACCACTGGAAAACCACAAGGAAGGTAGGAATGAAAGACTAATAAAGAGACTGACCACCCAGAAGCAAACTGTATTACTGGAGATAACTCCTCTTTTTTTTCTTTTTTTCCTAAAATCTTTAAATCTTTATTCCCTTCTCAACTCCTTCTTGTCCTCATTCCTCCTTTTTTTTTTTTTTTTTGGTCTTCCAGAATGTTGTCACCTGTACAAAAGGCTCTGTGAGTCTAGAAATGTGTCTCCTTACTAGTCTATCTGAATCTCAACTGATTTTTCTATTGCTGTGAACACTGGTTCTTAACCTGTAGCTTTTCTTTATCATCAAGTATATCAGTGGAATAATAGCCATCCAGTGCTATTTTCCTTATATTTACTTCTCAAAAGGTGTAACTGAAAAGTCACACCTGCTAGTGAGTTCCCTTGAACCAGTCAACCATTCTAACTCACAGTCAGAGCCAAGGGTTCTCGGTTCCACCCACCGCCAGTAGAGCTGGGCAGCGAGTCATCCATCTTCAAAGCCCCATTGTATGCCTCTGTTCTTTTTTAAAAAAATATTTATTTATTTATTTGGTTGCATCAAATCCTTAGGTTTGGCACTTGGGGTCTTCTGTTGGGGCCACACGGGGTCAGTAGTAGCTGCCAGGGCACATGAGATCTTAGTTCCCTGACCAGGGATCAAACCTGCATTCCCTGCCTGGCAAGGCAGATTCTTTACCCACTGGACCACTAGGGAAGTCCCTTGCCTGTGTTCTTGGACCAGTGCCGGTATTGACTCAGGTTGGCTTCTCTGGAAGCAACAATCAAAACATGGGTAAGGGAGGAGCTGGCACAGATTGGGCATATAGCAAAATGTCAAGGTGTGATACAGGATGACAAAACCTTTGCCAATGCCCCCAGGAGCCAGAGCACATACTGTCCATCATCGTGGTACCCACTAAACACTTATACCCTCACCACCATCAGCCACAGGATGTGGGCCGCTGGGAAGGGCATTCCACAGAAAGAGGGGGTTATCTGCAGCTGAGACACACCTAGAAGCTCGGGCATCGAGTCCTTCCTGGAAGGGGGGTTGTTTCCATCACAGAGATGCAGGAAGAGAAAATGCAGTTTAGGCTTGGTCTTAAATGACCCCAGATTTTATTTGAAAGACTATAGGTTTCATTCAGGCCTGATCTTAACTTGCAGCTCAGAGTGTGAGCCAAAACTTCTCCATTTAATTTGGAAAATACTCCCAAATTGCATGGATCTAAATACTTGGTACACTGTAAGGTCACATAGAGGGCTTTTTAAAATGTACTTTTGAGAGAGAGTTCTAGTTCAGTTTTCAAGAAAAACTGTGCATGAAATAAGGTTTTGGAGGGAAATGATATAACTTGAGATTTAATATCAGCAGGGGAAATAGTACTAGGGAAAAGGGAACTCATGGCATCTCACTGAAGTATGTTTGACCCAGGCTCTGATTTAGGTATTAACTTCTGAGCTTATGAGGTTTGGCTAAATTCTAGGGATCTAAAATGTTCCAAAACCTCTTTAGCCTTATCCTATCTCCCAGAATCCAAACCAGGATGCTATAAATCCATAATTCAAATTCTGTCCTGGTCATTTAAAAGGTCTGACCACTGCCATTAAATCTAGTAGACAGTTTAAAAACCCTTACTTAGAGTCATGAACCCCTTTCTCTTTTGAGAGTGCTCCATGTTTGGCCTCATCCTAAAACTGAGCACCTTGTTACCTACGAGCTTTTCCTTCTTGAAACAGCTCCCATTAACCAGCAGAGCAGCATGAAGAACAAAAAGACCCACTAGGCAGAGCGTGGATGTTATCTAATGACATCAGAACTTTGCTGGGAGCTAACTTGAAGTCAGTTTCCTTTGCATTGGGCTTTATAAGGTCTTCCCTTCATAGCTCGGACGGTAAAGCGTCTGCCTGCCATGTGGGAGACCCGGGTTCATTACCTGGGTTAGAAAGATCCCCTGGAGAAGGAAATGGCAACCCACTCCAGTACTGTTGCCTGGATAATTCTATGGATGGAGGAGCCTTGTGGGCTACAGTCCATGGGGTTGCAAAGAGTCAGACACGACTGAGTGACTTCACTTCACTTATAAGGTCACTCTGCACTTTTGATATCTGGTCAATGTCCAATAAGGGTGTTTTCAATAACAGTTTTAAGAACAGGAATGCTATTCCATTGTTTCATTTGTTTGTTTAAGAATAAATCTGCATTTGTTTGATTTATTTTATTTATTTATTTATTTTTTGCTGCATTATGCAGCATGTGTTTTCTGACCAGGGATCGAATTCACACCAGCTGCAATAGAACCAGACTCATAACTACTCAGCTGCCAAGGAAGTTCTAGACCATCGTTTTCGATTGCCTTGAGATGGTTTAGTCATTCAATTGTGTCCGACTCTTTGTGATCTCATGGACTGTAGTCGGCCAAGCCCTTCTGTCCATGGGATTTCCCAGGCAAGAATACTGGAGTGGGCAGCCATTTCCTTCTCCTGGGGATCTTCCTGACCCAGGGACCAAACCCAGATCTCCTGCATTGCAGGCAGATTCTTTACCGTCTGAGCCACCAGGGAAGGCCTGATTGACTTACCAACTATCATATCAAATTCTTTTTTTTTTCTGTGGTAGCCAATAAGAATTATATCAAACATATTTATTTTGTGTGATTTTTTAAATTGAGGTATATTGACATACAACACTATATTAGTTTCAGGTGTACAACATAATGATTCAATATATGTATATATTCTTAAATGATCATCACAATAAGTCTAGTAAGATCGACTAGTAACATGAATGGATAACATCCATCACCAGACATAGTTACAGAAATGTTTATTTCTTGGGATGAGACTTTTTAAGACTTGCTTTCTTAGCAGCTATGCAATGTAGTATTATCAACTATGGTCCCCATGCTGTATATTATATCCCCATAGCTTATTTATTTCATAACTGGAAGTTTGTTCCTAGAATATATTTCTTGAAGTAAGAACAAAAAGTAGTTTAGTATTATAAATTTGGAGCTTATGTTATTGATCAATAATCCGAATACTATGGTTTGAGTCTATCAATGATGTAAAAATAGAGGATCCACATTGTTGTCAGATTCAGTGCCAAAGAATTGATGCTTTTGAACTGTGGTGTTGGCGAAGACTCTTGAGGGTCCCTTGGACTGCAAGGAGATCCAAACAGTCCATCCTAAAGGAAATTAGTCCTGAATAGTCATTGGAAGGACTGATGCTGAAGCTGAAACTCCAGTACTTTGGCCACCTGATGGGAAGGACTGACCCTTGGAAAAGACTCTGATGCTGGGAAAGACTGAAGGCAGGAGGAGGAGGGGATGACAGAGGATGAGATGGCTTTGGATGGCATCACCGACTCAATGGACATGAGTTTGAGTAAACTCTGAGAGTTGGCAATGGACAGGGAGGCCTGGTGTGCTGCAGTCCATGGTGTTGCAAAGAGTCAGACACTACTGAGCGACTGAACTGAACTGAACCCCAAACTTTTGTCAAACAAAGCAAGGTTAACATTTTGTCTCAGTCCTTCAGAGTAAGTATCCAAATTCTTCTCCTATTCTCCTGTTGCTTCTTCTCCCGTTTTTTTTGTTTTTTTTTTTTTTTTTGCCCTCCTCACCCAGAGTATGAATGTGTGTTAGTCACTCAGTCGTGTCCGACTCTTTGCAACCCCCTAGGCTGTAGCTCAGCAGGCTCCTCTATCCATGGATTTCTCCAGGCAAGAATACTGGAGTGGGTTGCCCTTTCCTTATCCGGGGGATCTCCCCAAAGTAGGAATCAATCCTCGGTCTCCCGAATGGCAGGCAGATTCTTACCCTCTGAGACACCAGAGTAGCCCCAACCAGAGTATGCTGCTGCTGCTGCTAAGTCACTTCAGTCGTGGCCGACTCTGTGCGGCCCCATAGACGGCAGCCCACTAGGCTCCTCTGTCCCTGGGATTTTCCAGGCACGAGTTCTGGAGTGGGTTGCCATTTCCTTCTCCAATGCATGAAAGTGAAAAGTGAAAGTAAAGTCGCTCAGTCGTGCCGGACTCAGCGACCCCATGGACTGCAGCCCACCAGGCTCCTCCGTCCTTGGGATTTTCCAGGCGAGAGTACTGGAGTGGGTTGCCATTGCCTTCTCCGGGACCAGAGTATAAGCCCCTTCAAAGGCTGGGGGGCTGGAAGCCTCTTTTTCTATCGCTTTCATTGCCTGGCTTGAGTCCAGAAGGTAAAACAGTCCCCAGCTCTGGAGGAGTGGGACTATTAAACGTAATTTTACAGTTTTATGGGGTTGAAGCTGTGTCACGCTTCCGCCTGACGGGCGTATGTAATTAGTTCCGGTGAGAAGCCAGGAGAAGGGTGCAATGTCAATAAAATAGAACTCAGTCAGCAAAAAGACTCATGTCAGCATGTAATTCCCCTTCCTCCGCCTCCACTGTTCAGCCATCTTTTCCACACTGATGGTCACCATCTGGCAGTTGTCTCTTCCTACCTCTGTCCTCCAGCCAAAGGACTCAAGTTGATCAAAGTGTCAGTGGAGAGAGACTGAAGAAATGGCCCTTTGCAGCATAACTGACCCCACCTCTGTAGGAATCATCTTAATAGTAGGGGATGGAAACCACGGGCTTCTGAAGCTACTGGGCACCTCTGAGTTCTCTAGATGCCTGCACTAAAAATAAGGGTCAGATAGAAATGCAGATTATCAGGTCCTGCTCTCTTCCTACTGAACCAGAATCAGCGGAGGTTTAACAAGATCCTCAAGTCATTCATATACGCAGTTAAGCCTGAGAAGCACTAGAACATTTCTTCCCTATGTGTACCAGAAAGGTGATCCTGGGCGAAACTAGGTATCTAAACAAAATGTGTCAGAAAAGATTTGCAGATCTGGCTTCTCTGGTGGTCCAGTGGTGAAGAACTCCACCTGCCAATGCAGGGAATATGGGGTTTGATCCCTGGTTGGGGACGATCCCACATGACAAGGGGTAACTAAGCCCATGCCACACCTACTGAACCCACTCGATGCAGCTGTTGAGCTGGTGCACCCTGGAGCCCATGCTTTGAAGCAAGAGACGCCACCGCAATGAGAAGCCTGCACCCTGTAACTAGAGAGTAGTCCCCTGCTCACTGCAACTAGAGAAAGCCAGTGGGCAGCAACAAAGACTCAGCGCAGCGAAAATTAGTTAAATAAATATCAATTAAAAAAAAAAAGATTTGCAGATCAATTAACTCATTGATCCTGGAGAAACAATAACATTAAAATGTACACATTAATAAGAGAACAGTTTTACCTCCTAATAAAAGATTTATTAACAATTGAATGAGAATTCCAATTATATGACAATTCAGAGTGTAACACTGCAGTTCATTAATATTTCAAAGCACCATCATAAAGACTAGTCAGTAAATATCCACATTAAATTAAATTAAAATACTATTTGTGTTTATTTGTTTGCTTGTTGCTTTGTTTTGGTTTTGCCTGATCTAGATCATACAAATGCTAAAAGGCAGTTCTTTATCATTAGGCAAGCTTTTTAGTAGTTTCTAAGATTCCTAAAGTTGTTACTCCTTCCATCCTTGACATTTCTACCTGGTATTACAATATCTCACCTCTAGCCACTTGCAGATCCCTATTTTTAAATTACTTTTTAATTAAAGGTGATGTATGATCTACTTGGAAAATACAGGAGAATATTTCAAAGACTAGAAATTGCCCACAGTTCCAGCTTGAGAAAAATACAGTTAACATATTTATATATTTTCTTCCAACTTTTTAATGTAGTTAAAATGATACTGTATTTATAGGTTGGTATGATGATTTATTTTAAATTAGGACAAAGCATATTATGTTATAACATGGAATATAATAAAAACTTCATATAATTATGTTCTATTGCATCATATTTTATTGGACACCATAACTTACTTAACTATTCCTTCATTATTGAATGCTTTAAATTATTGGCAATTTTTACTTTTCAAATGAAGAGGTGAAAATCATCATGAATAAAATTTTGTTACTACTTTGGCATAGAAACATTACAAAATCTTGATACAGACTGCCAAACTGAGTACAATTCTTTACAGGACTGACCATCTCATCAGAACCTCACAGATGCCTAAGGTATTAGGGAAGGGTGTGTTTCATTGTGTGAATAGAAAATTTTATATTTACATTGTTTTCTTCAGGAAATAATTCATTTCTTCAATGCTCATTTATCTATCTCATGGCATTTTCCTCATAGTTTTTATGTGATAGTTATAGCTATTGTCTTTATTTGAATCTATGTTACAAACTTTTCTAGAGATTTTTTAAGCAAAATTTTATAAAGCCAAATTGATCTTGACTATATCTTTTGTTTGCTTCTAGGCTTAGAAAATATTCTCCTGCTCAGAGACAGAAAATTCATTTCTATTGTTGTCTAGTGATCTTCTGTCTTGACTTTTAGATTCAACTGTTTAGTCTATCTGGGACTGATTTTGGTGTTACTATGAGATGAGAATATAAAGGAATTTTTCTAAATTATGTACCACTTATTTCAATACAATTTACCGAATCTTTTTGTTTTCTACTCAATTGTTATATCACACACATATTAACATATATAAACATGATATATAATATATAATTATTATATGACATATAACATGTAACATATAACAAATACTGTGCTGTCATCAGATCTGAGCTTTATATTCCTAAGTGGGAAACACTCCTGTTATTATTGTGAGTTTAACAGCAGGTTCACATACATGACTGACAACACTTTTCCTGCTGCTTTTCTGTTTCTATATATTTTCCTATATTTTCAACTCTTAGCTTTCTAATTATTAATTTCTAAAATTCTATACAAACTGTGAAAAATTCTTAAAGAGATGGGAATACCAGACCATCTGATCTGCCTCCTGAGAAATCTGTATGCAAGTCAAGAAGCAACAGTTAGAACTGGACATGGAACAACAGACTGGTTCCAAATTGGGAAAGGAGTACGTCAAGGCTGTATATTGTCACCCTTCTCATTTAACTTATACGCAGAGTACATCATGCGAAATGCCAGGTTGGATAAAGCACAAGCTGGAATCAAGATTGCTGGGAGAAATATCAATAACCTCAGATATGCAGATGACACCACCCTTATGGCAGAAAGTGAAGAAGTAAAGAGCCTCTTGATGAAAGTGAAAGAGGAAAGTGAAAAAGTTGGCTTAAAACTCAACATTCAGAAAACTAAGATCAAGGCATCTGGTCCCATCAATTCATGGCAAATAGATGGGGAAACAATGGAAACAGTGACAGACTTTATTTTCTTGGGCTCCAAAATCACTGCAGATGGTGATTGCAGCCATGAAATTAAAAGACGCTTGCTCCTTGGAAGGAAAGCTATGATCAACCTAGACAGCATATTAAAAAGCAGAGACATTACTTTGCCAGCAAAGGTCCGTCTAGTCAAGGCTATGGTTTTTCCAGTAGTCATGTATGGATGTGAGAGTTGGACTATAAAGAAAGCTGAGTGCTTTTGAACTGTGGTGTTGCAGAAGACTCTTGAGAGTCCCTTGGACTGCAAGGAGATCCAACCAGTCCATCCTAAAGATCAGTCCTGAATACTCATTGGAAGAACTGATGCTGAAGCTGAAACTCCAATACTTTGGCCACCTGATGCAAAGAACTGCCTTACTATAAAAGTCCCTGATGCTGGGAAAGATTGAAGGCAGGAGGAGAAGGGGACAACGGAGGATGAGATGGTTGAATGGCACCACCGACTCAGTGGACATGAGTTTAAGCAAGCTCTGGGAGTTGGTGATGGACAGGGAAGTCTGGCGTGCTGCAATCCATGGGGACGCAAAGAGTCAGACACAACTGAGCGACTGAACTGAATATTTTATTACGGTGAGAGGATTTGACGGATGTTGCAGTGATTTTTTTTTGTAATTTCCTGGAATTCCTTTTTGCCTTATAACGGGTCAGTTTTGTAAAGGTTCAATGTGGGTTTGTCTGATTGGAAGGTACAGAATTCTCTCTATATATCCATTAAATTAAACATGTCATCACCTCATTAATATCTTCCATATTCTGACTAATTTTATGTCTGCTTCATACATAAATTTTGAAAAGCTGTGTTAAATCACCCACTCTGATTGTGGACTTGTCAAATTTGCTCATTATTTCTTAGTTTCTTTTTATGCACTTCATGGCTATGTGGTTAAATACAAGTTTATGATCTGTGTTCTTGATGGATTTTTCTTTGTATTGTTATGTCATGCCTCTTGAGCTCTGTTAATACTTTGGTTCATATTCTATATGTAACATTGATATCTTTCTTCATCCTTTGATTTTCAACTTTTCTACATACTTTTGTTTAAATTGTGTCTATTGAAAATAGTATATTGCTGGATTTAAGAACAAACTAGATAATTCTTTTCACTTATGAGCTTAATCTCATGGTATTTGTTTTTAACTATTGAACCCAGGTCTCCCACATTACAGGCAGGCCGACAAATGCTTTACCTTCTGAGACACCAGGGAAGCCCCAACTGATACGTTTGGATTTATACATCTTATTTGGGGCTTTCTTTTTATCATTCTTTTTATTTACTTTTTTTCTTTTTGAATGCCTTTTTTTGAATTGATATTCCTCATAAGCCCCCTTTTTCCTCCTCTGCTGATTTGGAAGCTATATGTTGAATGTCTACCTTTTTGGTGGTTACTCTTAAATGTTTATATATGTAAATATTTCTAACAGTCTACTTTTTCAATACTTCATCATTTTATAATTTTCTGAGCTTAACAATTGTTTCCTGGATTCCATGCGTCTGTTCTTAACTCAGTGTTATTAATATTTTTATAATTTAGACACTCTATTCTTTATTTTCATAATGTTGGATGTTTATTTTCTCATGTCCATTTAATTTTTTAATTTTTGCCTTTTCATATATTGGTGGTTTTTGCTTTTATTCAGATTGCTGCATTTAGCTCTTAGAGCATTCTACATATATTTATTTTAAAGTTTTTGTTCAACTGATACGCAATGCTGTTTTAATGTGAGGTCAAACTATGTCCCATTGCTGATTTTGTTAAATGGCTTTCTGAGAACAAATTTCTTGACACACTTAGTAGAAATCTGAGCATATTTCTGAAAATAAATTTTCTCATGTACGGGAGCATTTTGGTTTGCAGACTCATTTTGAATATGAAGTCCTTCAGTTTTCATTTTCTTCTCACTCTAGCTTTTTGTATTACATGTTTATCTAGAATTTCTATGTTTGAAATGGATGGGATGAGGAAATATGTCCTCATCAGTTAATTCTATCATTGTTGTCATCTAGTCTAGTCGCTACCACGATGATGATAGAATTAACTGATGAGGACATAATTCTATTGTACGTCAGCTCTATTTCTATATTAATATTTGAGGCAAATTCCTCCAATACCACTGAGATTCTTTAGACATGCTAAAATTTTACGTTAATTTGGGAAGTATTGATACCTTATTAGACTTTGCAACCAAAAACAGGAAGAGTGTGAGTTTTCATTTGGTCAGGTCTTTTTTTTTTTTTTTCTTCTATTTCTCATTAAATGTTCACATTCTAATGCCTTCTGGAATAGTTAACCCTATACTACTCAGTTCTTGATCAACATTGCTAACTTCAGATTCCTAGAATCTATGCAGGATGCAGGAAGATTCAGACTTGAGGTGATATTTCTCCTCGTTCCTACAAGGTCTCTTCCATCAATTAATGCCACTTGTATTTATTTTTTGCTGTGAAAGGATGCTATGAGCAGTGCTTCAGTCTCTGTAAGGACATGAGTCCATTTTTCTCCCTAGAATTGCTGGCTATTCTGATAATTTAGGTCTACATCTTCTTGGACTAGCTTCCTACAATCATCTGTTTCCTTTTTCAAGCACAATGTCAAGGCCCAAGGCCAGAAATGCATGGCCATAAGCCAAGAACAGAATTAGTCTATAGGCTAGAGCAGCAGTTGTTGCTGATGGAAGGCGTGTGTGGGTGTGAGTGTGTGTGTATTTGTGCATATTAAGGACACCTGCTTATAAGTCTCTGGAGAAAAGAATTTTTTCTCATAATTGTCAAGCTCTACTTCCCCTCTGTTGCACTTTGTTGATTCTAAAATATTTGTTCTGAATGATAATTATCTGGCATGGGGTGGGGGGAAGTGTAGCAATCTAATAAAGAAATATGTCATTATGCTCATATTTAATCCATTTAAACTTGTTTATTTAGCAATGGGAGCTTCCAAATATTTTTGGGTATTAACATGTCATGCTTAGACGTAATTAAGTCTTTTCATTTTAATTTACTTACATCATGTCTGCTATCTTCAAAAGAAATATCACTTGGTCTACCACTCAGCATGGAAAAGTGGATTTAAAAAATAAATAATTTGTTCTGAAATTTGCCCATAAAATGTTTACAAAATGGAATAATTTCTAAACTATCGATAAATAATATATGTATATATTTGATATATATGTATACATATATAATATTTTTTCTCCAAATAATGATCCTAAACTGAATCAAAGTTTCAAGATCTACAAGATTCTTGATGACAACAATAACAACAACAAAAAATAAATCAAAACAAAGTCTTATAAGATAGGCAGGACAAAGCCAAATTGTTGTGAAATGAAACGTATGCTACATGGGTCATCTCTTTTGGAACCTTAAGATCAGTTTTTTGCAAGATAAGATAGTTTGAATCAGGCATTTTTAATTAGACTAGTTTACAACATAATCCCATTACTCTAATTAAAGAACTGAACATAGTATTTTTACGCACTTCTTGATAACTTTAAAAATAGATATCAACATTCATACTTAAAATTCCACATTAAAACAAAAATCCTGAGATCCAATAGATTAACATGAGTTATTATAAGAAGAAACTTCTGAACTATTGGTTGCTTCCTTGTTGATTACACTGTGCAACACTTTCAAGGGTCATGAGAAGACAAACCAAGATTTAGAACATTCCTTTGACTGAATTATGTCCTTGTAATTTGCCACAAATCCTTCAATTAAAACAAAAATCCTTGAATTATTACAACAATAATCTGAATCTTTGACTCTGTTTATGCTGTTGCTTCAAAGAAATGAATGCTGTCCTGTGAAAATCATTGAAGGAGAGAGCAATAAATACACTATACTATTTTTGAGACTAAGTCTTTAATAATCAACCACAAATAATTCCCAGTTCAGAAACCAGCTTTTCTAGAATAAAAAGAATCCACTTTAAAATATATTTTTAAGTGTATCTTTCATTCTCAAAAAACAGAAAATATGTGAGTCCATAGCTATTGCTCTAGGTTCTGCAATGCTCCTTCAACATTCCTTCTGGGGATTTAAATGGATTTAATTTTTAATGGAATGAAATTTAATAAAACTGTCCCTCATTGCAAAACACCAGTGATTGGAATAGCTGCTATAACACAAGCTTTCTACTTTTCATCCAACTTTTCATTACTAAAGGATTTGATTGTAGTACTTTTTTCAAGCCACCCCTTTCATCCTTAAATATTAACTTTATTTCAACTGTCCTTCTAACATCTTGCCCACTCCTTTCTTGTTTCTAACCTTAGCAGCCCAGTTGAAAAAAAAAAGTAACAAGTAGGTTCTCCATGTTCAAGAAAGTTGTGGATTTCTTCAGAGGACAATTTGAGTTATTAACTTCCAGGATTGGAATAACAGTCCAAACTCTCACCTCCTCGGTAATATCCCCATCAGATTGTATACATCATCTAGTTAATCAATCTAATTCCAAGGAATTTATCATCTTTCTTAGCTGACCATTTTGTTCTGAATAGTACTAACGTGACTCATTTGTGTCCTACTCTTTGCAACCCCATGGACTGCAGCCTGCCAGGCTCCTCTGTCCATGGACTTCTCCAGGCAAGAACACTGGAGTGGGTAGCCATTCCCTTCTCCAGGGGCTCTTCCCAATCCAAGGATGGAACTGGGTCTCCGGCATTGTAGGCAAATTCTTTACCATCTGAGCCACCAGGGAAGCCCAATGTGAAGCCTTTGAAAGTGACTATTCAAAGGAATGCCTGGACGTACATAAAGAAGTCTATTCTGTCATTTTTGAGACAGCACTTAACATTTTTGAACAAAAAATGCCTTCCCCTTTCTGCATTAAGGTTTTGGCACATTGTTCAATTCCATTCTCTCACCCTTTCTTATCTGGGTATAGTCCAATTTGCTAGTGTTCCTCTTACAATGAGGCTTCCAGAACAGAGTAAGTTTCAGACAGTCTAATCAGTGAAAACTAAGTATAAATCCTAATCTTGTGGTTTTACTCCTTAACATGGAATTTGGGGTTTTTTTTTGGGGGGGGATATCAAATTTTTGTTTTATTTTCAATTTATAGCTAAAATCTCTGGACTTTTTTATTTGATAAGTTGCCAAGCTGGTCTCCTTTTTAGACCTGTATGAAGAAATTCTCCTTGTTTTCTTTGGCACTAAAATTAACTTCTTTGACTGTCCAGCAGATAAGACTCTGCACTTCCACTACGGGGAGTGTGGGTTCACCCCTGGTTGGGGAACTAAGATCCCACAGGCCTTACAGTGTGGCCAAAAGAAAGTAAAGAAGAAAAATAGAATCAGAAAATTACTTAAATAGCTACAATTCCACTAATCTAAGCGTACCAAATCAATCATTTAAAATTTTCCCTTATATCTTTCCTTATGCTTAGTAATACTCCAATTATATGTACCACTTTGTTATTTCATTTTACATTATGTCATAAGTATGTTTCCATATTTCTACATGAATTCCAAATTTTTCATCCTATTTAAATCTTCTGCAAATTTTCCATCAAGTTAATATACCATGATGTCATTAAGCATTTCCAGTATTATTATTATAAATAATCCTACTTATTTCATAGGATTATAAGGTTAGATGAACTCCTCTATGAATCTATAGTACTATTGCCAAACTGCTTTCAAAATGGAAGGATAGGACTTCTCTGGCAGTCCAGTGGTTAAGACTCTGCACCTTTACTGCAGGGGCAGAGGTTTGATCCCTGGTTGGGGAAGTTCTGCGCACTAAAGAATGTAGCCAAAAACAAAAAGGAGATGCAATGCTAGGCTTCCCCTAACTCTGCAGGAATGACAATCCCAAGGACTGCCCTCTAAGCATACAAGGATATCTTTGTTTCCCTCAAATTAACGGATGTATATTATAGATTTGGGGCCTTCCCAGGTGGCTCAATGGTAAAAAAATAAATCTGTCTGCCAATGCAGGAGACGCAGTTTCCATCCTTGGGTCCAGAAGATCCCCTGGAGAAGGAAATGGCAACCCACACCAGTGTTATTGCTTGGGATAATCCTATAGACAGAGGAGCCTGGCAGACTACATCCATGGGCTCTCAAAGAGTTGGACACAACTGAGTGACTGAGCATGCACATACGCATTATAGGTATTAGGTTTAGCCTCTTAATTAGAAAATGAAGAGCCGTTACTATCCTTTTATACCTTATGCCAAATTCCCTAGCAGTACTATGCAAGCATCTTTTATAATCTGACTCCACCTTACCTTTCCAACCCTCCCCTCGTCCTCTACATGGAGTTAATAACCTCTACCTGTGCATTCCAATAGCCAGTGTCTGAGTAAGATATACAACTCATCACATTGTTTCATAATGGAAGTCTATCTATATCTTTGTCTTTCACCTAGACTGTGAGATTTTCAAGGGAAGGATGAGGATGAGGTCTTCATTTTTCTATTCCAGTACCTACAAGTATACTGGTACAACAGACTGGAACAGACTGGTTCCAAATAGGAAAAGGAGTATGTCAAGGCTGTATATTGTCACCCAGCTTATTAAACTTATATGCAGAGTACATCATGAGAAACGCTGGGCTGGAGGAAGTACAAGCTGGAATCAAGACTGCCAGGAGAAATATCAGTAACCTCAGATGTGCAGATGACACCACCCTTGCCGTGGCAGAAAGTGAAGAAGAACTAAAGAGCCTCTTGATGAAAGTGAAAGAGGAGAGTGAAAAAGTTGGCTTAAAGCTCAACATTCAGAAAACTAAGATCATGGCATCTGGTCCCATCATTTCATGGCAAATAGATGGGGAAACCATGGAAACAGTGGCCGACTTTGTTTTTCTGGGCTCCAAAATCACTGCAGATGGTGATTGCAGCCATGAAATTAAAAGATACTTAAACTCCGCTTTTCCAGTAAGCAGCCTGAGCTGACCCCTAAAAATGGTGCGCTATTCACTCGACCCAGAAAACCCCACAAAATCATGCAAATCAAAAGGTTCAAATGTTCGTGTTCACTTTAAGAACACTCATGAAACTGCCCAGGCCATAAAGGGTATGCATATCTGAAAATCTGAAGGATGTCATTTTAAAGAAGCAATGTGTGCCATACAGTCGTACAATGGTGGAGTTGGTAGGTGTGCACAGGCCAAACAGTGGGGCTGGACGCAGGGTCGGTGGCCCTAAAAGAGTGCTGAATTTTTACTACACATGCTCAAAAGTGCAGAGAGTAATGCTGAGCTTAAGGGCTTACATGTAGATTCTCTGGTCATTGAGCACATCCAAGCAAACAAAGCCCCCAAGATGCGGCGCTGGACTTACAGAGCTCACGGTCGGATCAACCCCTACATGAGCTGTCCCTGCCACATTGAGACGATCCTTACTGAAAAAGAACAGATTGTTCCTAAACCAGAAGAAGAGGTTGCATAGAAGAAAAAGATATCCCAGAAGAAACTGAAGAAACAAAAACTTATGGCCATAAACCTTCAATTTGTAAAACACAATTTCTGCAAAGCTCAATAAAGTAAAGCATAACTAAAAAAATTAAAAAAAAAAAAAACAACTTATGGCCCAGGAATAAATGCCGCAGAAAATAAATGCAAATAAAAGTAAATAAATAAATAAATAAAAGACACTTACTCCTTGGAAGGAAAGTTATGACCAACCTAGACAGCATATTAAAAAGCAGAGACATTACTTTGCCAGCAAAGGTCCGTCTAGTCAAGGCTATGGTTTTTCCAGTGGTCATGTATGGATGTGAGAGTTGGACTGTAAAGAAAGCTGAGCGCCAAAGAATAGATGCTTTTGAACTGTGGTGTTGGAGAAGACTCTTGGGGGTCCTTTGGACCGTAAGAAGATCCAACCAGTCCATCCTAAAGGAGATCAGTCCTGGGTGTTCATTGGAAGGACTGATGCTGAAGCTGAAACTCCAATACTTTGGCCACCTGATGCGGATAGCTGACTCATTTGAAAAGACCCTGATGCTTGGAAAGATTGAGGGCAAGAGGAGAAGGGGATAACAGAGGATGAGATGGTTGGATGGCATCACTGACTCAACAGACATGGATTTGGGTGATGTTGGTGATGGACAGGGAGGCCTGGCATGCTGCGGTTCATGGGGTTGCAGGGAGTCGGACACGACTGAGCAACTGAACTGAACTGAACTGAACAAGTGTACCTGACATAAAGAGCAAGTGTTTTGTGAAGGAAAGAGAAAGACCACCCATTCCATCTTTTCTGCAATGGTGATACTGGTGTAACGGTACCTTGTTTTTTCTAAGATGCATTTCATTGATTACTGCTAATATTGAGTATTTTCCTGTACTTAATCATTGAATCATCAGTTGTGTGATTGTTGATATTCTTTGCCCATTTATATGTTGGGATAGGCTTTTATATTGCTATCATCAATCTGAATGTTCGTTTTCACTTTGCAAAAGCTTATATAACAGTCATGATTTTCAAGGTGTGGCTCTAAGTGCTTCCTAAGTATCAACCCATTTAATACTCGCAAAAACCCTTGGAGATAAATGCTTTTAGAGGCACAGAGAAATTAACTCACTCACCCAAAGTCACACAGATAGTAAGGGGTAGACCAGGATTTGAACCTAGGGACTTCAGAGTTCAGGCTCCTAATTCTTATTTTATGCTATCCCTAATTATACTTTAATATTTATTTTTTTATAATATTGCTATAATAAAACTAGTCGGTGGTTGTGCTATTTATTTTAGTTACTTTATTTTCAGTTGTACTCACATTTTGAAAATAATCTGTGTCCAGAGCTATCCAGACCAAAGCTGGATTATGATCCAGAGCCCGGCTCCCTCAAATAGGTTTGTTGTTTTTAATGCTGATTTGCCCAGCCTGGCATTTGACACGCTATTGTGGTCCCCAGGAGCCTCACACCCACTGACTCTTCCCTCCCCTGCTCCACGTGCAATCCTGATTGTGAAGATGTTTCCTTTGTTTCTGGAATGTAATTCACTCTCCCTGCTGAGACTGAGACTCTTTTATCCATAGAACTGCCTTTCCCCACAGATTGCCCAGCTTCTCCTGCTGCAAACACTAGAAGGCAGATTGTACTTTCCACTGAAAATGCCTCTGCTAGCTTGTCCCAACTATCAGGCAGAAGCCTGTGTCAGACAGTGATGTTTCCTGTGAGACTAAGGCCACCTCCCCTTTGGGGTATTATGATCTTAAACTGCGGTTTATACCCAGAGACCATAGAGTTTCTTAGAGTTTCTTAGAGTGTGAATTCAGACCCCCACCCTCAAAGCACAGCTCAGAGCACCACGCAAAGCAAAGCGCCAGTCATCTTCCCACCTCCGCCCACCCTCCGCCTCAGCCTCCTCCGCCACTTCTTGGCTTATTTCATTAGCCACTGCCCCTATGTAGGCATTCCAGCTGTCTTCACCGCACTGAGAGAATCTGTTAGTCTTCTGTACATTTTTGTTCACATTTCAAAGCTTAGAAAGTTGCCAAACCTTGCAAAACGTTGGGACTGAAAGGCGAGAGTTTTCAGTTTTAGGCAGTAAACATTTCATCTGTCAAGGGCTCAGGGACATGAGCTTGCTGGTGGATGAGCTACCTGCGATAAAACTTCATTTGCCAGGAGGGGTAATTCTCAAATTCCCATCTTAGTTTTCTTTGATCATATACTCTGGAAATGAATCTAGGGAGTCTTTTAATTCCAGTTATTGACTTCTAGGTAGTAAATGAACACTAATTAGATAAGATTATCCCTTGAGGTAAAACAATAATGTGAGGGGGGAAAAACACTTGAAGTGTTTCATTGAAGATCAGAAAGGGGTATTATACTTTGTATTATATTTTTTTCTTCCTTTAAAGTTCAGTCTCATTAATTTGATCCATTAATCCACCTTTCAGCATTCTTCTGAATATGAATTCTGTTCCTAATATATTCACACCAGCAAATTGATTATCTAAAATTTGATTAAAAATGTCTCCTGTGTTTTCATTCCATTTACTGTTGTCCTATGCATGACCCCTCACATACACTCAGGGTCTCCCTTCTCACTGGACCACCTCAGCATCCACACAACTGTACTATAATGCAGTCTACATTTCTCTCTTCTGTCCTTTATGTTGCTATTAGAGACTTTTCAAAATACCATGCCAAAATCCAGATAGATTGTTTACACAGACTTGCCTGATAAAACAAAGTAATTTGTGTCAAGGAAGGATAAGATGTCCCTAGGGATTTTATGATATGTGTTTTGATTTTTTTTCTTAATTATATTTCTCTTCCATATTCACAAGGTAAAGTTGATATGGGATATCCCTAAGTGGCTATGAACTTTGTTCCATCCTAGTAGTTCCTGCAGGTTTCAGAAGTAAGGCTATCTACTCCTAAGGTCCCTCATGTTATAGTTTCCCAAAGTTCCCCTAAGTCTGATAACTTTTCTCAGGAGGAGACATTAAAAACTTCAGAAAGTGGAATTTGAAGTTACTTTATTGGGTTCATCAGATATTTCTTGATCACTGGATTTGAATAAAATACTTTTCCAGTAGTATTGTATTAATATCTAGACAGCTGATTTATTTAGAGTTATCAAGAAATAAAATTTTTTTTGAGCAGAATAGAATGGGTGCTTTTTTCATAAAAAATCATTCTGTTTTCACAATTCAGCTATTGCCATTATTTATAAAGATAGAATTCTTCCCACTTTATCCCAGGTGGCTTCTATCTTCATACAAAAAGCCCTCACCACTTCTAGTCCATCATTTCATTAACCTTTTTAAAGTTGATTTCAAGCAAAAATGGAAGCACAAAGTTCCAGGTACACTTAACTAAGAGTTCAGTGTTCTGATCACTTACAAAATTCAACTTCTGCCTCAGAGGTTATTGTGTATTACAAAATGATTTTTCAATGTCTCGTTTATATGAAAGTTGTTTTACAGCCAGAAGCTTAAAATTTGGAATGGAAGTCCTAAAATGACTGCATGTAAAGGATGTCCATCCTAGCCAATGTTAACTCTAGCAACAGGGCAAGCATAATAGAAATGAAATCCTTATGAAAGTCTTAACATTTTTCTTGTTCTAGGGATTTTCTTGTGTGTGTGTGTACTCAGTTGTGTTTAACTCTTTTCGACCCTATGGACTGTAGCCGGCCCGGCTTCTTCGTCCATGGGATTTTTCAGGCAAAATACTAGAGCGAGTTGCCATTTGCTACTCCAGATCTTCCCAACTCGGGTTGAACCCACATCTCCTGCATTGCAGGTGGATTGTTTACCACTGAACCACCAGGGAAGCCCATGGATTTTCTTAGCTGAATGCATATACATACATGCTTTTAAATTAGTGCTTTCCCTTGGCAAATTCTTATACTTTTCTCTAGTGTCCCAGAGCTAGAACTGTTAGTTTAACTCCTCACCATTCTGAAAAGAGAATCTAATAGAAATTTCTAATTTTAGGTTTTATGGTTTTAGAGCAAATTTACTTTACTGGTCCTGACTTTTGGTAATCTCTCATTCCAGAGAACAAGGCCATTCATACATTCTGTAATTAAGAAATGAATGAATACCCCAATGAATACTGCTGCTGCTGCTGCTAAGTTGCTTCAGTCATGTCTGACTCTGCGACCCCATAGACGGCAGCCCACCAGGCTCCTCTGTCCCCAGGAGTCTCCAGGATTCTCCAGGAAAGCAAATGGAAAAAGAGTATTATCTAAGAACACTGCAGTTGGTTGCCATTTCCTTCTCCACCAATGAATACCACAAAGTATAAAATGCAAAAGCTAGTACTAGTGATGATTTCTTAAACACAGTATTGGGTTTCTTTTCAATGACTCATTGGCAACACTAACTGAGCAACTGTTTCCCCCTGTGAAAGGCATGCTTTTTCTATAACGTGTCATCCAAAGTAACAGGTTCAAAACCTACTCTTTCAGCTTTAACTATCAAGCACTATTTTGTTTGTATGTTTTGTGTACCTAATATGTGGAATCTTAACTTTTCCTTCAAAATCCAACCTTAAAAATAAACAAGCAATATATATATATGGCTTCGTCTGTAGTCACATATATTTGAGCTCAGTTTAGTAAGGTTTTGTAAATGGGCAATTAACACCTTTGCTATTTAGCTAAAGAGCTAGTTTAATAGTGATGTTAATTATCTACCTTTTGTCCTGATCTGTTTTATTTTAATGTAGGCATCAAGCAAAGAAATAAAATGAGAATCTGTAGTCAAAAAGATACTTAGAAAACATTCATGTCCTTATTTATATATTACAGGGTAATGAGTGCAATGGAAAGTGTTAAATTCCTGTGTAGTGATGAGTCAGTTTTGCCCTGTGGCTATACAAATAACTGAATAAAGCAAATTTGCCCTTTTCTGTGGCTGACGGAATTACCACGTGTTCATGCACCATAATTAGTGACACTCCACACTCTCAGGAATCTTAAAGTGTGGAAAGCAAATGGAAAAAGAGTATTATCTAATGCACCAACAATTCAAATGTGTATGTGATAAAATGGTTGCTTTTAGTACAGCATGCATGGAATGAGGACTTTGGAATTTCTCAGTAGCAGGTGTTGGTATATAAATATACATCCTGAACTGTACATCTGGCCTCTCTCTGTTTCCCCTTCTCTGCTTCTTCTCTTTGTTAAGCCACTGACCTTATTGTTCATTCAAGAATAATTCACCAGAAATGACTGTCATGTTCTTCAGATTAGAATAACAAATGTGCATTATTTTGTGTTATCATGAAATTCACTTAGAGTATTTCTTTTAAGATGGATGAATTGTTTATTCTGAAATAAATGGCTTTTTTTTTAAGCTATAAGAGCTCCATTATTTGATTATGCTAAATATAGAATTAGTGCCTAGTATACAATCTTCTGATTAAAAGCTTTATGAAAAATACGTTGTGTGCAGTATACTTTTAACAAATTTATTGTTATTTGCCTGAAGGTCATCATCTGCTCCTAAATGTGAGATTTTTCCAAGATTGGAGAAATGACATTTATTTAGTCAAATGTCCAGTCTTCTAGCTTCCAAGACTAACTTTGAGTCCCTGATATTACACTATATTTCAGGGTAATTTACCAGGCATTTAGAGTCAAGTTTTTACCCTTGGACTTCTTCAGTTCCAGAAGGGACATGACTCATCTTGACTATAACTGACTACATTCTAGGTAGTGACCTCTTTCCTGACTGCAGAATTCAGCCAAATACACAACCTAAAGGCTTACAAAATGTTTGCCCCATGCACATAGGCTAAATAACTGAATAGACTTTTCCTCATTTGTTTCATTTTGAAAAACTGGAACATCCCTTTATAATCCATTCTGTTATACCACATGCTTACTGATTGATGAAACACTTCAAAGATGTAACCCTGCACAGAAACTTCCAAATAAAGTTTGATTAACAATCTCAGCTGGGTTGCTAATGCCACAGAGCAGGGTCTGAACTACTTGCTTCCTGCACATGCAACATCTAGGCTAGAGTCTGGCAATGTCAGGAAAGGCGTTTGGTTTGTCCACTAGGTGAAGTTGATGGACTGGCCAATTGTAGTTGTGACTGAATCACTCAGCAATCCCGTCATTAGAAGTTCTTCCAAGACTATTGAGAATCTTCACTGGCCTTAAAAAGGCAAGAACCAAGGGTTCCACCTGACATTCCACCTCAGATAGGAGGGAAACCATATGATTTACTCGTGCCTTTAACTGGTTTCTGAATGGTCCAGCCACCTACTAATGATGTGGTAAGTCAGATCAGAATATAGAAGAACCTTTGGTTCTGAGAAAACTACTTCTACATCAACCTGTACTAAATTGGCTTGTAACTAACCTCAGAAATTAAAAAGGTCTCTACAAGCTCAATAATAATACTATTTTGTGATCATCAAAATGATAGTTACAAATCTTTGTTAATGATTTATAGGAAAACATTCTCATTTCAAGTAACATAAGAAAATTAAGATATCATACAATCACAGTATTTTTTTTTTAATTATTAGAAAAATAAACTGGAAAGAAAGACGCCAAAATAACAAGTGATTATCTCTGGGTGGTAGAATTATTGGTATTTTCTTATTTCAATTTTCCCATATATTCCAGTTTTTCTACAATAAACAGATACTATATGTATAATTCTATAACTTTTGTGTTTAAAATGTTACCAAATCAGTATTCAAGCTTCATTTATTTCATTTCTAGATAATTGTTCAGAGGACCTCTGCAGCTTAATTAAGATCTGTATTTTCACAAATGTCTGGGATAAGAACATAATTTTATTTGAATGAATGTGTGTCAATGCTTTTCTGAAAATAGAAAGAAAGCCTGAGCTAGAACTTGTCATCACACACAGAAAAATAATGTACCCTTAGAGGAACTTCCTTGGAAGTCCAGTGGCTAAGACTGTGCAATCCCTGGTCAGAGAACTAGATCCTACATGCCACAACTAAGAGTTCACATGTAACCAAAGATCCCACACACTGCAGCTAAGACCTGAAGAAGCCAAATAAATAAATAAGCAAATACTTTTTAAATGAATGAATGAACACTAGAGATGTTGATCTCTTTTTGTTATTTCTTTTTAAAAGAAAGGCATATAGGTATCTCATCTGTGTTCTGTTTCCCCACGCTAACCTGAATTCACAGTGGACAGTAACTGTCACTTACTGTGTGGTATTTAAGGGAGAATCATAAGAACTGCTTTTATTATTATTTTTAGAAAAGGAATTTCCAACTGAGGTAGCTGAAAGTTTCAGTTCCTAGAGTTGAATATATCAGATAAGTGTGGTAACAAATTCCCTTTGTTCAGGGAAATTCACCAGGATGGAACTTTTATTTACATAAAATTACCTCCCATTGTTCCTGGAGAGTTTTGGGAAGTTACTATAAATGTAGTCTCTCTGGAATGCAGCCTGTTAGTTCCCAGTGCCTTACCAGGAATATGTGAGGAGAGGAGTCCTAGGAAAGAGACTGCAGACTTCAACGGTCTGAGCAAGTAGTCATCAATCATTATGACTAGAATAGTACAATAAATGTGACTCCAAGCTAAGGAAAAGAGGTGTGTTGCTTATGCATAAATAATCTAGTCTTTATAGTGTATCAAATCACAGAGCTTGTGATGTTCGGTCAATTCAATGACCCATTTTGATTTCTCAGTTTCACCTGTTAAAATGTGTCTAGCAAACGCTTCTCTTAAAAAATATGTGTTTCATATTGTGCTTTCAATTCTACCTCATTCCTGATACTTTCCTCTGTGACTTACCTAAGAAATTGTCATTCCATTCTTGTAAGTCTCTTATTGTTAGAAAGTTCTTTCAATACCTTCCTCTCGGCCAAGCTAACATTCCTCTCCTATCTATAAGAAGAAAATTGTGCCCTCTACTGCAACGAACACAACAAATTGCTTCAGAAAATAAGATAGAGTAAGCCAGCCTTACATTCTTGATGGGCTATCGGAGGAGTTCATAAATGATCAAAATCCTATTAAAAGATAGTATACTTTTATCTTTTTTTAAGTACTTTATACTTTTATCTTTTTAAGGAAAGCGTCTCAGGCTCCTATCGCGTGGTTTTCGTGAAAATGATCTTGTTTACCACCTCCAGGAGAGTATAGCCCTGACATGGAGCCAAGGTAAACAGGGGCAAGTGCTCAAGAACCACTGAGCCAGAGGAAGCATCAGGACCGCCTGTTTATGTTGTTTGGCTAGGCTGGCTTCTCCTACTTCTTGAAGAGCAGAGGCAGGCTCTTTCACTATTATCCACCAGCGGCTGGGAGCTATTTCTTTGCATCATCTGTCAGCTGCGGACCAGGAACAGTCTCCATTTCTTCACCTTATCCTCAGACTAGGCAGGTGGGAGAGTCTGGTGTGTTGCTATTCTTTGGGTATGGGAGGCATACAGGGAAGCAGCTTTCTCTCTTGGGGCGTTATGGATGAGACAGGAGCAGTCAGCGGTCTGTAGGAGCCCTCTGTTCTGCCCTTGCCTTGTGGCCCCGGAGACTATGGCTTTCCTCACAACATCTAGTCCATCCTCTTAAGGCCCAAGGTTGGCTCCAAATGGTCAGAATGCAGTTCACCAGTGGGAGTCTGGGACTGGGCCAAGGGACACAGAGATCAGTGACATCTTAGCAGCCCAAGATAAGGAGAAACTCAAGTCCAAGCTGAGGACCAAGGCAGGTGAACTGAGACCCAGGAGCCAAGTTGGGCAGGATGGCTGAAAGGTGAGAGGGTAGCGAGCAGGGGAGAGGGAGGCTCATGGGCACAGAGCGCGTGGTAGGAGTGCACCTATGAGCCCCCTTGGCTTGGACCGTTGCCCCCACAAATCTTTAAAATGCATGACTGTGCCTGACATGAATTATCCAAAATAGGGGGTAGTGACTGAATGTGTGAACCTCTGAGGCTTTCTAAAAGTCCCTCACGTGCACCCTGCTGGAACCCCTCTTCCCCAGAATATAAGGGTGGCTGCCACAGCAATTCATAACCCAAGGAGGCACCTCCTTCTAGGAGCAGGGACAAGCGCTGGTGCTTCATAGTTAGGTACCGTCCCGGTTCCTGCTCTGTGAAGTCTGGAACGCCACACCTACAGGGATAAGGAGACTTCCTGTGTGGAAAGAGCCTGGCATTTGTGTGTCACCCCAATGGTGCGCTTTCTTTTCTCTTTCGAGACCCACTCTGTCACTTCACATTCATTTTCCTTTCCCTCTGCCCCTCACCTTCACTTTCTGATCATTTTTTCTCTATCTTATATGCTTTCTTTCTTGGTCTGTTCCTTTCATCTTGTCAAGATGCACTTTATTCCTTCTAATAAATGGAAGGATGTTAGTCTGAATTTAGAGCAAAAATTCAGACCCAAACCCCAGACCCAGGCCAGCCCATGCCCAAAGGATACCTGTACCCTCTCCTCTGTGGCTCTATGTTTCCTGAATCCCAGTCTCTGGGGATGGCATTGAGGCATTTCCTTGGAAGCAAAACTACTAGGTGAGTCTTATGAAACCCTTGCATCAACACTGCCTCCTTCTAGAGCAGGGACTCTGCTCTTGTCGCCTTTGTCACTTGGTGGAATAGTGTTTAAAGAAACGTACGTACTCAGTGTGTATGCCCAGAAGTGGGATTGCTGGGTCATATGGCAGTTCTATGTCCAGTTTTTTAAGAAATCTCCACACTGTTTTCCATAGCGGCTGTACTAGTTTGCATTCCCACCAACAGTGTAAGAGGGTTCCCTTTTCTCCACACCCTCTCCAGCATTTATTGCTTGTAGACTTTTGGATAGCAGCCATCCTGACTGGCGTGTAATGGTACCTCATTGTGGTTTTGATTTGCATTTCTCTAATAATGAGTGATGTTGAGCATCTTTTCATGTGTTTGTTAGCCATCTGTATGTCTTCTTTGGAGAAATGTCTGTTTAGTTCTTTGGCCCATTTTTTGATTGGGTCATTTATTTTTCTGGAATTGAGCTTCAGGAGTTGCTTGTATATTTTTGAGATTAGTCCTTTGTCTGTTTCTTCATTTGCTATTATTTTCTCCCAATCTGAGGGCTATCTTTTCACCTTACTTATAGTTTCCTTTGTAGTGCAAAAGCTTTTAAGTTTCATTAGGTCCCATTTGTTTAGTTTTGCTTTTATTTCCAATATTCTGGGAGGTGGGAAACCAGATCTGAAAGAGACACGTGCACCCCAATGTTCATCGCAGCACTGTTTATAATAGCCAGGACATGGAAGCAACCTAGATGCCCATCAGCAGATGAATGGATAAGGAAGCTGTGGTACATATACACCATGGAATATTACTCAGCCATTAAAAAGAATTCATTTGAACCAGTCCTAATGAGATGGATGAAGCTGGAGCCCCTTATACAGAGTGAAGTAAGCCAGAAAGATAAAGAACATTACAGCATACTGACACATGTATATGGAATTTAGAAAGGTGATAACGATAACCCTATATGCAGAACAGAAAAAGAGACACAGAAGTACAGAACAGACTTTTGAACTTTGTGGGAGAATGTGAGGGTGGGATATTTCAAAAGAACAGCATGTATACTATCTATGGTGAAACAGATCACCAGCCCAGGTGGGATGCACGAGACAAGTGCTCCGGCCTGGTGCACTGGGAAGACCCAGAGGAATCGGGTGGAGAGGGAGGTGGGAGGGGGGATCGGGATTGGGAATACATGTAAATCCATGGCTGATTCATATCAATGTATGACAAAACCCACTGGAAAAAAAAAATAATAATAATAAAAATTAAAAAAAAAAAATAAAAAATAAAAAAAAAATAATAAAAAAAAGAAACGTACGTACTGAGTAACTTCTCGTTGAATGAAGAACTAAACTCGTGGCCAAACTGAATAAATAATGAAGTACCAGCCCTGGGCAAAACAGCAAAAATATATTTAGTTTTTCAGTCTATCATGTTTATCAAATTTTTTCTGGCTTCCCAAAGCATCCCTGGTAACTCAGCAGTAAAGAATCCACTTGCAATAAAGGAGACACAGGTTCGGTCCCTGGGTCTGGAAGACCCCCTGGAGAAGGAAAAATGTAGCCCACTCTGTATTCTTGCCTGGAGAATCCCATTGACAGAGAAGCCAGGTGGGCTACAGTCTATGGGGTCCCAAGAGTGAGACACAACTTAGCAACTAAGCCACCACCACACACACAAAGCACCAACACCTTTCATTATACCTTTGACCTCAGTGATCCTAATAAAAGGTTAAATTTTACTAAAACGTACTTGCTTATTTTATCTTCATCCTTTTATGATGACAGCTTCCTAATATGATAAATAAATATGTGCATTTGGTAATTGTATAAGGGTAAAAGAGTTTCCTAGGAGCATTCTCCCTCTCCTTTTATGTCTTATGGATTAGTTTGTATATTGTCTTCAGAAAACATGAATATCCAAAATCTTTGTCCTGATCTCCAGATGAAACCCACATAACAAAGGCTACAGGCTTCTAGGAAGGAAACCTCAGCAGAAAAGCATTGGGAAATTTTACTGGATAAAATAAAGCATTTCATCTGTAGCACCTGGTATACATAAGAAACTAGCCTTTGCACCTTTTGATATTGTTTTTTAAATAAGCTACTAGTTATTCTCTATATTTTCTTAAATATTTTTATATTTAAAACTAAGCATACTTTTCACATTATGGTTTATAAAATAAATTTTAAGCCAGAAAGAAAAATCTTTTAATTTTGAAAAAACAACTATTAAAATCTTATTAATTATGAAGTAAATTTTTATCTTTTATTTTAGCCATCAAAGGATTTTTACTATGACTTATAATTTTTAAATTCTACAAATATCTGATATTTTACATAGGCCTGAATATTACATCACTTTCACCAACAGGACAAAAAATGTGTTTTTTTAAAAATATGAACCCATTTAAATAAATATAAACTAAAATTTATCCTTGACAAAAATCACTGTGACATAAGTGAGCCAGATTTTTTTTTTATTTTAGATTACTGAAATTCAAAATTCGAAAGGTAGGCTGAAAAATAAGATAGTAAGGAAATTAGAAAGCTGCTAACATATTGAGGCCTGGTGTGCTGCAATCCATGGGGTCACAAAGAGTTGGACACAACTGGGCGACTGAACAACATGTTGAGACAGAAGTTTGGGATTATGAGTGGATCCTAGTAGAATAAACAATCAAGAGAGCTTATGGTCATGAAAAGATGCTCAACATCATTAATCATCAGGGAAATGCAAATCAAAACCACAGTGAGATATCGTCCACACATGTCAGAATGGCTATCGTTAAAAAACATAAATGAAAATACTGGTGAGGATGTGGAGAAAAGAAAACCCTCCTACATTGTTGGCAGGAATGTAAATTGGTGCAGCCACTACGGAAAGCAGTGTGGAGAGTTCGCAAAAAACTAAAAATAGAACTAGCATGAAGTGTCAGTCACTCAGCTCTGTCCAACCCTTTGCAACCCCATGGACTGGAGCCCACCAGGCTCCTCTGTCCATGGGATTCTCCAGGCATGAATACTGGAGTGGGTAGCTATGCCCTTCTCCAGGGGATCTTCCTGACCCAGGAATTGAAACTGTGTCTCCTGCAGTGCAGGCAGTTTCTTTACCATCTGAGCCACCATACCATATGATACTCAATTTACTCCTAGATAGGTAGATAGATATACCCCAGAAACACTAATTTGAAAAGATACATATATCCCAATGTTCATAGCAGCACTATTTACAATTGCCAAGATATGGAAGCAGCCTATATGTCCATCAACAGATGAATGGATAAAGAAGTTGCGGAGCACTACCATATATGGACTACAACTCAGCCTAAAAAAGAAGGAAATTTTTCCGTTTGCAACAACATGGAAGGATATGAAGGGTATTATGCTAAGTGAAATAAGTCAGACAAAAAGAAATACTGTATGATATCACTTATATGTAGAATCTAAACACAACAGACTAGTGACTATAACAAAAGAAAAACAGACTCACAGATATAGAGAGCAAACTAGAGGTTACTCGTGAGGAGACGGAAGTGGGGAGGGGTAATATAGGGGTAGGAGATTAAGAAGTATAAAATATCAATACTATATATAAAATAAATAAGCTACAAGGACATACTGTACAACATGAGGAATATAATAAATATTTTCTACTAACTATAAATGAGTATAGCCTTTAAAAATCACTGTCATACACCTGAACCATATATAACATTGCACAAGAAATATATCTCAACAAAAAAAAGAGAGCTTATGGAATTCATTTCTCAAGTTTTCATAGAAATAAGAGAATTAATCTAGTGTGGAATGACTTACATGGGTTGTTGCCAGAGGCAGGAGGATGTTCTAGATAAACATTCAATTACCTTTGGTCCAAAGGTCCTTTCTTCTGCCCCAATCTTCCTATTCATATGGTCCTGGTCTTTCAAACTTGATTTTTTTCTGTAATATAAAAACATACATTTAAATTTAGTTTCTAAGCTTTGGTGATTTTCAACTAAATTTAAATCAACAATTTATTTTACTTGGAATAGGACCACATGATGCTTGGTTCTTCTGAGCATGGTTTGAGGGGTTTGGTTTCTGACCCCTCAGTCTTGGTGGACACTGGTTTGCTTTCTTCTCTCTTTTCAACCCAATAGGAATGAAACGTAATGGAACCACATTGAACAAAATAATCTGTAATTTTTTTCCAGCTCCTATAGAGATACCTCCTAAGAAGCAGGCAACACTCAATAATAAAAAAAGACTAGAAAAATGGACTCCTGGTTCACATATAGAAAACATACACATCATTCAAGGCTGAACATGTCCAATACAAAGGAAAGGTACATATCTTTTATTTCATTGAGGAAAAAAAATAAATTAGAGAGCAGAAATGTATACTTGACTGTTTCCATGACAAGTATGGTGTACGGTCTCTTCTATTCACTAGCCCAGCTCAGAAAAGAAAGGATTTTCAAGGGCTGCGGTTGGGCTACCCTGGAAAAGCACTGACATCCTTGTCTGCTTGTCACACAATATTCCCCACAAAGCATTTCAGTGAGAAGGCAATGAATTACAAAAAGTACTAATGCAGAAGTACATGGGGACTTGCCTGGTGCTCCAGTGGTTAGGACTCCATGCTTCCACTGCAGGGGGCACAGGTTCGATCCCAAGTCAGGGAACTAAGATCTAATCTGTTGTGAGGCACAGCCAAAACAAAAATTTTTTTAATAGAAAAAAGAAGTATGTGTAGGATATTATGGAACTATGGAAACTGGACATCCAACCCAGTTTGTGAAGGCACAGGGGCAGGGCCTGGGGTCTCAAATGTCCTACTTGAATACTCCCTGCTGAGAATTTGAACTTAATCCTAACATTATAGAGAATTCTGTGGAGAGTTTTAGATGGAAGAGTCTGATCAGAGTTCTCTTCTAGAAAAATCACTTTGGCAACCATGCAGAAGATGGATTTGAGAAGAGTGAAGGTAGAAAGAGGGAGATGAGTTAGGAGGCTCTGGAGGAGAGAAATGGCAAGGCCCAGGGGCTGTGAGCCACCCTGGGGGCTATGAAGCTGGTGGGGGGGCAGCTCCCACCCCGCCCCTCTGGCCCCCCTCTGGTCTGGGTGGCTTCATCCTCTTCTTTGTGGTCCTGATGCTGCTGCTCTATGTCATCTACACTTGTCTCCTGGCTTCCTAGGATCTGGGGTCACTCCTCTCCCTACCTCCTTGCCCTATTTCTATTTAGACCCCCATGCCGCCTCCATCCCCAGCAGTGGTGCCTTCAGCCCCATCCAAAACCACTAGTGAACCCCCTCGCCTCATAAACACTGACCTCATAAGCCCTACTCTGGTACCCCCAGACCCTGAGCCCCCAACCTCTGGCTGCCCTCCTGTAACCCCTCAAATACTGACCTTCTACCCCATGCCAGGCACTAGGGATGTAGGAATGAACAAGGCAGACGTTAGACAACATGCCAGTCATATGGCTTAAGGTCTATAAGGGGAAACAGAAATTAAATAATTACACAAACAGTTATTTACTTACTGTTGCAAAAAGGACTGGGAAGGCAAATACAATATGCAGTAAAAATCTAAGAACAGGGGATAATTTGGATGGTGGGGGGGGCGGTCAGCTGGTTGGAAAGTGGGTCAAATAAAAGTGCAGTTTGGGAAATGGTTAGAGGAGGAGAGAAATGCTTGTGGGAAAGCCACTGGCACTAGAAAGGGATGTGAAATAAATCCAGCGTGGCTCAGGCATTGTAAACAACAGAAAGAGGCAGAGGGCTGGAGGTTGAGACCAGAGTAGATCACAGGTGCTGTCACAGAACAAATTAAGGAGATCCTCCATTATGCTCAAAGCAGCCTAAGAAGTGATTGAAGTGGGGAAATGATCTCATCCATATAGATATACAGACATATGAGGGCTGCCCAAAGGGAAACTTATAAGAGGAATTATCAATGTATCGGACACAATAGTGGCTCATTCATCTTCAAGGATTTTTTTTTGTTTGTTTTCAGTATGTGCCGTGTGGGATCTTAGCTACCCAACCAGGGCTCAAACATACATCCTGCATTGAAAGCGTAGGGTCTTAATCACTCTAGTGCCAGGGAAGGTCCATCATCTTTGAGTCTCTACTCAAGTGTCCCTCTTCCACGAACCCTGACCTTTGAGCATCCTTTCTCAGATTACACCACCCCTCCTCACACATTAACCTCCAGATCCCTCGTACTCTTCTCTCTTCCATAGAACTTTTTTTTTTCTTTTTTTTCCCCTTTATTTATTTATTTATTTTTTCAGTGGGTTTTGTCATACATTGATATGAATCAGCTATAGATTTACATGTATTCCCCATCCCGATCCCCCCTCCCACCTCCCTCTCCACCCGATTCCTCTGGGTCTTCCCAGTGCACCAGGCCCGAGCACTTGTCTCATGCATCCCACCTGGGCTGGTGATCTGTTTCACCATAGATAATATACATGCTGTTCTTTCAAAACATCCCACCCTCACCTTCTCCCACAGAGTTCAAAAGTCTGTTCTGTACTTCTGTGTCTCTTTTTCTGTTTTGCATATAGGGTTGTCGTTACCATCTTTCTAAATTCCATATACATGTGTTAGTATGCTGTAATGTTCTTTATCTTTCTGACTTACTTCACTCTGTATAATGGGCTCCAGTTTCATCCATCTCATTAGGACTGATTCAAATGAATTCTTTTTAACGGCTGAGTAATATTCCATGGTGTATATGTACCACAGCTTCCTTATCCATTCATCTGCTGATGGGCATCTAGGTTGCTTCCATGTCCTGGCTATTATAAACAGTGCTGCGATGAACATTGGGGTGCACGTGTCTCTTTCAGATCTGGTTTCCTCAGTGTGTATGCCCAGAAGAGGGATTGCTGGGTCATATGGCAGTTCTATTTCCAGTTTTTTAAGAAATCTCCACACTGTTCTCCATAGCGGCTGTACTAGTCTGCATTCCCACCCATAGAACTTTTCCTTTACTAACATTTTGACAGTTTACTTATTTGTTAGCTTACTTTCTGTCTCCTCTTGCTAAAATGTAAGCTCCACTGGGGAAAGGACATTTTTTTCCCCTAGAAAGTGCCTGCCATATGGATTCTCAATGGATATTTGTCGAATCAATGGCATATCACATTATCATTTAAAGTTGTAACACAAGATGGCTGTCCATGCGTGCATGCTAAGTCGCTTTGGTCGTGTCTGACTCTTTGCAGTCCTATGGACTACAGCCCTCCAGGCACCTCTGTCAATCAGATTCTCCAGGCAAGAATGGTGGAGTGGGTTTCCAGCCTTCCTCTGGGGGATCTTCCTGACCCAGGAACTGAACCCGAGTCTCTTACGTCTCCTGTTGGCAGGCCGGGTCTTTACCATTAGCGCCACCTGGGAAGCCCCATCAATATTTATATTAACTTTCGTAACTAGGCAAAGCATATACGGTGATTTAGTTCTTAAAAATGAAAATTCTTGCTGCAGCAGAAATTCATTGTCTCCTTATTCAAGTTTATGGACAGATGTTTTTAGTTGATAAATTATCAAAACATTGAGTAAATTTTAGAAAAGAAAGAGTATGAAACGTGGTCAGGAATCATGAGTCACCGTCACACCTTAGCTATTTCACAATGTTGGTACACAGACCAGTCAAAATGTTCTGCAGTGCTAACAAAATTATAGTATTTTCACAACACTGCAATGATTAACCTTTTAAACCTACTTTTGAAGAACGACTAAAGCCTTACTTGAAGGTGTTTGAAGGACTAATATGCAGTTGGCAAATTATAGCTTGTGACAATGTCTAGAATTCCTTGGAGAAAATCCAGCTGAACTGCAAAAAAGTCCTGAAAAGTCTCCCTTTAATTTTCCTGTGTATCTGACCTCATAAAATCAGAGGGATCTGAAAAGTTTCCAAGTTTACTTCATTAAAAAAAAATTTCCAGAAAAAAATCATTTCTACTGTCAATGTCATTACTACCCATGATTTCCCATTCATTTTCTTTATTAAACTCATTTATTGTTTTCAGTACCATGGTAGGTATCCGTCCCTTCATTTATTAGCTCACGCATTGAACATTTATTTATCTGTACTGAGGAGAGACACAGATTTTATGAGGTAAAGCGGGAAAATTATAGTCAGGAAATTTATATGTAGAAACAATAAGGAGGCTTATGTAAATAGAGGATGATCTATTTCATTTTATAAAAGGAAAACACATTCAGTTAGCTCCAGTTTTAAGTTACTTTGGCCAAAAGTAAGACAATGAGATTATAATAGAAAATCTTTATATTTAACCATAGGTAGATCTAGTAAACCAAATACAAACACCAAAATAATTGTTACTTCATTTATATGTCTAGTGCTATAAAGAACTATGATTACATGTCTACTTTCTAAACCGCTTGAAGACAGCTTTCACATGAAACTGTAGCGCACAATAACATGACTAAAACAAGGCAGAGATCTTGCCAAGCTTTGATTCTTGCCTCTGTGCCCGTTTTGTGAAAGGAAGAAGAGTTAGTTGATCAGTCATGTCCTACTCTGCAGCCCCATAGACTGTAGTCCATTAGGTTCCTCTGTCCGTGGAGTTCTCCAGGCGAGAATACTGGAGTGGGTTGTCATGCTCTTCTCCAGGGGATCTTCCCGATCCAGGGATCCAACCCAGCTCTCCTGCACCACAGGCAGATTCCTACCACCTGAGCCACCAGGGAAGTCCCATTTTTGTAAGCAGGGCTCTTTTATTCATCCTTGCAGAATCAGAGCTATTCCAAGTATGAACTAGCCAGGTAATATATATATTTTTAATTTTAATTGGAGGCTAATTACTTTACAATATTGTGGTGGTTTTTGCCACACATTCACATGAATCAGCCATGGGTGTACATGTGTTCCCCATCCTGACCCTCCCTCCCACCTCTCTCCCCATCCCATCCCTCAGGGTCATCCCAGTGCACCAGCCCTGAGCACCCCACCTCATGCCTGGACTGGCGATCTATTTCACAAATGCTAATATACATGTTTCAATGCTATTCTCTCAAATCATCCCACCCTTGCCTTCTCCCACAGAGTCCAACAGTCTGTTCTTTACATCTGTGTCTCTTTTGCTGTCTCACTTATAGGGTCATCATTACCATCTTTCTAAATTCTATATGCGTTAATAAACCTTATTGGTGTTTTTCTTTCTGACTTACTTTGCTCTGTACAATAGGCTCCAGTTTCATCCACCTCATTAGAACTGATTCAAATGTATTCTTTTTAATACCTGAGTAATATTCCATTGTGTATATGTACCACAACTTTCTAATCCATTCGTCTGGTGATGGACATTTAGGTTGCTTCCATGTCCTGGCTATTGTAAACAGTGCTGCAATGAACATTGGGGTACACGTGTCTCCTTCAATTGTGGTTTCCTCAGTGTGTATGCCCAGTGGTGGGATTGCTGGGTCGTATCTAGCCAGGTAATATTAAAGAATAACTTTTAATCCCTGTTCTAGAATTTTTCTTACAATCACTCCTACCAGTGTTGGAACCCTGATCCTGCCCTTGACCTGCTAACTGGGCTCTGCTTCCTCACTTGCCTTCCCTACTTGCCTTATTGCTTGCTTGATCCTCAACTCACCAGGGCTAATGAACACCAAGCATTTTCTGGCATGTTGAATGTTACCCTATTATGTGCAATTTAGGCTTAGGCACTTACATTTCAAACCCTAGAGACGAGCTGAGGTTCAGATCCTATTTTTTCATACTTTTGTACCTACAGCGGCCTGAGGAAAGCATGCAAGTACAAGCTTTCAACGACAATTAAAATAATCTAGTCTGCGTAAACTTGTTCACAATTGATAAAAATAGACACCACTTGTGTCAGAACATTCTTTCACACATGTAAAAAAATCATTCATTCTGTTAGCCTAAGATATTTCACAGGATTATAAAGGAGCTTGTGTTATTTTATTTCTCAGATAATCCTGCTAATTGCTATTCTTCTTGAAGTTTCCATGCAAATAGGAAGGAATTTGCTGGCCATGGAGTGAACACATCTCTACTGACCTGATCTCAGTAGAGCCTCTGTGAGATCAAAACCACAATCAGGATCTTTCATCTATTCTGCAGAGCCAGAGGCCATAGGGCATTGTTTAATAATAGATGCTTTAGTTTCCTGAGTCAAGGAGGCCAAGATGAAGCAGGCCAAGTGAAGAATCAGTGAGGTATCAAACTCCAGAGGTATGGGTCTAAACTTCCAGATGACACTTAAACCTATCTTAAATGTCATCCAGTCTTTGAGATGGTCGCTAGGGAGGAAAAAGAGGGCAACAGAGACTCCACAGCAGTGAGTACCTTGACTGTGGGCAGAGCCCTGACATTAAACGACTCTGGTACACACAGCTGTATAAATGAAAGTGGATGGGGATGAGGGCTTGGAAATGCCTCAGTAATGGCCAGCTGAAGCTCAGACAATTGCAGCCAGAGAAAGTACCAGGCAGGTTTTTAGGACTTATTTATTATGCCCGGTAAGGGCTTCCCTGGTGGCTCAGTGGTAAAGAACATGCCTGCCAATGCAGGAGACCCAGGTTCGATCCCTGGGTTGGGAAGATTCCCTAGAGGAGGAAATGGCAACCCACTCTAATATTGTTGCATGGAGAATCCCATGGCAGAGGAGCCTGGCGGGCTACAGTCTGTGGAGTCGCAGAAGAATTGTACACTATTGACCGACTAAACAACAGTGCCTAGTAAGTGGCAAGGCTGTAGCCCTGAGGGGATTATAGCCCATGAAAGATGATGTACTTAAGTGAATACAACCACCATTAAGGGTTTATAAGCAAGAGATAGTGTATCTGATGTCTCAAATAGGAGCAGCCACGCCAACCGTGAGTATAGTTGGAAATCAATCAACAATATTTATATACACAGTTCAAAAAGGGCTCTGGATCCCTAATAAGGGCTGGGTGGTAATGACAATCAATAATATCTCCACATGCAAAGAACAGCATCCAGCGATAAACCATGCAGCTGCCAAATAATGTCCCTCGCTGGATAGCACCAGGCTAAGGGTGAAAGCCCCCAACAAAACTTCAAAAGGCAAATAATAGCATGTGTTACCTGAGAGATATGTACATATTCAAAATTTTGTGGCTGACTAGTGAGAAACATTTCGATGTCCCTAGGAAACATAACTACGTAAATACTAAGTTTATTGACTTACTTATTTGATTCCTATTTAATTGCTTTTGCCCATGAAATGGAAGCTTTAGGGTTTTCTTGTAATGTCAACGTTCATTCTTTCTTATCAGCAACATCCTGAGTGAACTTGACAGGGGCTGTAGAATAAACTAAGTAACAATGGAAACAAATTGGCTGTCTTCCCACATCTAGCAGATATAAAAGCTGCTTCACTGACACTGACTCAGGTGTCATTAAATCACATCTCTGATGGTACCCTTCTAGAAGCATCTGATACAGAGCCATAACAAGCCTCCACGTCCATGAGTGATGAATGATGATGCCAGAGAATTTCAAGTTTGCTTTTATAACTACATCTAAAATCACTCGCAATGACAATAGAATCAATACAGTTTTAGCCTGTGTAAGACAAAATTTTAAGGGCAAGACATCCACTGATCGAGTCAATAAAGGCCCACTCTTTCCATAGGAAAGAGCAGGCACTTTGGCATAATTTTTTTTTTTTTTACCTATTTTCCTCTTTCGACATGAAAATAGGATCCTCCACTGAAAATTCATTTGCCCAAACTAACATTTTCTTAAAAAGGAAATTACCTATTTTGTTTCATTATCTTTGTATTTGGAGGTTAATTTGGGAACTTTCTAACATAAGGCTAACATAAGTATTTGAATAAACTATAACTGTAGAGACTTCTAATTTTCTAAAACTCGCATGACAATCCTCTCTCCTATGGAAGGACTCCCAAATGCCTGAAGCATAAGCCCTTAGACAAAGGAAAGCACCTGAGGCAAGTAGAAACGAATTCGATATTGTTAAATGCACTATGTGCTATAAAGAGTTAAGGCCTTACTTGTTCCAGCCAGAATTAGTTTAAACAGTAACAGAGCAGAGAGTATTCTCTTCTGGTTATACTGAACATCAAATAGCCTAATGTTCTTTAATGTTCTCCTTACTGGAGAAACAGAAGTGGTAGTGATATAATAGTTACATAATTATAGCTGATACATGTAATTATTTTTGCACAAGAACTTTTGAAATGGACCAGCAATGTGTGTAGGTTCCAGTTGCACAATTTGAGAGGGTGAAAAACCTCAGGTCTTCTCCTAGTGCACTGTTTTGGTCCAGCAGCTGGAAAAAGACAAATGTAAGCCTTCTATAATACCTGTTATCAAGGGCAGCCTGAGTCACCTGCCCTAAGCAGTTCAGAATATAAACTGCACACAAATACAAACAACAACTGAAAATACAGAGAGGAAAAATAACTTGATGGTGGTGAAAGAGGAGAGTGAAAAAGCTGACTTAAAACTCAACATCCAAAAAATTTAAGATCACGGCATCCGGTCCCATCACTTCATGGCAAATAGATAGGGAAAGAGTGGAAACCATGACAGATTTTATTTTCTTGGGCTCCAAAATCACTGTGGATGGTGACTGCAGCCATGAAATTAAAAGACACTTGCTCCTTAGAAGGAAAGCTATGACAAACCTAGACAGTGTATTAAAAAACAGAGACATCACTTTACCAACAAAGGTCTGTATAGTCAAAGCTTTGATTTTTTCCAGTAGTCATGTACAGGGGCTTCCGTGGTGGCTCAAAGGATAAAGAATCTGCCTGCAGTGCAGGAGACCCGGGTTCAATCCCTGGGTCAGGAAGATCTCCTGGAGAAGGAAATGGCAACCCACTCCAGTATTCTTACCTGGAGAATCCCACGGACAGAGGAGCCTGGTGGGCCTCAGTCCCTGGAGACACAAAGAGTGTCATGACTGAGTGACTAACACTTTCACATTCATGCACACATATGAGTTGGACCATAGAGAAAATACCAAAGAATTGGTCCTTTTGACTTCTGGTGCTGGAGAAGCCTCTTGAGAGTTCCCTTGACTGCAAGGAGATCAAACCAGTCCATCCTAAAGGAAATCAACCCTGAATATCCATAGGAAGGACTGATGCTGAAGCTGAAGCTCCAATACTTTGGCCACCTGATATGAAAAGCTGACTCATTGGAAAAGACCCTGAAGCTGGGAAAGACTGAAGGCAGGTGGAGAAGGAGGCAACAGAGGATGAGATGGTTGGATGGCATCACTGACTCAATGGACATGAGTTTGAGCAAACTCCAAGAGATAGTGAAGGACAGGGAAGCCTGGCGTGCTGCAGTCCATGGGGTTGCAAAGAGTAGGACACAACTTAGCAACTGAACAACAACAAAACAACAAGAAGAAAACTTAGAGGGATACACACTGGAAGATGAAGTCCACTGGCTCAGCCCTCACTTGCTTTTAAGTTACAAGTTTATTTGGGAAACTTCCTTCTCTGGACAAATTTTTCTGCTTAATCCTCTTGTTTTCTCAAAGAAAAATCTTCTCAGTCCCAAGAATTCCCTTGAAATCATCTCTTTAGATTGGAAAAAATGGGGAAAAGAACTGCTGTTTGGAACAGCATTATTCTACAATGACTGTGTATGCATGTGTTTTCTACTCTAGTTTACGGGGAGCTCAGTCTGACCTACGACGATATTTGAAGTAATCTGGTTTCACATCTCAGGAACTAGGTAAATTCTCACTCTACAAGTAATAGTAGAAGAGTATATTTATCAGAGAACTGTCTGGATTTGAATTTTAGTTCCAAATGATTAAAACAAGATAATGAAAATATACTGTAACATAATCATATATTATAAAATAATGAAATCCATTACTCCATGAACAATTCTGAGTACTATTAATCACATTTATTGGACTTTTAATGTGCACCATACTCTGTGCTATTGCCTTTATATGCCATTGTCTCATTTGATTGTAATAACAATTTTTGAGGTGGATGTTATGATCGTACTCATTTTACAGATGAGGAGACTAAGGCTTAAAGACTACAGAATTTGCCCAAAATCATACAGCGAATAAAGTCCAATGCTAGGGATCCAAAGCAGTTCTACCACCTAAGATATCAGCTACCACACTTTCCAGCCCATAAATTTCCAAAAAGGACTTTGCTGACTAAAGAGCTTATTAATATTCTGACATGAGAGTCTATCACAATAGTAATTATATCTTTTATCAGAAGATGGTTGCCTTGTGGTTAAGAATCCAGCTTCAATGCAGGGCATGTGGGTTCACTCTCTTGTCAGGGAACTAAGATCCCACATGCCATGGGTCAGCTAAGCCCCAGCACAACAACTGGAGAAAGCTCTCACACCACAATGAAGACCCAGCACAGGCAGGAAAAAAAAAAAAAAGAGCAGTGAATAAAATGGAAAAAACAATGGACTGGAAGTTGGACATATAGCATTTAGGATTGGTTATGCCAAGATCTCCCTGTGTGATAGCAGGAAAGTCACTTAAACCCTCCAGGATTAAGTCTCCTTATGTGTGAAAAGAAAGGGCTCACAAAGAGGATTTGGGGAAGATTTGAAGATCATGTACAGCTCAACCTGGGGTCTTCAAGGATGAGTAGGAGTTTACCTGGTATGTGAGAAAGAATATTCCAACCAGAGAAAATGGTTCACTGTGTTATTTTAGTTTAGGCCCAAGTATTTTTTTTTATTATATTTGGGGTAGTTCTCAATGAGTCAAATGAATCACTTAACCTCATACTTCTGAGAGTATAGGTTTCTCTTATAGATTCTTCACAAGGGTTTATTTCTATGTGTCACTGTAGTAGTTGGTCCTCGAATGAACCCCCCAGGAATAGTCTTCTCCCCTTTAAATCTGGGCTGTCTGCGTAGGTTGCTTTTGATCAAGAGAACACAAGGGAACTGATGCTACGTGACCTTGGATTCAGGTTACAAGAAAAGTTATAGCTTCCACCTAGGTTTCTTGGAATACTCATCTTGGGATGCTCCCCCTCGGAAGCCAGGCTGCAGGTAAGAAATGTGACTTCCCTGGACCACTCTCCCATGAGGAGCCCAAGCCACATAAAGATGCCCTGTGTTAGTACTCTGGTAGAAACCTCAGCTGAGCTCTCAGTGAGTGGCCAGCGTCAAGTGCCAGGCATGTGAGTGAATAACCCATCTTGGACAGCCCAGCAGGGACTTCCGATGACCGCAGCTCTGGCTGTCATCTGATTACAACCACATGAAAGACTTCAAAGGAGAATGACCCAGCGGAGCGCTGTTCATTTACAGAACTGTGAGAGAGAATAAGAAGTTGTGTTTTTAACCCAAGGATGGTTGTACAACAGTAACCGGAATGTGTACCAGAATAGCCACATGAGATTTAAACCAGGGAAGCAAAATGGAAAGACCATTTTAAAATGGTTCTAATTGTTATCATGGATTAAAATGTACATATTCCTTCAAATATGCCAATTGTCATAGAATTCATTTCTAGCCTGAAGGTGAAGCAGAACAAAATAAATATGTTTGTCCTGTCTTGGAATACACTTTCTGTTCATTTACTTTCATTCTTAAATAACTTGAATGCTTTCACGGATAAAATGTTATACTTCCTAAGATGATCTAGTTGTTTGAATCTCAATCTTACTGATATTTTGTGCAACCTATTTTCTTGCTACCTTAGGATGATCATCATTTTCATGGTCTCTTTCACTTGCCATCACATAAAAGAGAAGCAATCTTTTTGTCTCTATACAAGTGCGTTCAGGATATCAAAATTTGCTTTTTGTTGCTAGTTACTTTTGAGGTTGGATAAACATGTCACATTTGAGGGTGGGGGTGGATATATCCCAATATAGTTATATATGCACCTCAGATATTTTTATACCTTGACAGAAAAGCACCATTGGAATAAAATCTCCCTATAGTTTTACCTGCAGAAAGATATTAAGTTTTTAGAGAAAAACATAAATTCCACTTCCATCACAGGTTGTTACCTGTGGCCATCAGATTTAGCTTTAGTTTCTTGTCCTCCTGTTGTATCTATTCTTGTATCTTGAAGACATTTGCCCTCACATGCTGGCAAACATTGTCTGTCTACATGTAATTATTCTTGGGTTGGTTTTCCTTTATTAAATGTGATCCTTATATGAAAATGTGTACTAAATCAGAGATGCAGAAAAATATTCACATGGTGACATGTATATATATTGGCTCAGAAAATCTGAGTTCAATTTATTTTCTAAAAACATGTTTTGGATAGCTACTGTATTCCACTTCTTTTCTGACCACTGAGAGGTTAAAATTCTATCAATTTGTAAAAATATTGAATGTCAATGCTTATTCTTCCCTCAGATTGTTGAATATTATTTATTATGTCCTTGGGCCTGCAGAGGAATATGTTGATAAGCAATCATTTTTGTTTCTCTCAATGTTTATCTTTTAGTCAGTTTTCTTTCTTTCAACTTTCATGGTTGAAATTCCTAGGTTTTCCTGGAGATAAAAACCTGGCATTTCTTTATTATTATTATTTTTATTTTAAATTGGAGGATAGCTGCTTCACCATGCTGCATTAGTTTCTGTTGTACAACATAGTGAATCAGCTATAAGCATATATATAACCCTTCCCTCCTGACCCTCCGTCCCAGCCCCTCATCCCACTCCTCTAGGTTATCACAGAGCCCTGAGCTGAGTTTCTTGAACCACACAGCAGCTTCCCAATAGCTATCTATTTCGCACAAGATAGTGTAAATATGTCAGTGTTACCCTTTCAGTTTGTCCCACCATCTCCTTTCCCCACTGTGTCCAAAAGTCCATTCTCATCATTTTTCTAGATTCCATATATATGTGTCAATATCCAATATTTGTCTTTCTCTTTCTGACTGACTTCATTCTGTATGACAGACTCTAGGTTCATCCACCTCACTACAACTGACTCAGTTTCATTCCTTTTTATGGCTGAGTAATACTCCATCGCATATATGTACCACATCTTCTTTATCCATTTATCTGTCAATGGACATCTAGATTGGTTCCATGCCCTGGTTCTTGCCAATAATGCTGCAATGAACAATGGGGTGCATGTAGAATTTGGCGTTTCTTAATCTTTGCCACTTGAAATATGCTGCTATTTTCAAAGCTTAGTAAGATTTTCTTTCAAACCAATAACATTCAAAAGCTGGTTCTACCATTGACATGATTCACTAATTTTCATGATATTTCCATAGTTAGATTTTCAGACATTTTTCTGCTATGACCCATGGCAGAGAGATGTTCATGTATAAATTTCCCTCTAATTTCTGTTTTTATCTACATCCCACAAATTTTGATATGTAGTGTTTTTATAATCAATTAATTCAAAGTAATCCAAATTTTCTGTAGGGAAGTCAGATCCACGGGTTATTTAGAATGCATTAATTACCAAACATACAGGGATATCTCTGTAATTGATTTTTAGTTAAATTCTACTGTAGCAAGAGAATGCAGTTTGTATAATTACAATCCTTTTAAATTTATGAGACAAGCTTTATGGCTCGGAATGTGGTAACTATTCTATGAGCACTTAGAATGTTTGAGTGTAGCTCTTTGTAATTGTCAATTAAGTCGAATTGACTTACATGGTTATTTCAAGTCATCTAAAATCTTACTGGTTTTCTACCTGTCTTATCAATAGAATAGTGTTGAAAGACTGAAGTATAATTGTGTTGAAAGACTGAAGTATAATTGTGGATTTGCCTATTTCTCTTTACAATGCTATTAGTTTTTGCTTCAGCCCATTTTGAAGCTCTTCTTTTCAATATATAAATATGTAAGATTGTCACATAGGCTTGAGGAATTTTATCTTTATGAAATGTGCTTTTTAAATTAATTTATTTTTTATTGAAGGATAATTGCTTCACAGAATTTGCTGTTTTCTGTCAAACCTCAACATGAATCAGCCATAGGTATACATTTATCCCCTCCCTTTTGAAACTCCCTCCCATCTCCCTCCCCACCCACCCCTCTAGGTTGATACAAAGCCCTGTTTGAGTTTCCTGAGCCACACAGAAAATTCCTGTTGGCTATCTATCTTACATATGGTAATGCAAGTTTCTATGTTACTCTTTCCATACATCTCACCCTCTCCTCCCCTCTCTCTATGTCCACAAATCTATTCTCTATGTCTGTTTCTCCACTGTTGCCCTGTAAATAAATTCTTCAGTACCATTTTTCTAGATTCCGTATATGTGTGTTATAATATGGTATTTATCTTTCTCTTTCTGACTCACTTGACTCTGTATAATAGGTTCTAGGTTCATCCACCTCATTAGAACTGACTCACATGCATTCATTTTTAGGGCTGAGTAATATTCCATTGTGTTCATACACCACAACTTCTTTATCCATTCACCTACTGATGGACATCTAGGTTGCTTCCATGCTGTAGCTATTGTAAATAGTGCTGCAGTGAACAGTGGGATACATGTGTCTCTTTCAATTTTTGTTTCCTCAGGGTATATGCCTAGGAGTCGGATTGCTGTCTCATGTGGTGGTTTTATTCCTAGTCTTTTAAGGAATCTTCATACCGTCTTCCTTAGTGGTTGTATTAATTTACATTCTCACCAGCAGTGCTAAAGCATTCCCTTTTCTCCACACCCTCTCTAGCATTTATTATTTGTAGACTTCTTGATGATGGCCATTCTGACCAATGTGAGGTGATATCTCACTGTAGCTTTGATTTGCATTTCTCTAACATTGAGCAGGTTGAGCATCTTTTCATGTGTTTGTTAGCCACCTGTATGTCTTTTTTTGGAGAAATGTCTGTTTAGGTCTTTTTCCCACTTTTTGATTGGTTTGTTTGTTTTTCTGGCATTGAGTTTGTATGAGCTGCTTGTATACTTTGGAAATTAGTCCTTTGTCAGTTGTTTCATTTGCTATTATTTTCTCCCATTCTGAGGGTTGTCTTTTCACCTTGCTTATAGTTTCCTTTGCTGTGCAAAAGCTTTTAAGTTTAATCAGGTCCCACTTGTTTACTTTTGTTTTTATTTTTGTTACTCTAGGAGGTGGGTCATAGAGGATTTTGCTTTGATTTATGTCATCGAGTGTTCTGCCTATGTTTTCCTCTAAGAGTTTTATAGTTTCTGGTCTTACATTTAGGTCTTTAATCCATTTTTAGTTTATTTTTGTGTGTGGTGTTAGGAAGTGATTTAATTTCATTTTTTTTACATGTAGCTGTCCAGTTTTCCCAGCACCATTTATTGAAGAGGCTGTCTTTGTCCCATTGTATATTCTTGCCTCCTATGTCAAATATAAGGTACCCATAGGTGCATGAGTATTTCTGGGCTTTTTATCTTGTTCCACTGGTCTATGTTTCTGTTTTTGTGCCAGTACCATACTGACTTGATGACTGTAGCTTTATAGTATAATCTGAAGTCAGGAAGGTTGGTTCCTCCAGCTCCATTCTTCTTTCTCAAGACTGCTTTGGCTATTTGGGGTCTTTTGTGTTTCCACATGAATTGTGAAATTTTTTGTTCTAGTTCTGTGAAAAATGTCATTAGTAATTTGATATGGATTGCATTAAATCTATAGATTGCATTTGGTAGTATAGTCATTTTCACAATATCAATTCTTCCTACCCAGGAGCATGGAATATCTCTCCATCTGTTTATGTCATCTTTGATTTCTTTCATCAGTGTCTTATAATTTTCTGTGTCCAGTTCTTTTGTCTCCTTAGGTAAGTTTATTCCTAGATATTTAATTTTTTTTGTTGCAATGGTGAATGGGATTGATTCCTTAATTTTTCTTTCTGATTTTTCATTGTTAATGTATAGAAATGCAAGTGATTTCTGTGTATTGATTTTGTATCCTGCAACTTTGCTAAATTCACTGATTAGCTCGAGTAATTCCCTGATACTCTTTAGGGTTTACTATGTACAGTATAATGTCATCTGAAAATAGTGAGAGCTTCACTTCTTTTCTGATCTGGATTCCTTGTATTTTTTTTTTTTCTTCTCTGATTGCCGTAGCTAGGGCTTCCAGAACACTGTTGAACAACAGTGGGGAAAGTGGGCACCCTTGTTTTGTTCCTGATCGTAGGGGGAGTGTTTTCAGTTTTTCACCATTGAGAACAATATTTGCTGTAGGCTTATCATATATGGCCTTTACTATGTTGAGATAGGTTCCTTCTATGCCCATTTTTTGAAGGGTTTTAATCATGAATGCATGCTGAAATTTGTCAAAGGCTTTTTCTGCATCTATTTAGATGATCATATAGTTTTTATCTTTCAATTTGTTAACATGGTGTATCATATTGCTTGATTTGCATATATTGATGAATCCTTGCATCTCTGGAAGAAACCCAACTTGATCATGGTGTATGAGATTTTTGATGTGTTGCTGAATTCTGTTTGCTAAAATTTTGTTGAGGAGTTTTGCATCTATGTTCATCAGTGATGTTGTTTTCTTTTGTGTTTTCTTTGTCTGGTTTTGGTATCAAGGTGATGGTGGCCTGGTAGAATGAGTTTGGAAGTGTTCCTCTGCAATTTTTTGAAAGAGTTTTAGAAGGCTAGGCATTAGCTCTTCTCTGAATGTTTGATAGAATTCTCCTGTGATGCCATCTGGTCCTGCTGCTGCTGCTGCCGCCACTGCTAAGTAGCTTCAGTCGTGTCCGACTCTCTGCGACCCCATGGACTGCAGCCTAGCAGGCTCTTCTGTCCATGGGATTTTTCAGGCAAGAGTACTGGAGTGGGTTGCCATTGCTTTCTCTGCATCTGGTCCTGGGCTTTTGTTTTTTGGGAGATTTCTTTAAATCACAGTTTCAATTTCAGTGCTTGTAACTGGGTTGCTCATAATTTCTATTTCTTCCTGCCTCAGTCTTGGAAGATTGAACTTTTCTAAGAGTCTGTCCATTTCATCCAGGTTATCTATTTTATTGCCATATAGTTGTTCATAATAGTCTTAGAATCTTATTTCTGCATTGTCTGTTGTAACCTCTCCTTTTTCATGAAATGTGCATTTTTAACCTTACTGATATTTCTTATTATGCAGCCTACTCTGTCTGATGATATTTCCATTCTAGTTCTTTTTATCAGATTTATTGAGGTATAATTTACATACCATAAACTCACCAATTGTAAGAGTACAAACTGGTAAGCTTTGAGTAATATATGCAGTTGTGTAACTATTATCACAATTATGACATAGAGCATTTACATCACTCCAAAAGTATTTTCTGCCCCTTTGCAGTCTATCTCTTCCCCTACCCCCTGGCATCTGACATGCTTTGTCTCTATAATTTTGCCTTTTTCAGAATGTTATATAATCACAACATAAGCAGTGTGCGGGGTTGGTCTTCTTTGATGTAGTATAGTACAACTGAGACTCATCTATGTTGTTTGTTCCCTGTTATTGCTTAATAATATTTCACATGTGGTATATATCATACTTTGTTTATCCACTTACCACTAGAATGACATTCTTCCAGTTTGGTGCCACCATATAAAGCTGCTACAAAATTTGAGGACAAGGTTTTGAATGGAAGTTTTTCTTTTTTAACTATCTAGGTGTGGTACTACTAGATATGGGAAGACCAGCATTTAGAACCTGATAAAGGTAGTCTTGAGTTGTCTTTCTTCAGTCCTCACGCTTCCAATTAATGCTAGAATCAGTCCCAACAATTATAAAATCATGACTTTGCGTACTGAACCCTGTACCAAATGAAAGCAAGCATAAAACAAAGCCAGGAAAAATGGCAAGAAAATTCACAAGTGAAGTTCTCATCTCGATTCTACCGGGAGAATTTAAAAGATTTTTTAGGTTAACGTAAACAACAATCTCAGAAACTGTCAGCACGTGACACCATTAACGTAGCCAAAGCCCTGTTTAGAAATCCATGTATAGAATTCAAATACATTTAACACAGCCAAAGGCTATATTCAAGTGGGAAGAATTAAAAGTGCAAAAGAGTTTTCCTTACGCACCTAAAAAACTACTCTGCATATGATTTGGAACGGGATCGAAGGTCTTGTTAATTATGCGTCCTTGTAGAAGACTTCAGTATGCGTTTAAGACCAAAGCGTCTAGAGACGAACTGCCCACGCCAGCTCCCAACTAAAATACAGACAAGTAGAGGCGCTCCAAGGAGTTGAGGACGCACAGGTAACGGCCCTGTGGGCCAGCAGAATCTGACATTTTAAAATCGTCCTGCCCATCGAGGCCTCTGCTGCCTTTGGCTGGCGGGCGAGTCAGATGTAGGGGAGAAAGGGCTGGGTTTTTCCAGGCAGCGCGCGACGACGCCCCAGCCCCGGCGTCCACGGAGCAGAACTCGCGGACCCCGCTCGCCCGGCTGCGCCAACGCCCCCGCCGCCCGGCGCACCCTGCAGACTGCCGGCAGGTGTGCGCGGCGCGCGCGCGCAGTGCGTGCCGGGTGCGGGTCCAGGGAGCAGACGGGCTGCCGGGCGCCTCGCGGAGGGTGGTTGGCTGGGCGGGCGGCGGCCTCCCCGCCTCCCTCCTCTCTGCTCGCGCCTGCCGGGGATGCTCGCGCGCGGCCCCCGTGCCTGGAATCTCGCGGCCCCGGGGGGGCGGCGTGTGTGAGTAGCTGGGAGGGGGCCGCGAGGCGCTGCGTGGAGGACTCGCCCGGGTTTGTCCGCCGCCGTCACCTGACTCGTCGGAGCAACCACAGCTGAGGTGGGGGCGGGGATGGAGCCGCAGCGCGGAGGGCTGGGGAGACGCGGCGGCGGGCGGGTGCGGCTGGCTCCTGGGGCCGCGGGCGGCGGGCGCAGGGACCGCGGAGCTGAGGGCGGGGGCTGGGCCGGGGCTGGAGGCATCGCGCCCCGGGGCACCGGGTCCGCGCGCGGCCGCACACACCCACCCGGCGCGACTTCCTTCGGCGACCCGGGCTCCGCTCATCCTGCGGCGGGCAGCGCCGCTCCTGGGGCGCGGTGAGTACCGGGGCGCCGGCTTGGGCCTCTCCCCGCGCTCGGGCCGCGCGGGGAGCGGGAGGGGATAATCCTAGGGCGCGAGGAAGGGCAGCGGCCGGGTGACAGCTCCGCGGCGCGCTCGAGGGCGGCCGGGGGGCTGGGCTGGGGCTGTCAGTCCTTCTGTACTCCGCTGTCAGGAGGGGCGATGCGCTCCGAGACTCGGGCGCCTCCGCAGAGCCCCGGGGAGGCCCCTGCGGTGGGGCTTTGGGGACGAGGGGAGGGGGCTTCAGGCGGAGGGCCTCGGCGGGGCCCCGGAGACGGCGGCGAGGAGGGAAGGGGAGGCGGACGCGTAACATGGCGCAACGCTAGGATAATCTCCGCCGCGACCGAGGGGGGCCGAGCCGGTTGCTGCAGCGGCGCGGGAAGGAGGAGGGAGGCGGCCCCGGCTTGGGTATCCGGTCCATTCTCCGAAGCCTGCGGGCTGCTCGGAGGAGACGCTGCGGCGGGGAAGCGAGAGGTGGGCGCAGGGCGGGCGCGGCGCCCAGGGAGTAACCCGCACGCACACGGGGCCTGGCCTGGCACCGGAGATCAGGATGCGGGGAAAGTGCTGTTGGACAGAGGGGCGCGGAGGGGTGAGGCGGGCAGCATGGGGGGTGAGGGTGGGGGAGGGAAGTGGAGGGTCGTTCGGGGACATTGTCAAGATGCTGGCGCCGGATCCGCGCTGAGGTTTCTGGAGGGGACCTTGTCTCGCTCAAGGCCTTCCCCACCCCCCCAATCCCCGCCAGACCGCGTCGCCGGTGCGGGGCTTAGCGCGCTGCTGGCTCCGGCAAGGTGGTACCAGGGCGGGGACGTAGAAGAGAGCCTCCGTGCGGCTGGAGGAGGCAAGGCCTGGGTGCTCGAAGGGTCAAGTCTGCGGCTTAAAGCAGGACCATCTCCCCCCTCCCCCGCCCCCCCCCCCGCTCCCCCCTCTTTCCCGCAGAAGAGGAGGCGGTAGACGCGGCCGGAGAAGATGTCGGGCCAAACGCTCACGGATCGGATCGCCGCGGCTCAGTACAGCGTGACAGGCTCCGCTGTAGCCAGAGCGGTCTGCAAAGCCACCACTCATGAAGTGATGGGCCCCAAGAAGAAGCACCTGGACTGTAAGCCTCTCTTTATATAAGTGGGACAGGCGCACGGCCGGGGCGCTCTGGACGCGTGCGGCGCGGCCTGGGCTCGCTGGCCGGCTTATGCTGCAGCCATGCGACCTCGGGGCCGGGCCGCCCCTCACTGAGCTCAGAATCTCCCGCTGTCGAGGTGTCGCCGTGGGTCAGCCCTGAAATCTTGTCTGTGAGCCTTTTTTTTTTTTTTTTTTCCTCCTGCTGCCCTCCAAGGTTTTAGTGGAGAAACGAAATGTATATATATATATATATATATATATATATACACACACCGAGATACCAAGAAATTGTGTATTCTGGTTTAGGCGCTTTTCACCCCCCCCCCTTTTTTTTAAACCCCTTTTCACCCCCGCCCCTTCTCGAGTCCACATTAGAAGAAACCAGGGGTTGCACACTCGTAACTGAAATAACCACCAAAATGGATTTTTGGAAGGTCAGATCTACCACAGCAAACTGAAATAAAGTCAAGATCCTAAAGGAGGAAATTGCACTTCACAGATAATGGAGATTTCATTTTCCACAACCTGGCACACTTCTTTGTCCCATTCTCAGGAACTGCTGGGCAGAATGGCCATGCTGTGGGCACAAAATGGTTGTGCTTTGCCAGCATTTGAGATGGTGCAATTTTAGATGAAAACTTTCAGTTCATATTTTGTTTTTAAAAAAAAAAAAACTTGGTTATTTGATGGGAAAGGCTTTAATCTAGTTTGGAATCTATTTCTAAAGATTTCATTGGATTAGCCTAGTAAATGTTTTGTTATTGAAGGGCTAATAGGGACCCTTAGAAAAAGGTTTTCACCTACTTTGAGTAGTAAGGCTCCTTACAAGTAATAATATATTCTGTAGTTACTGTTTGGTCTTTTGGACCTGCTTAGGATCTATCCTCCTGTGTTGTTTGTTGGTAAAGGTCAGTGTTGGCATGAGAGACATGGGCTAGCTGTACCCACTTCCCATCTGGCTTCCTTTGCCCATTTTCAGATTTTCTTATGCCTCAGGCCTTCCCCAGTGTCTGCCTTATGCAGCTGAGAAAATGACAGCACTGTAAGAATTGACTCTGGTCCTAGTATAAGCAAAGCTTGATGAAGCTTGTAGCTGGATGATGTAAGGATTCTCCAGGCTTGCAAACCTGTTGTCTCATAAAAATGGATAATTTTGCTTCTGGAAGCTTGTCTGAGGGGGGACTCACCATTACTCTCTTCCTGAGAGACTCTTTTTACAAAACGTGATTATGGTATTGTATATTATCCATGCAGTGCGGGGGTAAGAGAGGTCAGCTGGGCCAGGACCCCTAACACAAGTGGAAATTATAAATTCATGACCAGCTCGTTTTGCTGCAGTGTGCTGAATCATTTAGCCATCTTTCCATCAGTTTCCCCAACTCTGAAAGGATGACTCATGTCTGAAAGGTAGGTGTCAGTGTAGCCAATCCTCATAATAGAAAAAGCTATAGGTTATGGATTTGCTAAATGGTTTGAAAATGATAGATCCATATATTGATACCTTTCAGAGAACATTCAGAGGTTTGAGACTTTCCTTAAACATGATTCAGAGAAAGACTGACTCTTCCATAGTCACCTTAATCTTTTGATCTTGGAAAATCTTTTATAAATTTTCCAGGTGGCAGGTTTTTCAGTGTCACCCTCATATGTTAGTGAGTGAGGTGATTGTGAAGATGTGGAATATAGGGGGAAGATTCCATATTTAAATAAATCAGCTGAAGGAGAAACTTGTATCAGATTATTAAGATGAATAATCATAAGAGCTAAACATTTATTGAGCAGTTACTATGTGCCAGGCACTGAGTTTTACATTTCTAATTTATCTTTGCTTAACAGGTTCAGAGAAGGTAACTAATATTCATAGCTTTTAACCACTGCACTTAACTACCATGTGTGGTTTTTTTTAGTAATATTCTCTAGTAAGAGTGGGGAAAGGAACCATATGAACTGGAATGGTCTAATCTTCGGAATACCCATCCTGTTTGCATGGCTTTGTGTGAAATTGAGCATCACAATTCCACATACTTATTGTAATTTTTATGATATGCATGGAAAATTTTTATTCTTTCATTTTAAAAAATGAGCAAAAGCCAAGGACTGAGGAGTATTGGTCTTTCTCTTTAACATTTTACTTTTCCAATAAGGCATAAAATAAATTATCTTCATTTAAAGTCAACCTTAGGGTGGAATTTGGAAAGATATGTATCAAGTTACAGATATGACCTATTTTATTAAACATGATATGGAAAATCTCAACATATAAATGAATAATGTTATATGTATATGCATTGTAGGAAGGCATCTTTGTACAGAATTCTTTGTAATGTTCCTTTCGATAACAGTAGATGATCTTAGTAATTTATTCACAGGTTTCCAGTAACACACCAGTTTTAAAAGTGAGTCACACCAGTTATTAAAACATGCAAACATATAGCTAAGTCTCTCTGTGGGCACTGAAATAATCTTAAGATTATTTAGTCATGAAAATATTAAATGCTAATTAGGAGGAAAAGAGCACAAAATGCAGAGTTGAGGCAATGAAATCAAAAAAGGTTTTGCTAGTTGGATTTGTATGTAATTTTGCAGTTTGGCGTTCAGATTAGAAGGTTGTAAGAACAGAGTTTGTGGTTCTGTGATTTAAAAAAAACAAACAAAAAACCTTGGGTTAATTTGGCTCAGAATCTTTATGAAATGTGTACTTAATATTATTTAAAATACTGGTTTAAAAGATAATTTTTTCTCTTTGGGTTGATAGGCCACAAAAATTATTGTTAACTATGGTAATCTATAAAATAGTGCTTAATGATACATGATTTATGCTTTTGGAGGAATGATTTGTTAACATCTGGAGGCAGAATTTCATATAATAAGAAGGTAGAGAAATAAGGGAATTCTGGACATATATTCTCAATTTTTTTTTCCTTGTTTTCAATAATAGTATGTTTCTCAGAGGAAAAATATATTCAGAAAAGTTTCTCCATAATCAGAAGTTATATATGAAACTTAAAAGATATGATTAAGGATAGAATCCTTAATAATCTAAACAAGGATTCTGTGTCTGCAGGTTCTTTTAGATTATGTAAAGCTTTTATTCCACACTCTACTAGAATAATGTTGCCTTTTGCACATGAAAATTAAACACCTAATCAACGTTTGGAGAAGGAAATGGCAACCCACTCCAGTATTCTTGCCTGGAGAATCCCATGGACAGAGGAATCTGGTGGCCTACAATCCAGGGCGTCGCAAAGAGTTGGACGCGACTGAGGGACTGAACATGCAATCAATGTTACTTTGACATTGGTTTTTTTATACATCCTTTCCCTGTAACATTGTGTACCTATTTGATAGCATATAGAATATCCAGGACTTGGCAAGCATTCACCTACTTGGTTACATTACATTACAAAATGTAAACTGTTTTACATTTCCATTGTTTTTCCTTTTCTGTTTTGTAGTTGATGGCCTAAGGGATGACCCAGGTCAAATAATACAGTAATGGGATCCAGTATAACATCCAGTGCTTGCTTACCCAAATGCTGTGTCAGGGTTAAAGAACAACAACAAAATAAGAGTTGACCCAAAGTAACACCTGCAGGGAGTTACAGCCTTTGTAAGCCTTTTACAGCCCTTGTATAAGATTAATTTTGGTTAACTGCTCTTATGAACAATTTCTATGTATATACTATATTGTTAAAATACCCTGTTTAAGGTTGTCAAAATTTCAATCTTAGAGATTATTATCAACATTAGACCAAACCATATGAAAAGCCAAATCGCTTATCTGTAATCCTATTTTTTTCCATTTTAAACCTCTTGAGAGTTTTTAATAATGAGCTTATTCTACTAATAAGGAATTCAAGTTCTAAAGCTTATGTTTGAGAGATATTGACATTTATAAGTGATTCTTTCCCTCCCAAAATAAGAAAAAAATAAGAATGTATTTCTTCTAAGAATATCAGGTAAAGGTAATAGGAGATATAGACTATGTTTTGATTCAAGGCAAATATTGGCAAATGACCACAGAAGTCCTACCACTTTAACTTCATTTATAAAATATCTACTAATAAGTAAGAAATTTTATGAGTGAACAGAATGAACAATTAATTAAAAAATGTAATTGCTTTACATAGGCTTCTTTAGAAAATAGCATATAAAATACATTTTCATTTATAGAAGTGCTATTTGTATACTGATTCAGTTGATCAGTTTTCAGTTGCTTATCATATCTGTACTTGTGATAACGTATGGTGCTAATATCAAAAGTGTAAGCTAAGCTTACTGAGTAAAATTAATGTGCAGCAGTGTATGAAAGCTTACTGAATACTAGCGTAACTTGCAGTATGAGAAGTGTGCTAACTTGCTGTAAATGTATTTTACTTTGATTTCAGTTCTCATTTAACTATTTGTTGTTGTCCAAAGAAACCCTCTGATTAGACAGAGGCATACTTTGTTCCTTCTTAATTTCAGCAGAAGCCCCAGCCTGTGTGGAAATGGTTTAGAGCAGTCTGTTATTTTTTAGACAGTCAGGAAGAGATGAGGGAAATAGACTTCTAAAGACATCAACACTATTATCATTCATTCCTTAAATCTGAAAGGGTCCAATTTGTGTGGTCCTGTGACATTCTCAGATGATGATCAGCATCCCAGGAGGGGAGAAGAGATCTTACGAGGTGGAGAGGTTAGCAGGAGCAGAAGAAGAGTGGCACAGAGTCTTAGGTCATTTCAGGGAGCTTGCCCTAGAAATGATTTTAAAATATTGGGCTGGCCAAAAAGTTCATTCATACCTCTCAAGAAGGTGGTCTGGGAAAACCCAAATGAACTTTTTGGCCAACCCAATAATTAAGTAGGCTTTATATCAGTTACTTGAACAATAAAGATGTTTTCCTGGATCATTTTACTTCCACATTTTCAGAGAAATATTTTTTTATGGTATAATGTTAAATATCTTTGGGTCACTTTAGTTTTTTCTTTCCCTTTTGTTAGCAGATAACTTTCTTAGAACCAGTATAAAACTGATAAATCATTTTTTTAGAAGTTACTCTAGGGATTTAAGAGATTGTGTATACGAAAAAATATGTAAAACTGTGTATGCAGTAGGTACATTCATATTGTAATTGCAAAATAAGCTTCCTGCATTTTAGATTAAAATCTAGATTTTTGGTTCATTGCCATATTAGTTTTAATGTTTAATAAATGGTTGTTGAAGTCTTAATTTGAAATTTAATCTGTGCACTTAGTTGCCATGGATCTTTCCCTTAGCTTTTCACAAATAAGTGAGGTGAAGTGAAATGAAGTGAAAGTCGCTCAGTCATGTCCGACTCTTTGGGACCCCATGGATTACACAGTCCATGGAATTCTCCAGGCCAGAATACTGGAGTGGGTAGCCTTTCCCTTCTCCAGGGGATCTTCCCAACCCAGGAATTCAACCCAGGTCTCCCACACTGCAGGCAGATTCTTTACCAGCTGAGCCACAAGGGAAGCCCAAGAATACTGGAGTGGATAGCCTATCTCTTCTACAGTCTGTGGAATTCTCCAGGCCAGAATACTGGAGTGGGTAGCCTTTCCCTTCTCTGGGGGATCTTCCCAACCCAGGAATTGAACTGGGATCTCCTGCATTGCGGGTGGCTTCTTTACCAACTGAGCTATGAGGGAAGCCCTTTACAACTAAATATCCTTTTAAATATCTTACCTCCTCTCTTCAAATTGGTTGATGCTGGGATAGGGTGTTCTTTGGAGCTTATCTTGGTTTTAATAACTTGGTAAAGAAGGTCAAATGTGACATGTAACCATGTTCCCTGAGGGCAGAGGATGCTTTCCTTACAGAGTTGTATTTTAGATGATTCAACTCCTGAGCCAGCAGCTCCCGAGAGAGCCTTCCTTATAATCTAAATGCAGTTAAATAATTTGAAAAGCCACATTTCTTGCCATTAAAAAATGTTTATTCTCCAGTTTCACTTTGTTTGTAAGTTCATTTCTCTGTACAGAGGAATACTTTGCTTGCTTGTAAGGGACATGTTGGCTATCTGTTTTTCTTTGGTGTTTATGTAATCTGGAAGCTTCTCTATCTTGTGCTTTTTGTGAAGGGGAGAATAGTTGAATGGCATACTCAGTATTAGTTACATGATGACCTGTAAGTAAAAAATGATGGAATCTTCCTTGGAGCAGTTGGATGAAAGTACCAACCAGAAAGTTATAACCTGAAGTCTGCAGCCCTTCTATAGCTCTTTCTTCCTGCTTTCTCTTCATTTGTGCCAAGTGTGTGAGGATCCTCCTGTCCCCCTCCCCTGTTCTCTCATGTGTGCATAAGATTTCTCTATTATGCATCTTTAGGAAGGCTCTAATGTCTTCTAAGAGATCTTGTGATGTGCCATTCCTGGCTACCCCGGGGAGAGAAGCTAGGAGCTAGATCTTTGCTTTGTGTGGTTTTGCCTTGGGGCCTGATCATTTGTTTTTTCTCCTAGGATTAGCACTTTTATTTTTAAGGTATAACTCTCCTTTCTGCATCAGTTATTTTGTGTCATCTGTATCTTAAACTTCTCGCTCTAGCTCTCTTATGAAATTTTCAAGTATCTCCCTTGAAAACAAACAGAACCTCCTACACACCACTCTCCTTGAATTCTGTGACCTTTCCCAGCAACCAACCTGTCATCCCCTTGCTTTTCTTTCACAACCAAGCTTCTTGAAACAGACACTCATAATTCCAAAGACAAAAAACACAGCTCAAGCCTCCTTTGTATATTCTGTCTCTTTGGCCTAATTCACACATGAAATGTTAAAATCCTTGTAGGGTGTCAGACATTGTCCACTCAGTTGCCCAGGCCACTCCCACAAGGGTTCTCTTTCACTCAAATACAGTGGGTGATCAGTTCTTTTAAAACTCTGACCTCTCCTTCTTTAGCTGTCTTCTACTTGGTTTGATCAGTAATTAGTCTTAATCTGTAAAATGATTAATATTAGTATCTGCCTCAATTTTGGTGAGAAATAAGAGAGAGAATGCATCTAAGATACTCGCCCAGAACTTGACACGCAAACATGCGATGAGCATCAGTTATTACTACCACTGCTGTAGTTGGCATTGCTAGTACCGTTACTGCTGCTGCCAGCATAACAACTGAGACGTGATCCTTTCTGATTTCCTTTTACTGGGCTTGTTTTTTGTCTTCTTTCGATTGCTTTCGTTTTTACTTTAATTCCACTTCCCTCCCCTATAGTTTGGAAACTATACTATTTCAGTCCTTTTAGTGGTTGCCTTTAAAAATTTAATATATGTCCTTAAAGTCTACTTAGACCACTATCTCTTTTTATTCTTCCCCTCAAAAGAGAAATTTAGAAGCTTTTAATTCCAGTCATCCACTTCTTATATGCTATTATTGTCCAGGGTCTTATTGCCCATTGTTGTTTTAATCTCCAAAGCCAGACATTATTATTTCATATAGGCAGTGTTTATGTAGCTATATCCACCTTTACTTTTTTGCTAACCATTCCTTCATTATTTCTTAGGTTTTTCTTGAACTATATCCTTTTGAAGCTCCTTCTGTAAGGTTCTTCAGTGGTAAACTCTGTTTTTGTCTAAAAAAAATCTTTACCCACATTTTTTTTTGAAGGATAGTTTATCTGGATATACAGTTTTAGATTGAGTTATTTTCTCTTTAAAGGTAACATTTGGCTTCCACGGTTGCTCTTAAACGGTCATCTATTAGTCTAGCTACCTTCAGGAAATCTCTCTTTTTCTGGCTGCGTTATAAATCTTGTCTCCTGCATCTGTACTGTATGTCTGTTTAGATGTAGTTTTGTTTCTATTTATCCTATTTGGAACTTGATGGGTTTCCTAAATTTGAGAATTTATGTCCTTCATCAGTTCTGGAAAATCCCCTGCCTTTCTGTTATCTTTGATTGTTCCCTACATCCATTCCCTTTCTTATCTCCTTCAGACATGATTATGTATGTGCTGGACCTTCTCGTTACATCCATCTCTAAATATACCTTTCATAGTTTCTAATACTTTCTTTACTATGCTTTCTTTTTCAGATATCTTCCAGTTCATTAATTCTCTCTTTAGCTATATCTTGTCTGCTTTTACTCCTCTTTAGTTTTTAACTTTATTCATTTATATTGTTGATTTTTGAAGTTTTTCAGTATTACCTTGCATTGAGATAATATACATTTCTTGCTCATATTTTAAGTCTCTCTTTTATTTCTTTACCATTTTCAACACAACTCATTTTATATTCTGTATCTCACAGATCAAGTACATGAAGCTCTGCTTCTGCTATTGTTTTTGCCTGACCTTCAATAATGATTTGTTTCCTTACATGTTTTGTAATTTTGGACTCTGAGATCATGTTGTCTAGGACTTCATCTATGGGAATCCTAGAAAGCCTAACTGTATTTAGAGAGGATTTGTGTTTGCTTCTATAAGGGCCCACATGCATTACCATCCTGGGAATGCCTTAAGTTAATTTCTGTTCTTGGAGCTTCCCATCTAATGCAGATCCAGGTCCATAATTCTTATTCATAATTTGAAAATCCAAAAAGCTCAGAACAAAATTCTTATGGAAATCATTTGTTAACAAAACGTGATCAGTCATAGCCATTTTACTACGTACCTTGAAGGTTCATATCTTGAGTTACAGAAAGACTGTTGTATGTATGTTGCTCAGATTATACTAGATTACTTAGTTTATGGGTGTGTGCCTCATACTACTTTAGGAAAATCTGGAAAATCCTAAATTCTGAAACATATATGACTCAAGGGTCTTGGATAGAGGAGTGTGAATCTGTAATAAAAATGTGAATCACAAATTCCAGCAAGGTGACAAGCAATGTTTACAAATGCCCCAGAAATTTCCCCCCACCACATCTACCAAAGACCTAGGTCGAGTGAATTGTTTTCCTGTGATCTTCCTTTGCTTGAAGGTGTTCTTAGTTGTTTTTTTTCCTCCTAATTTTAGCAAGGAAGTTACTCAAGGGTCCCGGCTCTATGAGGAGGTCTTGGTTCCAGTTAGCCGTCTTGCTTAGTCCCCACCGCCTGCCCGGTCTTTTGTTCTTCAAAGGCCTGTTAAAATCTAAGCTTCTGGCCAGTCAGACTAGCACATGGCCTCAGGTCAGCCTTCTCTCAAGGATCAGTTTACCATGTGGTTTTCTGCATCTTCTTTCGTTTCTGGCCTTGGATTGCTTTTACCTCTTCATGAATACAGACAAATGAGTGGAAGGTGCCTGTAATATTTATCTAAATTATCAGGTGTTTTCCTCCTTGCTAGTTCACCTGTATGCTAGAAATGCAATCCACCTATTTCCCCATCCTCTGCGCCCCCATCCCCTTTACACACCCCATTGTTCATTCCAGAGCAATGCTGACATTCATCAGCTTCGTTATACTCTGCATTATTTGGGGGCCTTTGTACATGCTGCTTCTGTATCTTTATATATTTTAAAATCTCATTTCTGAAACCTACTGAAAAGGAATGAGTGAAACTAGGTTTCAGAAATGAGATTTTAAAATTGGTTAAAATTATAGCCTTGATAGGAAAAGTGTTTTGGTTATGGATTTAAAGCCTATGTGTGCTTCTCTTGTATATCATTATTGATGAAGTGGTGGATGACTGTATGTTCATATCAAGAAAACTCTTCACTGGCCTCATGTGGGTGTAGATGTGTGTTCCCATTTGCTTTGGTTCGTTTTGAGTTGGATACAGTTGGGTAGCATTGTTTTTCACTGGCCATTTTATAATATATAACTACCTACATTATTAATGGTAAGGATAGTTATAGAAGAAAAATGTTATTTCAAAAATAGCTACATGCTGTTAGTTTTCACTGAAATGATTATTATTCACTATATGTACAGTGATATAACATTACCATTAACAGCTTGAGGGTTTTAGAGAAACAGTGAGGAAAGGAGACAACATAACTGAAAGCTTTGGATTCTTTTACCTTTGTAAAGAGAACAGTGAATATCAGCATGTTTAATTTGGCTTTTCATGGCCTGTTTGGAGAAACTAGAAGTTACTTTTAGTATTGAGGCTTTTAGTAGCTTTATTAAACACAATCCTATCATTTATTCATTTAACAAACATTTGCTGCTGCCGCCAAGTCGCTTCAGTCGTGTCCGACTCTATGTGACCCCATAGATGGCAGCCCACCAGGCTCCCCCATCTCTGGGATACTCCAGGCAAGAACAGTGGAGTGGGTTGCCATTTCCTTCTCCAATGCATGAAAGGGAAAAGCGAAAGTGAAGTCGCTCGGTTGTGTCTGACTCTTCGCAACCCCATGGACTGCAGCCTACCAGGCTCCTCCATCCATGGGATTTTCCAGGCAGGAGTTATTGGAGTGGGTTGCCAGTGCCTTCTCCAAACAAATACTTGAGTGTTTACTAAATGCCAGGAATTGTTCCGGGCTTCCCAGGTGGCGCAGTATAAAGAATCCACCTGCCAGTGCAGGAGATGATAGAGACACAGGTTCAATCCCTGGTTCAGGAAGATCCCTGGAGAAGGAAATGGCAACCCACTCCAGTATTCAAGCCTGGGAAATCCCATGGACAGAGGAGCCTGGTGGGCTACAGTCCATGTGCTCGCAAACAGTTGGGCATTACTGAGCACACACACAGCACTGCCAATAATTGTTCCAGAAGGCGTGGGATACCAGAGGGAGCAAGATACACAACTCTTGGCATCAGAGAGCTTGCAAGTTACTTGGGTAGACAGAAAATGAAAAAAGCTAATTGCATGTTGTTTTAAAAGAAGTTTTAACAAGGGAGATGAAGTCCTCCATGGAGGTGCATTGCAGCAGAGGTGATGTTTAAGTCCAGCTTTAAAGAATGAGCATGACTGACCTGGGTGAGGGGTAGACCAGGGCTGTCACAGACTGTTGTGTTGGAAGAGGCTTGGGGTGACCAAGACACATTTTGGGAATTGAAAGAAGTTAAATAAGGGCTGCTAAAAGACTAAGGTCAAGAAGACTGAGAAGTATACTTGTTTCAATGCTGTTCTCTCTGAACATCCCACCCTCGCCTTCTCCCACAGAGTATAAAAGTCTGTTCTGTACATCTGTGTCTCTTTTTCTGTTTTGCATATAGGGTTATCATTACCGTCTTTTAAAATTCCATATATATGCGTTAGTATACTGTATTGGTCTTTATCTTTCTGGCTTACTTCACTCTGTATAATGGGCCCCAGTTTCATCCATCTCATTAGAACTGATTCAAATGAATTCTTTTTAATGGCTGAGTAATATTCCATTGTGTATATGTACCACAGCTTTCTTCTTCATTCGTCTGCTGATGGGCATCTAGGTTGCTTCCATGTCCTGGCTATTATAAACAGTGCTGCGATGAACATTGGGGTACACATGTCTCTTTCAGATCTGCATTGAAACAAGTATACTATCAAGGGTGAAACTGATCACCAGGCCAGGTTGGATGCATGAGACAAGTGCTCAGGGCTGGTGCACTGGGAAGACCCAGAGGGATGGGATGGAGAGGGAGGTGGGAGGGGGGATCGGGATGGGGAACACACGTAAACCCATGGCTGATTCATGTCAGTGTATGGCAAAACCACTACAATATTGTGAAGTAATGAGCCTGCAATGAATAAAAATAAATGGGGAGAAAAAAAAAAAAGAAGATTGAGAAGGCTATGAGACGAGACCTGAGTTGTGGGTAGGGCCAGATCTGGAGGGTCTTCTAGGCTCCAGAGAATATTAGAAGTTGTCCAAGCTTTTCATTTTTACAGATGAGGAGTCCCAAAGAGGTGAAAATGACACATTCTTTGTGTGTTAATACTGAATACTTCTCTCTGACTTGAGCAGCTGCCCTGATGGGTCATTGCTTTGTTCACCTAATTCTGATTGCTGTGCCTTTGCCAGATAATATTCTCTGTGTGGGGTCACCTAGGAATGTAACATACCTGCATACTTGTTTACGAGTGTGAATTCAAATTCACCATAAATGCAGACGTAACCCTGGGCACTTGTGACACAGGGACTGTCATGCAGCTGCCCCTGATGCCTGTTCCAGACCTTGTCCTGCCAGTCTGATCCCTGCTCACCTTTTGCCTCTCCTTGTCTTTTGCTTGGCTCTTGGGTCCTGGCGCTGACAGCAGAGAATGGTCCCTATGCCATTGGTGACAATGAAGACTGTAAAGATTACAGACACGTGTCATTTAGTTGAAAGTCTTCTAAAAACGGTGTGTTAAAATAAACTTCAAGGTCTCTTAGTTTGATCTTCTTCTTGTGGTGACATTATTTATAACATTCCTTAACTATCATGACTGAAATAAGAGAATTTTGTAAATCAGGTTCCCAACCATTAAAATTCTAAAACAAAAACCCCAAAATATAAACCCTCCCCAAACCCCCCCAAAGCACCATATATATTAAGTATATCTACGTATGTTTGCACCATACTTCGTTGGGTTGGTCTGTTAGCCTGTTAACACCAAAGGAAAAATAGAAAAGTTGTTAAAATTTAGGTTAAGAAAATATCTGTGTGAAGAATATTTCCCTTCTCCTATTCTTTCCAAAGCCAGTTGCTTTCATATCACTGTCGTTTGTAATTTTTCCTGAGGTAAATATTAAAAAGATATCAGAAAATATCCTATTGATTCTTCCCTAATAGAAATTTTAAAAAACTTCATATAATCTCATTATCAACTTAATTAGCATCAAATTGTACAGCTTACAGATCTGTCATCTAGCTAAACACTTCAGTTAGACCATGGCATAATGAAGTTTTGGGTTTTTTTGGTCTTCCTATCCCAATAGAATTGCAGTGTGTTCATGTTTTTCTGGTCTCTTCATTAAGTATTTTAACACTTAACACTCTGGTTAAGTGTTAACCAGAGTTAACACTGGTTAACTACCTTGGTTAACTCTACTACACTGGTTTGGCTACCCTTGACTGAGCATGAGTGTACTCATTTAAGGTACACGGAAGAGTTATTTGAGCCTGTGCTAATGGACAGGCTACACTGTTTTTAACACCTGCCTCTCCTCTTTGCTTTGTCTATGTCTGTCTGTTCTTTTTCCCCCCCAAGAATTTTCATCATAGTTCCAAAGGAGTCATTTAATTTTTAGTTATACTTCATTGCATGTTTTTTGAAGAACAGTGTGCTGTAGTAACATTGCTATGTCAAGAGTCGGTTCTGTGTATGTATGTGTGTGTATATATGGAGTGGTAGAACAGAGATTTGACTTTGGTCCTTCTTGTGGATCATTCTAATCATTTCATGCAGTTACACTGTGAATTCAGCAAAAGATGCTTCTTTAATTGAGTTCAGTATTACTTTTTCAGGTGGAAAAATAAGAGTGTAAGTTGGGCACTCAATTGGCGGGAGTGTACATTGATACAGACTTTTGGGAGGACAGACTGGCAATACTAGTCAAAACTCTTGCAAATCCTTTGGTTCAGGAATTTGTTATAAATTTGTCTCAGATAAATAATTGGAAAAATGGAGAAAAGTATGCATTTAAGGGTATTTGTTGCAGCAGTCTATAGGAATACAAAATAATACACCTAAATACTTGATGGTGTGTGCCAACAATAAGCAACTGAGCAACCTTTAAAAATGAGTTTCTTAAAGTATAGTTGACATGGAAAGACAAGTGATGAGATATAATTCAGTTTTCATTTTTAAAGGAAGTATGTGTGTGCCCATAGTATTTATTTTGGTAGAATATATGCGAAAATGTTATCTGTGGATGGAAGGACTTTTACTTTCTGCTTCATACTCATATTAATCATGACTGTTTTGAATGTGAGTTACAAGAATATAGATCAAACTGTTTTGACAAACAGCTTCACCAAGAGAAAGGGACTGTCTTCTTAGAGCTAAAGTTTTAGACAAGCTTAAGGAAAAACACTGGTTAACTTTGCTCAGGTCCTGGGTGACCTGTATGAATACGTCATGATGCTAACAGTTTCTAGTCCAACCAGAGCTACTTAGTGGGGAACCCTAAGAGCTAGTGGCTTGATACAAGTTTTGTTTGTTGCTCACATCACAGTTTGCTATAGGTAGTTCATCCCATCTTGGCGAATTCCTCACCTAGTGTTTCAGAGCCCTCCAGGATTCTATGCATCTGTCTTATGGAGGAAGGAAGACGGAAAGGGGAGTAAGTATTGCAGGGAAGATTGAGGTGATGATGCCTGGGCATCATTTCCACCTATTTTCCATTGGCAAGATTTCAATGGCCTCACCAAAGTGTAAGAGAAAGTAGGAAATGAAGTCTAGCTATGAATCCAAGAGGAGAAGGAAATGGGATATGAACACACAATTGTTGTCTCCACCATGCCCATGGAAAAAGATTATAGCTTGTCACCTGTATTTTAAAAACACTTATTTTAGGCCACTGAGATCTCCAGAGATTTCATTCCTATACTAATGTCATTAATATCTAGCAATAAGCTGCGTGTGTGCTAAGTCACATCATTTGGGCCCGAGTCTTTGCAACCCCTTGGACTGTAGCCCGCCAGGCTCCTCTGTCCATGGGATTCTCCAGGAAAGAATACTGGAGTGGGTTACCATTTCCTTCTCCAGGAGATCTTCCCAACCCAGAGGTTGAACCTGCATCTCATGTCTCCTGCATTGGCAGGCGGGTTCTTTACCACTAGCACCACCTGGGAAGCCATGCTAGTTGCTGTTTGTTTTTTTTTTTTTTTTCCTGTGAGGCCAGATAATTCTGGAAATGAATGACAAACGGCAGGTCAATAGCCTTACTGCATATTCCTCCATCCTTGGCAGACATTGCAGATTGATTCTGGCACTGTTTCTTCAGAGCCATTGATTTGGCCTCAGAGTGCACCCATATACAATGTTTTGGATTTCTGCTGTCAGTCATAGTTGACATTTAAGATGAAACAAATTTGCTGTCACTTGTCTAGGCAATTTATCTATGTTGGCTACTGAGGCATATTGCTCACTAGATTTATTTATCTGAATTTATTTATTTATCCAGAATTGACATTCATCTTGGTTGGTTCCAAGCCTGAGGTTCATATGCCAGTGGTCTTGTCTTTAAAAGCCAGTAAGAGAGTAATTTGTATGGTTAGGCCATGGGGGTGGGGGGGAAGTTCTTCCTTGCTCCATTTAATAGCAAAAGGGTGCTGTTCTTGATTTTTTGTTTTGTGTTAACAGAGACAGTTATAGCAATTGTGAGACAGGGAAAGGATGCTTTGAATTTTTACACTTAAAAATCTACACTTTCTCTAGGCATGGAGTCTGATGTTAATCAATTGCCTTTAAGTTTTACAAAGCATAATAGAATTTTCGTATCAAGGAATTTTCTTTGAGCTGCTACTCAAGTGTCTACAGGGATATGATTTCTTTTTTAATATGATTCTTGATTTACTTGTTCGATGTCTAATATATTAGCAGTCTCTTTTTCTCTGTAAGATTTAAGTGAAGAAAAAGAAAGGAACCTCCACCCCCACAGGGCTGAAGGGGGTGAGCATTGTGCTTGGCATGTGTACTGGATCTAGTTGCTGTTATCTTCACAAACCCCTGGGAAGTAAATTCTCTTCTCCTAGGGAGGTGGGGAAACTCACCTAAAGTCCCACATCTATTGCAGGAAGCATCCAGGGGTTCTAACTGCAAGACAAAGGATTTTTTTTTCCCCCTTGTATTGTGTTTTTTGATTGTTGTCTGAGTCTCTAGTATCACAGGTAGCAATAATTCAAAGGAAACTAAGCCAATTAAAATACCATGTGATTGTTGTAGGGAGGAAAAGTCAGGGTGAGCTCTAATGCCAGTCCACTAGCTAATTAGCTTGATGGGCAAAACCCCTGTGACTATTCTCTTCTGGCTAAGGGGAAAAAAGGTGGGTAGGGGTAGTTTCAAATGACTATCCTTAACCCAGTCTCACTCCTCTTAACAGTCACTCTCTTGATGATTTGCTACTGAAGCCTTTATTTGAACATATTAGTTAATTAAGGAGTTTGGGCAGTGCTGGGAGGTGCAACAGGAGAACTGATTTGTGATCAGAGGCATACGTGCATGCTTAGTTGTGTCTGACTGACTGCGGCCCCGTGAACCATAGCTCCCCAGGCTCCTCTGTCCTTGAGAGATTTCCCAGGTTAGAATGCTGGAATGGGCTGCCATTTCCTTATTCAGGGAGAGCCCTGACCCAGAGATCGAACCTGCATCTCTGGCGTCTCCTGCGTTGGCAGGCAGATTCTTTACTACTGAGCCACCTGAGAAGCCCTGTGATAAGAGGACCTATGGTAATTCCAGACTCTTTTGCTCTCTGGCTGTGATCTTGGCCAGGGGAACTTCATTTCTTTGCACTTCAATCTCCTTTTTTCCAAGGCATCACGGGGTTATGTAACATTTACATGAATAGATTTGTTAAAAACAATAAACTTCAACCCTAAAGGGTAGGTTAGTCGCTAAGATGTGTCTGACTCTTGCGACCCCATGGACTATAGCTTGCCAGGCTCCTCTGTCCATGGGATTCTCCAGGCAAGAATACTGGAATGGGTTACATTTCCTTCTCCAGGGGATCCTCCTGACCTAGGAATGGAACCTGGGTCTCCTGCATTGCAGGCAGATTCTTTACCAACTGAGCTACGAGGGAAGCCCCAACCCTAAATGACTCTACAGATTATTGTTATTAGAGAAGTAAGCCTTCCAAGCCCCAACAGTTATCATCCTAGGAAATCTTTCAGGTACGCTGTGTGGCAGTAAATATACATAGAAAGCTCAGCCTCAGCTGCTCTCCGCTTCTCTTTGGCATCTGCTGGAGAGATGATAGTTTATTCCTAGAAGATAAGAGAATTGGGCAATTAAACCCTCACTGTGTGGTTTTCATGATCTTGTTTTTATTCTGTTGACAGATGTTAGTACTAATTATCAAAATACAAGTGTAACTTGTGTTTGATTAAAATCAGCTACTAAAATAGATTGTTGAGACTTGATGGTATAGGCTTAAGCTTTGCATTTTAAGTTTTAAGCTTTTCAAACGTAGAGTCTTTTAGTAAAAGAAGGTTGTTGCTTCTTTAAGAAAAATAATGGTAGTTGTTCACTGAAATGTTTGACAAGACACGTAGGCAGTGATAAAACTGAAACATATGGAGTGACTTTATTGTTGGATCTAGATTCTTCATGGTTAGCATTTTGTACTATTGTCGGTTTATATTTGAACACATGAATAGAAATGGAGAGACACTAAATATATTGATTTGCATTAAGCATTATTGAATTGAGGAAAGATTCTTAAAATATTTACAAAAAATTTTTGAACTGGAGTAAAATTGATTTTAAAGTTAGGTCAAGTTTCATGATGAATCTCAATTTATATTGTATATACTAATATTTGAAGGATTTAATAATTTTTAGGGCTAATAGGTAAACAAGGCTTTGTAGAACCACATAACAAAATGCAGTCAATAAGTAATGTTAAGGATACTGATGTTCATTGTTTGTGTTGAAAACATTTAAAAAAACTGTTAACAGAATAATTGAATCCTTAAAAATTTTACATGTGAAAATTTAGTCCTTACAGCTAACAGTAAGCTTTGTAGTTGTGGTTAAGCATTCATAACATTTAATAAACTAGTTGGCCAGGTGCAGTATAACTTTGCAAGCAAGCCAAGTTGCTTCAGTCATGTCTGACTCTTTGTGACCCTATGGACTGTAGCCTACCAGTCTCCTCTGTCCATGGGATTTCCCAGGCAAGAATACTGGTGTGGGTTGCCATGCCCTGCTCCAAAAAGTCTTCCTGACCCAAGGATCAAACCCAAGTCTCTTAAAGTCTCCTGCATTGGGGGATGGGTTCTTAACCACTAGTGCCACCTGGAAAGCCCCTATAACATTAGGAAGGTTATAGTATGTAGAGCTTGTCAAAATCATAATTAGCTCATAATTAGGAACTATTTCATTTTCAAACATTGTTTTTTGTTACATATTTCTGAAAATGTATAAACTTGGCTGACCTCTGTTAACAGTGTGAAAAGGGGAAGCATTTGTCTTGATGTGGGAGTACCATTTTTTGAGTTAAAAACTTAATTAAAAAACCCAGGAATTAATTATTGGTAGTAGAGCATTGGAGTTGAAATGCATAAGAAATGGTATATTAGCAATGTCTGCACCATTGTACGATTCACCATGTATCTCAGATCTTGGATATTTTATATAAAATCATGTTATATGGTAGTTTAAATAATTTTCTTTATATTATATGATTGTTCTCAGAAGAATTAATACCTTTCCCATTCTAATATAATGATTATTTTTGGACTGTTAGTTAATATAGGAGCCAAACTAATCCTGCCCGTCTCATTTCTTATAATGCATAGTAGAAGAGATAGAATTGAAGGGTATTAGGGAATGATATGCAAAAGCAGAAATTGCCATAGCTTAAGACTTAACCTGTTTCTCTTGAGCTGAAGATTCACCTTCCTGTTTCTAGACTTACTCCTATGAAAATGCATAAGGGTTTGTACTGTCAGCCTTCTCTTTTCTTGCAGGTATGTCAGTTTCGTTACAACCAACCAATCAAAGCAACTTGTTCAGTGTATCTGTTGCTTTAACAGAGAATTGAGTATTTTATTATTAATGTGTAACTGAGCTGAATCATGTTTTGCTAGACCTACAAACCTTCTTCCAAGTGCTTTGTAACTAATTTTGACATCTTAGAATATGATTTATTCAGCAAAAGAAGGCTAATGAGATCACAGTTTTTTCAAAAGCTATGCTGAAGGAGGGGTACTTCAGAAATGTGTTCCACATCATAGTATATTCCTCAAGGAGAGGTTTGTTTATCATAGTAGTATTAGGAGGTACTTCCTGGAAAAAATATAAATACTCAAGTTTAGTTATTGCTCTGGGTTCATTGTCATTAGGAAAACCTTCAATATGTGATGTTCCCTTTAATCCTTATATTCAAGAAAATTTACCTGAGAGTGTTTTTTTATATTAAAATGAATGCAAAAGAAATTTTAATTAATTGCTCAGAGATAGGGTGGAGTAGAAAGAAGTTAAGATGAATAAAAATTTTTTTCAAAATTAGGGGCCTTATTCTTTTTGGTCGTCTTTCTTGATCTTTAGATGATAAGTGAGTACTTAAATGATAGAGTACCATCATAGTGAAGTTGGGTTAATGTTTTCCAGATTTTAAAAATATTTATCCCAAAGTTTCCATTTTTTAGCACTTGTTTTCTGTATAATTTTACATATAATCTACCTTTTTTTAAACCATTCCTTGTATGATTAAAATGTATTTGGGTTCATTTGCCATTGATACGTTCAACACATGTTTATTGAGGACCATATTCTGCTAGGTGTTGGGTTTCTTGCTCTTATGGTTTTATAATTTGGTAAGAGAGCCAAAATAGAGCTTTCAATTCCAAGAAATTAATTGGATGCTTGTTTGAAAGCTGTACTATGTTGTTTCATAGGCATGTTATAAAGACTTCAGTATGTTCAAATACACAGGATGCCTGACAATTCAGTTACCATGAAGGCTGCTTTGTCATCAAACTGTCTTGGCCCCTCACCCACTTCCCTTTTTCTGGGTGGTTCTAACTGTCCATGTCCCTAATGTTGCAGATGGGATGGGGGAGGCTGTTCTAAGGCCTGCTCTGAATCTTGATGGGTGGCTCATCTGAAGGATGAAAGATCTTGAATCACAGGTACCTTTACTACTTCTGAGTGACACATAGTTTCATTGAAGGGTGTGGTGGGGACTCAGTTTAGCAGAGACTTTTCCCTGAACTTACTGCTTAGTAAGATGCTGTGAAAAAGCAGGTAAGACAGAGCAGCTTCTATTGAGTCCTCATAGGGTGGACAGGTAAACAGACCAGTAATAATATGCCATTATAGGTGATGTGGAGCAGGTATAACCAATATTCTGGGACAGCACAAAGGAGGGATGGTCAGTTTTGCCAGAAGTGAGTCAGGAAAGGCTTTACTGAATTGGCGATGTTTGGCTGCATATAGGGAGACTAATAGGAGTTTGCCAGGCAAAGAAGTGTGACTAGGCACAACATACTTCAGTTCAGCTCAGTCGCTCAGTCGTGTCTGACTCTTCGCGACCCCATGAATTGCAGCACGCCAGGCCTCCCTGTCCATCACCAACTCCTGGAGTTTACTCAAACTCATGTCCATAGAGTCGGTGATGCCATCCAACCATCTCATCCTCTGTCCTCCCCTTCTCCTCCTGCCCCCAATCCCTCCCAGCATCAGGGTCTTTTCCAATGAGTCAATTCTTCGCATGAGGTGGCCAAAGTACTGGAGTTTCAGCTTCAGCATCAGTCCTTCCAATGAACACCCAGGACTGATCTCCTTTAGGATGGACTGGTTGGATCCCCTTGCATACTTACTGTGTAGTGAAAAAGAAAGAGAGCTAGAGTGGGACTGCGTAGTAGAGGATGATAGGGCCAGTGCTAAGTTTTCATTTTATAATGAGATTTAATTTTTTAGGAATATGTTAATATATCTGGTTACGTAGTAGATGTCTACATTTATGGAGAATGGAGACTGAATAGGGAAATTGGAGTGAGTCAAGTGAGATTGACTGTCTGAACAAGGAAATTGCCAAGGAGATCAAGTGAAGAGGCTAGATTTGCAAGGATATTCTGCCACAGAAGCTGTGGGGACTGTGTTTGAAGGGTAAGGGGGAAAGGTTAGAGACCAGAGAAACCTAAGCTTTTAATTTGGCTAACTATGGAAGCAGAATTAATGAGTTTGAAAACTTCTAGACTCTTACTCCCTCAGAACATCCCGAACAGAACTACCTATTTTCCCCTCACACCCACTTTATCTCATGTCAGTCATCCGGATGTCAGTTGATAGCAGCTTCATCCATTCCATTGCTTGTTGTCGAGGTCCTCCTCTACTCCTTTCTTTCTCTCCTCCCCTTTATTCTGTCAGTCAGGAAAACCTGTTGGCTCTGCGTATCTGCAAACATGTAGTGATCCATCCACTTGTCACCATCTCCTCTGCCAGTCCCAGCCACCACCATCTCTTACCAGGATTACTGCAGTAGCTGCATAATTCTGCAGCTTGAGCGATCCTTTTTAGTGTCATTCTAGTCTGTGGCTCTGTTCTGCTCAAAACCTCCACTCCATTCCTCCTCAGGTGGAAAGGCTTTATAATGACCTCCAAAGTCTGTAGGATCTCCCCGCCAACCCCGGGCTGTAGACACGTTGCCCTCTTACTGTTCCTGAGCAGGTCGGGCCGGCCTCCACCCTGGTACCAGCCGGTTTCTTCTGCCTCAAATGCCCTTTCCTGCAAGTGAAATGGCCTCTGTCTCCTACAGTATAGTAGGAGAGAAGGAAATGTATGTAGAAAGAAGATATTATTTTATTTATTAATCACGTTATTAATCTTATTTAAGTTCTCAGGTGAATTGTGGTGCAGGGATAGTTTGCAAGTTTTAGCCACAGTTGTATGTTAGCTGAACATCAGGTGAACTTCATCACAAACATGGGGCCCATGTAGAATTAGTTTCCTGAAGGGCATGAAGTAATTTGCTATTTTTGTCCTCGAAACGGGTTTTCATTGTCACAGTGCTATGTAAGAACAACTAAATCCATGCAGTAAACATGTACATTGCAAATAAGTGATTAACCCCAAATCCCCCACACCCCTTACTCTGCCTACATTGTTAGAGTTCATCAATCCCTAGGATGAGCTTGAAGAGCTTCAGTGAGGCATAGAATTCCTAGCTAACTGCAGTCTACCCAATCATGTTAAATTTTGTATCATGTCCATTTCTAACTACAAAAACTTGATAAACTGGACCTTTATCATAAGGGCTTAAATTTTTGTGTAAAAATTATTTTCTAAGAAAGCCAAAACCTAGTGGACATAACTTTTTCTTAAAGCAAAGACCAAAAGGGTCTAAATGGACTTGAAGCCCATCATTATTGTTTTTTTTTTAATATTTATTCATTTGGCTGTGCCGGCTGTTAGTTGCAGCACGTGGGATCTTTCGTTGCAGCATGCAGACTCTTAGTTGCAGCATGTGGGATCTAGTTTCCTGACCAGGGATCAGACCCAAGCCCCCTCCTTTGGAAGTTCAGAGTCTTAGGCCTGGACCACTAGGGAAAGTCCTGCTTCATTATTGTTAATTAGCAGAACTGGGCAATTATCAATAGACTCTCAAACTGTTTTGATTTTTTTTTTTAAACAAACATGTTAGGAGTTGATATCAACTTCTTTACTTTCATCCCTTCTTTACTCAGTTGTACCTTTGTATGAAACAGCATTGAAGAAAAATTTAAGTTGTACTAACTGAAATTAGAATTGATACATTTAGTGTCAGCTGTTGTATGATTCCAGTAATCCAAGTGGATGTAGCCACTGGCCTAAGGTATATTTAAGCTCTATGTATTATACTTGAAATTCCTCTAGGTTGCCTAGATAATAACAGAGTATAAAAAAGTAAAGTATGAGAGTGATTTTTACCCCCATATAGTGGCCTAGGCCAAAATTGAGCTCTCAATTTAAGTAATCTGCTGAATTTGTCAAAAGAGATTCTTTAATATTTAAATTTCAATAAATTCATCACAGTCTACTCCCTGGTTGTTGTTAAATACCTCCGAGGCCAGTAACTCTTAAAAAAACAAAATGGTAAATTTTATTAGGTAAATATGACCAACCTATTCTGAAGAATATTTGATGTAATAAAAATAGTGCTTAACTAAGGAGCCAGCTTACACCTGAGAGACTTCATCTAATTTTGTCTGTTTTGCAGGCCTGGTACAGGAAGAACCCAGATAAAATTTTGAGAGAAAAATCAGGGCTGGCTATATGATATGAAGGAAGGCTAGACCTGAGCAGTTGAGATAAAGGCAGGGTACATGCCAGTTTAGCAGTAAATATCAGTGAATAGGTCTCCTGTTCACCAGGTCCTGTTCTGGATACTTGGGGGGTGCATCAGTGAACCAAGTAGATGAAAATACTTCCCTGGTAGAGTTTACCTTAAAGGTGGGTAAGACCATCAATAAGCAATAAACATAAATAAATTGAGTTAGATGTTGAAGGCAAAAAGTGGGATAGAAAAAAAGATGAAAGCACAGATGTAGAAATTCATTTGGTGGGACCTTGAATTTGAGATAAAAATGGCTGGATTTTATGTGATAGACCCTTGAAATTGATGTTTATTGTAACAATAATCATCATGGTTTTCCCCCTCCATCTCTTCTTCCTTTAAGAAAGAGGAGTCATTATATCATGGCTCAGAGGTTTCTTTTAAGAGAAGAATCAGCTCAAAGAGATGATTTTGAGAACCTCGGTCTTGTTGAATGTAGAGAGGTCAGGAAGGATAGGAATCTACTCGGTAGAATTATCTCAGAAGACCAGGTTCTGAAGGTTTGTTTGGTGGTGTTTACAATGAAATTGGGAAGAGTGGATAGAATAAAAGGCTTGAGGACATTTGCAACACTTGCTATGTGCTATGATCAGGAAAGAGAGATGCCAGGGATCCCAATTCTAATTTAGTTCTAGGATGGCTGAATAAGAAGTTAAGCAGTTAACAAAGTTAGGGATGATCCCTCTTGGTGTTGAACCTCACTTTAATTCTCTGGAATCACAACGAGGTGAATGTTTTGGACAGGGAAAAGCAAAGTAATTATGATTTCCTCGATTCTTTCTTAGTCTGTGCCAAACAACACATTAGGCATTGCTCCTCCCGCTCCTGCCCTTTGCCAGAAATGAGACTTCTCCTCATGTGGAAGGACACCTGAACTTCCAAGCTGGTACCCCCACTGTGCTTGTGAAAGGCGCAGAAGGGTTTCATCATTCATGTTCTAAGGGCACAGCCAGGCAGCTGTGTCCATGTGGGGTGTGTTCCAGCTCTTATTATTTAATACGTCTTTCTCTGATGCATAAATGTTGGCTCTGAGGCACCCAATCATTTTTTGCTTTGTTTACACACTGAGGGACAAATTTGGTTCCTTTGTCTACTAGGAACTTAGAGCAGCAAACAAGTATGGTATTTAAAAAGAATTTTAACAAGGTCTTCATGGATATTTCTCATCGTCCGTCTGGTTTTTTTTGGTCACATGTTGGTTATCTTCTGGGAGGAAGTTATAGATCTTAGTGCAGCTCATTGTATCAGTAGTCATCATGGCTTTCCCCCTCATTCTCGTCCTTTAAGAAAGAGGAGTCTTTACATCTTGGCTTGAGGGTTTCTTGTGATTAATGTCAGTGTGATGTTACATAATTTCTGATTTTCTTAGTGAGTAGATAGAGCCCCAAGAGTTGGAGTTACTACTGCAGGATTATGGAAGAAGAAAAGTTACTATCATTCTCTCCAAAAATTTTATGGCATATCTACTGTTTCAGGGATTTTGCTGGTGAAACAGAGTTCACATCCTCATAAAGCCTACAGATATATGAATTACCTACATAGTATTATGAGACGAGCTTTAAAGATGCGTCCAGAGTGGAAAGGACTGTGTTTTGCAAAATCCAAGGAAACTGATAAAGCCTTACGTGAACACCCAGGATGCATTGAAGCCTTTGAGTGTTCAAGTTCAAGAAGAGAATATTAGGCCAGGGAACCACATGTACAAATGCACACTGGTGTGCAGGAGCGTGGGGGGGTCCTGTTTGGAGGCAGGTGGGTGTGAAGAAGTAGCAGGACTGATGGAAGTCAGGCAGGGGGAGGTCTGTGTTAGTCTTTCTCAACTGGGGTGACTCATCTGAACCACAGAACAGAGAACATGATTTAAGTGACTTATTTCCTCAATTCTCCCAGTGGTGGTTTATAACTAACGGTGTTCCAGATCCACGCAAGAGCTGTTAATTTGTTATATACAGTGGTTACTCTAGGATATTGGGGAACCCAGGTTGAAAAGGACAGTATTATATGAAGCTATTCATCAGTAGGATAACATGATCACTTTTGTATTTAGAAATACACTTTTGAGAGCTGATTAAAAATCAAACAAGAAAAGGAGAAGGAAACAAGTTAGGTGATTGTGAGAGTGATCCTAGTAGAAGATAATAAGATGATTAAGCAGAGCAGAAAGACAGTTTCAGAGAGATGTAGGCGGGAGGATCTGTATGACTTGGTAATTAAATACAAAAGACAAGAGAGAAGACAAAGAGGATGCTGAACTAGAAAGTGAGGTGCCTTGTGGATGGTGGCCCCATTGTCTGGGTGAGGCAAAGTAGGTTTGAAGAAAAGGTAATGATTTGTGTCATGTTGGTCCATTTCAGATTATCCAGGTCTAGGAGAAGTACAGGCATGGAAGAGAGTGTTTAAAAGAGAGTCTTGACTGTGAAAAGAAAGGTAATGTTAGGAATATCCAGTGTTTAAGGGGTTGGAGGAAGAAGTAATGGAGACTGAGAAGGAAAGGTAGAGGTAAGAAAAGGGCCAGATTTCTCCAAAGAAGACATACTGATGGCTTTTCCAGTAGTCATGTGTGGACGTGAGAGTTGGACTATAAAGAAGGCTGAGCACCAAAGAATTGATGCTTTTGAATTGTGGTGTTGCAGAAGACTCTTGAGAGTCCCTTGGATTGCAAGGAGATCCAACCAGTCCATCCTAAAGGAGAGCAGTCTTGGGTGTTCATTGGAGGGCCTGATGTTGAAGCTGAAACTCCAATACTTTGGCCACCTGATGCGAAGAGCTGACTCATTTGAAAAGACCCTGATGCTGGGAAAGATCGAGGACAGGAGGAGAAGGGGACAACAGAGGATGAGATGGTTGGATGGCATCACTGACACAGTGGACATGGGTTTGGGTGGACTCCAGGAGTTGGTGATGGACAGAGAGGCCTGGCGTGCTGCGATTCATGGGGTCGTGAAGAGTGGCACATGACTGAGCGACTGAACTGAACTGAACAAACACATGAAAAGATGCCCACCCACACTCATTATCAGAGAAATGCAAATCAAAACCACAGTGAGGCACCGTCTCATGCCGGTTAGAATGGCTGCTATCAAAAAGTCTACAAACAATAAATGCTTGTAGAGCATAGAGAGGATATGGAGAAAAGGGAACCCTCTTACACTGTTGGTGGGAATGCAAACTAGTACAACCACTATGGAGAACAATGTGGAGATTTCCTTAAAAAACTGGAAATAGAACTGCCACATGAACCAGCAATCCCACTGCTGGGCATACACACCGAGGAAACCAGAATTGAAAGAGACACGTGTACCCCAGTGTTCATCGCAGCACTGTTTACAATAGCCAGAACATGGAAGCAACCTAGAAGTCCATCAGCAGGTGAATGGATAAGAAAGTTGTGGTACATGTACACAATGGAATATTACTCAGCTATTTAAAAGAACGCATTTGAGTCAGTTCTAATGAGGTGACTGAAATTGGAGCCTACTATACAGAGTGAAATAAGTCAGAGAGGAAAACACCAATACAGTATATTAACGCATCTCTATGGAATTTAGAAAGATAGTAATGATGACCCTATATGCCAGACAGCAGAAGAGCACAAATATAAAGGACAGACTTTTGGACTCTGTGGGAGAAGGCAAGGGTGGGATGATTTGAGAGAGTAGCATTGAAACATCTATATTATCATATGTGAACTAGATCGCCAGTCCGAGTTCGAGGCATGAAACAGGGCACTCAAAGCCAGTGCACTGGGACAACCAAGAGGGATGGGGTGGGGAGGGAGGTGGGAGGGGGTTTTGGGATGGGGGAACACATGTACATCTGTAGCTGATTCATGTCAATGTACAGCAAAAGCCACCACAATATTGTGAAGTAATTTGCCTGCAATTAAAATAAATTAATTTTTTTTTAAATGAAAAGGGCCAGAAATAGCTGAGTAACAGCTGAGTAACCGCTATAAAAAGGAATGCATTTGAGTCAGTTCTAATGATGTGGATGAGCCTAGAGCCTGTTATACAGAGTGCAGTCAGAAAGAGAAAGACAAATATCGTATATTAACGCACGTATATGGAGTCTAGAAAGACTGTACTGATGATTCTGCCTGCAGGGCAGCAAAGGAGACACTGACATTTTGGACTTAGTAGGGAAAGAAGAGAGTAGGATGATAAAAGAGAATAGCTTTGAAACATATATATTACCATATGTAAAATAGATAGCCAGTGGGAATTTACTCGGCGATGCAGGGAGCCCAATGCTGGTGCTGTGTGACAACCTAGAGGGGTGGGATGGGGAGGGAAGTTGGAGGAGGGTTCAAAAGGGAGGGGACATAGGCATATCTAATACTGATTCATGTTGATGTATGACAAAATCCATCACAGTATTGTACAATAATTATGCTCTAATTTAAACGAAATTTTTAAAAAGGAAAAGAAAAGGACCAGAAATGGGTGGTTTCCCTAAATCCCACATAATGACTTGAAAAACAAATTTTTGGAAAAAAATTATTCAGTGTCACGTGGAATGGAATAGAATGGGAACTAGAGGATGTGCATTGGTTTTGGCAGCTTAGGCGCTACTGCTGACCCCAGAGCAGATTTAGTAGCGTGATGGGAGGCGATTGTCATTTTGTAGAGGCTCCTGTGCTTGAGTTCTAGTGGATTCCAGAGGCTTGATTGAAGAAATGGTGAGAGAGAAGGTGCTAGTTCAGGAAATCTAGAGTATAACTCAGGGTCAAGAGAGGGATTGCTTGTTTCTTCACCCTCCGAGAGGGGTTATTGCTGACCTTGTATTTAGAAGACACAGGAGGGGATGTGATGGAAAGAATAGAGAGACAGAGAGCAAAGAGGCCTGGGGCATGAGAGCCCAGACTGAGGTGTGGCTGTAGGAAGGAGGGAGGACTCAGCAGTTCTCCCAGGTGGAGGAGAGAATGCAGAGACTGTCAGGCCACCAACAGAAGGGAGCTTCAGAGGGGCTCAGCAGAATTTGAGGGAGCTTTCATTATCCTGTGACTCCAAAGAACATTCCCAAGTGCGGGTTGCCACCCGCTTCTGTGACTTGACCATGGGAGCCCTGTCCCAGAGAGCTGGAAGGTTGGCTCCTGCGTTTCTGCACACTGGCTTTGAGTCAGGATTACTGGCATCACTCCCCATATCAGAACACTTGGTAGGAATGGCAGAGCACGCTGAGTCATCTTCAGTACAAATTATCACGTGCAGAGTTGATTGCTGCTTAGTGACTAACCCTCCGGCGTGCGTCTCAACCCGTGCTCTCATCCACGGTACAGAATTGCTCCTCACCGTACTCAGCTTCAGTTACCGGTGTTCTCTAGTGCTCTTAACTTCCAGCAAGTTCAGTTCTTTCTCTTTCCTCATCTGTTCTTTGATGTTTTCCAGCTCTTTCTTTTGCCTCTGAGCTGGCTAGTCATCTTTGTCATTTTGTCAACTATAGATAATTCTGAAGTGGGCTTATGTCAGTACCAAGATCTATGATTTGTGTTTATCTTGGGGATCTAGATCAATGGGAGAAGAGAGCTGAAGAGAAACAGGAAACGGACATGTCTCTGAGTCTCTGGACTGCTGGGTCTTAGAAGAGCTGTGAGGCAGTGCGTTTTTCCACAGGGTCTGGAAAGGTGGAAAACCTCATCAGAGATGGAGACCGTGCTTGGTGAAAATGAAAATACGAGTCAGTGGTGCCTGAGGACCTTGAGATGAAGGGGCAGCAGGAGTCGAATCATTGTATAGGTTTGTGTGGGGACCCACTGTTCCTACAGAAGGAAATGGTTAGGTTGAATGATGTGAAATAGCACATGTTGTTAAACCATTTTTTTGATTGATGAAAGTGGTAATTTCGATGGCTCAACTGCATGTGTTGCTGATTCTAAGTACAGTTGTAAACTTTAAAATCATTACAGCCATACACTTTTGAAAGCTTGGAGCTGCTTTCCTCGATTATGTGTGAGAGTTCCTTTTGTGTAAATCTTTGGTTACAAAAGCACATGCCCTCGGTATGTTCAGTTCTTATAGCCTGCTATTCATTCTGTGTTGTCCTTTTTCCATGACTATAGCTGGAGAAGATACTGGTTACAGGCTGGGACTGCTTCCCTGGGGACCTCATCTAGCTTGACTTTAGCTCTCGAGATCTCCAGATTCTTACCCCAGACAAGCAGTTCTTACTTGGGGGAAATGCCCCATGGGGAAACTTAATAATGTCTGGAGATGTGTTTGACTGTCTTGGCTTGGTAGGGGGGTGGGGTGGGAAGGAGAATGCTAAACATTCTTCAGTGCATAGAATGGCTCCTACAACCAAGAATTGATCTGGCCCCAAATGCCAGGAGTGCCAAGACTAAAACACTTCTTTTCGACTGAGACATCAGGGAACTTAAGAAACCACACACAAATCCTAGTTCTTGGTGGTGAGTCTGAAAAGTGGGAAAGGAGATGGGCAGAACTTGGAAGAATGAAGTTTGGAAAAGGTAACAGAGCAAAACCAAGGGCTTCAATATCCTAGATTTCTGAGGTTGCTTGTCTGCAGAGTGCACTCAAAACGCTACACATGGACAGCTCTAAAGAAGAGTTTGTATCTGGAGTATCAGGAGTTGACTAACTGGTTTACCTTTCTGCTGCTGCCATCTGTTATGTCTGAGTTTCTGAGCATCTTTCATCTTCCTGTAGTTACTCATCCATATCTGTAGTCTCAACAGCTTCTCTTCCGTGTCTCTAGAGCAATAATAAAACCTTTTTTCAGCTTTTCCCTTATCTTTGGACTTCCATGGTGGCTCAGGTGGTAAAGCGTCTGCCTACAATGCGGGAGACCTGGGTTCAATCCCTGGGTTGGGAAAATCCTCTGGAGAAGGAAATGGCAACCCACTCCAGTATTCTTGCCTAGAAAAATCCCATGGACGGAGAAACCTGGTGGGCTGCAGTCCATGGGGTCGCAAAGATTCGGACATGACTGAGCGACTTCACTTTCACTTTCACTTCCCTTTATCCCCTAGGGATTAAATATATATATGAAGGAGAGGTCTAAATATTCCCTTCATTTCACTTAAATACTTTTTTTCCCCTCTTACTGCAGTAAAGGTAAAGCAATATATATTTATATAATATATATTATTTATGTATGAAATATATATTATTTATGTGTTAAATGATATATATACTATTTCTGTATTTGCAACTTTATTCCTTGGTATTTTTGAAGCAAAATAGACAAGTCTTTTGGAGGCATTTCTTTCTAGGAATTTCTGTAGAGGGTTGTGAGGAATAAAAAACATTTAAGACTTTGGGTAAGGCCAAGGAGAAGGAAATGGCAACCCATTCTGGTATTCTTCCCTGGGAAATCCCATGGACAGAGGAGTGTGGACACAATTTAGATACTAAATAACAGAGGAGTCTGACTCGACTTAGATACTAAATAACAACAACAAGGAGATGTGATAGTGCTGAGAAGTGTTGTCAAGGATCTTTGCCTAGAAGAGGCACAGGAGTGGTAGGTAGATAAGATCCAGCCCTGTACTAGCCTTGGAATGAAAAAATGGCTAAGCGTCTGGGAGAAACCCTGAGAGGAGACTGTAGATATAGCAAAGGAGGAGAGTTCTAAGTGTCTACAGCAGGAGCTGTCTTTTCTGGATTCTACTTATTTTTAGGAAACATAAGATTCACATATGTGGGTGGGGAGCTTGATTGAAATCAGAAAACTGATGCCTCATTTCTGCTGCTCGAGTCCTCACTATGCAAGGCTGCTGTTCTCTATAGCTTGAGAAGGCTCCAAAAGAAGTTGTTGAATATAAAGAGTTAACTGAGGGTGGAACAGCTCTTCTTTTCTGAGGATGGATTAAAAAGTGATGGGCTGTGGTTAGTGCATGAAGGACTCAGGCTAGACATTTTAAAAGACATGCAGAGTTGATCAGTGTTTGGAACATGGTAATTTACTAACATGGCAAATTCTTCCCCAGACACCCTCAAAATATTGTGTGGGGATAACTTAAAATGTAAGCCCCTTAAGCTTGATTTTAGTCCAAGGCTCTGTGAAAAACAAAACTGAAGGTCGCCATGTAAGTAGGGCATGAGTTAGTTTACCTGACACATTTGAAGATTAGACATAGGTAGATCATCGTGTGGCCGTCGCAGGAAATCAGAAACCCAAGCTGCACATATCTTCTAAAATCTCCCTGGCAACAAAGTCAGCAAAGGCCATCCTTCCAGCAATTACTGCCAGCTTAGAGAACTGGCTTGAGATTCTCTGTGGATTGCCCAGAACACCATGATCTTCTGTTTCAGTGGTTCTGTTACAAATGTCATCTCCTACCTCTGTATTACTGTCATCTTTTTTTGTATGCTTTTAAAATTCTCTGTTCATATAAATTGTCATTTGATTCTTAAGGCGCAGAGTTCTTTTGAGAACCCCATGATAATTTATAAGAAAAAAATTGGAAGAGGATAACGTATAAAAAAACAATGTAGTGTTTTGGCTGCTGGACATATGTGATTACTTCTACCTCAAGGTTAAATTGTTAATGCCAGAACTAGCTGTGTACAAATTCTTAAAAGGAAAAAATATAACCTTCCAATTTTTGTCCTAATAATTTTCTACTACCCTAGGGCTTCCCTGGTGGCTCAGATGGTAAAGAATCTGCCTATAGTTCAGGAGCCACAGGAGGCTTAGGTTTGATCCCTGGGTTGGGAAGATCCTCTGGAGAAGGAAATGGCAACCCACTCCAGTCTTCTTGCCTGGAAAATCCCATGGACAGAGGAGCCTGGTGAGCTACAGTCCATGGGGTTGCAAAGAGTCAGGCACAAGTGAGTGCCTAACACGCAGGAGTGGACTGAGGGTGCAATATTTGGTATATGGACTGCTTACCTGCTCACCACCCCCAGTCCCAAGCAATACTGCTCTCTGGCCCTGGATCCACAGTCATGCAGTCTGGCAGTTGAACACTTGTCCTGCTCTTTGCAGCTCTGTCAGTCATGATCCTGCATTCAGAAGGCAGCATGGTTGATACCTCGTCTACTCCAGTTGGTCAGAGGAATCACAGTCATTTAAATGTTCATTTTAAAAGTTGTCTATGCCAGCATCTCAAATCAGCTCATGTTTAGAACTCTTTTGGGAATAGGTTCCATGATGCTTAAATGATAGGTGTAATACTTGGGACATCCTTTCATGTATTCCACAAGCAACAGACCTTCTGTTGGCTGTAGCTCAAACACTGCACAGGGGATAGGGTGCCCTCTGGATGGGAGTAAAGGCCAAGAGGAGAGTGATACAGTGGGTGAAAGTGAATAGAAAGAGAAACATAAACACAAATACAAGAATATGTCTGTCAAGCTTCTCTTTCCCAGATAGTACAAGAGGCAATTCTTCCAGTTGTTTAGGCGCTGTAAGCTTACCATTCTTGATTCTTCTCTGTATCTCCTGCCTCCCATCAAATCCACCTGTTAATGTTTCTGGCTCTACCTTTGAGTTATCCGGAATGCCATCTTTTGTTTTCCTGCTTCTAGCCCATTATCACACTCATTATCACCTCTCACCCGAATTACTAAAATAGCCTCCTTTCTGTGTCTCCCTAACTCCACTCCCTCTACCCAACATAGGCTCCACCTTGCCACCTAAGTAATTCTTCAAAATATGTCAGAAAATGCCATTCTCATGATTAGAACCCTCCAGCAACTTCACATGGCATTCTAATGAAATGCCACATCCTTCCTGTTGACCTGTGATGCTCTGTTGTGTGGTCCTGACGGATTCTCTGCCACTTGCTCATTATTCCCCAGGCACCTTGGCTTCCTTGCTATTTCTTGAATCCATCAGGCATGCTCTCACCTCAGGGCCTTTGCATCTGCTCTGTTCTGCACAGAGCATTCCTTCCTCACGGCATCTAGGTTGCTAATGTGATTTCTGCGAAGCAGCTTTTTCTGGTCACCCTCTCTGTCCCCTTATTTCTCATCACATTATTTAGCTCTGCCTGGCACATGATAAGCACTCAGTAAATATTTGTTAATGAATGAATCAGTTGAATGAATTAAAGTATGCAAAGTCCTTTTTGATCAGGATAGCAGAAGGATGAATCTAATTATAATTGTATGTGTATATTCATCCCTTTAGTGTTTTCTATGATATGTATACAGTAAAGTATGTATATATGTATGTGTGTATAAATATACATGTGTATATGTATATATAAATAGTGTGTATATGTGTGTGTGTGTGTGTGTGTATATATATATATATATAATCTTGTGTATATACATACACACATCTCAAGCAAAGTATCTAGCACACAGCCTGAAATATTATCAAAGTATCCATCCCTTATAGCATGATCAGGCTCTGTGTTAGATTTTTTTCTGATATTTTTGTTTTTTATGTATTAATTTTTATTGGAGTATAGTTGCTTTATGATGTTGTGTTTCTGTTGTACAGCAAAGTGAATTAGCTATATGTTTACATATATCCTCTCTTTTTTTGGATTTCTTTCTCATTTAGATCACCACAGAACATTGGGTAGAGTTCCCTGAGCTATACTGTAGGTTCTCATTAAGCATCTATTTTATACCAAGTCCAATCTCCCAATTCATCCCACTCCACCCTTTCTCCCTTGGTACCCAGAAGTTCTCTCTCTCTGTGTCTCTGTTTCTGCTCTGCAAATAAGATCATCTGTACCATTCTTCTAGATTCCACATTGTGCAAGATATTTTGCTTGCATTACTTACTGTAATGAAGCAGCTTTCAGGTAGGTACAATTATTATCCTCATCACAGTAATGCAGAAATGGCAGTTTAGAGAGGCAACTTGGCTCAAGGTCACACAGTTTTTAAATAACAGATGGTAGTGAACAGGATGTGGTCTGGCCCCAAAACTTTAAGTGAGTGACTTGACTGTGTTATCTGTATGCTGTGTCTCCTGATTTGGAATTTGCTAGAATCCTATAGGGGAACAAATAGGATAAGAAGGAGATTTCTGTAGTATGTGTTTCTGCAAAAGACTACAAAAAGTTGCAGAGTATACATAGTTTTCTTTGAGATGAGAAAAGTTCCTGTAGTAGTTTAGAAATTAGATGACATTAAAGTTCACCTGTAGTAATATGAAAATACTGCTAATATGAAAATATGAAAGAAAGTTTTTATTTATTGTCCACACCAATGGCATGTGGAATCTTAGTTCCTCAAATAGGGATCAAACCCATGTCCCCAGCATTGAAAGTTCTGAGTCTTTTATCACTGGACCACCAGTGCCCCAATAAAGTTTTTATTCAGCTAAATTGACTAAATTAAGAGACAAAATTTTAAAGATTACATTTTATACCTTCCTATTTAAAGAAGAATTTGAGGTATACCTATTATTCTGCATCATGTGTTCATCATACTGGGCACATTTACAAACTTCTCCCCCTTCATCTCTGTAAACTGGAAGATATTTATTTTATTTCCTCCTCCCTTCATCCTTGTTATCTACACTTAACACTTGAAGGGCATCACTTCTTATTCTTGCTGTCTCCTCCTTTGCTTTCATTCACGTAGCTCAGTGGGCCTTAGGAAGCCCTGCTGTTAATAAAGCTAGTGGATGCGATATAATTCCAGTAGAGCTATTCAAAATCCTAAGGATGATGCTATCAAGTGTTGCATTCAATATGTCAGTGAATCTGGAAGATCCAGCAGTGGCCCAGGACTGGAAAAGGCATCTTCATCCCAATTCCAAAGAAAGTTAGGGCTAAAAAATGTTCTAACCATCAGATAATTGCACTCATCTCCCATGCTACTAAGGTCATGCTTAAAATCTTGCATGCTAGGCTTCAGCACTGTGTGAACCGAGAACTTCCAGATATCCAAGTTGAGTTTAGAAAGAGGAACCAGAAATCAAATTGCCACCTTTAGCAGGATCATAGTGAAAGCAAGAGAATTCCAGAAAAACATCTATCTCTGTTTCATCGACTATGCTAAAGCCTTTGTGTGGATCATAACAAACTGTGGAAAGCTCTTAAAGAGATGGGAATACCAGATTATCTTACCTGTCTCCTGAGAAACTTGTATGCAGGTCAAGAAGCAGCAATTAGAACCCTGTACAGAACTACTGATAGGTTCAGGATTGAGAAAGGAGCTGTCTGCTGTCACCCTGTTTATTTAACCTATATGCTGAGCACATCATGAGACATGAGTTACAAGCTGGAATCAAGATAGGCAGAGGAAACATCAACAACCGCAGACATGCGGATGATACCAACTCTTAAGGGCAGACAGGAAGAGGAACTAAAGAGCATCTTGATGAGGGTGAAGAAGAGGAGTTCATAAGCTGGCTTAAAACTAAATATTAAAAAAACTAAGATCATGGCATCTGGCCCCATTACTTAACAGCAAATAGGAGGGTAACAGAAACAGTGACAGATTTTCTCTTCTTGGGCTCCAAAATCACTGTGGATGGTGACTACAGCCATGAAATCAGAGGACAATTGCTTCTTAGCAGGAAAGCTGTGACAAACGTAGATAGTGTGTTGAAAAACAGAGACATTACTCTGCTGACGGAGGTCCATAAAGTCAAGGCTATGGTCTTCCCAATGTTCATGTACAGTTGTGAGAGCTGGACCCTAAAGAAAGCAGAATGACAAAGAATTGATGCCTTCAGACTGTGGTGCTGGGGAAGACTCCTGAGAGACCCTTGGACTGCATGGAGATCAAATCAGTCAATCTTAAGTGAGATCAACCCTGAATATTCACTGGAAGGACTGATGCTGAAGCTCCAGTATTTCGGTCCTCTGGTGTGAGCAGCTGACATCTTGGAAAAGTCCCTGATGCTGGGAAAGATTGCAGATGGAAGGAGAAGAGGGAGTCAGAGGGTGAGGTGGCTGGACAGCATCACAGATGCAATGGACATGAACTTGGGCAAACTTCGGGAGATGGTGGGGGACAGAGAGGCCTGGTGTGCTGCAGTCCATGGTGTCGCAGAGTTGGACATGACTGTGTGGCTGAACAACAACAGCAACCACCCTCTTGATCTCTGTAAGCTGGAAGATGTTTATTCTTCTGTTTCCTCCTCCATTCATCCTTGCTATCTACACTTAACACTTGAAGGGCATCATTTCTTGCTCTTGCTGTCTCCATCTTTGCTGTCATTCGTGTAGCTCAGAGCACAGTGACTTCCCCTCTAAGCCCTTACTGTTGTTGTTCTGTCGTGTTGACAGAATATGGGGTCACTCCTTGTGATCTTGTGACCTTGTGACCCCATGGACTAAGGCACACCAGACTTCCCTGTGCTTCACTGTCTCCCCAAGTTTGCTCAAACTCATGTCCATTGAGTCATCCAACCATCTCATCTTCTGTCACCTCCTTCTTCTCCTGCCCTCAATCTTTCCCAACACCAGGATCTCTTCCAGTGAGTTGGCTCTTTGCATCAGGTGGCCAAAGTATTGGAGTTTCAGCATCAATCCTTCCAGGGAATATTCAGGGTTGAGATCCTTTAGGATTGACTGGTTTGATTTCCTTGCTGTCCAAGGGGGTCTCAAGAGTCTTCTTCAGCACCACAGTTCCAAACCATCAATTCTTTGTCACTCAGCCTTCTTCATGGTCCAACTGTCACATCCATACATGACTACTGGAAAAACCATAGCTTGGATTTATACAGACTTTAGTTGGCAAGGTGATGTCTGCTAGCTTTGCAACAGCTTTTCTTCCATAAAGCCAGTGTCTTATAATTTCATGGCTGCAGTCACCATTCACAGTGATTTTGGAGCCCCAAATATAAAGTATGTCACTGTTTCTGTTTCATTTCACATGCTAGCCCTACCCAGACTCCCTAAGGTTCTCCTGGTACTTCCCCTCAACTTCTTTTATTTCGGGGATGGCCACGCAATATCTGAACAATTCCTTCATTTTTTGTTTTGATTATTGCCTCGTCTCCACCATATTACCTCAGAGCTTCTATATGCAAAATTTATATTTTATAAACTGATTGCACATTGTCAGGGTCTTTCTGCGTGGGATACCGACACTCTCCTTCCCCAAATATAATTCTTTGAGCTGCCTCACCTGAAACAGAGCTTCTGTGCAGTGGGTGCTTATTTCAAGAGAAATCATTAAGGGGGTGTTGGACACTCTGTAAAAGTTCAGAAGCAGTGTGATTTTGGGAGCAGTTAGATACTCTGAGGATGTTAGAGCTGGAAAGCACTGTAGGGGTCACAGGCCCGGCTCCTGTTGTGGTGGTGTGTTCTGTGTAGGTTGTATCACTTACGATGCTTTTGGCTGCAAATAGCAGAATACCCCAAGTAAAGAATTAACAAGATTACCTACTGTCTTCCTTAACAAGACGCCTGGAGAGGGGGCAGTTCCTAGGTTTGATTAGAAGCTCAGCAGCATCATCACTGAACCAGGTGCTTTCCACGGTTCCCCTGTTGTCTTCAGCTTGTTGATAAAGCATCTATTTGCCCAGATTGGAAGGATTCGTTTCTGTTGACAAATGTGTGAACTCTCTGATATCATTAACTAGCAGAAAGGAAGGAAGAAAAAAGAAATTTAACAGAACTATAGTTAATAAATTTGCACATACATCAGTTCATGTGGCAAATACTCTGAGATATGATGTATCAGGAACACTTAAAAAACTGCATATTAGTTTCTCACTGGACTTCGATCTATAGCCTCTCATTTTCTTTTGGGGGCTCAAGTTTAGGTGATAATCATAAGATAAAATAATGACCAGTCTTAGTTCCTCTTTCTGGCATTTAGTCGATGAAAAATTGCTTTCTTAGTGGGGTTTGGTAGAATCATGTAATTGAACTTAGGAAGAGTTTTTTTTTTTAATTGAAGTATAAGTGATTTACAGTAGTGTGTTAGTTTCAGGTGTATAGCAAAGCAATTCAGTTATTTTTTTCAGATTACATTCCATTATAGGTTATTTCAAGCTGTGCTACACAGTAAATCCTCGTTGCTTATCTATTTTCTTAGGTTGGTGCAAAAGTAATTGAGGTTTTGAACTGTTAGTTTTAAATCATCATAATTAGGCTCGAACACATCTTTATGGATCAAAATAGGAACCATTACGATCAACACATTTTTGCCCCCAAGAAAGAAGTTTGCTTGTTCCTGTAGTGTATAAATCCATGCTTTGGGATTCAGCAAACCCTTGGAAAGCATTTTCTGCCTCCTGCTAGTTGTAGAAACGTTTTCTCTGCAAAAGATTGTTGATATGTTTGAAGTGATAGTCAGTTGGAGAGAGGTCAGGTGAATATGGCAGATGAGGCAAAACTTCCTAGGCGAATTCGTTCAACTTTTGAAGCATTGATTGTGCGAAGTATGGTCTGGTGGTGTCATGGAGAAAAACAGGGCCCTTTTTGTTGACCAGTGTCAGCTGCAGGCATCTCATCAGTTTGCTGAGCATACTTCTCAGATGCTGAGCGTATTTCTCATACTTCTCAATACCAAAATAATAGTTTTGCCAGGATTCAGAAAACTGTAATGGATCACATGGGCAACAGACCACCAGACAGTGACCATGACACTTTTTTGGTGGACGTTTGGCTTTGGGAAGGGCTTTGGAGCTTCTTATCAGTCCAACCACTGAGATTGTCACCAGTTGTCACATAAAATCTGCTTTTTGTCACATGTCACAATCCAATCAAGAAATGGTTCGCTGTTGTGTAGAGTAAGAGAAGACATTTCACAATGACGATTTTCTTGATTTGTGATCATCTCCTGAGGCCACCCACTTGTCAAGCCTTTTCATCTTTCCAGTTTGCTTCAAATGCCAAATGACTGTAGAACGGTCAACGTTGAGTTCTTCAGCAACCTCTCGTGTCATTGTAAGAGGATCAGCTTTGATGACGCTCTCCATTGGTCTTTGTCAGCTTCTGATGGCTGACTGCTGCACTCCTCATCTTCAAGGCGCTTGTCTCCTTTGCAGAACTTCTTGAGCCACCATTGCACTGTACATTCATTAGCAGTTCCTGGGCCAAATGCATTTTTGATGTGTGTCTGCTGCTTTATTACCCATTTTGCGCTCAAGTAAGAAAATCACTTGAATTTGCTTTTTGTCTCGCATCATTTCTGTAAATATAAAATAAACTGCAAGTAATAAGTCATTAGCAAAAAATATAAAATGAGAAATGTGCATTAAAACAATGTATAGCATAACCACATTTATTAAGATTGTATTCCAATATCAAACAGTGAAGTTCAACATTGAAAAAACCGCAATATGACTGCACTAACCAAATGTCTGTAGTAATGTGTATCTGTTAATCCCATGCTTCTCTAGTTTGTTTCTCGTGCTTTCCCTCCCTCTCCCCTTTGGTAACCATAAATTTGTTTTCTGTGTCTGTGAATCCATTTCTGTTGTGTATACAGATTCTTTAGTACTGTTTTTAGACTGCCCATATAAGTAATACTATATAATATTTACCTTTTTCTGTCTGTCTTCACTCAGTAAAATATTCTCTAGGCCCATCCATGTTGCTGCAAAAGGAAATATTTCATTCTTTTTTTACAACTGAGTAATATTCCCCTATTTATATATACACACACCCCACATATTCTTAAGCCAGTTGTCTGTTGACGGGAACTTGGGTTGCTTCCATGTCTTGGCTATTGTAAATAGTGCTGCGATGAACATTGGAGTGCATGTATCTTTTTGAATTAGAGTTTTTGTTTTTTTTAGGTGTATACCCAGGAGTGGGATTGCTGGATTCTATGGTAGCTCTATTTTTAGTTTCTTTAAGGAACCTCCATTCTGTTTTCCACAGTGGCTGTACCAACTTATATTCCCACTGACTGTGTCCCAGGGTCCCCTTTCCTTCGCAACCTCTCCAATGTTTAATCATAAATTTTTTGATGGTGGCCAGTGTGAGGTGATACCTCATTGTGGTTTTGATTTGCATTTTTCTGATAATAAAAGATTTTGGGCATCTTTTCCTGTGCCTTTGGTCATCTGTATGTCTTCTTTGGGAAAATGTCTATTTAGGTCCTTGGCCAATTTTCACTGGGTTTTTTCCCGGTACTGAGCTGCATGAATTGCTTGTATATTTTGTAGATTAATCCTTTTTCAGTTTTTTCATTTGCTAATATTTTCTCCCATTCTGCAGGTTGTCTTAATTTTGTCGATGGTTTCCTTTGCTATGCAAAAGATTTTATGTTTGATTAGGTCTCATTTGTTTCTTTTTGCTTTTATTTCATTTGCCTTGGGAGCCTGATCTTGGAAAATATTGTTGCGATTTGTATTTGACTATGTTTTGCCTATGTTCTTTTCTAAGAGTTTTATGTTATCATGTCTTATATTTAGGTCTTTAAACCATTTTGAGGTTTTGTTTTGTTTTGTTTGATATTTAATGTGAGGGAGTGTTCTAACTCCATTGATTTATTTGTAGCTTTCTAGCTTTTAGGGTGAGATTTTTAAATGGAAATAAAGATACTTTCTAAAGGTAGGCTGCTGATAAAAGTATGTGTAACAATGGAATAGAAAGTAATTCTGTCTGATTTGATGATTCAGTTATGTCCATTAGGGGTTTATGGAAAGAAATAGCTTCTAATACTTATCAGTTTTATCATGAAAGTATTTTAAATTGAGACAGATAATGCTGAGCCAGTCACTGCCATTTTGTTTACTAAGTTTCTTTTATATGTTAGGGGCTGTGTTAGGTACCAGGGATCCAAAGATATAGATATGACCTCATTCCTACCTATTGGATCTCTTGAGCTTCAGTGGGGCAGATCCCTATGTCAACACACAATTACATTTCTAGAAACTAAGGACTACAACAGAGATGTGTAAAGAAAGGATTAGCACAAAGGACAGTGTCTGTCCTGTAAGCTAGTTAATATTATCCTCATCTCTAGGTGAAAAAACAGAGCCACAATGTAGTCAAAGTAACTTGTCCATCAATAGCAGAGTCAGGCTGTGAACTGGATCACTGGCTTCAAATCCCGTGTCCTTCGTCCTGCTCTGCATAGAAACAAAAATCCAGCCTCTCTTCCATTTGAGGGTGATGTCAGAAAAAAAACCTCCTGGAGGCCACAGTATTGATTGGCTCTGAGAGATGAGACATCAGAAGGGTGAGGGTAGAGACATTCTTCCCATCAGAGGAGCATGGAAGACTTCAGTGCTATATTGTTGATGCATGATTTGTAGCAGAGAAGAAATTAGGGAGGGAGCTGAGCCTTCTAATGAAAGACCTTCTGAGTTGAGGTATTGAATTCAATGAACAGCAAGAGGACCCAGGGGGTTTTGAGCAGGTGACTTCTGTAACCAGAAGGGTGCACTTAGGCAGTTATTTTTCCACAGACATATCTAGCTGGGCTGGAGGTGATCCAGAGAACAAGCTAGAGGTCCAAGTAAGAGGTAACAAGGACCTTGTCATGTGCTGACTTTCCACTTTGCTCAGGTGGATGAGAGGCTCAGGTAGTCATGGAACAAGAAGCCGGTGATCCCGAAGTTGAGAGCCATCTGGGTTTGTTCCTATTTTCTTCTTTTAGTGAACATCATTTACAATTTCTAAAAGTTCAAGATTTCCACCCCCACCCCCAATCCCATCTATTTCTTTTATTCTCTTGTGATATGATCTTGCCTCAGAGAGATTTTTCTAAGACATTTTTAATTGCTTAAGACTACCAAAAAGAGACACTTATGCTTAGTGGCAAGATAGAGTAGCAGGGTATTTTCCCTCCTACCTGAAACAGCTGAGAAACTGGACAAAGCATATGAAATAACTCTTTTCAATATGTTGGATATTTGGCAGTAAAAGACAGAAATACCTGAGAGATGGGAAGTAAACACGGTTAGTTCTAGGATTGTCCAAGTTCACAGCCATGAGAGGGTCTCCATGCCATAGCACAGGATGCTGTGACCCAGCTGGATCCTGAATGGTGGAGATGGAGCTAGTTTTTTGAGAACATGGACACAATTCAAATGCCTTTACCCAGGCTGATCAGAAAAGATGTAAATTACTAATACCAGGTAATTAAGAAAGGGGGTGACATTAATACTGATTCTGTAGGTGTTAAAAGGACAATAAGGGAATGCTGCTGTGACTTGATGCCAATAAATTCAGCAACTTACATGAAGATGAGAAATTTGTTAAAAAACACAAACTACCAGGCTCATTAAAAAATAAGTTTAAAACCTGAAAAACCTTGTATCTACTAAAGAAATTGAGGTCATGATTAAAAACCTTCTAACAAAGAAAACTCCAGGCCAAGATGACTTAACTGGTGGATTCTGTCAAACACTTACAAAAGAGATAATCCCAAACCCTTTCAAGAAGAATACACAGACCCTTCTAGAAAACTGAAAACAAGAGAACACTTCTCATTCTATGAAGACAGGAAAGAAAAACTATAGATCAATATCCCCCATGAACATAGATGTAAAAATTCTTCAAAATTTTAGCAAATTAAATCCAACAACATTTACGTAAAATATCATGACCAAAGAAAGGTGTTTATCCTGGGAATGCAAAGTTGGTTTAACATTTGAAAATTAGTCAATATAATTCACCATAATAATGGTCTGAAAAAGAAAACTGATTATGATTAGTATTTGACAAAGTTCAATATCATTCATAAGAAAAAAATCTCAGCAAGCTAGGAATAGAAGGGAGCTTTCTCAACCTGACATAGGAAATTTGTGAAAAACCTACAGCTAACATTGTGCTTACTAGTGAAAGACTGAATGCTTTCTCTCTAAAGCCAGGGAAAAAGAGACAGGAATATCTTCTCTTACCATTTCTATTCAGATTACACTGGAGACTCTAGCCATTGCTGCCAAGTTAAAAAGAAAGAGAAGGAAAGAAGTAAAAACTGACTTTTATTACAGATCACATGACCACCTATGCAGAAAATGTGATGAAATTTACCAAAAAGAACTATTAAGTGACTTTAACAAAATTGTGGGATACAGAGCCAATAATACAAAATAAGTTATTATTTCTCAATATTGGCACCAAACAATTAGGAATTGAAATGGAAAATAATACCATTTACCATATCAAAAATGTGAAATACTTTGAAATGCATCTGATAAAATATGTGTGAGACTTGTATACTGAAAACTACAAAATATTGCTGAGAGAAGTTAAAGCAGATCTAAATAAATTGAGAGACAGGCTATATATACATGGATTGGAAAACTCTATATTGTTAAGATGTCAGTTCACTCCCAACTGATCAATAGATTTAATGTGATCTAAATCAGAATCCCAACAGACATTTTTTGTCAAAGTTGATCAGCTCTGTCTAAAACTCAAAAGGAAGTACAGAGGATTAAAAAGCTAAAACAACTTTGGAAAAGAACAAAATTGGAAAAGTAACTTTACCTGATTTCAGTTAATATAAATTTACAGTAAAGATAGTGTGATATTAGTATAAAGTTGGGCAGATAGATCAACAGAACAAAATAAAGAATTGTTTAATAGAACCAAAGATATGTGATTAAAATTTATTTTTAACAAAGGCACAAAGGCAATACAATGGGGAAAGAATAGTTTTTTCAGCAAATAGTGCTGGAACAATCTGATGTCCATCTGCAAAAAAAGAAAAAAGATCATATAATCATAGCTCACACCCTTTGTGAAAACTGACAATGTATTATAGACCTAAATGTGCAACCCTAAAATTATAAAGCCTCTAGAAGAAATATAGGAGAAAATATTTGTGACCATAACGTAAAGATTTCTTAAATATGACACCAAAAGCATAATCCATGAAAGGCTAACTTGATCAGTAGGATTTCATCATAATTTCTATTCTTTGAAAGACACTGTTAAGAGAGTGAAAAAGAAATCTGTACACTGGAGAAAGTATTTGCAAATCGTGTGTCTGATCAAGGACTTTTATCTAGAATCACTCAGTAGTAAAAACAAGTCAATAAAAATGGGCAAAGAATATATACCTATGGCAAGTAAATTAATGAAAAGCCCATGAAAAACATGTTCAGCATCGTCAGATATCAGGGAAGTGCAAAGAAAAACCACGATAAGATGCCATACTACACCTGTTAGAATGATAAAGAATAAATTAACTGAAACACACATGTACTGCTAGTAGGAATGTAACATGATACAATCATTTTGGAAGTAGTTTGGCAGTTTCTTAAACATTTATTTCCAAATGACTTGAACACTCCACTCCTGGGCAATTACCCAAGGGAAATTAAAGCATATGTCCATACACATACTTGTATACTAATGTTTATAGCAGCTTTACTTGTAATAACCTAAAACTGGAGTCACCTCAGATGTCCATCCATAGATGAATGGATAGACAGTTTTGGCATGTCCATATAAGGCAGTACACTTCAGTTATAGAAAGGAATGATACATGCAACAATATGATGAGTCTCAAAATGATGATGTGAGTGAAAGAATCCAGACCTGCCCCCATCCCCACCCAAAGAAAAAAGTATGATTTTCTTTACAGAAAATTTAGAAAATACAAGCTAATGTATATTTACTGAAAATGAATTGGTGGTGGCTAAGGGACAGCAGGGGAGGCAAGTGAGGAAGGATAGGAAGGAGGATTTATAAACTAGATTGATCGAAGAAACCCTCAGGGTGATGTATACACTCATCATCTTGATGATGGTGATAGTTTTATAGGCACATATATTTATCAGCACTTATCAAATAGTATACTTTAAATACATGCAGTTTTGTGTATCTCAATTATACTTCAATAAAACTATTTTTTTAAACTACCAGAATGACACCAGATTTGTTTTTCCAAGTTCAGTTAAAACTTTGAATTCTGAGGAATTCAAATGTGATAGATATTTAGCATTTAGATTCTCATGATTTTCAGGAATTTTTTTCTGCATGTTTTATGTCTTTGTTCAGTTTTTTTTAATTCTTTGCCTGGAAACTCTTTATTTCATGAAGAAGTAGAGCAGTATAAATGCATACAAACTACTGGTGAGAATATGTACTCATGCTTAAGTCGCTGAGTCCTGTTTGACTCATTGTGGCCCTATGGACTGTGGCCTGCCAGGCCATTCTCCTCTGTCCATGGGATTTCCCAGACAAAAATGCTGGAGTGGGTTGCCATTTCCTCCTCCAGGGGATCTTCCCGACCCAGCGATCCAACTCACCTCTCCTACGTTGGCAGGCATGTCCTTTACTGTTGAGCCACCAGAGAATATAGATTGGTGCAATCACTGTGTTAAAACATTCCTGATGTAAAATATGCATGTCCTCGACCACCTAGCAGTTCTCTTTCTAGGCATGGATCAAAAAACAGCAGCTCTTAAACTAGTCTCAGGTCATTTTTGTACTCTTTAATTATTGAGGAATTCAAAGAGCTTTTGTTTATGTGAGTTATATCTTTAGATATTTACTTGTGCTAGAAATCAAAACTGAGAAAAGTTAGAAATATTTTTCATTTTTAAATAATCATAGTAAACATACTAGCAGGTTAACACAAGACTTTTAGGGAGAATAATCATTTCTCAAAACAAGAGACAAATAAGGGTGGTATTGTTTTATGTTTCCATAAATCTCTTTAATATTTTGCTTAGTAGAAGAGGGACACTTGTATCTGTTTCTGTATTCAGTCTGTTAGGATATATTGTCTTAGTTGAAGCGTATGAGGAAAATCTGGCCTCACACAGACAGTTGGAAAAGGGAGGACCTTTTCAGATAATTGTGGGTATTCTTCTTTGATGGGTGCTGGGTGCTGTGCTGTTTAGTCGCTCAGTCGTGTCCGACTCTTTGCCACCCAGTGGACTGTAGCTGTCAGGCTCCTTTGTCCATGGGGATTCTCCAGGCAAGAATACTGGAGTGGGTTGCCATGCCCTTCTCCAGGGGATCTTCCCAAACCAGGGATTGAACCCAGGTCTCCTGCATTGTAGGAGGATTCTTTACTATCTGAGTGAGCCACCAGGAAAGCCCAAAAATACAAGGGCTCATCTGGGACCTGAACCCTGGACCTCTCACGCCTGAGGCAAGAACTATCCCCCTAGACCAATTAGCCAGCCTGCTCTCTAAGTGGTAATTTCTTAAATTTAAGTTGCAGTGTTGAGTCTGAAATCACATCAGTGAACTTTCTATACTCTGTTGCATTAAAATCCTTTGGCATTTGTTGATCTGTGCTTTGAATGAATTGATCGCATTATTTTGTAATATGCACTAGTCATTTGGAAAATACTGGCTCAAGTGAGTTATTCACATCTTCTAAATGTTGACACATTTAATTTTAATAGTATCAAAAATGATGCTCATTAATATCACCAACAATTTTATCAGAAAAGTCTTGAAGTACTAGAGAGTTCCCAGGCTTACCATGGCAGAGATAAGTTTTCTGAAATTCTAATTTTTACTGAAAGACTGAAATTTATCAATGGCAAGTGCTGCCATTCATTTCTTTAAAGTGACAGGTTCATTTTATTTTTAAGAAATAACTGTTGAATACCAAGTCTGAATCATGATGGTTTGAAATCTGTCAATCATACTTTTAAGTGAAAACAGTAGTCTGTGACAAAAGTGGTTAGTTCAACTCATAATTCAAGCACACAATTGCTTTTTCTGGAAATAGAAATTTCTATTGAAATTCCTATTTGTTAGACATCAGAAGTGCCTTATGCACCTTCCCGTTTAGGGACAGAACAGGGTCACCTAACATTTTCTATAAAGATTTAATGAGTAATATATTAGGCTTTGTGAACCACAGAATTGAGTTTGAGTTGAGTGTTATAATGATTCACCTATATCACTGCAGTGTGAAAGCAGCCTTAGATAATATGTAAACAAGTGAGTGTGATTGTGTACCAATAGAACTTTACTTACAAAAACAGGAAGAACTCTCCAAAAACAAAAGTCCAGGACCAGATGGCTTCACAGGAGAATTCTGTCAAACATTCAGAGAAGAGCTAATGCCTCTCCTTCTAAAACTCTTTCAAAAAATGGCAGAGGAAGGAATACTTCCAAACTCATTCTACAAGGCCACCATCACCCTGATACCAAAACCAGGCAAAGACAACACAAAAAAAGAAAACTACAGGCCAATATCACTGATGAACATAGATGCAAAAATCCTCAACAAAATTTTAGCAAACAGATTCAGCAACACATCAAAACTCTCATACACCATGGTCAAGTTGGGTTTCTTCCAGGGATGCAAGGATTCTTCAATATATGCAAATCAATCAATGTGATACACCATGTTAACAAATTGAAAGATAAAAACTATATGATCATCTCACAGATGCAGAAAAAGCCTTTGACAAAATTCAGCACCCATTTATGATTAAAACTCTTCAAAAAATGGGCATAGAAGGAATCTACCTCAACATAGTAAAGGCCATATATGATAAGCTTACAGCAAACATTATTCTCAATGGTGAAAAACTGAAAGCATTCCCCCTAAGATCAGGAACCAGAAAAGGGGGCCCACTTTCTCCACTGTTGTTCAACATAGTTCTGGAAGTCCTAGCTACAGCAATCAGAGAAGAAAAAGAAATACAAGGAATCCAGATCAGAAAAGAAGTAAAGCTCTCACTATTTTCAAATGACATGATACTGTACATAGTAAACCCTAAAGATAGTATCAGAAAATTACTCGAGCTAATCAGTGAATATAGCAAAGTTGCAGGATACAAAATCAATACACAGAACTCACTTGCATGTCTATGTACTAATGGTGAAAAATCAGAAAGAGAAATTAAGGAATCAGTCCCATTCACCATTATAGCAAAAAGAATTAAATATCTAGGAATAAACTTACCTAAGGAGACAAAAGAACTGTACACAGAAAATCATAAGACACTAATGAAAGAAATCAAAGATGACATAAACAGATGGAGAGCTATTCAATGTTCCTGGGTAGGAAGAATCAATATTGTGAAAATGACTATACTATCAAATGCAACCTATAGAGTCAATGAGAACCCTATCAATGACCAATGACATTTTTCACAGAACTAAAACAAAAAATTTCACAATTCATAGGGAAACACAAAAGATCCTGAATAGCCAAAGCAGTCTTGAAAAAGAAGAATGGAGCTGGAGGAACCAACCTTCCTGACTTCAGATTATACTACAAAGCTACAGTCATCAAGACAGTATGGTACTGGCACAAAAACAGAAATATAGATCAATGAAATAACGTAAAAAGCTCAGAAAGAAACCCATGCACTTATGGGTACCTTATCTTTGACAAAGGAGGCAAGAAGGTACAATGGAGTAAAGACAACCTCTTCAATAAATGGTGCTGGGAAAACTGGACAAGCTACATGTATAAGAATGAAATTGGAACACTTCCTAACACCATACACAAAGATAAACTCAAAATGGATTAAAGACCTAAATGTAAGACCAGAAACTATAAAATTCTCAGAGGAAAACATAGGCAGAACCCTCAATGACATAGATAAAAGCAAGATCCTCTATGACCCACCTCCTAGAGTAACAAAAATAAAAACAAACAAGTGGGACCTAATTAAACCTAAAAGCTTTTGCACAGCATAGGAAACTATAAGCAAGGTGAAAAGACAACCCTCAGAATGGGAGAAAATAATAGCAAATGAAACAACTGACAAAGGATTAATTTCCAAAATATACAAGCATCTCATACAACTCAATGCCAGAAAAACAAACAACCCAATCAAAAAGTGGGAAAAAGACCTAAACAGACATTTCTCCAAGGAAGACATATAGGTGGCTAACAAACACATGAAAAGATGCTCAACATCACTCAGTGTTAGAGAAATGCAAATCAAAACTACAATGAGATAATCACCTTACTCCAGTCAGAATGGCCATCATCAAAAAGTCTACCAACAATAAGTGCTGGGAAGGGTGTGGAGAAAAGGGAACGCTCTTGCACTGTTGGTGGGAATGTAAATGGATACAGCCACTATGGAAGACAGTATGGAGATTCCTTAAAAAATCAGGAATAAAACCACCATATGACCCAGCAATCCCATTCCTAGGCATATACCCTGAGGAAATCAAAATTGAAAGAGACACATGTATCCCATTGTCCCTTGCAGCACTATTTGCAATAGCTAGAACATGGAAGCAACCTAGATGTCCATCAACAGATGAATGGATAAAGAAGTTGTGGTACATATGCACAATGGAATATTACTCAGCCATAAAAAGGAATGCCTTTGAGTCACTTCTAATGAGGTGGATGAACCTAGAACCTATTATACAGGGTGAAGTAAGTCAGAAAGAGAAATATAAATATTGTATTCTAATGCATATATATGGAATCTAGAAAAATAGTGCTGAAGAATTTACTTACAGGGCAGCAATGGAGAAACAGGCATAGAGAATAGACTTATGGACATGGGGAGAGGGGAGGAGAGGGTGAGATGTGTGGAAAGAGTAAAATGGAAACTTACATGACCATACGTAAAATAGAGAGCCAACAGGAATTTGCTGTGTGGCTCAGGAAACTCAAACAGGGGCTCTGTATCAACCTAGAGGGGTGGGATGGGGAGGGAGATGGGAGGGAGGTTCAAAAGGGAGGGGAGATGCGTATACTTATGGCTGATTCAGGGTGAGGTTTGACAGAAAACAACAAAATTCTGTAAAGCAATTGTCCTTCAATAAAAAAATAAATGAAAAATATAAAAAAATAAAGCAGCATGAAAAAGCAATAAATAAAGGATGATTTGAAAACAAAACAAAACAAAAACCAGCAAGCAGACCTGGTTTGCCCAGCAAGCTGTAGTTTGCCAATCCTGACATAGAGTATTACAAAGATGAGTATACTAACTTATGATTTTATAAAATTAATAACTTACTTCTTCACCAGGAACTTCTCAGTGGCCTTCTTTCTGTCATCCTTCTCCCGTCTCCACTCAAGAGCACCCGTCTTTACCTCTCTTCATTGTGTAACCCTCTCTGAGGCTAATCCCAACATCTGAGCCCTGGATTCTAGACCTTATCCTTCCTGGAGAAGATCCCATAAAATACCTCTACTGTCTTTTCAAACTCAGCTCTTTTTGACTTTCCTCTCTTGGTCTCATCTCCTAGCTTTAAATATCACATCCAGTCTGTGCTTGGGCTTTATTTATTTCTTTTACATGGCAGCAGTCTCCTAGTCACACCTTCTATTCTTAGGGTTCTAGTTACTAAGACTTTTGGTAGTGTTTGATACCAGTTATCTAATTGCTACTTGAGATATTTGGAGCTTGCTTCTTAATTAGCTCCAAAATTTAATTTTCCCAGGCTTCTCTCTACCGTTCTGGCTGCTGTTTCATTCAGTTGTTTTCCAGTCATCTCTTAAATATTAGCGATAATCGCTCAGTTGTGTCTGACTCTTTGCAACCCCGTGGTCTGTCCATGGAATTCTCCAGGCAAGGATACTGGAGTAGGTTGCTGTTCCCTTCTCCAGGGGATCTTCCTGACCCAGGGATCAAACCTGGGTCTCCTGCCTTGCAGGCGGATTCTTTATCACCTGAGCTACCAGGGAAGCCCTCCTAAATATTGGTCTTTCTTAATTTTGCTTCTTATTTCCTTATTTATAACAGATGCTTTTCACTGTTCTGTGTATGATCCGTGGGTTATCTCCTCTGCATGCATGATCTCATCTCCTGTATCATTGCTGTTTTTATTCAATCGGTCAGTCATGTCCAACTCTTTGTGAGCCCATGGACTGCAGCACACCAGGCTTCCCTGTCCTTCATTATCTCTAGGAGTTTGCTCAAATGCATGTCTGTTGTGTCGATGATGCCGTCCAACCATCTCATCCTCTGTTGCCCCCTTCTCCTGCCCTCAACCTTTCCCAGCATCAGGGTCTTTTCCAGTGAGTCGGCTCTTTCTATCAGGTGGTCAAGGTATTGGAGCTTCAGCTTCAGCATCAGTCCTTCCAATGAATAGTCAGGGTTGATTTCCTTTAGGATTGACTGGTTTGATGTCCTTGCTGTCCAAGGGACTTCCAAGAGTCTTCTCCAGCACCACAGTTTGAAAGCATCAGTTCACCCATGCTCAGCCTTCTTTATGGTTCAACTCTCACATCTGTACATGACTACTGGAAAAACTATAGCTTTGACTATACAGACCTTTGTTGACAAAGTAATGTCTCTGTTTTTTAATATGCTCTCTAGGTTTGTCATAACTTTTCTTCCAAGGAGCCAGTGTCTTTTAATTTCGTGGCTGCGGTCACCGCCCACAGTGATTTTGGAGTCCAAGAAAATAAAAACTCTGTCACTGTTTCCATTTTTCCCCATCTGTTTGCCATGAAGTGATGGGACCAGATGCCATGATCTTAAGTTTTTTGAATATTGAGTTTTAAGCCATATTTTTCACTCTCCTCTTTCACTCTCATCAAGAAGCTCTTTAATTCCTCTTTGCTTTCTGCCATTAGGATGGTGTCAATCATCTGCACATCTGAAGTTATTGATATTTCTCTCTGCAATCTTGATTCCAGCTTGTGCTTCATCCAGCCTGACATTTCACATAGTGTACTCTGTATATAAATTAAATAAGCAGAGTGACAATATGCAGTCTTGACGGACTCCTTTCCCAATTTGGAACCAGTCTGTTGTTCCATGTCTGGCTCTAACTGTTGTTTGTTGTTGCTGGTGATTCCCAAAGTTGTGTCTAGGCCTTCTGTTTCTCCTGAGCTTTAGAACCAGCTTCCAATCCTCTGAGCTTCCCTGATGGCTCAGATGGTAAACAGTTTGCCTGCAATACTGGGGACCCCATTTCGATCCCTGGGTCAGATAGATCCCCTGGAGAAAGAAGTGGCAACCCACTCCAGTATTCTTGCCTGAAGAATCCTATGGACAGAAGAGCCTGGCAAGCCCCAGCCTGTGGGGGTCGCAAAAACTGAGCGACTAACATTTCACTTCTTTCCAGTCCCCTGTCAGACATCTCAACTTGACTTCCAACAGCTACTTCGTATATATCATGTCAAAAATAGTTAATATCTCCTTTAGAACCAGCTTTCCTCCTGTGTCAGTAAAAAAAGCATTCATTGGGCCCTAAACTAGAAATCCGTAATTAAATTTAAGATTCCTTTTCCTTTTACTTATAGTATCTGAGTGCTCACTCGCAAATCCCCATCAGCTTTACCTCCTAAATACTTTTCCACTACTGTCATCATTTCTCTCTGTCTCCACTGCCTTTTCACGAGTTCAGGTTCATCTTCTTCCTGGCTCTCAGCTGGGCTTTCTGACTTGCCCTTGTCTCTGTTGTATCTTTTCAGACAAAGGTAATTATTTCTTATCTTGTATTTCTTCTTACCTTGCAGGTATTATTTAGTAGTCAGCGAAGTCATGTAGGTGCCTGTAAAAGAAGAGTTCTACTGGTACTTTTCTGCTGAAATACTCCCAGGGGTTCCCCTTGTTCCATAGGTTAAAGTTGAAACTCTTTAATGTGAGGTGTGAGATCTCTCACTGGCCTTTCCTTGGCTCTTTAGTAAAGCTCTCCCCTCCATCTGTCCACATATACACAGCCCTAAACCACCACAGTTCTCCTAGGAGGCACTCATTTTTTTAAATTTTATTTATTTTAAAAATTCATTTATTTATTTTAATTGGAGGCTAATTACTTTACAATATTGTGGTGGTTTTTGCCATACATTGACAGGAATCAGCCACGGGAGTACATGCATCCCCCATCCCGAAATCCCCTCCCACCTCCCTCCCCATCCCATCCCTCTGGGTTGTCCCAGTGCACCAGTTTTGGGTGCCCTGTTTCATGCATCAAACTTGGACTGGTCATCTATTTCACATATGGTAATATACATGTTTCAATGCTATTCTCTCAAATCATCCCGCCTTCACCTTCTCCCACAGAGTCCAAAAGTCTGTTCTTTATATCTGTGTCTCTTCTGCTGTCTCACATATAGGGTCATCATTACCATCTTTCTAAATTCCATATATATGCATTAATATACTGTATTGTGCTTTTCTTTCTGACTTACTTCACTCTGTATAATAGGCTCCAGTTTCATCCACCTCATTAGAACTGACTCAAGTGCATTCTTTTTAATAACTGAGTAATATTCCATTGTGTATATGTACCACAACGTCTTATCTAATTGTCCACCAATGGACATCTAGGTTGCTTCCATGTCCTGGCTATTGTAAACAGTGCTGTGATGAACACTGGGGTACATGTGTCTCTTTCAGTTCTGGTTTCCTTGGTGTATATGTCCAGCAGTGGAATTGCTGGGTCGTATGGCAGTTCTGTTTCCAGTTTTTTGAAGAATCTCCACACTGTTCTCCAAACTAGCTGTGCTAGTTTGCATTTCCACCAACAGTGTAAGAGGGTTCCCTTTTCTCCACACCCTCTCCAGCACTTATCGTTTGCAGACTTTTTGATAGCAGCCATTCTGACTGGTGTGAGATGGTACCTCTTATTTATTTTTTAACTGGGGAATAATTGCTTTACAATATTGTGTTCGTTTCTGCCATACATCAGCATGAATCAGCCATGCGTATACATATGTCCCCCCCTCTTGAACCTTCCTCCCACCCCATCTCATCCCTCTAGACTCAAACCCAGTGCTCTGTCACATTCATCATTTTTTTACAGCTTTACTCTTTGCACATTTGCTTAAAATGTCCTCCCTCCTCTCCCACATCACAGCTGACTTTAGGGTCCTGCTCAACTCTTTGCTTTCCATGGCATCTTTGTTAATGCCCCCACCATATTCTCAGTGCAGTGTATGGATCACAGCATGTACAAGCCTTTACGTTGGGTACCTACTTTCTTCAGACTGTTTGCAATCTCTGTAATAACCCCGTGCTCAGTCGCTTCAGTCATGTCCTGTATGACTCTTTATGACCTTGTGGACTGTAGCTGGCCAGGTTCCTCTGTCCGTGTGATTTTCCAACTAGGAATACTGGAGTGAGTTGCCATGCCCTCTTCCAGGGGATCTTCCTGACTCAGAGATCAAACCCCAGTCTCCTGCAACTCCTGCATTGCAGGCTGAGTTTTTACTGCTGAGCCCCCAGGGAAGCCCTGTAATAACTCTGAAAGGTAGTAATTATTACCGCCATTTTAAAGTTAAGGAACAAAACCACAGGTATAGTAAGTGATTTCTCTGAAGTTGCACAGCTGAAGTTGCTGAGCTGGGCTCTGGACTTGGACTCTTTCCTGCTCTGTCATTCTGCATCTCTGTATTCTTCCAGGGACTTGTTTACTGTCTGAGCTTGTATTCATCTACTCTGATCAGCAGTACATTTCCACATCACCAGTTTAATAAATAAAGAAATAGAAGAGCTTGTAACTGATAATGAGTTTCAGGTATAAAGCAGTCCTATGATATAATCTTGGAAAATCATGTTAGAGTATAGCAATTTGTCTTTTTCAAAGAACTGTTTATTTAGATTTGGGGGAAAGTATTTTGGTTATTATACATTTTGTTCAACACATGTTTACTGCATGCTGTGTTCTCCAAAGCCCTTCCAGGAAACAGACATTGGTATGATTGTTTCCATCCTCCGGGAACTATGACAGACACACATCTGATGTGGATGTGTGTGTGTGTGTGTGTGTGTGCGCGTTCAGTCATGTCCGACTCTTTCCAACACCATGGACAGTAGCCCACCAGCTTTTAGGCACTAAGAATAAAATGCCTCAGGTTTTTAAGCAGAGGAACATGTGACTACATTCAAATAGGACCAGGAAAGATTTCCTGAAGAATGAGTAGAATTCCAATAAAAGGAGACATTATGGGATGGCTGTTCAGGGACTAGACGTTTAAAATAAATATAAAGTAGGAAAGAAATCTGATTTGGTCCATTTATAATTCATATCAATGATTGATATCCTTTAATCTTAGATAAGAGCTATTTCAGTGATGGAGTATCAATTTTAAAAAATTTATTTTTTTGTAAAATAGATGCATAAAACAAATGTGGAGCTTAATGAGTACTAAGTGTGGATTTTAAGTGAGGAACAGGGTGGGTTTGTTGTTGGCGTTTGCTGCATGGAGTATCCCAGGCCCTGGGTATCACATATGGTCCTCTGTAGGGTGGGGATGACCTCTGATAGAATTCCTGCAGTTTTGTTTTGCTGAAGAGGTTACCTTGTGCAGTTGCAGTAGTCTTTTAAAGGCCACACTGCCCTCAGAGTGGCTTTGCTTCTGTTCCTTAGTACGTAATCTTTGGTTGCCTCAGCTAACTTTTTGACAGTGCTCTATTTTCTGGATTCTGGTCAGCCTCTTTTGGGGCTATAGACGTTTTTTTCCCCTGAGGTACAGCTGCAATCACAGCTAATTTGTAGATGAGGACAGTGAATGTGTTACGAAGATTTGCTCTCTTATAAACTCAGGTCAAATCACAGTAGTTTAATGCCTGTATGATGGTCTGTAAAAGCTTTAGATGGGTTTAGAGGAATTCTTCCCTCTTTTAGTGTTTACTCTCCTCTGCCACTTACATGACAAGTGTGTTCATTAGCACCCATCAAAATTAAAATCCAGTTGAAGTAGGCTTTTTGATATACTGTTTCAAAAAAATATGCTATTGCCTTCAGATGGTGTATAGAATAAACATCTGTGTGTTTGAGACATTGTTCTAGAAGTGGTAACAAAAAAGATTAACATGAAGCTTAGCATTCCTGGAGTTTGCTATTTCTAAAAGATGACACTGGGGCCAGAAAATTGATTAAATTCAGAAGAGGATACAGAAGATAATTCAATAGAAAAAAAAAAAAAAAAGCCCAAGAAAAATTAAATACATTGGGTAAATATTTATTAATATGTGTCCATGTGTGAAAATATTACATACAATTTTTGAACATTTGTTTAGCTGTTATCAATGCAATTTTGGACTCATACTTTTGTAAACAGGTTTAAATGTTTAAAATTTGAAATTGATTTTTTTTTACACAATCATTTGTGTTATTGACTGAAATCTTCTGTTCTCATAGATTTGATCCAGGCTACCAATGAGACCAATGTTAATATTCCTCAGATGGCAGACACGCTCTTTGAGCGGGCAACGAACAGTAGCTGGGTGGTTGTATTTAAAGCTTTAGTCACTACACATCATCTCATGGTGCATGGAAATGAGGTAAAACTCATAAACCCACGTTTTCTTTTTTTGGCAGGGGAGGGAGACTGATAAGCCTTAAGTCCCTTTACACTTTTACTAATTAGAAAAATAAGAGGAAGTATATAGAAAAGTCATCTGGAGTACAGTTTTACTATTCTGTTTAGCTCTTTTTCAGAAAAATGTTGTTAGACACGTGTTAAATATGTATATACCATGTAAACATATTAATAGACAAAAATCTTAGGAGAAAGGAACAGCAAAATTGTTTTTCCCATTGAAAGTATTCCTATGTGTCTCTGTGTGAAAATTGCTTACATAACAGTGTTTCATTTTGGAAAATACTGACAAACTAAAAATTAGCCATTTTATATGGGATGCCTACTGAATCCTATTAAATTTGAATGTTTCTGTTATACACAGAAATGAAAGATCATAAAATTTAATTCTGATTTAGTGAGTATGATTCAGTTTTTATTCCCCATTAGAGAAAACTGGGAGACGAGGGACTATACTGAGTGAAAAAAAAAAAATCACAATGAGAATGCATATTTTTAGAAATTCCCTAAAAATGCCATTTAATATCAGAAATTGTTGAAATTAATGCTTTGAGAATACTGATATTTGATTCTGATTTTTGTTTTTCAGAGATTTATTCAGTATTTGGCTTCTAGAAATACACTCTTCAATCTCAGCAATTTTTTGGACAAAAGTGGATCCCATGGTAAGAATATTATGTTTTTTAATTTTCTTGCTAATGTTTTCGATACAGAATCTTTTGATTTTTTTAAATTATTAATTCAAAATAATTCATTGAAAATCACTGTAACTGATCACTCCACTGGATAAAATATAAATGTATACATAAATATAGCTATATAGTTACTTTATAGTAGCTTTAAAATATTTAATTGTTAGGCAACTCAGCATGTGAATTATATATTCATTTTATTTTTTGTCTTTCAGTATATAACCTTAAAAAATAACAGTGGGTATGCTAGACCCACTGTTGTTTATGAAGGTATAGAAGGCAGTGAAGTTAAAAATACATTCTCAACTTAAAAATACTCAGTTTTAAATGTTTTTGTAAATTAATAGGATTTGTACTACAATCATGTGTTCATTCATCGTATTTTCTGTTTGTCTATTATGTATAGGCAAGCACACCAAGCATGAATAGTTCTCAGATAACTACATGTATTAAGTCTGAAATAGTGAACCAAAATGCAAGGAAAAATCAGAAAAGACATTCTGTGCAAAGATGGTAGCATAACTAAATGGAATAATCTTGGAATGTCTCATGCCAAAAGTATTTTTGCCTGAAGTAGGATTTTAAATGAGGCCTTTCTGGTACTTATTCGCCTCATCTTACAATTGTTTACATTTGAGGAGTTTAAAAAAATTTGAACTAAGCAAAGCACAGTTGAACATATTTTATTAATTAGTTTTATTTCCTCTGTCATTCCTCCAGGTTATGACATGTCTACCTTCATAAGGCGCTATAGTAGATATTTGAATGAAAAGGCTTTCTCTTACAGACAGATGGCATTTGATTTTGCCAGAGTGAAGAAAGGGTATGTTTTTTTTTTTTCTCATCTTTGTTTGAGCAGAATAAGTCTTTGAGACATACTTGATTTATCTTAACTAAGTTAAATACCAACTAATTTTGGTCATGGAGGCCCAGTTTACAATCACCTAAAAAAAAAAAAAAGAAACTCAACTAGTAATATTATGAAAGTTAGCCTTGAGGTTGCAATGTTACTGTGTTTTTATTTTCATGCAGAAAATCTGATTTGCTGCTCAAAGTTGCCATGGTGCAACAGTTTATTTTGTTAAAAATCAACTCAAAATTCTTGAATACTTAAATACTTTTAAATAATTTTAAATGGAGAGAATTTAAACAAGCTTCATTTAAAAGAATGTGGCTGTAGCTGACAATAATTATTTCAGTGTGTTTTGTTTGAGGTGAAACTGAACTGTGTGTGTGCATGGAGATCTGTTTTTGACAGGTAATATGTTCTACTATTATACGTTGTTGTTGCTGTCGAGCTACTAGGTCTTGTCCCACTCTTTTGCAACCCCATAGCTGTAGCCCAGCAGTCTTCTCTGTCCATGCGATTTCTCAAGCAGGAATACTGGAGTGGTTTGCCATTTTCCTCCTCCAGGGGATCTTTCTGACCCAGGGACCAAACCTGTGTCTCCTACATTGGCAGGCAGATTATTCACTACTGAGCGACCAGGGAAGCCCATACTATTATACGTGCACACACACAAGCACACATACAAACACACCATAATTGAACTGATAATACTAACCTTTGGTTAGGAAAGTCTCACTGGTACAGAAACATTTGCATGTTTAACTTATAATTACCATTTATTTTCCTCTAAATACTTGTTTGAATTTAATCAGAAGTGTTCAACCATAAATCTGTACGAATCTTGTTGTTCAGTCACTAAGTTGTGTCTGACTCTTTGTGACCTCATGGACTGTAGCATGCCAAGCTCCTCTGTCCTCCAGTATCTCCCGGAGTTTGCTCAGATTCATGTCCATTGAGTTGATGATGCTATCTAAGCATCTCTTCCTCTGCAGATCCTGTATCCATTCCTAATTTGAAATAATGGCAACATATTATAGAAAATTTAATATTTTAGTCTCAAGAATCACCCCCAAAAGATATAGCTCTTATTTTCTGATAGCTGACCTAAACTTAGCTGAAAAATATAATCTTGCCTGTTCAAAATAGATTAGTTTCTTGTGGGTGAACATTTTATAAAATTAAGATTTTTGGCTTTATCCCCTTCTGTTAGAGATGATTCTGGTTCATATGCCTTCCTCTGACTTCTTATGTGGCCGTGGGCAGCCTTAGCTAATGTTCTAGCTCGATCATGACCTCTCCAGAGTAGGACCACAGCCTTCTTAGAAACTTCTGCACCCTGAATAGGCACATAAGGGCACTTGCGGATGCTTTCCCTGCCCCAGGAGTGGGAGAGACTCCAAAAGCTGCCATTATCAGCCTGTTCACATCACTTGGGCATTTTCCTCCGCGGTTTCAGTCCTGTTGCTTCTTGACTATTTGGATACAGGGGCTCCTTAGGAGGCCTGCGGTGAGTGCTCCCTGCAATGCTCCCTGCAGTGCTCCATGCAGTCTCATTCTCTTCAGCTGGTTATTTACTCTCAACTCTTTTTGACCAAACTGCAAATCAGAATGGCCTTTTCATCACGTGATGGTTAATAGTATAAATTCTGCTCCTAGTCCTTCAGGTTTTGAAGTCTTCCAAGACATGTTTTATCTCTCTCTCAAAAACAAACAAGCTGGGGTTTAGGGGGCCTAGAGTGTTAATACTAGTATTAATATTTCTTTTGTAGACTTAGAAAAGTCCATTCATAAATTCAATTGGCCTCTTTCATCCAGCCCACACTGAGGGCAGCGCGTAGAAAGCATTGCCTGTGTCATTGAGGATTGTGAGTGTAGAGAGGAGAACCAACACGGCCTCTTCATATCTCCAAATCAACCCACAGGTCTCAGATGGTAATGAATCCGCCTGCAGCATGGGAGACCTGGGTTTGATTGCTGGGTTGGGATCCCCTGGAGGAGGAAACAGCAACCCACTCCAGTATTCTTGCCTGGAGAATCCCATGGACAGAGGAGCCTGGGGGGCTGTAGTCCGTGGGGTCGCAAAGAGTCGGACATGACTGAGTGACTAAGCACGCACAGCACAGGAGGGAAATAGCTTAGAATAATGTGCGTGGTCTCAAGTTTTCCACATATGAGTAAGTGTTACCTTTCCCTTTTTTATTACTTGTAGGGCTGACGGTGTCATGAGGACGATGGCTCCCGAGAAGCTGCTGAAGAGCATGCCCATACTGCAGGGACAGATTGATGCGCTGCTGGAATTTGATGTGCGTATCTCACCAGAAAATGCGTCTTACACAGTTACGTTGCCTTTTGTTGGAAAGTGGGCTGCAGATAAAGAACTTCCTCAGGAAGTAGATTTAGATTCCCCTCATGTCAGTGAGGGGCTTCCCTGGTAGCTCAGTGGATAAAGAATCCACATGCAATGCAGGAGACCCTGGTTCAATTCCTGGGTCAGGAAGATTTCCTTGGAGAAGGGATAGGCTACCCACTCCAGTATTCTTGGGCTTCCCTGATGGCTCAGCTGGTAAAGAATCTGTCTGCCATGCGGGAAACCTGGGTTCGATCCCTGGGTTGGGAAGATCCCCGGGAGAAGGCAATGGCAACCCACTCCAGTATTCTTGCCTGCAGAATTCCATGGACAGAGGTACAGTCCCTGGGGTTGCAAAAAGTTGGACATGACTAAGCGACTAACACTTTGATTTTCATGTCAGTGAACTGGATGAACACTTAGTTTAGGCTGTCAGTGTGATGGAGATAATTTTGGTTTCCCAGATTGTCAGAGCAGTTTACAGGTGTTAAATAACTTCAGTCATGGAAAACCACAAGCAGTGCCTTCTTGGATCCTTATGTTCAGAGCAGGATGGTGGCCTCCTGTTGTGTTTGACAGGATCAAGTGTCTGCAGAAGGGACGTCCAAGTAAATACCCCAGCCTGCTATTAAAAACCATTTTATACAGTCTGCTTATATGACACCGTCTGCAGAAGAGAATTATTTTTCTTTTGTCATGGTTCTTCTTTTGGATGATACCAACATGACTTGTTTCTTAAAACCATACCTGTGTCATGACTCTGGTATAACTACACTAGTTTATACATGTGGTAAGATTATATAGAACTAAACACATCTGCAGCAAGTAAAATTGGAGAAATCTGAATAAGATTGGTATATTGTATCAGTATCTATATCCTGATTGTGAGGTTGTACTATAATTTTGTAAATAGTATGTGGAATCTCTTGTTTTTTTTATAATTGCATGTGGACGTGCAGTAATTTCTAAATAAAAAGTTCAATTAAAGAAATATATCTAGTCCATGAAAATAAAACATTCTGATGTGTAGGGAGATTTATAACTCACATTGTTAACTTTCCTCCATTTTGGTGGTTGACTAAAACAAAGATTTTCCTCAAATACTATTATTTGAAATCTCTGTTAAGATTATATGGGTTAGTCTATCACCAAGTCCTAGTCACAGCACCCAACTCCCGTGAAATTTCAGATAAAGCAGCAAACCATGTTACTGTCTTATGAAAGATTTTATAGTAAGGAGTTCGGTTAGCTATATATGGAACTACTTCCCTTAACTTTTTTGTCTTTATTCATTCATTTTTCTTTGCTTTCCTTACCTTTAATGTTAGTATTGTCTTAATTAAAAGAGAAGAGAAGTCATAGAATGAGAAAGAGCAGAGCAGGGATTAGGAAATGGGGAGAAATTATTCTTCTTTGTGCTGGTGATTAGAGTATTTGGTGGGTGGTGGATAAATGCTATGAGTCTCAAGAATTATTTTAGGGGTAGTTGGCTGAGGTGTCTATTCCCTATGCTAGGCTTCCTCTCTGAGTCACTGCAGGCCCCTGGTGTCTGAACCCTTCCAAAGAGACCATTACATATGGGGAGGGAAAGAATGCACTATAACATAGTGAAAGCAGCAAGAGGACAAGTGTTCAGAAGTTGGGTTTGATTTATCTGTGGATCATTAATTAAATAAAATGTGTATTTTTCTTATACTTGATAGGCCAGCTTCATTGACTTAAATTGAAAGAAACAATTGGCAATCCTTTTTTATGTATTAGTAAGATTACTAAAAGAGTTATATAGCATCTGTTGAATATGAGTCAATTTCTTGGTAATAATTTGAGACTTTTTAACACGCTCTGAGAAAAATTGTCATTTGATGACTTGCAGTTAACAGATGAAATTTTCATCTTTTTCTAGGTGCATCCAAATGAACTAACAAATGGGGTCATAAATGCTGCATTTATGCTTCTTTTCAAAGACCTTATCAAACTTTTTGCTTGTTACAACGATGGAGTGATTAATTTACTTGGTAGGTAGAATTACTGAATGGTGTCTATGAAGAGAGATGGTATCAGAATGCAGATATTTAGATACCATAGACTTCATAAAAAATCTAAAGACATAACTCAGGTCACATTTCTGTGTGTGTTCTTACATCAAGGTTAAGTGCAGGGAATGGAAAGCACTGTAGATATTTTCAGCGGAAAGGGATTCCCTACAGGGGTTTTGGTGCTTAGAAAATTTTGGATTGCCTGAAGGAGCAGATTCTGGACTTTGCCTCTTGGATTAAGACTCATAATGATGAATAATTTCCACTGTGCTGACAACCACCTCTGAAGCCACCCCTGACATGCTCCTATTTTGATGTAATTCCATTCATCTCACCATCTTTCCTTCCACATAAAGTGAAAATGAGATAGAGACACTGCTTGACGATTGGCCTCCAATAAAAGATTTCTTTCTACTGACAAGTCACCCCTTCCTGGGATGTAATGGTTCAGCAAACCTCTTCCAGCTGGTGCCAGTTTGAGAAAACATCTCTAAGTCAAGCTGGATTTCTCTTTTCTGTCTGTTAACTGGTCATAGAAAACTCCCCAGCGACCATAGGCATCATTGAATGGGGAGAAATAGCCATCCAGAAGACGTAGGTGCAGTGGGAGTTGAGCCACCTGTTCATACAACCTTACCTGGGTGTTTAGGAGCTACTCCAGGCTGATCTCTTATGTTACCACCTCCATTTGGTGATGGATTATATTCTCGCACTTGTTCAGCTTTATGATTTGGTGTATTAGATACTGCTTGGTCTTACGATCACTTGGTGTTCTCTGAGGTCAGAACCCTCAGTCTCTAGAAGCAAGCCAAGAGCAATTTTTCCGAAGGAGATTAGTTACTGTCTAAGAAAGATAGGGCCCTGCTTCAAAGCACGAGAAGTGTCTACTGTGTTTTCCTACTGGTGTATGCCAGAGCCGTCCTGCAGCATTTGGATCTCCTGCAGACACTCTGAGTGTCTTTCCATCTGCAGGATCTAAAGCCCCATGGGGCTCGAGGTTGGAGCAGTTGCAGAGTCGTCCTTGATCTGGGCCCTGCTTCCATGCGACACTGTACCAGACGCTCTGTTTAGAGCGGCACATAGACGTGTTGTCTGTGTTACCTCCAAAACAGAAAAACTCAGCAGAGCGCCTGCATTTTCATTATAGGAAGTGCAAGGTGAAGCAGTGTGTCTTTCCTGTGGAGGGGACCTTTGGACCCGCAGAAACTGCATTGAGGTAGCGGATCCCTAGGCTTCCGTAGACTCTCTCTCCTTCTCTTTGACCTGCATGTGACTTATTAAGGCACCTAGCATATATGAAATTCTTGCCCACCAGCTACGATCAGCCTGATGTCGTCAAATAGTATCCATTGACATTAGGACAGCCAGAGAGATTAATATATTTAAAATTTTAAGACAATGAGCATGTACTGGCATCCTTGCCAGATGAAAGCAAACGACTTCTAATGGGCTATGCTTACTGGACTACGTACAAAAGAACTTGCTAGTTTGATAGATGCTTATCCCATGTCAGGAACTGTGCTGATTTTATGCTGGAAAGGACAACACATCTGGATGTCTGCAAGTGAGAATCATTACCCAATCAAGTTTCCAGTGACTTGTGGTTCATCTCTAAAATGCACTTACCTTTTGCACAAACCAGATATGAAAGTTTAACTGGGAATATGATGGAATTGCTACCCTGTAGGTTTGCAGAGATCAGGAAGCCGGTGTGAGGATTCTGCTAGGTTCAGAGTATTTCTATTCCATCTATGTATTCAGAAAACTGGGGAAATAACCAATGTTAGTTTTGTGCATCCACCAATTGTAATTTTTTTAATCTCCTAATCCCCAGAAAGCCTCCACTCAGATTGGTAGAAAATAACAGCGACGTTTTTGGGATCCCTAGAGAATAGCATCGGCTTAGAGCCTGTGTCCCGGAAAACTGGGCATGTCCCTTTCCACGTGTGTAGTCACTCTGGTAAATGTCCCTTTGCCATAGAGGAGGAATAGATGCTTTGGGCTGTCCTTCAAGGCTTTGACTGAAGAATATCTGGAGGGCTTATTGAAATTGAGATTGCTGGACTTGAACCCAGAGTTTGTAATTCAGTAGATCTGGAGAGGGAGATGGCAAGCCTACTCCAGTATTCTTGCCTGGAGAGTCTGTCGGACAGAGGAACCTGACAGGCTACAGTCCATGGGGCCACAGAGTTGGACATGACTGAGCACACATGCACACACATCTAATTCAGCAGGTCTAGGGTAGGGCGTGAGAATCTGTGTGTCTCAGAAGAGCTTGAGAAATACCATTACCGCTGATCTGCGGGACTTCCATTTGGGAACCACTGTGTTGGAGCTACTCACGGATGCTCAGGCCAGCATTCTGAATCGGTAATTTTTGGCCGGTTCACTCACCTTGGTGAATTATCAGTGACAACACAAAAGAGAATGTAGTGGTCCTTCCTTCCTGCTCAGAACCTTTAGAATTTGTTTGGTTTCTCTAGACTTATATCAATTAGGATTGTCCAATTCAGGAGGAAAAAGACTACAAGACATCTAGTTCAGTTTGTTTTCAGATCAACATAAGTAAGTTTTTGAGTGTAAGTAAGTCCCTTAGAATATCTGGGAGCTACTTATGTTAAAAATTATTTTTTTTACAATTTAAATTTAATTCAGGGTCGTGTATCTTATCTGGCAGCCCTACTGCCAACATGATCGTGGACAGTCTTGCACTGCTTTTAGTATGTATGGTGTTTTCCTCTTGAGGCAGACTTTGTACTTGTCTCCCGAGGTTAGGCTGGATTGCTGGGTTCTACAACTAATTCTCTGAATTGAAGCAGTTGGCACGGGGAAAGGAGTAAGAAATAGAGGGATGGGGCATAAGGAGAATTTTTATTCTCTCATGGCAGATGGGCTTCCCAGGTCGCATTGGTGGTAAAGAACTTGACTGCCAATGCAGGAGACAGATGAAGGTTTGATCCCTGGGTCAGGAAGATCCCCTGGAGGAGGAGATGGCAGCCCACTCCAGTATTATTGCCTGGAGAATCCCATGGACAGAGGAGCCTGATGGGCTACAGTCCATGGGGTCACAAAGAGTTGGACACGACTAAAGTGCCTTAGCATGCACGTGGAAGGTGGGGTGATTATAGAATCTCCAAGCAAGGCAGGACCAACATCTTCAGACTGAGAAGGAAACACTTTTTCCAGCAAAGGTAGCTCATTTTGGTTTGAATCTACCAAGTCCTTTTCTTTCTCAATAAGAGCCCTAACGTTCACAAAGGAGACCACATTTAGGCTAGAAATTTAATTTAGCCACACATGTTATAATTCAGCAACTCACAAGATTAGACTCTGACTTTAGCGATGACAGCCCTGTGACTGCAAGGATAAGATTATTGCAGGGCAGCATGGAGTACCATAGTCTGACTGGAGCCTTGAGCCAATCATTTTAAATCCTGTGTTGTCATTTTCCTTTTTAAGCTCTCGGGTGGAGTCAGAAGCAGGCGCCCTCCCCACCGTTCCATCTGCCTCGTTCTCATCATGGTTCTCTCCCAGCCGCTGCTTGTTCTGATAAGCTTCATTCTAAGGTGCTCATTTCAGAAAACCACAGGCCATAATTTAAGTAATCATTTTGCTCCTCTGCAGCATGGATTCCACGAATCCATTTCTCCTCTAGCTGCAGGTGGTCATCTCTGCCTTCAAATTCAGTTAGGTTGCATATCTGATCCCAGACTCCCCACTTTATTTTTGAGGGTCTGATTTCTGAAGCCAGTTCAGTGCTGAATATTGTTTCTTATGCCAGAAACAGAAACCACTCTATGTATTCTAAATAGAAGAGGATTCAAAACAAAGGGTTGGGTCCTCTTGTAATAGCCGGAAGCCTGCAGGAACTGGTTCTGGGCTCGGCCTCCGGAGATGCTTCTGAAGTAATAAGTTCCTGCGCCCTAGGGAAGCTGCTGCTTCTGAGGCCCTCCTTGAAGGTGTGCTGATGCCGCCTTGGCTGCCTTGCAAACTGGAAAGCTGGAGAAGTGACCCTGGACGCTGCAATCCAGGGATATAGGGAGTCAAAGCCAGTGGCTGTGACTGTGGCCGTTACCCTCAAAGCCCAGGAAGCTGGAGAGTGCCAGTGGAGTGCTGGGGAGGATGTCTGCCCTCCGAGGAGCTCATCACTTACCGTAAGAGACAGCTGGACGGGTACAGGAAGCCTGCTGCTGCCTCAGTTTCCCCTTCCAGATCACCCTGAAGTCTGTCTAATGTGCAGAACTGAATTTTGCCATCCTGGCTTCTCATGAGGATAGAAAAAGAGTGGACTCGGGCGCACCAGTGACTGTCGAATACAGGGCCCTGGGAGGTTTTGCCTTTTGTGGGGAAAAATTTCTACCTGTGGCTTGCCGTTCAAAACCATATCACTTTTATTTCAGGTGGGGGAGTTTGTCAGCAAGCCAAGTAAGATTTTTGCCAGCCACTTTTGCTGGCTGATCTTACTCCTCTTCATTATGGCTCATAAATGTGAGCTGTTGCTGAAGTTCATTTTCAGCCATGTACTATTTGGCTTTTTCTGTGTGCTCTTCACTGGAAAGCTTTTATCTTCATTATGATGAGTCTCACATCTATACTTTCAGTTCTTCCCTTCCTCCTGAGCTTCAGTTTTGCATGTCTACTGATTTGTTGACATTTAAATTTAGATACCGCGTTCTTTTTTATGGAATTTAAAAAAAATTTGGCCGTGTCGGGTCTTCGTTGTGGCACACAGGCTCTTTCACTGCGGTGCACAGATTCTCTAGTTGTGGTGCACGAACTCAGTAGTTACGGCACATGGGCTTAGTTGCGTCGTAGCATATGGGATCTTAGTTCCCTGGCCTGGGATTGAACCCTCGTCCTCTGTGTTGCGAGGCAGATTCTTAACCACTGGACCACCAGGGAAGTCCCAGCTACTACGTTCTTACCTAAAACTTGGCAGTCTCTGAAACAGCTGTTAAATTTGTCCTTAACTTCCTTGTTTCTGTTTATGATAATTATAATGAGTTACAGTAATTAGTCTTTTAAACCTGAAGTCTCAGTTAGAAACTCTCTTTGAGTTGCCCGTTTACTAAAATCCATGCCAGTCAGAAATGATTCATTCTCATCCTCTGTCCCCAGGGCACCCCACTTTCATCCCTACTTCTGTTTCAGGAACATTGGATTTAATGCCCTTATGATTGATTTAGCGATTAAAGATATTAAGTCACATGACTCTCTCCTGTTGTTGTCTTGAACAGTTCCTTCCTTCAATGCCACGTAGCTGTATGTTGACTTTTTTGAAAGATTGTCCTAAACATATTTTCTCCTTAAAATAATAACAGTTCAATAAATATTTTTATTTAATTAGGAAAAGATGGTCTCTTGGCTGTGATTAGGAGCAGAAAAGAAGAGTTGTACCTTTTAAAATTAGAGACCTGAGTTCTCAAAGGTGATAGTTGTACACTCTGGCATTGAATGGTCTGTGTTCAGCATTGTTGTCAACTTGGTCTTGTAAAAGTAACATTCTAGAAGATAAAAGCTGCACTCAGTATCCTGAGTGTTTTGAGACACGTCTGTTTTTGTTTGTTTACTAAATGGTGTTGGGAATTAACTGTATATTATAGGTGAGTTTCAGTCAAGGACTTCATGACCAAGTATCTAAACTTAGATACAGATACTTCTCTGTATCTAAAGTTGGAATCTATAGTGGTGTGGATCTTTGCAAGCATTTTATCGCTCTGAGCTATGAATAAGAAGATGCTTCCCTTACTGACTAATGGTCATTAGTAAGAGTCCACATGCAAAGTCTCAGTTTGTTTCACTGGAATAAGATACCTTTTCATCTGATCCTTTTCCTAGGACAGTCTCTCTGTGAAAGTCAGTACTAATATGACAAAGGACTTTATTAGCACTTTGTAAAGATTCATGTTACAAATATCAGTATTTGATCATTTCAAATACTGCAAATCAACGTGTTATCTTTAATATGAAGGAAAAACACGCATTTCTAGGCCCATCCCCTCTGTTAAAAGTGTCAGTTTCTCTGGTTTCTAAGGGGATAAGAGGACTTAAGCTTTGCACTGATCAATACCTGTTGCCTTTCTATGTCATTACCACTGTTACAGAAACATTTATGAGATTATAACCTAAAACCATCATCATTGAATCTCTTTTGTTCCCTAATCCTAAATTACCAAGAAAAATAAAATACAATAATATAAACAATTTAAAAAGCATACAGAGGAGACAAAAATTGCTTAAAATTTTGGTACATTGGTTCTAAGAGGAAATTTGGATTATTCAGCTTGATTTCTCTTTTTGTGTTATTGCTGAAGATCTAATTCAAAGACATAAACTCAGATTATAGTTAAAAACAAAAAGTAAGTTAGACACTTAGAAGAAATTGTTTATGGGAAGATTATTTTAAAAGAAAAAAAGTGTGTTTTACAGAATAAGTCCTAATTTTCAGAGGCTTAAACTGGAAAGATTTGTTCCCGTATAGCACCATACCTAATTTTGTCTCCAGTTTAGAACACAGGGTAGGGTGGATAAAGAAGGTATCCTAAAATTTGGTCATTTTTTAAAAGACCCACTTTCCTCTCAAATTTTAACAAGTAGAAAACAGTATGTGTTTGTTTTCTTGATCTTTTTGCTTCTCTTGAATGCCCTATAGGGGCATATGTTAAAAAGTAAAATTGCCAAAAGACTGTCAACAGAAGGTAATGAGTAGCTACCCTTGATAATTAGTTCTTTGTGTAATTATATATTATTAAACTTATGAGAATTAAAAATACTTTTGAGGTAGTAAAATAACATGCTGAATGAAATCCAGAACTTTCAGATGTGAGAAAGCATAAAAATAGCATACGTTTAATCTTGTGCAAATATAAAATGATGAAGATACTGAGCCATCAGTTACAATTTAAGGTTGCCTGGGAGCTATTGTAGACATCAGCTGACTGTGTTTCTATCTGCACTAACAATAATTTTTGCCTGAATGAATGGAGGAATAATTGGCTAGGGAAACCACTGTTAACATATTAGTTTTCTTCAAAACATGTATGGAGAAGATACAGTCTCATAGGGAGGCAGAAGAGAACAGCAAAAGGATTCTGTAATTCTCTCTAGAAAGTTAAAGATTGAGAAAGAGGATATGATTATAGACTAAAAAATATGAAACTCCACTATTTTATAACTAAAAGAATAATGTTTGAAAGAATTAGTTGATGACTGGTAAAAGCAAATGTTATTTATATGGAATGTAGACAATTTAAAGAATTCTTTAATTCAGGGAAGTTTATAGATGATTGCTTATAATAAATAGATTATTGCTTTATAAAGAACTAGTAAGAAAATAAGGATGCTGTAGGATGCAGTCATAACTTTTGAGATTGTTATCAGCAAGAATTTGGGGCAATTTTCCAAAACTGAGTACTAGGGTATACAGATCATGAAGTAAATCTGTCGTTACAATGAATATATTCTTCTGCTTTAGCTGTATTTTCATTATTGTTTCATGTGAGACACTTTAGAACATAATACCTTTCTTGAACTCCTGCGACCTCCCTTGTTTTCATACTTAGAGTAAGTTTTAGTGCCAGTTGTTTTAATTCAGACATTAAAGTTGTAAGTAATAGTATCAATGTAGGCTTAGAAGAAGATTGAATACAATACTCTTTTTGAAATGCTTATCTGTCTCTCCTAGAAAAGTTTTTTGAAATGAAGAAAGGACAATGTAAAGATGCTCTGGAAATCTACAAACGATTTCTAACTAGGATGACACGCGTGTCTGAATTTCTCAAAGTTGCAGAGGTAAGTAATATTAACTCATATATCTGAAGTAAACAGTAGAGTTCATAGTCTGGCAAGACATTCTGCCACAGAGTCAAAATGTATTAGGGGCAGAAGTCCTCTCATCCAGGTTCTCACCCAGATCTGTGCTCTATACTTCTGCATTTTAATCAGAAGATCGTTCTGTGTCCAAATAAAAGTTTCATGGATGCTCAGCTCACTCACAGCTTTGCAAGGTGGTTCATCCCTCCGTCCCACTCAATGACTGTTCTTGATTGTAAGAAAGTTATTCCTTTGTATTGAACCCTAGAAAAAAGTCCTTAAAGTTTGTCGATTGTTCTCAGTATGTAAATGGCAAACCATAAACTCAGACCTTTCTTACTTTATTATTTTGTCAAAATGATTTAAACACAAGGAAAAAAGGAAACAAAGTATAATTAATTTTTTAAAGTTGATAAATTGTTTCTTAAGGATGTCTCTTTATAAGTAATCACAGTAACTGTGTAGCTATACAGTCCTTTTCCTGGGGTTATCCGTAAATTGGTGTTTTCTTTTACAAAATTCAATGATCAACTCATACTGATAGTGGAGATTATAACATTTTACTACAGTCCTTTGTCAGGATGATGTATGGGATCCCTGGCATGTCAGCTAACTGATTGCTGATCCCTCAACTTTGTGAGAGGGGTTCTGAAGCTCATCAGCAAAGAATAAAATGGTGCGGACATGGGACATTTATGCCATGTTTTTGCTGTTTTCACCATTTTCAGGCTATAACACAAGAATAGTAGTTTTAGATATGTAATTTCAAAAGTACTCTAGTCTGTGTTATTTTTCAAATTTCATTTATTCATAAGAATAATTGTCATATTCAAATTCTAAGATCAGAATAATCTTGCAGAATGCTATCTCGAGCTTAGACCCATTCAGTTTATAATCAGAATTTTTTAAAAAAATTATATAGAAAACAAAAGGTAAAGACTAGCTGTATAAATTAATGCTTTAAAGCATTCATGTGTACTTCCATGGGTTTACTGAAGTTGGTGGCCTTTAAGAAGAATAGAACTGCTTGAAACTTTTGTTGCTACACAAGTTTTTTGTATTTTATATGATTTTCCCATGATTTAACCATAATTATCAGTATAATCTAGTAAAATTTGCCTACTTCTTTTCTGTGAAAAGATACCTAAGCATCCAGGGCAGAAGATTATTTCACGGTTCAATTAATCCCTGGTATACATTCTTTCCAGTGTTCTCATCTGATATTGTGTATATCAGAAAAATAAAGCATTGCACATGTTACAGTTTGAGGTATATATTTCTCGAATCAACATGAAAAGGCTGGGATCAAGGTCTCCATGAGAAAAGGGGTGCTTATTATCAATTCATTCTATTCTTATATGTAAAATTTTATTTTGTGTCTCTTGATAACTTCATGTTATCTCAGACCTATTTTAAGCTGCTGAGAAGGAGATATACAGAAGTTAGATGTCATTTTGAGAGTTTTAAGTATTTTTATTTTATTCAGACTTTATGACTAAGACTTTTTGTAAATTGGATGAAAAAAACCTAAAAGTGAGTTGCTCAGTCATGCCCAACTCTGCAGTCCCATACACTGTAGCCTACCACGCTCCTCTGTCTATGGGATTTCTCTGGCAAAAATACTGGAATGGGTTGCATGCCCTCCTCCAGGTATCTTCCTGACCCGCATATCGAACCCAAGTCTCCTGCAGCTCCTGCGTGGCAGGCAGATTCTTTACCATCTGAGCTATCATGGAAGCCCGGAATGGATACTAATTGACAAAATTGTTTTTAGTAGAATAAATATTAATTGCAAGGAGCTGTGTTCTCTTTCATATTTAAATTACATTGTCCATAATTTAAACACTAACTGAATACCAGTGTTTAGTGGTTTGATTATGAATGTTAAATACAGAGAATTTGCAACAAATGTACAACCCTTCTCTTTCTACGAAAAGTGATTGTGTGGGTACATATGTATGGACTTCCTCCCGGTAAGCTACCTTGTCGTTAACACCATTTGTCTGACGGACGTGTAGGAGACTTCCACAATGTTGTTTATGAAATATGACTTTATTATAGGCTGTTTGGCAAATGTTAACATTAAGTTGTCCATCATATTAAAAGAAATACCATAGTTCCTATAGCCGTATCCAAATTTTGCAGAGGAATTGCTTGAAGTACAGAAAACTTGCCATGTTTTGAATTCTTACGCTGAAGCTTCTAAAGCAGACAGCTGAAACTTTGTAAAATGGTTATTTAACAGGTAATAGGCATGTCTGCTAAACGCATTTCCCTTTTATAGGACTAAGTTATTCTTAGTTTGTGATTCCAAGGTAAATACCAACTCGTAGGAGTTGTCTCCCAGAATACTTGCGGACAGAAAGTGATGAGATTTCTGTAATACAGTCACACTTCAGCTCTATCCCCCTAGTTAAGTGTTCAGGGTGGTAAAAATAGCAATATAAAGGAAAAATTCCTAAACTTTGTCTTTAATAGAGTTACCCACTTAATAGAGTCACATCACCTTTTGCCTACATGATTCCAGTATTAAGAATCTATAATGCTTTTGGTTTCCCTGGTGACACAAATGGTAAAAAATCTGCCTGCAATGCAGATGACCCAGGTTCAATCCCTGGGTCAGGAAGATCCTCTGGAGAAGGGAACGGCTACCCACTCTAGGATTCTTGACTGGAGAATTCCATTGACAGAGGAACCTGGTGGGTTACAGTTCATGGAGTCACAAAGAGTTGGACACAAGTGAGCATCTACTACCCACACATAATGCTTTAACTTCAGACATGCTGACTTACTTCATATTAGTATTTTAATAGATCATCTCAAGAGGTATTGATATACGGAAGGGTGAAGTTGCCTTAATTTATAATTCCATAATTTGAAAGAATGTGAGTTTAAGGATGACACAGACAGCTCCCAACAAAGAATTACCATCCCAAGATGTTGATACCGCCAAGGCTGAGAAAGCTTGCTGGAGATATAGAGAAGGCAAAAGGAAGAAGTTAGCTCATATGTGTCACTCATGTGGATTTTCCACTCTCCAGTTTGACGTACTGTCTTTGCAGAAGCCTGACACTTACACTTCCTGTGTGTGCTTCTACATTTCCATCAGCTTAACAAAGCCCTTCGATTCTCAGAGAGATATGTGGTATAACCCACTTTGTTTCTGTAAGCCTCAGTTTCCTCATTTATACAGCATGAGAGAATTGAAATTATGATTTGTATTTTATCCCAACTTTTTATTTTGAATAATTTTCAAATGTATAAAAAGAGTTGATAGAGTTGTATAGTGAACCCCAGTATACCCTCTTCATTGATTGACCTTAAAAAAGTGAATCTATTCCCATATTTGCATTCTTACTAGCTCTTTCTTTTTCTATCCTTCCCTCCCTTCTCTTCCTTCCCCAGTCGACCAAGATTAAAAATTCACATGTGCTTTTATCTAGTAATTCTACTTCTACAAATGCGCCCTACAGATGTATCCACACAGATGCAAAATGATGCGTGTAGCATTGCTTGCAATGGCAAGAGATAGGAAGCAATGTAAATGTTCATTAATAAGTGACTTGTTAAATAAATTATAGGATAAGGAAGCTGCTTCAAAAAATGAGGAAACTCTGTATATTAATATGGATGGGTCTCTAAGAACATTGTCAAATGAAAAGTATAATCCCAATGCATATGGTATACTGTTATTGTATAGTAATGTGGGAAATAATTAATGCATTTATATATTTCCTATTTCCTTGTATATGCATAAAGAAACTCTGGAAGAATACAAAGAAAACTAACATGGTGATTCTCTCTGTATGAAGAAGCCTGGACACTATACCCTGAACGAGTTATTAAAACTAAATGAATATTCCGTGTCCAGAGGACTGACCAGGCATTTAAATTTAGTTTAAGCATTTAAAAAAATTTCTAGCTGCTATTAACCATGGAGGAAATTTTTTACACTTCAGTTTCTTAAGTTATTTTTTTTTGGGGTTCTAGCAAAATTCTGTTCATTTGTTATTTCTAACTCTGTTGCCAAAATCATTGCTCTTTTGTTGATTGGAAAGCTACAAAAAAAGCACATATTCAGACTGAGATTAATGTACCTAATAACAACTATTTTTTAGCAAGATTGAGCTGTGCTTTTAACTAATACTCTAGGTGATCTAAGAAATTAATTTTTAAAATCCTGTTAAGTAACTTTTTTTTTTAATCCACAGCAAGTTGGCATTGATAAAGGTGACATTCCTGACCTCACTCAGGTGAGTGATTGTCTAAGTGAAAAACTTAGTATGCATGAAATTATTAATCCATAGTTTATCATAAATGGTCTTATTGAAGGCAGAGTCTTGTAAGCATTTGATGCATTTTGAATGTAGGCCAGCCACCTTTCTTGGAAATCATTCTAACTTACTTATTTTTTCTAGCTATTGAATATATTTCTAGAGATAATATGAAGATTTTCCTACTCTTATAAAATCATTTCTTTTTAAAAGGCAACTGAATATACTTATTGAGCTCATTTTTTCATTCTTAAATCAAAAGGAAGCTTTGAATAATGTTTAAAAGGTGCTTTATTCATGAAACATGACTATTTGTGGGCATGTAATGAGAACAATTTGAACTGTTTTTCTGCTTCTAGTTTTCAACGTGTCCCAGGGATGGAGAAGGGGCACAAATGAGGAGAACACTGATGTCATATTTCTACTACACTAATTTTTTTCTCCCCTATGAATGGGAGGAATGCCTATATATGAAAAAACCTTTTTTTAAAAAAGTAGTAGTGGCAGATAAGTGATTTTCTGGAGACTTTCTAGAAAGCAAAAGCAATAGTAGTGCTTCCTTCTGAATCCTTTTATCTGTCAAGGGAGTGCACTGTAGCGCTCCTCTGATGTAGAACTGAGACCATTCACACATGCACAGTTATTGTAGGACTTTTCTTCTAATTGGCTGGAACTGTTTTTGTTTAATCAGCTTGTCGGTCTGTTATAGTAAATTTCTATCCCAAACATGTTCTTTAACTCAAGATAGATGATAGGAGAAAGTATAGAACTGTCATCATATATATCAGTAATGAATATAGGAGTTTTCTGTCTTTGTAAATTAAAAAAAAGTGATTATTATTACCCCTTAAAATGTCTCCATATTTGAATAATGTTAACCTTAAATTTTTGTTAAAAATCAGAGAAACCCAAAGTAATGATCTCTGCATTTACAGTATTAAAATATCAATTAAATACCAAGGATTCTTTATAAATAAAACTCAAAAAACAATTCAGAACATGAGGGCATTGTGGTTTTTTTTTGGAGGGGGGAATTTTGCTTTTTGATTTAAAAGTTGAGCAATAGCAAACTTCCCTGACAGTCCAGTGGTTAAGACTTCACACTACCAATGCAGGGGTCGTGGATTCGATCCCAGGTTGGGGAACTAAGATCCCACATCCTGTGTGGTATAGCCAAAACATAAAGATAAAACAATAAAAATTGGGAGATAACACCTTCTATTAGAGTATCTTATACTCTATTATGGAAGTATTTTATACTTTCAATAGCATAAAGTATTTTTGCTACTATGAGAAGATAGTGTTCTTTAATCAGTTACATACCTAAATAAGATATTGGTATCATCTTGGTTATGGTTAAAGATTAAGTGTGCATAAAATACTATTAAAATATCTTTATTAGATAAAGATTTATGAATTTTGTACCACTATAATAAAAAGCAAAAAAATCAGTGTGCTTTCATTTACAATTATTTAATTATAATAAACATTTTCATGGCAGTTTTTAAAACTAACCCAGATAAATTATATGTTAACCCCCCCCAAAAAAGGTGGATATTTAACTCAGAGATTAGCTTTTAGAAATGTTGAATTATCTTTATTTCAACTACATAGACTGTTCTCGCCATGGAACAGAAGTAAAACTATATTATTGTTTAATAGGCTGGCAGGTAAAAAGAAAATAGGTCCTCAATTGTCTCACTTAGTTTGGGCAGAGTCTGAAGGGAGACAAAGAAAGGTTTAGAAGAATATTTAAATATCTTTTTGTTTTTAAAATTAGAAAATTATTAAAAGAAGATTTATAAACTTGGGTTTAATTTTAATGATATGTAATATTCATTATAATTTATATAATCTCTCAAGTCTACAGACATAATATTTTATTTAATGATGTCTGTATTGTCATAATTTGAGGAACAGAGCCCTGCCCTCATCCTTAGAGAAGATAAATCTTGCTCTGGATCTGGTATTAATAGAAAGCTGTTCTGATGCAGAGATTCATTAGACACTGGTAATGCTCTCTCCTCTGCTTTTGTTATGACCTTAAGAGTAACATAAACTTCAATATTAGCATTTATTTTAAAATTACCTCCTTATTAAAAAAAAATCCTCTACTTCATTTCTCCAACATATATTTAAATCTCAGTTCAAGAGTATTGTGTGATTCTGATATTTCGTAACAAGTAACCTAATTGTGGTTTTTGTTGGGATCATTAGCAGCAAAACTAAACACACTCCCTAATTTTTATTTAGAAGTCTCCATAGGTCTTATTGGAGGCTCATCATTGGATGAGGGGTTTAGACCCATTGTGACATTCTGGTCTGATCCAAGCTGAAAGGTGAGCTGTTCTAAGGTTAGTCCTTCAGATAGGGGTAGACCAGGACTAATCTGGAAATGGGTCAGAAATGCCAACCTGGGTGAAGTAGATCATCTCTGCGATTAGATTCTGCTCTCTGCCAGCATTCTCTGTGGCAGCCATGACTATTGAATCTAGCCATGGCAATGAACAAAAGTACCCACCAAGGAAGAGGATTAAAGAGGAGATGGGGACCAGCAGGGCTCCCTATTGACTGACAGTAGGAAAAGGCTGTTCCTAACTGAGAAAGGATTAGAATTCCTTTTGCAGCAAGATGACACAGAGGAATTGAATGGATATCTTTTAACTTAGAAAATGCACAATAAATACCAGTGTGGCATCTGTAGTCCTTCTTAAGTTGCGCATATAATAGCATCATAACAGCATTTTAAATGATTTATAAATATTGAAGAAAAATATTTTTAAATACTCAAAAGTACAGTACTGGATAAGAAGTGAATGTGATAGCAGAACTGAAATATTTCTCCTCAACCCTTTCCAATGGTTTCTTAGAGCTAATAATCAAAAATTAGAATACTCTTTTCGTTGCTTTTTTTTTTTTCATTTGGTTTTAATGATGCTTTAGAATCTGAAGCATCTGAGTTATAGATGGATGGTTCCTTTCAAAATCAGCTATGAATTTGTTCCAAGAAAAGGATTTTCAAAATATTATTTCCTGTTTGGTGTGTGTGCATGCATGTTCCAAATTTAATGTATCTACATTTATGAAAAACATCTTAGGTTTTGATGTCAGGAATTCTGGTTGATCTGAAAACTACTGGTAAAGAAAAGTCTCCTTTTAAAGACTGTACCACTGAATCAGTAATCATGATATATCACTGTTATTTATTTGCTTTCACAAGCTGCCTCTTATTATTTGGGTTGGTGTTTTCATCTGATTGGTCTATTGACTTCGGCATTATTTAAAATAAGCCACTAAGGATACTGCTAATTATTCTGAAGTTCCTTTTACAACAGCAGAGGCATTCTCAAAATTTTGCCCCTTTGGAAATTTGAGACAGTTTTCATTTTTTTGTCTGCTGCATGGCAGGATGTGCTCAGTGCCATAGATGGAGTTGAGAAGGCCAGCATTCCTACACTCATGAATTTTTTTATCAAAGTAGTTTTTTTCCCTCTGAAAATATTTGTGTTTATTTCTGTTAGATTTTAAATGTCCTAATAAGAGATATAAATAATAAAGCATTTTTGAACCTCTAAGGTAAAATGCTGCAAACTTAATTTTATGTGCAATGCATTGCAAAGTAACACCTCAGAGTCAGTTTTACAGTCTATGTTTGTCTCAACTATTGTGATTTTTTAACTACTACTTTGTTTTTAATTTTTTTCTTAAATTATTAAGAAATTAAAAAAATGAAACTGCAAACTATCATCCTAGTTTTTTATTTTTTGTTTTAGATAATTAAGAAATTATTTATATAGGAAAAAACTACTTCTTTTGTTATCAATTTGTTGTCAATTTAATGTAGTGTTCTCTATTTTGTAACTATAAATAGCATTCTTTAAACAGATTTAGCACAGAATCACATTTCTTTTACATTGCATTTAATATTCAGAGGACCTAAATCTTTTAAAGTTCTATGCCCAGGCCTCCTAGGTTCCATTATTATGACCATTATAATGATTATAATTATGACAATACTGCAGTTTTGAAGTTATCAAGTGTGGATACATCTAAAAATTGTGAAGCCATTTCTGTCTTCTTCTTTTCAAGGTTACAATACACATTCTGTTTATTAAGTGATCACATCTTAGTAGTTTATAGTTTTGCCGTAGAGCAAAATTTCCTTTATCTCTTGAAAATTCATTTTTGAAAGCTTAGAAGTGTACCCTTAGTTTTAGTTTACTGTAATTTGCTAGGTCCACTTTTACCTGAGCTGTATTTAAAAATTCTAATTTTATAGTTTTCAAAATTTATTATATCCCCTGATAATCATTTATTCTGTAGACATTAACTTTTTATGTAATGCTTATAGAGCTAGCTATCTCTTTGTACCCTACCTTCAGCACTTTGGTCAATTTAATATTTTTATTCACTTACTAATTTGTAAATTTATATTTGGCTCACTTAGTAATTTGCACTTGAAATAATCAATGTAATTACATATGTAATAGTCATTATTGTTAAAACAACTTATGAGCCTGTTAGTAAAATGAAAATGAATATTAAATGTCTGAACTTCCAGAATTAAAATATTTCAGTAAGAATTCTATTTTCATTTGTCATTGTAAGTACAACATAAAATGTACAGTTGTATAAATCACCTTGAATTCTGTGAGCTATTTCAGCATTTAGCATAGTTACTTTAAAATGCTTCAAAATTAATTTTATATTAATTAAAAAACAGTTATCAAAATTAATTTATCTATAAATGTTATGATAGTCTTTGAATGCCTATGCTGCTGTCAAGGTCTAATTTGAGTTAAGATTTTTCAAGAAAGGTGAAATTAGATTTCTAGTAGTTGAGGAATAGATGTGGTAGAATATTTATATGAACCTATTATGTCTCTTTAATATACAGTAAAATGCCATCACTTTATATTGGCTAAAAATTATGAAAACAAACATTCAGGTACTTCTTAATAAGAGCTGAAAATATGTATTAAATTTGTCAAAATGTAGTAGTCTTATTATAATGTTAATATTTGCTAAAGTTTCTATATTATGTATATAAATAGCTCAACAATAAGAAAATCTTAATTGTGGTCAACTATTAAAACTATATTCCCCCCCCCCACAACTTTTACTCTCCCTTTTTTAATAAAGTAATGACTTTCTCTACTATTTCAGTCAAATGTGGATAAGTGAGATTTTACTGTATTTTCATATTTCTGTATGTTTGTATTTGGGCACTTATATTTTTGATTTGGATGTAAATATCTTTACTTTTTCACTGTGGTCTTACAGAAATACATTGTGAATTTGATTTAATTGTTTACTACATTTAAATAATATCTTAAAAAAAAGTCTATCTGATGTAATTTATACACTGAAACCACACTGTAACACTATTTGTTATGCAGTGAAATTATGTATATGTAAGATGGGCCTCTTTGAGATTGTGTGAAATTTAAATACTTAAGTACCAAAAGCACCTGGGATGAAATTATCTCCCATATGTACTGGGGTACACAGACCTCCGCTAGTCAAAGTTACAGTGATGTTCCAGTGTGTTTATTTTGAAAGAAAGCAGTGCAGACATTTATTTTCTTTTTTCTTATTGTAGGCTCCCAGCAGTCTTATGGAGACCCTTGAACAGCATCTAAATACATTAGAAGGAAAGAAACCTGGAAACAAGTACGCATTAGTTGTATATTCTGAATAAGACAGAAAAATACTAGAGTTGTTCTTTATACAATGAGATTTATCATGGTACTGCAGTTTCATGGTATGCTTAATTGTAATTCTCTTCAGTTCCCTCAAAACCCCCCACCCTTCCCGTTAACTTATGATAGCATGACCCCATATATAGGTGATCTCTTTGCGGGCTAATGCAGCAGATTAGTAGATTGTACCTGTGTTGGCTGAACTTGCTGACTTATTTATTTGCCCTCAGAAGGGACTCACAGTCCTCAGAAAAAGAGTTGCTTGTGTCTAAAAGTTGAGGCTGTCATCAATGGGCACAAGTAAGAATGAGCCCAATTTCCCAAGCAGCCTTTGCACACCGTTATGTTACCAACCCCACTGTGGAAAAAGCAAAGCCCTCTGGCATCGCTTTCTGCACTCTAGGCTCTCCCCACGTGGACCCTTCGGCATGGCATGCTGCTGACACTTGACTCAGAGATCTTTTTCTAGACAGAGTAGCAGTCGAGCAGCGAGAAGTGCACTTTTAGTATGTTTTCAACCTTTGCGTTTGGACACTTAGATTTATGTACATTTTTCCCGATCACATGCCAAAAATGTCCAGGCTCCATTTTTGTTCTCTCCAGCCAGGGTCATACTTGTCTGTTCACAAGACCTGATCCTTTTCCGTTTTACTGCCTTGCTTAGACTGTAACTCTGTTAATCTTGGATGCCTGCGTCTCCGTGTCTCTGTGTGTGGGCATCTTATACATCCCGGGAAGGCCATCTCATGAAGCCTTCCTTAACCATGCACTGCCCTGTGTTATGACTTCCCTTCTCCTCCTCCCCCACCTCATATGTAGTTTAAATGAATTTTCTGTTTGCTAAGGTCAGAGACTATTTTGTACTTCATTATCTTCATCTAAAAACTCAATGTAGCTGTCTCTACAGAGCCAGTGTGAAATCTGTTTTTGTTGATGTTCCCAGCTGTAAGTTGATTCTGTTTAGATTGACAGCAGAAATTGGCAGAGACAGCCCATGAACTGCTCATTGCAGGGCTGTCGGCTGACCATGGATTTTACCTGTGATACAGCTATTAAAATGCATCTTCTCTCTGCTTGTTTCTCTCTGGGCATTCTCCTAGAATCTAGATTGTTGTGTCTCAGAGTCACTTTTTTTGCTTGTTGTTTCATTAGCTAAGGGTTATTTGTCTATTACAAGATAGTATAAAAATTATTGCATGTCTTACATTGTCAATAATAAACAATGACGTGGGACTTTCTCAGGCAGTGATGCAGAGCTGTTTGGAGTGACGAATGGCAGGACCTCTCAAGGGCTCTGTCAGGGTTGTACTGTTGTCCCAGATCTGTCCCCACTTCACTGTTGGCCAAGGATGATCGTACTTTTGTGGGTAGATTGACGTCACCTAAAAAGGCATGAGAGTAGTAAGTCACAAAAGAAGGTGGCCACTTCCAGTAATTGCAGCCCCTTCCCCCACACCATATTAGGGTGTCTAGGAAGCCAGATGAGTTACCTAGGATTTAAACCAAAGGACACAGGAAGCCTGAGCAGTGTCCCTGCTCCTCTGGCCGGTGGAGAGCCTCTCCCTGGGCAATGCAGGATGCGCATGGGTACAAGGCGGATAAGCTGGCTTATCTGCTGTCTTTTCCCCTCATGTCCTCACACCCTGCACAGGTCTACCCTTTTCCCTGCTTAAATCGGCCAGGGCAGCATTCATGTGAAAAGCCATCTCCCAGAGTGAATTTCATCAGCCTAACTTCAGATCTCAAGCTGCCCCCTTGTGGCTGCTACAAACTATTTTTGGGCTATTTAACTATGGACATTTAGAGTAGTAAAATAAAAACGTAATGGTCTTTGTTTTGAATTACCTTTGAGCATAATTTCCCTCCCTCCTTTAAAATCATTTTATGCTTGTCAGATTTCTTTTCTGAATTGGCTAAGACCACCTCTGAACTTGTCCTTGCTTATTCCCTATTTTTAAAATAAATGAACTATAGTAGTTAACTGTTTATTTCTTTGTATGTTTGTGCTTACCTGGGAACTTAAGTGAAGGGTGAGTACTATATTGAGTGACTTTTTTGCATTTGGTTATTACTAAAAATGCAAAAAACACTCTTAAGATTCCACATTTGGTATTTAGAACATTTAAAACTGATTTCTGTCCATTTTACATATCTGTGTTTTTTCCATTATACTTTCGAAATTTGTCTCTCAAGGTGACTGGCATAAATGGTTTTACTTTATTTTGGTGTTAAATCAAGACTAATGAACTCTCTTAGGTGGCTGTACAGATATTCCTCTTAGATTTTAGAAATCAAAGACTTCTTCACTTGTTTAGTAAACAAAAGATTTCCCTATGGCTCATGGCAGAACTGCCAAAAGACAGTGTTACAGAGAAAATTAATTAAAGAGGTTTTCTTTGTCTTCTAGGAGCAGTATAAAATTATTCTAAGTAGATACTTAAAAAGAAGCATTTTCAAATGTCTGCCAAAAAATATGTAGGCCTTTTATATTTAGTGCCTTATATCCACTGATAACTAATTTTTAGAATTTTCTGCAATACTGTGTGATATGCATTTGTACATTATCTGTTTCGGTAATTCCACAGCACAAAAGAGAAAACTCGATTTTGTTTTATATGTGGTTTTACTAGCTGTTGAGGGTGCAAGAAACCTCAAGTTTAGTGTAATTAAAATTATTTGGAAGAGACAGGTTTTTCTCATATGCATTTTGTTTATTTTTCTGGCTAGCATTTGTGACCAAAACTGTGTAGGGACTAGTGTTATGAATAAGAAATAAAATGTCTTCTTTTGATAGCTTACCATTAACACATTGGTAGCAAACCTTGGCATTTTCTGTGTTCGTCATAAAAACCCATGGTTTGTTTGTAACGTTTTACAAGATTTAGGATACATTACTATAGGTCATTCTTTCTTGTCTTAAATTACATTCATGCCTTATTTTTCCCCAACATGATTCCCTGTGTACTAAATTTCTCTAGCTGAAGTAATTGAAATAAGTACCAGGCTTTAAATAATGTCATATTTTATATCTAAAGATTATAGCATTTTCTTTTATAAAGGGTTAACAGCCAGTGGTAGGGTAGGAAATCAGCTAACGAAGAGGTAAAAAGAAGCAGTTCGTGTATTATGTAAGAGAGGAACAAATGTGCTGGGCTCCCCTGTGTTTTTCGTCAGGACAGGCTGGAATGTGAAACGTGCACAGACAGACTTGGACCAGAGCCTGAAATCCACCATTAAAGAATGATGAGGCTTGGGCAAGTTATTTACCTTTTTGAGCCTCAGAGCCCTCAGACTTTAATCAGTGATGAATGATGCTTCTTAAAGTAGTGGCCCCAATGGGAACACCTCTGGTTATACCTTTTTGAGGAAATTATGACAAAACCTGGATCTGGGCCATGGAAACAGAGATCGTACATCCTGACAGTTTAGTTTCATAACAAAATAACTGTTAAGATGTTTGGCTAATTTATTCTGCAATATATTTATCTGATATAAAGCAATGAGATAGATTCGCTTCCTTCAAAAAACTTGGCATCTAGTGGCAAAGACAGGCAAATAAGATATAGTGCAATAAGTGGAATGATTGGAGAAGACAGACAGGAGGAGATTTTTGCTTATTCCATGGGGTAACTACAAGTGTCATTTAGTAATAGAACTCTTGCAAGAGCTTGGCAAGCTGATTCTTGTGCCAGTGATGATATTTTGTACTTAGCTTTGAGCATGATATTCTTTAATAGTATGTGGAGAAATTATGTCATTTTTACTATATCTTTATTTTGCTACAGAGCACAGAATATGTCAGAAACTTTTATATATTAGTTTGGACCCATAGTTCAAAAAGTTCTTGTTCATCCTCAGTTCTCTTTTGTGCATTCATATTTCTCATTGTGTCAGTACCACTAAGAATTGATTCATGAAAAGCTCTTGAGAGAGAAACAAATTAATTTCAATTAACTCATTCTTAGAACGTGACCATGTCAGATGGCTTCTATGTTTCTGTTTTGGCTTTGCAGAGTTAAGACTATTACTTTCTTGAGTTTTTATTTAGACCTAACTCCTTTCCTTTTCCACATATTTAAAGAGAAGAAATGGTAGGAGTGGAGAAATTATTAACCAAAAACTCATTAGGGAATTTTCCTCCTTAGTACCAGATTTGTAGGTTCCTAAGTTTCTGAGATACAGAGAATACTGTGATTCCATTTATTTCAGTAGACCCTTAATAAGCAGCATACATAAACATATATCCTTTTCTTCATGGAGTATGTTTACACTGAAGATACCAGCCAAACTAAACATAGCCTAATCAAGCATTACCCTTAGGCTTCTATCTACATTATATCACAGAGATCTCTGTGAGCCCTTGTTTTCATGTTTATTTTCAGTAAAAACTAAACAGGAAATGGCAGGCATGTGTTTGCAGATGAAGTTGAACATAAGAGATATTAAAATGCATCTAAGATTGTTAAATTTCTTTTGCCATATCCAGTAAAACAAAGAATTCATGATACTGTACCAAACTCCAGTTACTAAATCTCTGCTAATTTTATTTTACTCCTGCCACATGTGCTATTATCTCTGTAAATAAATACAAAACTATCCTCTAAGACCCTGATGATAGTCTTCTTATTTAAATCTCTTTTTTTTCCTTCATCATGTTTCCTTACTAATTTATTTTCTGACAACTCAGGGTAGTAAAACCTAAGCTGTTTAGATAATTGTTTCTGAAGCATTTTGCTGGAAATGATATACAATAATCAGTGCCACCAGTAATCTAACTGAAAAAAGAAATGTATTTCATCCTGATTTTCCCTCATTCCCATAGAAACAAGCATTGAGGTTACCATTCTTTTCAAGCTCTCAAGTTTCACAGGATAACGAGAACATTTCTCATGGATAGTTTTCATTACAGCCATGAAAAAAAAGACAAGCTCTAGGACATGAAAGCTGAGACACATATCAGGCATGGGGTATATGGGAATTTCTTTTTATTCTAGTGTTCCTTTTATGTATAACAATTTGATTAAATGAATCCCAATGCACTTTAACCTTCATGGGTTTTCTAACTTTTAAAAATACCAAACCAGATAGTTTTGAAAAAAAAATCTATAAAGCATTATTTTTCCCAGGTCTTCTTGGGCAAAGTTTTTAAAATTGCAACTTGAGCAGTTTATTTTTGATGGATGTAAGCAATCAGATCAACTCCAGTAGTTAACTGAGTTGCTAGAGATACAAAAAAAGATTTTGAATTTAAGAATTTTTAGCACTAGAAATCAAGTGGATGGAAAATATTAGAAGCAGATGTCAGATAAAACTTGTTTTTAGAAAATAGTTTATGCATCACTAAAAAAAAAAAGTCTGTATATAAACAAGTTAATGCTTGACCAAGCATCAGACTTAAATGCTTCTACAAATGTATTCAGGTTTATTTAGTTTTTATTCTTTTTGGTTTCCTTTTAGGTCTGGTGCTCCCTCTCCATTGAGTAAGGTAAGTTTGTCTTGTGTTTTGACTTTTTTAACAACTTTCAATTGTAGAGTTCAGTGACAGTAAGTACATTCACATTGTTGGGCACCCATCGCTATTATCCATTTTGGAGAACATTTTCTTCCCAAGCTGAAACTCTGTACCCTTTAAACACTTACTCATCATTCCCCACCCTCATCCCCTACACCCCCAGCTCCTGGCAAGGCACCGTTCTACTTTTCTTCGCTATGATTTTGACAACTCTGGGTGCCTCAAATAAGTTGAACCTCTCAGTATCTGTTCTTTTGTGACTGGCATATTTTACTTAGCAGAGTATCTTCCACGTTCATCTGTGTTGTTATTGGGTTGGCCAAAAAGTTCGTTTGGGTTTTCCCTTAAGATCTTAGCATATATCAGAAATTTCCTTTCTTTTGAAGTCTGAATCCTATTCCATTCTATGTATAGACCACGTATTGTTCATCCATCCCTCCATAGATGATCACTTAGGTCACTTCCACCTTTTGGTTATTGTAAATAATGCTTCCGTGAACATGGTATACAAATATCTGTTCAAGTCCCTGTTTGCAGTTCTTTAGAGTCTGCACCCAGAAGTGAAATTGCTGAATCATATGATAATTTTGGAGGAGGGCATGGCAACCCATTCCAGTATTCTTGCCTGGAGAATCCCATAGACGGTGGAGCCTGGTGGGTTACAGTCCATGGGGTCGCAAAAAGTCGGGCCGACTGAGTGACTAACACCTTCACTTTCATGGTAATTTTATTTTGAATTTTTTGAGGAAAGGTAAGGTAATTTTTTTTTTTTGTATTTTCTCTTACATTAGTTTCTCAGTCCAATATCATATGGCAATGTCTACCTAGCCCTCTATCTGGACTAAAAATTTTTTCAAGTAGGAGAAATTTTCATACATTTATATTACAACTGAGAACAAATATGTCAGTGTAACATCTTACTAGTTTCAAAGGACTTTTAAGAACTCTGAATGATAGCCTGGTGAGATAAATAAGGCACACGATGTTGTGCCTGCCTTGATGGTGCATGCGTGTTAAGTCGCTTCAGTTGTGTCCGACTCTTTACGATAGTATGGACTATATAGCCCACCAGGCTTCCCTGTCCATGGGATTCTCCAGGCAAGAATATTGGAGTGGGTTACCATGCCCTCCTTCAGGGGATTTTCCCGACCCAGGGATTGAACCTGAGTCTCTTAACGTCTATCTGCACTGATACATGGGTTCTTGACCACTAGTGCCATCTGGAATGGTAACGAAACCAATTGTCATTGGGTATCCTTCCAAACATGTCTTTTAGACAATCTGTTGTAATAACTGTCAGAGCTCCCTCCACTCCCTTTCTCCTTTAGCGTCTTGTAAAGACAGGATTAGGTTGTCAGTGACAAGAGTGATTTAGTTCTATAGGTTGGTAGTTTAGATTTGCCATTGTATTTTTCAGGCAAAAATGTGATAAATGTGCTCTTTCCTCTTTGCCGAATTTCTGTCATGTAACTAATATTATTACAGACAAGAAAGATGGCATTATGACTGCCCAGGGTACCCCAGACACCCTCTACCCTGTCAATACGTGGCCATCTGCCTGAGAGTCCCTCAGGGAGAGCCAACAGTCAGACAGACAAACAACTGAAGCTCCCTGGTGATTCTGCTGCACAGCTGACTCTAAAATCATGTCTGTGGGAGAATTCTGTCATAGGCCTGCCGGGTAGAGTGTGATGAGATTCTGGAATCCTTTTAAGATGGTCTGTTTTGGCATTTTGGCCAAATCAAATTTTGACTTTTTTTCTTTTTGTAATAACAGGATTATTTTGGTTCTGTTTTCCTCCCTTCCTCATCTCTTCAGAGCTTATTATTACAAGGCAGTTTTTAATAAGCCTTTGGAGACCATTTCTGCATTTCTGTTTGTAGATTCATTGCTGTCAGTACATCCTCCTTCGTATTTCCTAAACATCACTTTCTAAGCTTATTTACATGCGTCAGTTGAAACAAAAACCACAAATTTATTTCAGAGTTGTCAGTGTCCACAGCAGACAGCATGCAAATTCGTTTTTGTCAGTTGTTTCTATTCCCTTGTTACTCTTTCACATTCTGTTTGGAAACTTTGAATTTTTGGTGAAGAACAAAGCTTGAGTTGACCCTTTCTGAGCAGCAGTGTTCATACTGCTCTTGGGCTTATCTTTTATCTTTTTTGGAAGTGCTGAGTGCTTAGCACTTACACATCTTTGGATTTTGAATTCGTTATTAGCTATATTCTTAGTGCTTCTGCCCATACTCAGTCACTCAGTTGTTTCTGACTCTTTGCAACCCTATGGACAGTGCCAGGCTCCTCTTTCCGCAGATTATCCTGGCAAGAATACTAGAGTGGGTTGCCATGTCCTCCTCCAGGGGATCTTCCTGACCCAGGGATTGAACCTGCGTCTCATGTCTCCTGCGTTGGCAGGTGGATCCTTTACTACTGAGCCACCTGGGAAGCCCAAGTAAGAATACTGGATCAGGTTGCAATTTCCTCCAGGGGATCTTCCTAATCCAGGGATCAAACCCATCTCCTGTGGCCTCCTGCATTTGCAGGACAGTTCTTTACCACTGAGCCACCTGGGAAGCATATTCTTAGGCAAATAGCTGTTTGTTATTCAGTTGCTAAGTGGTGTCCCACTCTTTGCGAGACACCGTGGACTACAGCATGCCAGGCTTCCCTGACCTTCACTATCTCCCAGAGTTTGCTCAAACTATGTCCGTTGAGTTGGTGATGCCATCCAATCATTTCATCGTGTGTTCTCCCCTTCTCCTCCTGTCCTCAATCTTTCCCCACATCTGGGTCTTTTCCAGTGAGTTGGTTCTTCATTTCAGGTGGCCAGAGTATTGAAGCTTCAGTTTCAGCATCAGTCCTTCCAAAGAATATTCAGGATTGATTTCCTTTAGGAATGACTGGTTTGATATCCTTGCTGTCCAAGGGACTCTCAAGAGTCTTCTCCAACACCACAGTTGTAAAGCATCAATTCTTTGGCACACAGCCTTCTTTATGGTCCAACTCTTAACATCTGCACATGATTCCTGGGAAAACTATAGCTTTGACTATACGGACCTATTAAATAGATACTATTTAAGTCTGAAAACTCCTATACATTGCTTATCTCCTCAGTCCTTTTTCTTAATTTATTCTTTTTCAAATTTCCTCTACATTTGGTTTGCTTGAAATTAGACGTCCTGTTACAGCAGTGGCTGATGGCCCTTGCTTGGTCTTGGTCTTTGTGCATTTTGCTTGCTGTTATGTCTCATTTCCACTTACAGAACTGAGTATCAGTGGACTGTTTTGAGATGATCCATTCATCTTTCTCTTGTGAATACAGGCAAATTAAATATACCAAGTTAAAAAAAATAGAATTAGAGTTACTATACAAGCATCTTATTTTTTTAATATATTAGCTGACTATCAGGTCCTCTTCTTAAGCCAGCTTAGGACAATAAATGTTGGGTTTTATTTCACTTTTTACATTTTTATCTTTTCACATCAGTGAAGGTCTATCCTCAAGCTGTCAGTGACTTGAATCTTGTTTGGGGATTGTTGTCTCCTGTCTGTGAACTATTTTTTAAGTTAGGTTTCTAGATGTTACAGGCATCTGAGAAGATTTTGCATGCAGTCTGTTTAAGACGCAGAAAAGAATGGCCTTGGTTTTAAAGCAATCATTGCAATTGATTTTTTTTTTTTTTTTTTCATTTTTGCAGCTAGCAAGATCTTTCCCACTAATTTTTTGTTTAGGAAATATGTTTGGCCTTCATTTTTTTTTTAATTGAAGTATAGTTGATTTACAATGTGGTAGTAGTTTCTGATGTTCAGCAGAGTGATTCAGTTTTATATATGTGTGTGAATTCTTTTCAGTTTTTTTTTCCATTATAGGTTATTACCAGGTGTTAAATGTAGTTCACGGTGCTATACATATTCAGTAGGACTTTTTTGTCTGTTTTACATATAGTAGTGTGTATTTGTTAATCCCAAGCTCCTAATTTATTATTTGGCTTTGATTATAAATATATGCATAGAAGTCATTGCAATGTTAGGACAAATACTTTGTCATAATTCTATATAAATTACATATAACTTGTAATGTTTCAAACATGTTTTGTCCACTATTGATTATTTATTATAATTCTCAATTTGAAATTTTCTTGAGTTTTTTCCTCCCATGAGGAGCTACCAAATGGCGTAGGTCTGCAGAGTGGGGGGCCTGTCACCCTGTGTCCTGTAGATTCAGATTTGACCAGAGCATGCTGTGCCTCTTCCCTTTCAGTCTTCTCCAGCCACAACTGTTACGTCGCCTAATTCTACACCAGCTAAAACTATTGACACATCGCCTCCAGTTGATTTGTTTGCAACTGCATCGGCAGCTGTACCAGTCAGGTTAGTTCATGAGAATGCAGCAAACTGTTTATTAATCTTTTGATGAGGTTTTCATTTTATTTTTATGTATTGAACTCAAATGACTTCACAAAATGAAATGTTGTTCTAGTGAATGTATGCTGTTTTGGGTTATTTTCAGGTACACGGAGTAAGTTCTTCTACACCTTATACAGTTATTTAAGTTTGTACCTCCCAAAGTTTAAGAAAGACCTAAGCTCTGGGAATTGCCTTGTTGCTCAGATATTTGGGAAAGAAAGTGGAAGAAAGATGCACACATTTCAGGTTCTTCTGAAAAGGATGATACGGACAGTGTTTTCTGAAATTCATTTCTTTTATGAAATTTAAAGGATGTCTTGTGCTATAAAATGAAATGAAGTGAAGTGAAATGCAATTGTAAGTCGAGTAGGTGGTACATATGAGGAACTCAAACTCCGCTTGTAGGAAGAAACTGTCAGGATGCTCCTAATTGCTTTTATAGCACCTAAAAGTCAGAATAGTAGTGAGAAAGATGGGGATGGCTCTGTGTTTATGAAATCTCTGAGGTGCCTAGAAGGGAGCCCCAACTAAGAGAGGCTTCCTCAGGTATTAATTTTAGGTCAACTCTTTGTTTTGTTCTTTTGCCTTGACAAGATTCTAGTCCCATCTTGTAGTGTCTGTGACTCTGATTATGAATACTCTGTACTTGGAGACTTGAATTTTGAACTGAACAATAAATCCACATAACGTATCCACGTAAACTATGCCTGTTGGTCTCCACTCACTTAATTCTAATTTTATAATCACAGGCTTGGAAAGGCCAAGTCCTTTCTGCCTCTATACCAAGATAAATTGCTTCTTATAAAAGCTTTGATTCAGGTCCTAATAATAAATGTTTCTCTATTCTGGCTTTTAAACCAGTTTTACTTATGAAATAGATATCAAAACTAGGCAAGTTTCAAAGAATATTACTTGCAAATCTAATATGTAAAACAGATAGGGATTGAACTGCTATTTTTAAAGAGGGTTGGGGAACCTGGACCCTGATGGCTTAGTACCTGATCTCGTAGCCTTTAAGCCAGTGCTCCTTAAACCGGAATGGACAGTGAACACCTGGGGTCCCATTAAAATGAAGACTCTGATATAGTAGATATGGGGTAAGCCTGGGACTTTGCATTTCTAACAAGATCCCGAGATGCTGTTAGTTTGGAGATCATACTTTGAATAGCAAAGCTCTAGGCTCTTTCTTGGAACTTCTATAGATGAAAGAGCTTTGGAAAGTACAGCCCCATCTGAGTAAGAGTGAAAAAATATGGAATTGTTTATGGATGAGGCCTCTTACAGGCCAACTTAACATGTTGCAATTTAATGTAGAAAAAAGGTACAATAGTGATTATTCATTTTAGTGTTCTTTGGTTTATAAATAAATTCTTCTTTTCAAGATAAGAATTATTTACCATGATACAAAAAAAAAAAATACAAAAAAATTTAGGAAATAGAGAAAAGGAAAAAATTACCAATAATTCTCTTTAATATTTGGAGCATGTTTCCTTTTGTCAGAGTCTTCATAATCAGCATTTCAGATGCTACCCAGTGGATATAACATGTTTAAAATTCCCCCTTACTTTGAGGCATTTAGATTTTCCCTTTTTCTTTCTGCTCTATGATTCGCTGAGTAAGCCATTGCTTGAAGTGTGATTTAACTTTGTTATCTGTGGAGCAGGAGTTGGCAGACGATGGCCCATAGATCAGATCTAGCCTCCTGTCTTTGTAAATAAATTTTTATTGCAACAAAGGCATGTTTGTTTGTTTACACACTGTGTCTGTTTTCATGCTGCACTGGCAGAGTCAAGTAGTGACAGAGGCTGTCTAGCCCACAAACCTTAGATGCTTAGCATCTGGCCCTTGACGGAGGTAGTCGGCCAGCTCTTGGTGTAGAGGAACATGTGCTTTACTGCTGTACTTTCACAAATATTATTCTCTTGCTGGATTTAAAATATCCAAAATCTGTGACGTTTTCTGCCTAAGTCTTTATTTGAAAAACATCTCTACATTTTAGAATTTCAAAAATCTGATTGTAAAGTGATATTTGCCTTTCAGCACTTCGAAACCGTCTAGCGATCTCCTGGACCTCCAGCCAGACTTCTCCCCGGCAGGGGCAGGGGCAGCAGCACCAGCACCAGCACCACCTTCAGGAGGCGCCACTGCGTGGGGAGGTGAGTGGAATCACAGCGCTGCCAGTTTTCTATTTAGCTGTTTTCATTCAGGTTACATTTGTTACTCTTTCCTTCTGACTATCCAAAGTGGTGCTAGAAACTGGGGGAGAAAATGCTAAAAATGGCATCGATTGATTGAAATATGTATTGAAAGAGAGACAAAAGGTACCCGTATGTGTTATGTGCATGTGGTCTGTCACTCAGTCATGTCCGACTCTTTGCGACCCCGTGGACTGTAGCCCTCCAGGCTCCTCTGTCCATGGGATTCTCCAGGCAAGAATACTGGAGTGGGTTGCCATTTCCTCCTCCAGGAGATCTTCTCGACCCAGGGATGGAACCCATGTCTCCTGTGTGTCCTTCATTGAAAGGTGAATTCTTTACCACTGAGCCACCTGGGAAGCCCCCAAAGTACCCATAATACAGTTAAAATATTCAAGTAATCACATAGTTTTATTATCAAAGTTGAAACAATGAGAGTATTTTTTCTTAGCTATTCTCAAATCCTGATTATTTTTAGTAATTGCTCTCTAAGAGTTCAGGCCTTAGAAGATTGTGTGTTTCCTTCAGAAATTATGAGATTACTGAAAGGCAGCATTTTGAATTTGGTTTGTTTAAGTGTGATCTTCCTAGTTGATTTCTTTAGATCTGAATTGGTTTTATTCATATTGTATTTGATTTCATGAAATTGGAAATCTGGGTTAGATTCTTATTTGTGCCAGAAAAGATCTATACTAAACTTGTTAAGAGCAATCACATGTAAGTACTTGATTTCCACTTTATTCATGGATCTTGGGGAAAATTACACTTCTATACATATTTGATTTAAAAGGATACTTAATACCAGTATAAAGTTAAGTTGATTATTGCTTCATTCCTAAAGTTTCACAGAGTTGGTGTTAAATACCTTACTCTACCACATCAAACTATCAAAGTAAAATTTTTTTTTAAGTTTGAAAATGGCTCATACAACTATAGAAATAACACAGAGGGAATGACATAAGCAAGATGGTCAAATAGGAGGTGTCCCATCATACCTCCCCACAGAAGTAACCATTTGGCAGCCATCCACAGACAAAAGTGCCTTTGTGGGTGCTTTGGGATCCAGGAAAGAGGTTGCAAAGCCCAAGATCAAGAAGGCTTGATTTGAGAAGGCAGGTCCAGGTAGGAGGCTCGTCAGCCTTGGTCCTGGCAACAGACCTGGAAACACCGCCATGCCCCCGTGGACTCATTACAGTCACCCATGCATTAGGTAACAGGCCTGCTGACCTTGAAACTGTCTCAGCTGTGGACCCTGAAACTGCTGTGACCCAGCTCCAGCCTCTCTCAGTCTTGGTCCAGGAGCAGTCTCGCCTGCCCAGCCAGAAGACATACCTGTTTGTGCACTTAGAGACAGGCCCAGTGACTGTAGCCTAACCTCAGACCCTAAAGAAGCTTTGTGACTAGGCTCAGCCCCTTCCAGCTGCAGTCAGGAAGCTGTCCTGCCCACCTGGGGACTTTGTGGGAGACAGACTTATCCATACTCATAAGGGCAGGCCTACAGACCTTGGTCCCAACTTTGGACCGTCAAGCAAATATCAGACTTGATTCAGCCCCACTTGGCTATAGTCCAGGGCTAGTCCTTCCCAGCCCAGAGACCTCGTAGAAGCTATACCCAAACATGCACTTGGTAACAAGCCCACCACCCCTGAACTCGACTGAAGACCCTAAAGTGGACCCTTGTTCCAGTTCCAGCCCTACTAACCAAGGTTGTGAAGGCAGTCCTCTCCACTCAGGGACCAGGAGGCAGGATCCGCACCCACCTAAGACCCTGATAACAGCCCCACCAACATGGGCACTGCAGCAGACCCACGAGTAGCCACGTGAACTTGCCCCAACCCCATTCAACTGCAATCCAGAGGCAATATCATCACCCCAAGGACCTGACAGGAGAAGGTCTTCACCTGCCAAAACTAGTGTTTAAAAACAGGAAGAGGTGTTTTTCCTTCAAATGCACAGGCATCATCACAAGGCTATATGAAATACAAAGAATCAGGCAGAAAAAAAAAACCTCCATCACACTGCCAAAGGAAACTAATAAAGCCCAGTAACTTACCCTAAAGAAATCTAGATTGTCTGCCAATGAATTCAAAATAATCATCCTAAAGAAGCTCAGTGAGATTCAAGGGAACACATGCAGGCAAGAAAACAAAATCAGGAAAACTATACATGAACAAAATAAGAAAATAGAAACTATAAAAGAGAATAAAATAAATTCTAAATGAAATAGAATACAGTGACTGAACTGAAAAGAAAAACTGTAGAGAGCTTCAACGGAAGACTGAATCAGACAGAGTAAAAATCCACAAACTCAAAGATAGGTCATTAGAAAATAGCCAGTTAAAGGAATAAAAAGGGAAAAAAGAGGATGCATACAGGACCTATAGGATGTCATAAAATGAATGAGGATATGCATTGTAGAAGTCTCAGAAAGGAAGAAAGAAATGAAGTGAAGTCACTCAGTCATGTCCGACTCTTTGTGACCCCATGGACTGTAGCCTACCAGGCTCCTCTGTCCATGGTATTTTCCAGGCAAGAGTACTGCAGTGGGTTGCCATTTCAGAAGGAAAGCTTATTTAAAGAAATAGTCGCTTGTGGTGGTGGTGGTTTAGTCGCTAAGTTGTGTCAGACTGTTGCAACCCCATGGAGAGTAGCCTGCCAGGCTCCTCTGTCCATGGAATTCTCCAGGCAAGAGTGGGTTGCCATTCCCATCTCCAGGGTATCTTCCCAACTCAGGAATTGAATCAAGGTCTTCTGCATTGCAGGCAGATTCTTTACCAACTGAGCTACCAGGGAAGCCCGAAATAGTGGCTGAAAACTAACTAAATCATGAGAGAGATGTGGACATTTAAATTCATGAAATTCCAAAGTCTCCAAGCAAGATCAATCCAAAGAATATTACCTAAGACACAGTATATAATCCAATTGTCATAAGTCAAAGACAAAGAGAAAAATTTGAAAACAACAAAAGAAAAGCAGTTTCTCCTATACAAGGGAATCCTGGTAAGGCTATCAGCATATAATGATAAAATCAATTCATGAAGACACTTGCTCCTTGGAAGAAAAGCTATGACAAACCTAGACAGCATATTAAAAAGCAGAGACCTTTGCCTACAATGGTCCATATAGTCAAGGCTATGGTTTTTTTCCGTAGTCATGTATGGATGTGAGAGTTGGACCATAAAGAAGACTGAGTGCTAAAGGATTGATGCTTTTGAACTGTGGTGTTGGAGAAGACTCTTGAGAGTCCCTTGGATTGCAAGGAGATCACACTGGTCAACTGTAAAGGAAATCATTCCTAAATATTCATTGAAAGGACTGATGCTGAAGCTGAAGTCCAGTACTTTGGCCACCTGATGCGGAGACCTGACTCATTAGAAAATACCCTGGTGCTGGGAAAGATTGAAGGCAGGAGGAAAAGGGGATGACAGAGGACGAGATGGTTGGATGGCATCACCGACTCGATGGACATGAGTTTGAACAAGCTCTAGGATGTGATGAAAGACAGAGAAGCCCGGCATGCTGCAGTCCACAGGGTCTCAAAGAGTCGAATACAACAGAGCAACTGAACAACAATAATTTATTCAGAGGATATAAACATCAAAATACCTAAACATGTGAAGCACATATTAACAGAACTGAAATAGGAAATAGACAGCCATACGATAATAGTAGGGGGCTTCAGTATGCCACTTTAAACAACGATAGGTCATCCAGACAGAAAGTCAGTTAGGAAATAGAAAACTTGAATAACAGCTTGCCCCAAGTGAACCTGCAGACATATACAGAAAATTTCTTTCAATGGAGCCAAATATACCTTCTCCTCAATTGCACATAGAAAATTCTCCAGGGTGGAGAATGTTGGGACAAGAAAAAATTTTGATGAAGATTGAAGTCATATCAAGTATTATTCCTGACCTTCAGTGGTATGAAACTAGAAATCAGTAACATAACAAAACTTTGAAAATTCACAAATACATGGAGATTTTATAACATGTGGCCAACCAATGGGTCAAAGAAGAAATTAAAAAGAAATTTTAAAGGACCTTGAGACAAAAGAAAATGGAAGCACAGTATGTCAAAACGTACCTGATGCTGCAAAAGCAATACTAAGAGGGAAGTTTACAGTGCTAAATGCCTCCATTAAGAAAAAAAGACTCAAACAATCTAGCTTTATATCTCATGGAATTAGGTAAAGAACAAACTTATCCCAAAGATAGCAGAAGGAAGGAAATAATAAAGATTAGAGCAGAAATAAATGAAATAGAGAGCAGATAGATGTTAGAAAAGATCAACAAAACTGAGTTGGTTTTTTGAAAAGATAAAATTACTTTTGTGTGTGTGCATGCTCAGTTGTATTTGACTCTTTGTGACCCCAAGGACTGTAGCCCACCAGGCTCCTCTGTCAGTGGAATTTTCCAGGTGAGAATACTGAATGGGTTGCCATTTCCTACTCCAGGGAATCTTCTTGACCCAGAGATCGAACCAACATCTCCTGTGTCTCCTTCATTGCCAGATGAATTCTTTACCACTGAGTCACCTGGAAAGCCCAAAATTACCTTTGGCTAGACTAAATAAGATAAAAGGGCAATGACCCAAACTAAAATTATAAATGAAAGAAGAAACATTATCACTGATACCATAAAAATGCAAAGAATCATAAGAGATAGTTGTGGGCAATTATATGCCATGATTGGATAACCTAAAAGAAATGGATAAATTCCTAGAAACGTACAGCTGACCAAGATACAACTGACCAACAAAGATACAACTGACAGTCAAGAAGAAATAGAGAATCTGAACAGACTTACATGAATAAGGACATTGAAGCAGAAATCAAAAAACTCCCAACAAAGAAAAACCCTTGATCATATAGCTTCATGAGTGAATTCTACCAAACATTTAAATAGAAATTAATGCCAGTCCTACTCAAATTCTTCCCAAAAAAATTGGAACAAGGGAACACTTCCAACCTTTACTTTTTTGAGGCTAGTTTTATGCTCATACCAAAGCCAGATACACACACTATAAGAAAAGAAAATAACAGGCCATCATTCCTGATGAACATAAAACTATAAAAATCCTTCACAAAATATTACAAACTGAATTCAACAGCACATTAAAAGGATCATACACTATGGTCAAGTGGGGTTTCTCCCTGAGATGCAAGGATGGTTCAACAGTTGCTTGGGATACGCACCACATGGTAGAATAAAGGATGAAAATCATATGATGATCTCAATACTTGCAGAAAAAGTACTTAACAGAGTTCAACAGCCTTTCATGATTTAAAAAAAAAAAACTGTCAACAAATTAGTTAGAGAAGGAATGTATCTCAACATAATAAAGGGTATATATGACACGTCCATAGCTAACATGATTCTAAATGATGAAAAGCTGTAACATTTTCCTCTAAGATTAGGAATAAGACAAGGATGCCTACTCTCTTGAGTTCTGTTCAACCTAGTACTGGAAATCTAAGCCAGAGCAATTAGTCAAGAAAAAGAAATAAAAAGCATCCAAATAGGAAAGGAATAAATAAAATTGTCTATGCATCCAAATAGGAAAGGAAGAAATAAAATTGTCTCGGCAAAAAAAAAAAAAAGTCTCTGCAGATGATGTGATCTTATATGTAGAAACCCAAAAGATGCCACCAAAAAACTGTTAGAACTAATAAATGAATTCAGTAAAGTTTGGGAATCAAAATTTATGTATAAAAATCAACTGCATTTCTATACACTAACAACAAACTATCTGAAAAATAAATGAAGAAAATAATTCCATTTATAGTAGCATCAAGAAGAATAAAATATTGAGTTGGCCAAAAAGTTTGTTTGGGTTTTTCCGTAACAACCCAAATAAACTTTTTGGCCAACCCAATACTTAGCAATAGACTTAACCAAGGAGATGAAAAGCCTCTATACTGAAAACTATAAAACATTGATGAAAGAAATTAAGACACAAATAAATGGAGAGATATCCTTTGTTCATGGACTAGAAGAATTAATACTGTTAAAATGTCCATACTACCCAAAATGATCTATAGAATCACTGCAGTCTGTAGAAAAACTGTAATGGCATTTCCCCATAAATAGAAAAAAAAAAAATCTATCATTCATATAGACAGAAAAAGACCCCACATTAGCCAAGAACTCTTGAGAAAGAAAAACAAGGCTGGCTACATCAAACTTCCTGAAATCAACCTAAATTACAAAGCTCTAGTAACCAAAACAGGATGGTACTGGGATGAAAGCAGACATCTGCACCAGAACAAAACAAGAACAAGAGAGTAGAGAGTCTAGCCCAGAAATAAACCCATGCATAGTCAGTTAGCTCACCTTTGACGGGGTTGCCAAGAATGCACAACAGGAAACAGATAGTCTCTTTAATAACTGGTATTGACAAGACTAGATATCCATGTGCAAAAGAATTAAATTGGAACCTTATCTTATATCATACACAAAAATTAACTCAAATGGATTAAAACAAATATAAAACCTGAAACCATAAATCCTAGGAGAAAACATAGGGAAAAAAACTCCTCAACATTGATCTTAGCAATGAATTTTTTGATTTGCCACCAAAAACACAGGCAACAAAAGCAAAAATAAGCAAGTGAGACTACATTCAAACTAGAAGGCCTCTACACAGCAAAGGAAACAGTCAACAGAATGAAAATGCAACCTGTGAAATGGGAGAAAATATTTGCAAGAAAAAAAAAAAAAAGAACCCAAATACCTTGATTTTAAAGTGGGCAAAAGGCATAAATGGACATTTCCATAGAAAATGTGCAGATGGCTAACGGGTATATGAGAAGGTGTTCACTGTCATTAACCATCAGGAAAATGGAAATCAGAACCAGAAATAACGCCCCACACTTGTTAGCATGTTATTAGTAAGAGAAGAGAGAAGTGTTTGTTGAGGGTGTGGAGAAAGGGAATCATTATACACTGTTGGTGGGAATGTAAATTGGTACAACCATTGCGGAAAACAGTAGAGTAGAAGTTCCTCAAAACAATGAAAATAGAACTATCACGTGATTCACCAGTCTCACTTCTAGGTGGATGGATATCTGCGCGCCCATGTTCATTGCAGCATTAGCCACAATAGCCAAGATGAAAAAATAACTTGCGTTTGTCAGCAGGTGAAAGGGTAAGGAAAACATGTTGTATATATTCAGTGGAATATTATTCAGCCCTTTAAAAAGAAGGAAATCCTCCTATGTGTGACAATATGGATGAACATGAAGGACATTGTGCAAAGTGAATAAATATGCCAGACACAGAAAGACAAATATGTACGATCTCACTTATATGTGGAATCTTAAAAAAGTCAAACTCATAGATGCAGAAAGTAGAAGTTTCTACTTCTGGGACTGTTGCCTGGGACTGTTGAGCAATGGAGGGCAGCGTATGGAATGGGAAGATGTTGGTCAGAGTGTACAAAAGGTCAGTTGTGAGCTGAAGAAGTTCTGGAGATCTAGTGTACAGTATGGTTACTATAGTTAATAATACTGTGTTGTATACTTGAAACTTGCTAAGAGAGTAATCTTAAGTATTCAAACTACAAAAACACAGGAACTATGTGAGATGACAGATGTGTTAGTTTGATTGTGGCCATCTTCTCATAATGTATAACAAATTATTACACTGTGCATCTTAAATATACACAATTTTTATATATCAGTTATACCTCAGTAAAGCTGTGGGGGTTGAGGAGAAACAACACTGGTAAAAGACATTAACTGGCTGATGAGGAAACCAGTAAGATGATAAAGCTGGTTAAAAGAGCATTTTGAGGAATTGGGGTTTATAGAAAAGGAATGTTAAAATAAGATGGCTAGGTTGGGTTCAAAACTGGTTAATGTCCAATAGGGCAATAAAAATCATGTCTTGAGGTTATCTTTTCTCTCAAACATAGTATTATATCACTAGCAGACAAGAACTGTAACTCAATACATCATTTCAGAATCAGAGTCCTTAATTAAATGTTAAATTGTAACATCAAATGAAGCTTCATTCCATAGGTAATTAAATAATCCTTGGGTGAGCTTGGTAAACATTGGTGGAGTTACATCAGAAGTACCTGCTATAATCTCTTGATTTTATTTCCAAGTTTTTTGGTAACAAAATGAAAGTAACTAGTTGTGAAATGAAGTTGCTAACTCTGTAGGTGAGCATTTAAAATATTGGTGCTTTTCCATTTAAATGCTTCAAACTTCTCCCTTGTTAAAATGTTCAACTCCTAAGCTGGCAGCTGTCATTTTTTAAAATAAAAAGTCTCTTATTAGTTGGAGGCTAACTGCTTTACAATATTGTAGTGGTTTTTGCCATACATTGACATGAATCAGCCATGGATTTACACGTGTTCCCCATCCTGATCCCCCCTCCCACCTCCCTCCCCTTCCCATTGCTCTGGGTCTCTAATAAAAATAAATGAAAAAAATAATAATAAAATAAAAAGTCTCAACATCACTTAACTTTATTAAATCTCTGTTGGTAAAGGAAAATATTGTTGAATTGGTTTTATAAAGGGCCTTCTTTTTTAAAAACCGTATTCAAGTGTTCATGGTATTTTTTTTTTAATTGTAGTATAATTGTTTTCCATTGCTGTTAGTTGCTGCTACACAACAACGTCAATCAGCTATAAGTACTATGAGGGCCTTCTGGTTCTTATGCTTTCTCATTCTGACCTTCATCTTTTTGAAATGTTTATTTCAACTTATAATTTATTTTCATTGCCCCAGTATCTTATACAACATATTATGTTTTCTTATTTATTAAAGAATGCTTCAAATCCATATCCTTAAATCAGACTTTCTCTGTCATAAAATTCATATGAATGGCTTTCATAGAACTTTTTTTTTCATAGAACTTTTATAATTTAAAATTTAGTGTTAATTATAAATTCGTGGGGTTATACAAAAATTTTTCAGTATTATATGAATGTATTAACTAATTTTCTCAACTAATTAAATCAGTAGGTATTTGACACTTTGTAATTATTAGCACTTATCAAGCATAGTGGTTTAGTGATTTAGAAACTTTAATGAGTAAATAGTGAAATTGTTAACTGTCTCCTTTCACCATATTCTCCAGTGTCAAAGTGAAGAGAAATTGTGTCCTGTTTGTTTGGTTTGTTTGTTTTACACCAAAGGAATAATAAAAAGAATAACTTTAGGTGAGATATTTTTAAATTGTACTGTAACATTTAAAAAAATTTGGCCACACCACACTGCACGTGGGACCTTTATTCCCCAACCAAGGTGAACCCCTGTCCTCTGCAGTGGAAGCAGAGTCCTAACTACTGGACCACCAGGGAATTCCCAACATTTTTATTCATATTCATCTCTCAGTACTTTTTGCTAAGACACAATACTATGAGAAAGAAGTTATAACAGTCAGTTTTATTATAACACACTTCAGTCTTGGCTTGTTAGGAATGAATAGCTACTGACGACTGAAACATTGAGCTATCCGTGGATATAGAAGAAAGCAGATGAGTATGGTTTAGCTAGGGCTGTGCAGTATGCATCTGCAGTCTGTCTTTCTCAAAGGCAGGGCAAGAGGTCTGAAATTCAGCCTGCTTTCTCCTGGCCAAGCTGTGGGTTTTTTTCGTCCTTGAGGAGTAAGGAAAACCTTTTCCAACTTGCTAGCTCAGCAGGAACACTTTTTCATAATTAGTACAAAGCACATTATAGTTTATCATAGTGTTGGCTTAGGACCTGATGGTTAGACAGCATTAGTCTTTTGTCTCAACAAAATACCTATAGCTATTTTCATAGCAGTAGAAAAGTCAGCTGAGGAGGAAAATACTAATAAATAAATTCTCTGCTGCTACTGCTGCTAAGTCGCTTCAGTCGTATCTGACTCTGTGCGACCCCATTGATGGCAGCCCACCAGTCTCCTCCATCCCTGGGATTCTCCAGACAAGAACACTGGAGTGGGTTGCCATTTCCTTCTCCAGTGCGTGAAAGGGAAGTTGTTCAGTCGTGTCCGACTCTTAGTGACCCTGTGGACTGCAGCCTACCAGGCTCCTCCGTCCATGGGATTTTCCAGGCAAGAGTACTGGAGTGGGGTGCCATTGCCTTCTCTGAATAAATTCTCTAGTTCTTAAGCAAAATAGTAAAACTTATAAGTCTTAATAAATTCAAATAAACTAGTATAATATGAAATTGAGAGATAATAATTACCTTTGCTGCTACTGTTTAGTTGCCAAGTTGTGTCCGACTCTTTTGTGATCCTGTGCACTGTAGTCCACTAGGCTCCTCTGTCCATGGGATTTCCCAGGCAAGAATACTGACGTGGGTTGTCGTTTCCTTCTTCAGGGGATCTTCCCAACCCAGGGATTGAACCTGCATCTCTTGCTTAGTAGGCAGATTTTTACCACTGAGCTTACCTGAAAGGCCCCATAGTTACCTTGAGTTTGCATTTATTCTATAGATACACAGTGATGAAGAGGATTCTAAATTATAACAAATATGTTTTGTTCTGCTTTATTGACTATGCCAAAGCCTTTGATTGTGTGGACCACAACAAACTCTGGAAAATTCTTAAAGAGATGGGAATACCAGACCACCTGACTTGCCTCTTGAGAAATCTGTATGTTTTTATCTGGCCATAATGATAATAAGAGAATTTCATTTTCTAGTGATGTGTCCACATCAAGTGTTTACAAATTTCTTGTAAGGGTTCTGGGTACTGATAAATATTGCCAATTTAGGGGACATACTGTAAAGGATAGTACTTCTTGTTGGTGTGAACCAAATTTAGCATATTCATATTTTATAAATTTAATTTAAATAGTGCATATTACATGTGGCATTCTGCTAGCTAATAATGATTGTCTTTCACTGAAAGAATACAGGGCATTTTTAAAATCCCTATCTTTCTCCCCATAATAGGGAGAGTGTTTTTTTCTTCATAATAAATGCATCCCTCTGTACAAACAAGTGAGTGTGTGTGTATTGTATTTCTGTGCATCCTAGGAGTGGAAAATGGCTAATTTCTTATTGTAAATGCTTGAAGTAAAATTGCTACTTTTTGAGAAGTACAGAATTACTCCTAGGGTTTTCTTAGAATTAATAGACTTAATAGAAATTTATTAACACACTCTTGAAGGCTCATCAGTATTATGTGACCGCATGACTTTGTTTCCATGTGGATATTATTAACAGCTATACTATAAGCAGTGTTTGTGACCCATATTACCTTTTGCTTGTTAATTAAATTTAGGTAGGGCACATCTGTAGGTTGTTTTCATGCACATTCATGTATACATACACACACACACTTTCTCTCTGTGAAGGATTTATAGAAACTTTTGAAATTCATAGTCCTATGTCAACTTAAATGTTAGCTGTTGCTCTTTTTTGTTGAAGTATAATTGGCATACACCAATTATATTAGTTTCAAGTATACTACATTCAACATTTCTCTACGTTCTGAAATGATCAGCACAATAAGGTTAGCTACCATCTAAGCCATTGCTATTATTAACTTTCATTATCAAGCATTTAATATGTTCTGGATATGGGTGAGCACTTAAATATGTTAACACACTTAATCTACAGTATGACTCCATCTCACTGCACCATATAGATCTCCTTGTTAGTTTAGTTGTAGTTCTGTTTCCTTGGTTACAGGGAATGTTTTCTAGCAATTTCTGTAATACAAAAAAAAAAACTGATTAATTACTACTTGCAAATGAATTGAACTCTTATGCTGTAGTGGGTTTTTTTTTTTTTAATAGTTTAATCCTCTATAAAAGGTAGCAGTTTTGAGAATATTTGATAACTGTTCCCATCATCCTATAATAGGAACTCACTTTTATAGTAGAGAAAATTTTGCACAAACCAATAAATACCTGTGATAAATTATGCTTCATGTGGAAAATTAAGATTTTCAGCATCTGTTATCCACCAATATGCTTAATCACTGTACATTTTTCTAGGAAATTTCACTTTCCATCTTTTTCTGTCATTCTTGTCACCCTCCATCCTAACAAAACATTGGTTAAGAGCAAGGAACTAATGTTTTAATCTTTCTTACTTTTTATTTTAAATCCTTTCATTTTTGTTCCGTCTAGTGTACATAAACAGTCTTCTCCTTTCTCAGTTACCAAATGTATGAAATAAATTACCATCCCCTGTCATAGGCAGTGGGAGGTCTGGAAACTTAAATCACATGGTTCTTAGCTCTTCTGCTAAGTCACATCACAGCTTAAGATAGCCATTGATAAGGGCAGGGGTAGGGAAGACCCCACCAGTGCCAGGAAAAGAGAGAAACCAAGTCTCTCTGCCTTCTGATGAACCACGTTGGTTTCTAATTTATATTTTTAGGATGTGTGACTGTAGAGTAACAGTTGCATTGGGCCAGGTCCGTTTGGTTTGAGGAATTATTTGAAGGATCTTCTTCTTCTCAGGTTTTAGGACCTGGACACCTAACAGCAGAAAATACCCTAGCCTCAAGTCAGCATAGGTCCTTTTTTCCAGCTCTTCATTAGGTGTGCATTCTGAAATTTAAAAACTATTTCTAATGTTAAGAACTCCATGTGGTTTCATATTCTAATGTTGCTATGAAATATGTAAGATTTGTTTAGGAAGAGCCTTGATTATCTTAGTGAACCTGTAGAGTGCTTTACCTGACATTTATTGGGTTTGCAAATTGCATAGTTAAATGAATGTGATTATGTTTTTCTTCCAGTTTTCAGGTATAATTGATATATATCACTTTAAGGTGTATCGTGTAGTGATTTGACTTGCATACATCAAGAAATGATTACCACAATAAATTTAGTGAACATCCATCATTTCACATAGATACACAATTAAAGAAGTAGAAAAAAGGTTTTTTTGCTTGTGATGAGAACTATTAGCATTTACTCTCTTCACAACTTTCATATGTAACATACAGTGGCACTGATTATGTTTATCTTGTTGTATATTATATCCATAGTACTTATTTATCTTATAACTGGAAGTTGGCATTTTTTTGACTGCCTTCATCAAACTCCCCTTCACTCTTCCCTTCCTGTGGTAACCACAAATCTGATCTCTGTTTCTCTGTGTTCATTTGTTTATTTGTTTTGAAGTATATTTGACCTAAAACACTGTTAGTTCCCATTATACAATATAGTGATTCAGTATTTCTATACATTTCAAAGAAGTCAGCACCTTATGTCTTGTTATAATCCATCACCATACAAAGATGTTATGTATTAATAACTATATTCCCCACAATACATTTCATCCCTGTGACTCATTTATTGTGCAACTGAAAGTTTGTTCCTCTCAATCTCTCTCATCTATTTCTCTCCTACCCTACAACCCTTCCCCTCTGGCAGCCACCTGTTTGTTCTGCATATCTATGATTCTGTTTCTATTTTGTTATGTTTGTTCATTTGGTTTGTTTTTTAGATTCTACATATAATTGTATAGTATTTGTCTTTCTCTGACTTTTTTCACTTAGCATGACAACCCCCTAGGACTATTCACATTGTCACATGACAAAAAATCACTCTTTCTTATGACTAAGTAATATTCCATTATAGATAGAAGTAATATTCCATTATAGGTAGATAGCTAGATAGACACACACATCTTTATCTCTTCACCTAGTGATAGGCAGTTACATTGCTTCCATATCTTACTATGCTGCAATGAATATAGGGATGCATGTATCTTTTCTAATTAGTGTTTTCATTTTCTTTGGATCAATAACCAGGAGGAGTGGAATTGCTGGATCACATGGTAGTTCTGTTTTTAATTTTTTGAAGAATCTCTATCTTGTTCTCCATAGTGGCTGCACCAGTTTACCTTCCCACTAACAGTGCATGAGGAGTCCCTTTTCATCACATTTTCACCAACACTTGTTAGTTGTTGTCTTTTTGATAACAGACAGTCTTGCAGGTGTGAGGTGAATTTTCATTGTGGTTTTTATTTTGATTTCCCTGACAGTTAGTGATGTGGAGCATCTTTTCATGTGTCTGATATCTGTCTGTATGTCTTCTTTGGAAAAATGTCTACTCAAGTCCTCTATCTCTTTTATAATCAAGTTGTTTGCTTTTTTTGCAGTTGAACTGTGTGAGTTATCTGTGTATTTTGGTTATTAACCCCTAAGTGGGTTTATCATTTTCAGATGTTTTCTCCTGTTCAGTAGGTAGCCTTTTCATTTTGTTGATAATTTCCTTCACTGGGCAAAACCTTTCTGGTTTGACATAGTCCCATTTGTTTTTGTTTCCCTTGTCTGAAGAAACATACTCCCCAAACTATTATTAAGGCCAGTATCAAAGAGTATACTGCCTGTATTTTCTTTAAGAAGTCTTATGGTTTCAGGTCTTACATTTAAGTCTTTAATCCATTTCAAATTTATTATTATACATAATGTGAGAAAGTCTAGTTTGATTCTTTTACATGTAGCAGTTCAATTTTCCAACACCATTTATTGAAGAGGCTGTCTTTTTACCCTTTATTGTTACCTCCTTTGTTGTAAATTAATTGCCATATAGGTGTGGATTCACTTTTCAGTAGTGTATAAAAACTCAACAGATTTCTCTATATTAATTCTGTATCCTGCAACTTTACTGAACTGATATGATTTTAGTAGTTTAGTAGTTTTATTTTGGTGGCATCTTTAGGATTTTCTATGTATGGTATCATATCTTCTGCAAAGAGTGGCAGTTTTAGTACTTCCTTTCCAGTTTGGATTCCTTTCATTTTTTCCTGATTGTCTTTGTATGATTGTTGTGGCTAGGAGTTCCAATATTATACTGAAGAAATGTGGCAAGAATGGGAATCTTTTCCTATTCCTGATCTTAGAGGAAAAGCGTTCAGATTTTCACTGTTGAGTATTGTGTTAGCTGTCGGTTTGTCATATGTCGCCTTTATTACGTTGAGGTATATTCCCTATATGTCCCCTTTGTTGAGAGTTTTTATCATAAATAATGTTGAAATCTGTCAGAAGTTTTTTTCTACATCCATTGAGATGAGCATATCATTTTTATCCTTCAGATTGTTAGTGTGATGTATCATACTGATTTGTAACTATTCCTGGGGTAAATCCCACTTGATCATGATCATTAGTGTATTGCTGGATTTTGTTTGCTAATATTTTCTTGAGGATTTTTGCATCTGCGTTCATCAGTAATATTGGCCTCCAGCTTTCTTTTTTATTTATTTATTTTTCCTTTATTTTTATTAGTTGGAGGCTGATTACTTCACAACATTGCAGTGGGTTTTGTCATACATTGACATGAATCAGCCATGGAGTTACATGTATTCCCCATCCCGATCCCCGCTCCCACCTCCCTCTCCACCCGATTCCTCTGGGTCTTCCCAGTGCACCAGGCCTGAGCACTTGTCTCATGCATCCCACCTGGGCTGGTGATCTGTTTCACTATAGATAATATACATGCTGTTCTCTCGAAACATCCCACCCTCGCCTTCTCCCACAGAGTCCAAAAGTCTGTTCTGTACTTCTGTGTCTCTTTTTCTGTTTTGCATATAGGGTTATCATTCCCATCTTTCTAAATTCCATATATATGTGTTAGTATGCTGTAATGTTCTTTATCTTTCTGGCTTACTTCACTCTGTATAATGGGCTCCAGTTTCATCCATCTCATTAGAACTGATTCAAATGAATTCTTTTTAACGGCTGAGTAATATTCCATGATGTATATATGTACCACAGCTTCCTTATCCATTCGTCTGCTGATTGGCATCTAGGTTGCTGCCATGTCCTGGCTATTATAAACAGTCTCCAGCTTTCTTTTTTGTGGTATCTTTGTCTGGTTTTGGATCAGGGTGATGCTGGCCTTGTAGAATGAGTTGGGAAGTGTCTGTTCCTCTGCAGGTTTTTGAAATAGTTTCAGAAGGATAGGTGTTAACTCTGCAATAAGTATTTGTTAGAATTCACCTGTGAACCCATATTCTGTATGGGTTCTGTATGGGTCCTGTACTTCTGTTTGTTGGGAATTTTTCTTATTACTGATTCAATTTCACTACTGGTAACTGATCTGTTTTGTATGTTTTATTTTCTTGATTCAGTATTGAGAAATTATCCATTTGTTCTAGATTGTCCCATTTTTTGGCATTTAATTATTTGTAGGAATCTCTTATGATCCTTTGTGGTGTTAGTTATAACTTCTCCTTTTTCATTTCTGATTTTATTGATCTGGATCCTCTCTTCTTTTTTTTTTCTGTGATGAATCTGGCTTAAGGTTTATTAATTTTATTTTTTCAATGAGACAGCTCTTCATTTCATTGATCTTTTCTATTGTTTTTGAATCTCTATTTCATTTATTTCTGCTCTGATCTTTATGATTTCTTTCCTTATTCTAACTTTTGCTTGATCTCCTTTTTATAGTTCTTTTACGTGTAAGGTTATGTTGTATTTGAGATTTTTCTCACTTCCTGAAATAGGCTTGTGTTGCTATAAAGCTTCCTCTTAGAATTGTTTTTGCTGCTTCCCATAGATTTTGAGTCACTGTATTTAATTTTCACTTGTCTCCAGGTATTTTTTATTTCCTTTTTTATTTCTTCAGTGATCCTTTATTTAGTAATGTGTTGTTCAGCCTCCATGGATTTGTGTTTTTTGAAGTTTTTAATGTAGTTGATTTCTGGTCTCAACATTGTGTTTGGAAAAGGTCCTTGATATGATTTTAGTCTTTTTAAATTTACTGAGACTTCTTTTGTTGCCTAGCATATGATCTATCCTAGAGATTATTCCATGTGCTCTTGAAAAGAATGTATTTTCTACTACTTTTGGATGGAATGTTTATACATATGTGTGCATAAACATTTAAATTTTTATAAAATTAAAAAATATGTATAAAATCTATCTGATCTAATAATATAGTTTAAGGCCAGTGTCTCCTTATTGATTTTATGTTTCAATGATCTGTCCATTGATGTAAGTCCCCTAGGCCTTTGGTGTTACTGTCAGTTACTCCCTTTATGTCTGTTTATATTTACTTCATGTATTTAGCTGCCCCTATGTTGGTTGCATGGGCTTCCCAGGTGGTACATTGGTAAAGAATCTGCCTGCCAATGTAGGAGACACAGCAGACTCAGATTTGACCCCTGGGTTGGGAAGATGCTCTGGAGTAGAAAATGGCAACCTGCTCCAATATTCTTACCTGGAAAATTCCATGGACAAGAAAGCCCAGAGGGCTACAATCCATGGCCTTGCAAAGAGTTGGACATGACTGAATGACTGAGCGCACACACACACACATACATGTTGGGTACATATATTTTTACAATTGTCATATTTTCTTCATTAATCAATCCCTTGATTAGTATGTAATATTTTTCTTTGTCTCTTATAACTGTGTTTATTTTCAAGTGTGTTTTGTCTCACATAAGTATTTCTACCCTGGCTTTTCATTTCTATTTACATAGAATACATTTTTCCAGCCCCTCACTTTCGGTCTGTGTATCTTTATGTCTAAAGTAATTATTATTAATGTCAAATTTATGTTTCTCAACCTTTTAAATGTCTTCTGGAACTTTTGGTTTACTGAGTTCTCATATCATTTTTAAGCTCTGGAAAAAAATAGCTTCCAAATGAGTTTTGATAAAGTTTCTTCATGTTTAAATTTCCGGTAACGTTCATGAATTCGAATGTGATGCCTGAGATGTATCACGTGTCTGATAGTAGAGGAATGCATTGGACACTCCAAATGTTTAACTTAAAATCATATCTTAGGCTTATTATTTAGGATGCCATCTGTAATCCCACTGTTGATCACTAAGAAAGTATGAACCTCTCAATGGAATGTTGACCTCAGAAGAGCTGAAAAGTTTTGATACTACAGAATCTCTCACATTCATCTTGAAAATAATTTTCATATGTTGTCACATAATGTTCATAAGTGTAAAAGTCATATATTAAACCGAAAAACATCTGGTAATGTGAAACTGATAAAGAAGAAAATAAACCGGTTTGAGTTTCTTTTCTCTAACCCTTAAACTTTCACTCAGGTTAATATGTTGCACAGTTAAACTATAGCCATTTTAAAGCTTCTATTCCTGGTCTGGTATTCTGTACTGAAGTGACACATCAAATAAAGAGGACCAGCAAAGCTCAGTTAACTATGGTTTCTTCAGAATTGACAATTAGAGTATAATGAAATCAGCCAAAGCAAACGAAATGGTAACTCTGAAAAGAAATCAATTGAGTTCATCAAAGTCATTTAGACCCAACTTAAGGTAAGTCTCTTGACCTCCCTTGCTCTCAGTTTTCCCATCTGTGAAATTGGAAATTTGATCTAGAGGATCCCTAAGGTCACTTCCGGCTCTAAAGTTCCATGATAATAATAGGTGACATTTACTTTTTAATTACAAATGGTCCAGAAAGGTACGTAAAGCTAAACTTTCTCCAGTTAGTGCCGCACCCTGCTTGGACATTGGTGTGGTTGAAAGTTTCAGCTTTATTTCTTATTTCTTCATACGCTGACCCCATGGACATCAATAGACCTTTTGGGAGAGGGTGAGTAAAGCTTTATCTGTAAACCTCTGTTTTGAGAGACTTCCATATCTTAATAGTTGCCCTCACTTTGATCATTTGGAGCCTGGTATATCTTTTGTCCTTCCCTTTTCTTCTCTTGCATCTGTTCTGTGTCTGGTGCCACGTAGATTCTCTGGCTGCACTTTCCTCCGTCCCCTCCGAAGCGCAGATCTCAGATCCGTTTGCACCAGAACCTACTCCTCCTGCTACAACTGCTGAATCTGCAGCTGCTGCAACCCCTGCCTCAACCACCACAACTGTCGCTGCCGTCCCTGCTGACGTCGATCTCTTTGGAGGTTAGTCAGTCACGTCCCTCTCCTTTCACTTTCCTTCCAGGATTACTAAAATTACCGTAGTATGAAGATGTTTAAAATATTTTACACGATAGAACAGTATGACACAACTTTTAGGTACTTTTTAAATGTTTATCCATATGTATCTTTGCTCAGTTTGTCAACTTCATTTAATTTTCGTGGTTTTAGAGCACAAGTTGCAATGCTTTGGACCTATTTTATTTTCTGTTTTTTTGCAAAGTTAGGATTTAAGTCACTATTAGGACTCTTGTCCCATATATGGGTTCCAGCCCTGCAGTATCTGTAAAGGTGGTCTCAGATCCTTCTATCCTTCCATATTTAGGATTGGGTTTTTGGAATTTCTTTTTAGATTTGAACTAGCTGAGAAGGAAAAAAATATTTGGGGACTATGGGAGGAGGAATTCTGGTCTAAGTTATTTTTAAAGTTTTAAGACAAAAAGTCCTCTAAAAGTTCAGACCTAGAGGTCTCTGAAACGTTTAAGGACATCCATTTTTGCAACCTTAAGCTTGTTCTTTGCAAGCAAAGATTTGGATTATCTTTGGCTTCAGAACTTTGAGAGATCACTGGAGTCAGTATTTGTGATGCTGATTGAAAACAGGTTTATATCAGACTTTGAAATGATAGTCTGAAAATATTTTTTTTCCATGCAAATCTAAGTTCTGACAGAGTTGATTTACAGCTGTAAGCCTGATTCAGATATCCTAGGCTCTACCAGTATAACATGCCTGGACCCAATGAACCATCTGAAGCCACTTTATTTACATCTTCCCATCTTGAGTCGTGCTTATGTCCAAACCTGGAGAAGTGCTCATTTTAGATGTGTACATTGAATAGTGTTATAATCATCATAGTTTTGTGTTTCTCCATTTCAACATAACATCTTTCCCAGGGCATTTTGAGAATATGGTAAAGAAATCAGAGGATGCCAAAGAAAAAGAACGGTGTCTAAGACAAGGAATCCTCAGCTTGATACTGCATTTTTGCCTCTGTTTCATGTGAGGCAATTTGCTGCTGCCTTGCTGCATGCTATTACAGAAAAAATCTGCTTTTATTAAAAAAAAAAGTAGAAGGGATTTTCAGATTCTTAAATAATTTATTATAAAGAATTATTTGCCAGAGAAAGTTAGTTTTCCAGTTATGCCTCTATAACTTTTGAGACCAGAAATTAGAGTTTTAGTTTACATTTATAAAATCAACTTCTTCATCCCCTCCTTCTTCCCCCATGATTGGTCTTCAGTATGGATGGTTTCTCATAGGCTTATGTTAACAGGAAAATTGAAGAAAAATAAGAGCAGGGTGGTAACAATTTTGTATGTAAACATTTCTGTTCCTTTAGCTATTTAGATTTTTGTTTTTCAGTCCATTTAAAGGAGCTTAATTGCCTATAAGAAGTCAGTCAACTCCATCTTGCTTCTCTCCTGGTCCTCTAAAGCCTAAGATATTTCCTGTAAATATTCTTTGTGCCATTATGCTGTTTGTGTTGATCATTACTGCTTTGATGACATCCATCAAGCAGAAGAATCTGTGTGTTTGGAAATATTTTTATGATGTCATTCTTTCTCCCTGCAATACAAGTTTAAAAGGTCAGTACTGTAGCAAATCATATTACTTAATGCCAAAGAATGGAAGCTCTTCTCTAATTTCACCAATGTCCTTTCTAGTCAAATGGCTGGAGGCTGAGGCGATGAGTACCTCTGCAAATCTCATTACAATTACTTTTACTAATCTTTCTAATTCTGTAAACTGTCTCCTGGCCACTGGTAGCTATAAAATCTCTAACCTTTATGTTCATAAATTTATGTGTTTCACTGTATGTTTTATGTTAGTAGTTTTCAGTGATATCCCCTTGTTTCTTTCATGTTCTTCATGGCTTTATAAGAAATCATTTAGAGGTAGGACTTTAAATTAAAATTCAAACTAAAATCTCTCCAGTCATGTTGTGTGGCCATTTAAAAAAAATATATCTTTAAAATGGTCAAGTGGTAGAACTTTTGAATAATAAGAGCATCAGTTATTTCACATATATGACTTTAAAATATGCCCCTATGAGGTTTTATGTAACATGGCTATCAGGATTAAATAGACTTTAGAAATAGGATTAATGCATTTTAAAATGGCTAATTTTTTAATTTTCAGGAATATGAAATATTAAACATTAAAATTTTCTGTGCATTTTAGTCTTATATTTTCATTACAGATTTGAAAAGTAGGGTCTATCTGTTATTTTAAAATACTCAGATTGATACCTACATAATGTTTTAGTCATTTCAGTGTAAGTCATTAATAACATTTTTTAAGAAACATTATATTTGCTAAATGCTTTATTTTTTTAAAAGGAACTTTTAAAAAAATAAAATCTGTCTTCTCTGGTCAGGCAGAACAGGACTGCAAGGCAGTGTTGCACTTGAAAAAATTAATAAAACAGATATTGAGAGAAAACAAAAAATTTTAAAACATTGTTTTTCATTGATGTAAACTTTAGTAACAACATACTAGTTTTTTTTTTAACAACACAGTGTTTTTCTAAGCAGTGCCATGCTAAATTGATGCTAATTCCTTTTGCATTTGCCAGGATCCCCTTTCAGTCAACTGTGTTAGTTGGTGAGCATCCTGCGTGAAGATGGTAGGCTGTGAGCACAGAACCAAGTGGCTGGAAAACCAAAGAACTTGCTTCCCAAGCCTGACCTCATTTGTAGAGGCTGCTTAACAAACTAAGTTAACTAACCTTCCTTAAAATCAATACTTAAGTATAAGCCCTCACAACTAGACTTAATGGAACAACGTTAAAATCTGAGACCTTTGGGAAAGAAAATGAAATGGTGGTGGCTTTTGGGCTCAAGATGTTGAGAATGATTGAAACCTTTGAGCCACGTATGTGATTTAAAGACGGCTTATGTGGCTGGAGAAGACAAGGAGGAATAGTTCAGCCTGGGGAGGACAAGAGCAGTAAGAAATGTTCACATAGGAAGTCAGGCACATAATAAAAATTTAGGGGAAAATTCTTCCTATGTTGCCAGAAGGAAGAGAAGGCTAGTCTGCACAGTATCTGAGAGACTGGTTTTCTGGGTAAGACTGGACCGAGTCCATAACTGTAGAAAAGCAGGAACACACATTTCCTAGAAATAGCAGGGGTTGGTTGGTAATTGGCAGAATGTAGACATGAACTGTGAGTGGGTAACAACAGAAAGAGAACTAGATTGGAGGTGGTTTTAGCTTTCAATGCTAGAAGGATAATTCTGCCATCGATTATGAAAGAAAGCTGGGTAGCTAAGAAGTTTTATTGTTTTTTAAAAAACAACATCATAATTGCTTTATTATCTCTCACAGTCTCACAGTCTTGGGGGTCTGCTGAACCCAGCTGGACAGTTCTCTCTCTCTTTCATGGCTATAGTCATACAGTGGCTGTGGGGTTGGGATCATCCAGTCTCATTCATTCACATCTCCATCTCCTGTGCTGGGAGGACTTAAAAGCCACAGGCTGGAGCAGCTGGGGGTCCTTTGTTTAAGAGCAGTTTTGACAGTAGTAGATGAGTTAAGCTTATAATGTTTAGTTTCAGAGAAACATTAAAAGGAGATGTCTTGCTGACAGGGGAAAAATTAAAAAACCACCTTTCCTGAAGATATAGCTATAAATATGGGTTTCATCTGCTTACACAGAAGTGATCATTAAAGAGGCACACCCATGAATACTTGTTTGAACTCAGCACTGATGTAGAAAGAAAGAAAGAAAGTGAAGTTGCTCAGTCGTGTCCAACTCTTTGGGACCCCGTGGACTGTAGCCTACCAGGTTCCTCTGTCCATGGGATTTTCCCAGCAAGAGTACTGGAGTGGGTTGCCATTTCCTTCTCCAGGGGATCTTCCCAACCCAGGGATCGAACCCAGGTCTCCGTCATTGTAGGCAGACGCTTTATCGTCTGAGCCACCAGGGAAGCCAGCAGCACTGATATAACTGATCTTAATTCAGCCCTACGAGGAGGGAACAGTATAGTAGAAAGTGGCACAGTTTATCACAGAAGAGTGGTTAACCACACAAACTTCAGTCAGACAGCTTACAGCCAAATCCTGACTCCGCCATTTGCCAAACCTTGGGCAAATCCTCAGAGTTTACAAGTTTCCATTCTCTTATCTACAAAGTGGAGATGATAGAACTTACATCCCAAGAGAGTTGTAGGAATTAAATGTAATAATGCCAATGAAATATTTACATAGTGACTGGCACACCAATAGTGACTGCTATTACTGCTTCTATTGCTTCCAATCACACTATCCTCAGTTCCAGATTTTATAAGAATCAAAAGAAAGAAAACAGACCTGACTCACAGCAAAATATTTTCAACAGCCCATGGGATTGCAGAGTCAGACACGACTTAGTGACTAAACAACAACAAACCTTCTCTTAGATTGTTGGCCCCAGTTCTTAGTGCTTTCATGTTTCCCTAAGTCTTCTGTGATAGTATCCTTAACATGGCACCTGGGGAGGCTGTCTGTCCTATCTTCAAGTGTGTTTTTCATATGCCATTGTTGTTATTCACCATCTCCCTTGACTGCCCCCTACCAGAACGTGTTCCCTCAGTGTAGCTGTGAGAAGCAATCAAATCAAGCTGTAACATATGATTGTCCTCTTGTCCATTCCAGGGATATTGGTGTTTTTGTAAAAAACCTTTTAACCCACATGAGTCTCTAATGTTTAATGTTTGTTAATTCTGGGTTTCAGGATGACACCATAGTGTGTCTCATACTCAGATCCATTTGAAACACTCTGGGTTAAACTGAGAAACAAGTATCTTGACTGTAGGATTTCCTACCACTTACTAGATCAGGTAAATCTCTGAGAAAGGGGAAATACTCGGTAGCATTTTGTTTGACAAATTCTTAATGGCTGGAGGAGCAGTGTTCTAGGGAAGGCTGGTAAGTATTGCAGAAGGCAGCAGTTTAGGATATAAGTCTAGCAGGTAAGTGGCAGGTATTTTTTGGTCCCCACTTTCTGGGAATTTCTTCTAGGCAGGTTGTATTTATGATAACTTCACTCCTTTTGTACTTTGGAATGAAAGGGTTTCTTTGAAAACTCTAGGTAAAACTAATTTTACCATAATTAACATGGTGTGTTGACAGAAACAAATTGGGATCCTTTGCACACATCAGCCATTTATAAATTGGGCATTTATAAATGGAGGCTGCCTGTGTGTTAATGGATCTACTGTATATTATTATAATTTACTGTAAACAGTTACATACTTGTAGTTTCAAAACATGAAACTATGTTTTTAGTTCATTGAAAACAGGTAATTTTCCACATAACTAGAGCAATGCAGTATTTGAAAATAGCCATAAATTTAAGTCAAAATAAAGGCATTATGGCATCATCGCCTAATTTTTTTTTCTTTAGTTCTTTAAAGCAAATCCTTGATTGTGTCTGAAAATGTTTCTTGGAGATAATGAAAGTTTAACTTATGAATATTTAATATATGTCATGTTAACAGTGCAATTTTGCCTAGACTATAAAATAAAGTTTAAATTTAAATGGTTTATGTCATTGTATATTTAATTTTATTGGCATTAAAGAGGACCTCCATGCTTGCTAGAAACCATGAGTCAGAGACATCGTAGTAACATAGTATATAAATAATGAAAGCTCAATGTCTCGAACTGCCTAAGAAAGTAATTTTTGTGTTTTAATTTTTGCATCCATTACTTTCTAGTGATGCATAAAACATGCTTCTCAGAGCCCTTATACAATGAGAATCCTGTTACCCTGTGGATCCTCACGGTCTCAGCAGGCTCCACACTGCACCACTTTGCATGTAACCAACATGAAGGGGCGCCGGGAGTCATTGTTCTGTGACTGTCAGTAGTGCATGGGCCGTCAAAATGCATTTTTAAGAATTCATGTTGTATAAGGGAGCCTTCTTTGCAATTTAACTTGGTTCTTTTACTGTATTTTTCTTCTCTTTTTATCCCTTTCATTTCTTTTGTTTTAAAACCTGCACCCAAGATGCCTTTGCAGCTTCTCCCGGGGAGGCCCCTACAGCATCCGAAGGGGCCACTGCGCCGGCCCCCCCAACCCCCGTAGCAGCGGCACTTGACGCTTGTTCAGGAAATGGTGGGTTTCCAGTCCTGAGCCCGTCTGTTGTCGTTTTGTCCTGATGTGAAACCCCCGTAGCTAGACATAGCCCTCTGTGTTTCTAATTTTACTTTCTTCTGAGCATAAAATACCACTCCTCCTAACAGAATGAGGAATGCTGACACTTAAAACATTAAGAAAACGAAGGGCATACTTATCAAAATTGACAATTTCTCAAGATTGACAATTTTTGTCACTGCAAGTATGCTGTCTTAATGTTTTTGTTCCCCTCTAATGTTACTGATGGACTTCCCTGTTGGCTTAGTGGTAAAGAATCTGCCTGAAATGCAGGAGACACGGGTTTGATTCCTGGGTTGAGAAGATCCCTTGGAGAAGGAAATGGCAACCCACTCTAGTATTCTTGCCTGGGATGGACCCCATGGACAGGGGAGCCTGACGGGCTATAGTCCATGGGGTTGTAAAAGAGTCCGACATGACTTAGCAACTCAACAACCACCATAAATGCTACCAATGTATTGTACTCTTTTTGTAACACTGAATTCCAATATACAGGCATGTTTTCATGAATCTTCCAAGCTACCAAGTTGACCAGATTAAGTGAGCGTTTAAAAAATAACAATCTCCAATCCTAGACTGTAGTCTAACCTGACAAACACTTGGAAGTGTTTCAGTTTCTGAATTCGTGGTACCAGCTAAATTTTCTTTTCTCTTTAGAAGAACATGCTAATCACTGACCACCACCACCACCACCACCCCCCACCTAGTAGGGTAGTAGCTCAAAGCAAGCAGTGTAATGCCTCGCCAGCAGCTAATGTGTAGCCAGCAGCTAATGCCTAGCAAGCAGCCGAAAGCCTAGCTAGCGTGTGGATATCTGCGCCAGGTGCCTTGGTCCCCGTAGTTACGGCGCTGCTCTCTTGCCCGTTCCCTTACTGATGCTGCGTGTGTGTCTCCACTTTCCTTTCCCCAAGACCCCTTTGCCCCGTCTGAAGGCAGCGCAGAGGCTGCGCCCGAGCTGGACCTCTTTGCCATGAAGCCACCCGAGACCAGTGTTCCGGTAGTCACCCCCACAGCTAGCGCAGCCCCTCCGGTTCCCGCCACCGCCCCTTCTCCTGCTCCCGCCGCCGCGGCCGCCGCCGCCGCCTCCGCCGCCGCCGCCGCAGCTACCACCACCTCCGCCGCCGCCGCCGCCGCTCCTCCTGCTCTAGATATCTTTGGTGGTAATGTTTTTGTTGTCATTGTCGATGTCACTGAACTCTTGCCGCCCGGTGGATTGTATTCCGGTCCCTGCGGTGTCCTGCATACGCAAAACTCTTGACTGCATGATGTCTGTGTCATCAAATGGTTCTCCAGCAACCATTTGCAGCTCATTTCAGAACTCTTCCAAAAAGTGCTCGCCCACAGCTGGAAAGTGTGGCGGGTTCCTCCAGCTGAGTAAAGGCATGTGTGTTCTTGGTCTTAGATTTGTTTGAGTCTGCTCCTGAAGTCGCCCCCGCGCCTAAGCCAGAGGCTGCTCCTAGCATAGACCTGTTCGGGACAGGTAAAGCCAAAGCCCCCTCTCTTTACGTGAGTTTGCCTCGATGTTTTCATGACAAAACCCTTGGCCCACCCCTGTGATGATGCACTTGTTAGATTTCTGACTGTGATTTCAGCTCTCTACTCACTTCTGCTTGGTTTTGGTTTGTTTCACTCTGGGAAGATGCTTTCTCCTCTCCACCACAAGGGGCCTCTCCTGTGCCTGAGAGCTCTCTCACTGCTGACCTCCTATCCGGTGAGTGCTTCTCCCAAGGTCAAGCCTTCCTAGATGTCTTAGTGGTGGGGGTGGGGAGTGGGGGGTATGTGTGGAGAGACAGATGTGAAAATATGAAGGTTGTCTTGAGTTCTTTTACACTCAAAATTCACTGGGAAAAAAAAAAAAAATTCTCATTTTTTGTCCATCCCCAATTGATGACCCCCTATATTTCAAATCTACTACCAAGTGGAAAGAGAAAAACTCTTTTTCACACTACATCCTGTGACCTCAGGGAGTCAAGTTTTATTTTCTTCTGTGAAGTATGTATTTTTAAATCTGTTGGCTTTTACTTAGCTGTTAAGACTGTCTAACTTAAGAGGATAGATCTTCCTGCTATTCAACATGAAATCTCAGAAAGCGATTTGTCGAGGCTCAGGGTTCCATTTTCCTTTGGGTGACGTACGCTTTGTCCTGTTCTGTGCTTTGCTGCAGTGGATACGTTTGTAGCACCATCTCCTGCAACCACTGCCTCGCCAGCAAAAGTGGATTCTTCAGGTGTGATAGACCTTTTTGGGGGTGCGTATCTCTCCTCCTTCAACACTCACAAAATCCTCCCCCCCCCCCCAGAATAGTTTTGAGATCTTGTACTTCATTGTACTTCATTTTTTTTCTTTTGACTATGTGAAGTTATTTTCATCTTTTAAATGTGAACTTACATTTTTAAGATCTTTCCATTTCTTTGTCATCATCCTCTTCACCCTCATCAGCTCATCCTAATTTTTAGTGCATGCCCTAACAAAACCAGATGATTTTTCATTTGCAGTCTTGTGTTTTTAACTTTTCATTCATCCTAATGTAGAATCAACTGATTGGAATTTCCTGCTACTGCTCTTCCTTGGTGGTCCTGATCTGTCGGCTAAATCAGTGTTTCCAAGTTCTTTAAAGCAATATAAACATAGATAATTTGGAATTGAAAAAAGATAAGCCAGTCACAATTGAAAGCGCAAGCTCTAGATGTCATGCATTATTCCATAGGGTTTATTTATGTTGAGTTTAATGTTCCTAAATCCTCCCTGAGAACTAGAAGATGTTTCACTGACTTAAATGCATTTTTCTTTTCCTGTATGCTATTGGAAGAAAGGCAGATGTACTGAATTAACTCTAGAACTACTCATTTGGATGATACAGTCAGTGTCTTCTGTTAGCAGTAAATTTATTGGGAAAAGTCCAAGTTTGGACTGATTTCTTTATGAATTTCCATAAATGTGTGTGCTGTGGGCTAAAATACCATCCTTAGCAAGTGAAACCCACATTGAGTAGTTAGGATACATTGGTGCATTATGGTGACTGCCATGAAAGGAATATGAGAGGTACAGTGGTGTCGCAGTTTGTGACATTCAGAGGTTCAAAACCTGTGGCAAAATCATTAAACTTTGATGCAAGTAGGGCAGCTGCTGCTTGAATGAAGTTTGTTAAATTTTGTTTACTAGAGTTCTAAGTGGGAGGGGATTCTTGGCTTTAAGCAAAAAGTTTTAAAACATTGATCCTGTTTTGACAGATTATAGGATTTAGCCTTAAAAAAAAAAAAGAAGAAAAATAATTTTCTTACTCTTACAAAGAGGTGTTAATTGTAAATATCCTAGAACTCTTCTTTTGAGAGAATGAACTGGTCAGAGCATAATTCAATCCATTCAGTCATTTCACATATCCACAGGTGACAACCTTACCACAGAGTGTCATATCTGTGCATTTCTCAGCAAATCACTTCCCTTACTTACTGTTTACACTTTTTTACTTTTTTGCTGCATAATGGATAATGGGTAGATGCATTCGGAAGTAGTGCTTCTGAACCCCAACCTGCACCTCAGGCTGCTTCTAGCTCGTCAGCATCGGCAGACCTACTAGCTGGTAATTAATTGCATTAAAATAAAATAGTATTTTATGAAAGTTAAGTTTGGCTGTATTTTTATAAGTAACAGATAATATATAAATTTCAAGGTGCATGTCTTCTTTTCCTTTTAGACATGAAATTGAAAAACAAGGCATTGTATAATAGAAAGTTGATTATTTCCCAGGAGTTGATGAAATTGGTCTTAAAATCACATCTGTATGCAAGCCACCCCTGCAGCTCATTAGATGCCTTACTTTAAGTTAGCATGTTTCTTTTTTTATTAAAGAAGTAATATGCTTAATTCAGCAATTTTTATCTTGTATTGTCTTTTTTTTTTTTTTTTTTTTTTTGAGGATTTCTGGGGAAAGGTACCATGATATTTGACCGTTAGTTCTGTAATATGTGAATACTCTAAGAGAAGCTTTTCTGCATTTCCATCATTGGTTAGATTTTTTTTCCCTCTTTTTTTTATTGGAATATAATTGCTTTACAGTGTTTTTTGAGTGAATAAAATTATATGTAAATACCAAGGGAAATGCAATAAAGATATAGCATAACTAAATGTTAAAAATTATTTTTAGAGATTTTAAACTAAAAATTAAGGAGCATCTCAAAATTGCGGAGAAAGCGCTATCAAAAATTAGTATGTGAGTTCTCGTGCCTCGCGATGTTTCTGCCTCACCTTGCGAGACCAGTGGCTTTACTTGCGCCCGTTGCATGTTGGGAACGGCAGTTCGTCAGACTGGCTACATCTTCACGAGATGCCGGAGCTCAGGTGGTAAGTTCTGGTCCGGTCCGGCTTCAGACGAGCCACTGCGTTCCACGATGACAGACGTGCCACACTCTGGTCGCCGTTAGGCATGCGTGACAGGCTTTCAGAGCGACTAAGGACACAATCCTAAAACCTACGACTTCTCACTTGTGACTCGTGCTGCTCATGGACCGGCTGTCTTCGTTCCTCTTCTCCCCACCCCGAAAGTTTGAGCTTACTGTTGTCAGGCCCCTGGGCAAACGGTGTGTGAGATGGGACGGTCTCAAAGGACAAGCGAGATGTCTACTACCGCCTAGCCAAGGAGAATGGCTGGCGCGCCCGCAGTGCCTTCAAGATGTTACAACTTGATGAGGAATTCCTGCTCTTCCAAGGCGTGACGCGGGCGGTTGACCTGTGTGCGGCCCCAGGCAGCTGGAGCCAAGTGCTGAGCCAGAAGATTGGGGGCCAGGGTTCTGGCCATGTGGTGACTGTGGACCTTCAGGCAATGGCTCCACTACCAGGCGTGTTACAGATCCAGGGGGATATCACCCAGCTGTCCACTGCCAAAGAGATCATCCAGCACTTTGAAGACTGCCCCGCGGACCTAGTGCTGTGTGACGGGGCTGCTGATGTAACTGGCCTCCACGATGTTGATGAGTACATGCAGGCCCAGCTCCTCCTAGCTGCTCTGAACCTTGCTACGCACGTCTTGAAGCCAGGGGGCTGCTTTGTGGCCAAGATCTTCCAAGGCCAGGATGTGACACTGATCTACAGCCAGCTGCGTGTCTTCTGCTCCAGCATGCTATGTGCCAAGCCCAGGAGCAGCCGGAATTCCAGCATCTAGGCCTTTGCTGTCTGTAAGGATTACGACCCCCCTGAGGGCTTCCTGCCGGACCTGACCAAACCCTTGCTGGATCACTCTTACAGTTTCAACCAATTGGATGGCCCCAATCACATCATTGTGCCATTTGTGACCTCTGGGGCCCTGAGCACCTATGATTCAGACCGCAGTTACCCACTGGACCTAGAGGAGGGCTCAGAATACAAGTACACTCCACCCAGGCAGCCCCCAATCTCACCACCCTACCAGGAGGCCTGCACATTGAAGAAGAAAGGGAAGCTCGCCATGGAGATCTGCCCCCAGGACTGCCCCATGAGTACAGCGGAAGGGTTGCCCCAGTCCCTGGCTGCTCCACAGCGCAAGACCCTGCAGCCCTCTGAGGTGGAAGACAGTGGAGTAAATTATTCATTTTAACATGTTAAGTTAGCTGACAGTCTGATAAGGACTGGGAAGCTGATTGCAGTCAGAAAAACCAGAACTTGAGTTGATGAACTTGTTTTCAAGTATCTCCTCAACGGTTCTGAACATATAAGCTCCAAGTGGGAACCATGAATAGGAGGAAAGAAACATCTTGGAATGTCCATCTTCACTACAGAGGGGATTCTTAAGTGGGGGTCTTGCTTCTCTAAATCTTTCCAGCCATGGGTCCCAAATATGTCCAGAACTCACCCTGAAAGCAGGGCTTCTTAACCATGGGTAGAAGGCAGGGGTATCTGTGAACTTGATGGAGGGAAATATTACATCTTTATTTTTCACTAACTGAAATTTTAGCTTTACTCCAGAATCTGAATGCTGGCAGCAAATTAGTATTGTAAAATTAATTTTACAATAGTAAAAGCAGTGTCTGCAACTTTTCCACCAACAGAGATCACAATTACTTGTTTAGTGTTATGTTGTAGTTGTTGCAGACATCTTGAAATACTGTTCACTTTGGTCACTACTTTGAATAAGATCTTTTTTTTTGATTAAAGGATAATTGCTTTGAAGAATTTTATGGTTTTCTGATGTACAACAGAGATCAGCCATAGGTGCGCCCAGGTCCCCTCCCTTCAGGGCCTCCCTCCAGCTCCCTCTGCATCGCCCCCCTGTCACAGCAATTGTCACAGGGCCCCTGTTTGAGTCCCCTGGGTCATACCGCAGGTTCCCGTTGGCTGTCTGTTTTACATGTGGTATTGTAGGTTTCCATATTGCTCTCTGTGTACGTCTCACCCTGTCCCTCCTCCACTCCCCCATGTCCATGGGTCTGTTCTCTGTGTCTCTTCTCCATTGCTTCCCTGAAAGTGAGTTTATCAGTACCATCTTTTTGGATTCCATATATGTGTGTCAGTATATGATGTTTGTATTTCTCTTTCTGGCTTACTTCACTCTGTGCGATGGACTCTAGGTTTGTCCAACTCATTGGACTGACTCAGATGCGTTTCTTTTTATGACTGATGGTATTCCGTTGTATATATGTACCACAGCCTCTTTTCCCATTCATCTGTGAATGGACATCTAGGTTGCTTCCATGTTCTAGCTATTGTAAATAGTGCTGCAGTGAACAGTGGGGTACATGTGTCTTTTTCAGTTTTAGTTTCCTCAGGGTATATGCTTAGAAGTGGGATTGCTGAGTCATATGGTGGTTTAGTTCCTAGCTTTTTAAGGGATCTCCATACCATCTTCCATAGTGGCTGTATCAGTTTACATTCCTATTTACATTCCTACCAGCAGTGCAAGAGGGTTCCCTTTTCTCCACATCCTCTCTGGCATGCATTGTTTGTAGACTTTTTGACGATGGCCATTCTGACTGGTGTGAAGTGGTATCTCATTCTAGTTTTCATTTGCATTTCTCTAATGGTGAGTGATGTTCAGCATCTTTTCATGTGTTTCTTCGTCATCTGTGTGTCTTCTTTGGAGAAATGCCTTTTTATTTCTTGTTCCCACTCTTTGATTGAGCTGTTTGTTTTTCTGATTTTGAGTTGTATGAGCTGCTTATATATTTTGGAAATTAATTCTTTGTCAGTTGTTTCATTTAGTATTATTTTCTCCCATCCTGTTCAGTTCAGTTGCTCAATTGTGTCCAACTCTTTGAGACCCCATGGACTGAAGCATGCCAGGCTTCCCTGCCCATCACCGACTCCTGGAGCTTGCTCAAACTCATGTTCATCGAGTCAGCGATGCCATCCAACCATCTCATCCTCTGTCGTCCCCTTCTCCTCCTGCCTTCAACCTTTCCCAGCATCAGGGTCTTTTCAAAGAAGTCAGTTCTTTGCATCAGGTGGCCAAAGTATTGGAGTTTCAGCTTCAGCATCAGTCCTTCCAATGAATATTTAGTACTGATTTCCTGTCAGACTGACTGGTTTGATCTCCTTGCAGTCTAAGGGACTCTCAAGAGTCTTCTCCAACACCACAGTTCAAAAACATCAATTCTTCAGCACTCAGCTTTCTTTTTTTTTGTTTGTTTGTTTTTTGTTTTGTTTTTCAGGACTTTTTATTTTTAATCTTTGTCTGTATTGCACACTGCCTTGAACAGGGTTCAGAAACTGGCCTATACAGTCACCAGGTTTGTGAATAAGCTTTCTTTTTTTTTTTTTTCCCTTTATTTATTTATTCAGTGGGTTTTGTCATACATTGATATGAATCAGCCATAGATTTACATGTATTCCCCATCCCGATCCCCCCTCCCACCTCCCTCTCCACCCGATTGCTCAGCACTCAGCTTTCTTTATAGTCCAACTCTCACATCCATATGTGACTACTGGAAAGATCACAGCTTTGACTAGATGGGCCTTTGTCGGCAAAGTAATGTCTCTCCTTTTTAATATGCTTTCTAGGTTGGTCATAGCTTTTCTTCTCCCATTCTGAGGGTTGTCTTTTCACATTGTTTTTAGTGAATAAGATCTTATAATTTGATGTACTAATAAAAAAGTTCATATATTGTAGCACCCCCAAAAAAGATTTAAGTGTGTAATTTAAAACCCAAAAACAAAGACTAAATGGATAATCTCTTGAAAGGACACATATCCCAGAAAAACTAGTTATTTTTCATTTAATTTACTTCTAGAGCTATGACATAATTGCAATTCCAGAATTGAACTGTGAATAAAATATCATCTTAGTCACCTCCTTGAGTAAAAATTTCAGGTTCTATTTGGTATACCCAGTGTGGTGAAACTAGAGAACTTTCTAGAACTTTCTGTGTCCAAGGAGGACAAGCTAACAGAATAAATCTCTCCAAGTCATTGAGGTTGCTGGTGGGATACAGGTATCACACACATCTCAGACAGTCTGGCTGGAAACTTGAGAGTTATTATAACAAATGAAATGTTATTTCTCCCAGTGAAGAGTAAAACCGTCAAATTCCTCTCATGAGATATCAGCTGAAGATACAGGTGTTTGAAAGATGGAGACAGCTTCCTGGATGGCCATGTAAAAATGGACTATTAAGGGAAGTTAGGTATGTTGAGGGATATGCCTGACTTCTGAGGTTGACATCAAACAGGAAAAGCATTTTCTTCCATAACAGACAACTCTGGTGTGACTGCACCATAATCTGTACTAGCATAGGACTGTGCCTGTTCCTAGTTTTAATTCCACGGGTATGGGAGAATAATGTCCTGCAGTAAGAGGGAGACCTTTCATAGTTTCGCATTTTCTGTTAACCACATGGCACAGGTCGATTTAGCAGGGCCATGGAAGTCCTTGAACTGATTTAAAACATAAAAATTTTCAGCGTGCAATTAATAACAGTTCCCACTAACTGGTATGGTCTATAGAGGACCAATCATTTCATCTTCTCTGGGGGTCAGAAACAAAATTGTCAGGCAGAAGGTTCTCAGGCTGTTATTCTTAGAAATATTGACTCTCTCAAATTGATCTCAGTAAATGGACTTAATAACTGTACCACTGAGAATAAAGGAAATGACAGCATCTTTAACATAATAGAGCACATGTGAGTGTGGGGAAATATGTGTGGGAGTGTATTTATCTACCAATAATTTTAACATGGTACTCCCTCGACCTAAGTGATGTGTGTAGATGATGACTGTCAGTTTTGGTATGTCTCTATTAATAGAACTTCCATTAAGTGTGTATGCCATTCCCCTGTAGAGAGATACATTCATAAGACTGATCATCTGTGATAAAAGGCAGTATGTCTTTAGCTGGTGATTCCGTTGTAGGACAGCTCAAACATGTCTGCAGGACATCTGAAACATATATTAATAGGCAGGAAGCCTAGTAGTTATTACTTTATTTCAGTTGCACAGACTTTCTTAATATAATTCAGAACCAAAGAGAAAGAAAGAGTCATCATTAGTGGTCTCTTACTCCTTACCTCTATTCCAAGTCTCTAAAACTTTTCACTTAACAGGAGTTCTCCAAACTCCTTGTTAATGTCTATCATTTTCCTGCTGAACTCTTCCTTTAGAGTAAAGTGACAGATTTTTCTTCCTTAACATAATAATCAGTTGGTTATTTTATATCACTTTATAGCTTTGTAATTAGCCTAGGTTTGTGAAGGTGCCTGCTTCATAAGAACTGAGTATAATGGGGAAAAGCCATCTTTCCAGATCTCTGTTGATTTTATAAACCTATCAAAAGGGGATAACTCTGACCTCACTCCTGGCTTTAGGAAAGAGGTCAAGTAGTATTGTGGGGAAGAACCAGGGTTCTGGAAGATTCCTTTCTGAAATCCTGGCTCCGCACTTGCCATCAGGTCACCTGAGTCAAATTATTTAACCTCTGTGGCCCCAGTTTCCTCATTCATGAAAATTCCTGGAGTGATTGTGAGGTTTAAATGAGCTAACACATGTCTTAGGTTGAATGACATAAAATTGCTATTTTTGTAGGATCAAAATGGTCGAATATTGGCAACATATGTGGCTCAGGTAGTTCAAAAAATTGCTCAGAATGTGCCTGTCATTTGGTGAGCCTCATGCCAATTTTGGCTACACCTTCACTTTCACAGAGAAAGCAGTGATTTTTTTTCATTAAACAGTGTTATTTATTCATGTGTGGGAATGATCCCCTTACCTTATGAAACTCAACAGCACTAAGCAGTTGAGCCCTGGGTAAATGCACATGGTTTTCTCTTTTTATTACTGAGTCATGGTGGTGTGTTAACTTCCCTTTGCATCTTCTCTAACTGTGAAAAGATATGATTGAATCAGCTGATCTTAATGTCCTTTCCAACACTGATATGCTGTGACCCTAGAATAAATTGTCCTTTTTTGACCAAATTTTAAGAAACTGAGCGTCAAGTACAGTTGTTTCCATGTTCACCTGTAACAAAGAAAACCACACCCTTTGCCTAGATTTCCCACAACCGTATTCCAACTTGTGGGGGAATGTTTCCAAGAAGTTAGCCTTAACGCAGCAACCAACCTTCCTAAAACCAAAATGGTCATATCCTCAAAAATAATTGCATTTATCCCATCTTTGCTTCATTATGATATTAATTTTTAAATATCTACAGGATGTCTTATCTTCATTTAGGAAGGTTACATGATCCTTAAATCACTTGAAAACTGCTAAAATCACTTCAGGTAGTCCCCATGAATTTTAGAGAGCATCTTCTAATAGGTAACAGTCCTCCAAGTTGCATTTTTCATACATAAACAAGGAAACCTAAGCCAATGTCAGTATCCATTTCCAGGGGCAGCATGACTTTCTGATTAGAAATAGTAACTGGAGAACTTCAATGGAAGTCATTTCCAAAATTATAAATTGACTGTTACAAAGTGTAAGCTGAAGGTTTTTTGTAAGCATTCTTTTTGTTTTTTGGCAAGCATTTTGTGAAGAAAAGATATAGCTAGATGAGAAAAGAATACATTTATATATATATATATTATTTATATACCCAAACTGAGTATAAAAAAGACTTCTTTAATTTTGATACATGCTTAATAATAGGACATCATCTAATGTCTTCTTGAGGAGTCACTTTCTTCATAGGCTGCATCTTTTTGTACAGAAGCAATACACAGTGAGCTCTGCTTCTGTCTGTTGATTGAGAGCAGTAATTTACTTCCAGGCTTCAAAAGAGAAACACTTAATTTGAGGTCTTTGCTTTCTCCTCATCTTTTAAATTCAAAAGTACCCTTCATTCAATAAGTGTTAATTCAGTGTTTTAGACATTTGACTGAGTATTCATGGAAAAGATGAAAAAAGATGGTTCCTGACACCAAAAAGCCATCCCCAGGGTGGGGACTTGGGGTGGAAATAAAGTATGGTATACAGGTAGGGTGGGGCGATGTACCAGTGCTGAGAGCACAGAGCCAGGACACATCACCCATGTATACCAGGTGTGGGAGGGGCAGGGTCGTTGTGGCTGGTAGCTGTGCGTGGCAGTAGGAGGCAAAGAAACCCTCCCAGGGCTGGTATTTGACTCATTGTGATGTATTATGACTGCAACTGAGTTTGCAGGGAGGGGAGAAGGGGGCCCAGAGACGGATGCGCTTGTTTGCTATATAAAGGAAGCCACATTATATGAACCTGAAAGTTCTGGGGAGCCCATGAAGGATATTAGAGAAGTAACTTCGTCAGCATTTTCTACTCAGAAAGATCACTCTGCCTGCACTATAAAGGCTAGGTTGGAGGAGCTACAAATTAGAGGCAGAAAGCCGCTTTGCATTGTACTGGGTGAGCCTAAACTTGTCAATGGCAACAACGGGACTGGAACATATAAGAAATACATTAAGGAGTTGATGGCAGGATACATGCATATTTTTCTGATTTGCATTTTATTATTATACAGAGCCAATGTGTAAACTAAGCATTTTCGAGGTACCTGGTATTGTGATTTGAAGAAACAAAATTTAAATACAAAAATAACTATCTGAAGTTTAGCCATAGTGAAACCATCTCAGCTTTATGTACTCCATCATAACAGTAGATTGGATTGCTGCAGGTTCTCTTAACAGGGACGAAAAGTCTTGTGTACTGTCTGATTTCCAGTTAAGTTAAATCTCTCATTATTACGTGTCAAATTTTGAGATACTTGAAAAACTATTCCAAAAGCATAACTTCCTGGGTTTCATTGCCTTCTCATCCATATGCACTCAATACCTTTTTGGTCTTCTGTTACTTCTGCTGACTCTGTTTTATTGGCCTTTACCTATCTTTAGTTGTTTCTGCTTATATTTTTCTGAAACTATTTTTTCCCAGGATTTGGGGGTTCTTTCATGGCTCCTTCTCCATCTCCAGTGACTCCAGCTCAGAATAACCTGCTACAGCCCAATTTTGAGGCAGCTTTTGGAACAACGCCTTCAACTTCTAGCAGCAGCTCCTTTGATCCTTCAGGTGAGGCAGTGATTTTTCAAACATTCTTTTTATTTGTTCTGTTTCTAAAATATACCACCTCAGGTTCGTGTGATATCAGGAAATTTATAAGCAAATATTGAATGAAGACCTGGTTTTAAAACTGTTCAATAAACCTCTCCTTCTATAACCTAAATAAATATTTTCCATACATTTTGGTGGCTTTAAGAATAACCTGCAGTCTCTTTCTGTTTTTGTTTTTATTTTTTAGCAGAAATTTAACTTAACATGCACACCATCTGTTTGCATGAGCTTATGTGCACATGTTTAGAGAAAGTTAAGGGAAAACAAATACTTTGTGCTAGATCTTTGTGCAGCATCTCAGGGTATAGACACTCCCACTGCTGTTGCTTACACTCTCTGAAGTTTGCCTGGCCCTCGTTTGATGACGTTGACACGAATAGTATTCTTTGCCTGCCTTTAACCTTTCATCCTGCTGTCGTTTTGTTTGTATTTTCTTCCATTCTCCTCTTCTCATGCTGGGTCCCTACTACAAATTCCCAATTGGTGAGTTTTTGGTAATTGTGTTTCAGAAACACCCTAACTATATCCTCTGCCTGACAATTTGGTTGCTTCCATTGCCAGTGCTGAGTTGAATGCTGTCCTTCTTTTAATTTAGAATTATTGTAGAGTGGTGTGTGTATGGAAATATGCATTGTTTTTTTTATATATATAAACAATTAGCAACCATGAAACTTTTGTTTTTGGTTTATCAGCAGAACAAATCCTGTGAGCCAGCATTTTTAAATAGTCTTTCTGTATTCCAGGAACTAAACAAATAGTCATTTGTTACATGCTGATCAGGAACCATCAATAATAGCATGATTCTTAATACTGAAAATAACATATACTGTAGCTATGCCCTTAAAGTTAGAACCAAAAGTGAATACTACAATGAAAGAAACAAAAATCAAAATTCTTACTTCTACACTATGTTTTTCAGGCATTTACTAATAGGTACTAATCATCAGATCAGATTTTATTCCAGCACTGATTTCATAGGAATTAGGAGATTCAGTCTTTCTTTGTCATTTAAGAATTTTTATAAAAGTAAGCATTGTAACTACCACATACTGAATGCCTATTTTGAGTGAGCATTATAGTAAAGGCAGGACGTATATCATCTAGTTTAATCTTCACAACAAATCCATGTTTTAGTTGTACTCTTCCCACTTACAGGTAATAAAAACTCCGGCAGTCACTTTCTCAAAGTCACACACTAGTGAGGCAGGCAGCTGACAGTGAGCCCAATTCTGATTGCCAAGTCTGTGCTCTTTCCTGAATGTTACACAATTTTTTTTTTCCACTTTCATGTTCATTAGTATCTCCATACTTTATGAGTAGACATATGTAGAGATGTTCTTTTTGTGTTATAGTCATTAAAAGTATGGATTAAATGCCTTCTTTGGTAAGATTGTAAATGTACTTGTTTCATTCTTTTTCAAAAGTTTCCCTTTGATTTTACATATTCTTTTTGCGATTATTCTGAACCTGTTCTCTTTGATTTCCAGTGTTTGATGGTCTAGGTGATCTTCTGATGCCAACCATGGCACCAACGGGGCAGCCTGCACCCATCTCGCTGGTACCACCAAGTCCTGCAATGGCGGCAAGCAAAGCCCTTGGGAGTGACCTTGACTCATCTCTCGCCAGCTTAGTAGGCAGTGAGTAATAGAATAGTTTTCTTTAACAGAATCATATGTGAATTTCTCTCTCTCTTTTTTTTTTTTTTGTATGTATTGTTTCTGGATTCACTTACAGGTGAGTATGTCAAGGAGTATACAGAAATTCTTAGTGTTTTACCCAATACAATTCCTTGGAAGATACACAGTCCCTGTGCCATTGTCTCGCAAGCAACATGAAGGCCATTTTTAATCTGAATTACCAAAAATGTAATTAGAGAGCATGTAGAATGAAATCTAAGTGTATTATCTTAAATAAATTACTTAATTTTTTATTTCATTTGGAAATAACATATTTACCAATTGAGTATCCAAATTAGTTTCAGTTATTCATTGAACAAATATTTATTGAGCACCAGGCAGTCTTCCAGGCTCTAGAGATAAATCAGTGAACAAAGTAGATAGAAATTTCTGTTCTTACAGTGCTTAGCAGGGCAGAGACAACATTAAATATTTTCAAATAAATAAATTCTCTAATATGTTAGGTTGTAAGTGCCATGAAGAAAAAACAGGACTGTCAAAGAGGGTTTGTAAGTGCTACAGGGTAGCCCTCACTGAAAAGGTAAAATTTGAGCAAAGATTTGAAGGTAAAGGAATGATTTATATGGATATCTGAAGGAAAACATTTGCGGGCAAAGGAGATGGCCAGTGCAAAAGCACTGGGACAGATGATTGCCTGGCATATTCAAGGAGTTCCACAGACATTAGTGACTGGAGCTGGGTAAGTGAAGGAGAGAATCCTAGGAGGTGAGGGAGCTATTACAAAGACTGGCCTTGTTTTAACTCTGAATTTAATTCTTTTGTTAAGGTGAATGGGCTTACCATCACTGATACCTTTTGTTTCACTCAAGGCTATATCAAAAGTTTAGCAGATCCCTGAGACAGCTTTTTTCCTATGCAGTATTCCTGCAGACATATTTTTGTTTCCCATTCTCATTATTTAAAGAAGACATTTCTCCAAAGAATATATACATATGGCCAATATACACATGAAAAGGGGCTCAACGTCAGTCATCTGTGAAATGCCTATCAAAACCACAGTGAAATATCACTTCACAACCATTTTTTGCCATTTAGTTGCTATATCATGTCCAAATCTTTTGTGACCCCATGTACTGTAACCCGCCAGGCTTCTCTGTGAAATTCTCCAGGCCAGAATACTGGAGTGGGTTGCCATTTCCTTCTCCAGGGGATCTTCCCAACCCAGGGATGGAACCCAGGTCCCCCACACTGCAGGCGGATTACCGCTGAGCCACCAAGGAAGCTAGTTCACACCTATTAGGATGGCTGTAATAAAAAAGAGAGATCATAACTAGTCTTGAAGAAGACAAGGAAAAATTAAAACCCTCTAATATTGCTGAGGAGAATGTATTGATAACATTGAGCAGCTGCCATGAAAAGTGATTTGGCAGTTTCTGGAAATGTTAAACATACAGTTACCATTCACCAGAGAGGGTACCAGGTGACTCGCCTAGAAAGCTCTTCCCCAGATCTCTGTGCAGCTTTGCATAAGCTTCACCCCAAGAGGCTTCCTTGAGCCTCACTCTCAACCTAACCAACCAGCTCTCTCTTACCCTGTTCTTCATATTCATTTTCCATAGGCTCGCTGTATCGCCTCTAGTAGATTATATACCTTCTATTATTTTGTTGTTTTATCATGCATCTCACCCCAAGAGGATACAAATTCCTCTGGGATTGGGATCTTTATTTGCATCACTGGTTTATCTCAGGTGCTTAGAACTGTGTCTGGCATATGGGGGCTCAATAAATATTTGCTGTAGTAGTAAGTGAATTGAGATTAGAGCAGAATGATTTAACCCATTGGGTCAGGAGTTGCCAAGACAACTCACATAATTCATAGATTCACTAGAAGGACCCAAGGGAGTCAGCACTGTGTTGTACTCACAGCTAAGATTACAGCTGGATCATCAAGGGAAAAGCCCAGAAGAATCCACACATGGACTTCCTTATACTCTCTCCTCCCCAAGAGGGGAAGAACACACAAACATGCAACAACACACACAGTTTTATGCCCAGGAAAGCCCTTTACAGAGATTCGGCAGCCGAGGTTTTTATTGGGTTCTCATCCTGTAGGCACTCTGCCTAACGTACCAAAATACCAGCCAGTCTCCTGAAAGGAAAGCAGATTTTCAGCATAAATCTAGTTGATTGTACAGTTCAGACAAGTGAGCCACGCTTATCATTAGGGAAGTATTATCTCAGTGTAAAGAACAGTTGGGCTTCCCAGGTGGCTCGGTGATAAAGAAACTGCCAGCCAATCATCCCTGGGTCAGGAAGACCCCCTGGAGAAGGAAATGGCAAGCCACTCCAGTATTGTTGCCTGGGAAATCTCATGGAGTCTCAGAGAGTGGGATATGACCTAGCCACTGAGCACAGAAGGTTATATTCGCCAAGTTCCCAGCCACGCAGGCCTTCCTAAGATAGCAGTCTCAAGCCTCCTAAGTTCACTCATTTCAACACCAATTGACTTGAAAGTTTGGTCCTTAAGAATAATGTGAAGTGAAAGAAGATGTTGGACTTTTGAATATGTTTCCTAAAGTGGTTTCTCCTCTGTAAAACTAAATGCAGTCATTTGTATGCAAAATATGGACTTTTTTTAGACCTCTGATTCTTTGATCTTTTAAATGTCATATCATTTAAGCTGAGTATAGAGATTTAAATTCTTTTTTCTCTTATCCATTTATAGATCTTGGAATTTCTGGTACCACATCCAAAAAGTAAGTATTTTTGAAACTGTCTGGTTTTCTTATGACAGTGTATTTGTACTTGTTTGAGACTCTCAAACCTTGTACTTAATGGAGTATTATCTCATTCTCAAGCTAGGTAACTTCTAAATTGGTTTTTATTTCATTCTCAGTTTTTATTTTTGTTGTTATTCTACTGGAACATCCAAACTATCGACTCTGCAATGAGAAGAAATAATCTGTTTCAGTCTCCAGATTCACACTAAATTATAATCTAGAAATACTTGGGAATTGTGATTTGGATACTTTAATAGCTTTAAATTCTAGATTCATTGTAATATTCCTAGCTAACATTGATTTTAAAAAGTGTCTCATGGAGTCAATTCTAAGGAAGAATAGTAAAAATGACAAACAATGTACACCTTTTTTAGATGCATATTTCAACATCTCTGAAATTGTGATGCATTTAACAATAGATATAATCTTACAATCGCCGGAAGGCAGGTGGTAGTCATGATTAAATTGTATGAAACCTTCTGTTGAAACCACTAAGATCCAGAGAGTGCCATCATGGATTCATGTTCAGTTCAGCAAAGGATACACAGTATTTATGACATACTTATTTGGAACTTTTTGTAACCAGTGATGAATTCAGTTGAATTTTGTGGCACATTTTTCCATTAGCAGTGACAGGAAATTCCTGTTATCCCTGAGATCAAAACTCTAATTGACTTTTTTGTCAAGTGTTCTTAAACTCTCTTAGGTACAATGTAGTAAGACTCTTCCCTTTGTTTTATCCCATTCTCTTTATTTCTTCTTGATCCCAAATAAAAATAAACATTTAAGGAGCCACATACTATCCTTTTCTGATTGTGTGTGTTTTGCACGGTTGATTTTAGGGGAGATCTTCAGTGGAATGCTGGAGAGAAGAAGTTGACTGGGGGAGCCAACTGGCAGCCGAAAGTAGCCCCCGCCACCTGGTCGGCAGGCGTTCCCCCCAGTGCACCCTTGGTACGTAGCTCCCAGAGGCCAGAGAGGTGCAGGCACTGTGCCAGTTTCCAGGTGTATGGAGCAGGGAGCATGTCGCTGAATTTTGCTACTGATGTTGTACTTCTTGATCCGTGCTGAAGAAATGGAGCAAGATGCAATGTTTACCAAAAGGCAAATTTCATTGACTTTATATTTACTAAAGATTATGACCTAGCTTTTTATTTTAAGTATTTCAAGATAGTATTTATACTTCTTTGGACATTAGTTTTTTTTATTTCTACAATTATAGAAATGATATTTCAATATTTCAAAACATGCAATACCATTGATCTTTGTCTATGTTTTTACCACATCTCTTGCCCACATTTCCTGATGGTCATAAATAATGAAGACTTTCATTCTTAGCAGAAAGACTGAATTGTTTCCTATTGTGTACCTGAACTTTTATTTTAAAACCCTATGAAGTCTTCTCACTGTTTTTTAAATTTGAAACTACTATCACCACCTTTCCTATGAAATTTAGATAGGTCTCATTTCTGTATCCCCTGGAGTAGAAAATAGCAACCCACTCCATATTCTTCTCTGGAGAATCCCATGGACAAAGGAGCCTGGCAGGCTGTAGTCTACAGGGTTGCAAAGAGTTAGACCCGATTGTGAAATAACACTTCCGTTTTCAATACTATTAATTGAACTACAACCTAAGTGGTAGTTTCTATAGGAAAATATCAATACATTCTGTACTCAGACTTGGTTTACAAAACCCACTTCCTCTGGTCACCCCACTCCACCCCCTGGTGTTTGTAAGAGAGCAGGAAACTCAAGGACTAATACTCTCTGCCTTTGGTGAGTTCAAATTCTGAAAGAACTTAATTTTAAGAAGTGATTTCTAAAAGGTAACAATGAGAAGGTTGCCTATTATATCTGGATGTTTACCTTTTAAAATCTTTCTTTGCATAAAACAACGCTTAAGAGGGCCATTTTTGTATTTATCTATAAATAAAGTTCCATTCTAATTTTTGTAAAGGATACTTAATAGAAAACTACCCATATCTTTTAAACTGACCTATGGGTTGGGAAGATCCCCTAGAGAAGGAAATGGCAGCCCAATCCAATATTTTTGCCTGGAGAATCCCATGGACAGAGGAGCCTGGCAGGCTACAGTAGTCCATGGGGTCGCAAGAGTCGGACACGACTTAGCAACTAAACCACCACCACCATGCCCAGGATAACCATATAATTTATTGTGCAAACTAGTGCTCTTTGAGGGTGGAAGGAAGCATAATTGTTACTCTGGGACCCCAAGCGTGTGTCTGGTGGCCCACATAGATGCTGCGACCATCAGCAGGTAGCACTCTGGGCCTAGGCAGCTGCGTTCCATTCTTTATTTTCTTCGTTTATTTTTTTGAAGTATGGTTGATTTACAATGTTGTGTTAATTTCTGCTGTACAGCAAAGTGATTCAGCTACACATATATATGTACATATTCTTTTTCATACTCTTTTCCATTATGGTTATCACACGATGTTGAATATAGTTCCCTGCACTGTACAGTAGGACTTTGTTGTTTATCCATTCTCTGTATAAGACTTTGCTGTTGCTAACCCCAAACTCCCACTCCATCCCTCAACTGCACCCCATTCTTAAATACAAAAATAGTGTTGAGGGTAGAGGGAGAGAGATTCAGTAACTGTAAATAAAATCCCTAAAGAAAGAAAAAGCTTCTTTAGAACGCATCTTATACATCTGTTAATACTGCATATTGTCAAGAAATCTCATAATTTATATTATCATCACCAAATAAAAAGAACTCATTTTTCTATTCTCTTCTATGTAAAGTTAAAGAGATCTTATACACAGTCCTAAGTAGTTTATACTTTAGTAGTGTTGCTCTTATCAGCAAGATAAGGCTGTTCAGTGTTTTGATTTGGGTTTTGTTTTTTTTTCAGTTAGGGTGTAGTTGTTTTACAATGTTGTGTTAGCTTCTACTGTACAACAAAGGGAATCAGCTTTTTGTATGTATATATATAGCCCTCCCTCTTGGACCTCTTTCCCAACTACCCACCCCCATTCAGTGTTTTTTAACTGGTTAGTTAAAAAACAGTCATGGTGATAGCAAAGTCAAAGAAGAGGTTAGGGGAGTGGAGGGAAGGTGGTGAGAATGCTGATATCTGGCAGATCAACCATAGGTTAAAAGAAAAAGGTTTGGAGCCAGAGGTGGAGAGTAAGATAGGAAAGAAAAGTCCCAGGCAGAATCCACTCAACTGGGGATTATTGTGAACAAACTCAGCAAGACACTGGCTGCCAGGTTTCTACGTGGGGCAGTTTGCTGAGTAATGAGGCCATTATCCCCGAAGGGGAACAAGGGAAAAGTATTTTAAAAACAGTATTGAGCTGGAGACCTTCCTTGACCATCACCTCCCCTAAGATGAAGATTTTAACCATACACAGTTAAGAATTCATCAGATACTTAGCGAACAACTCTTTTGCTTCTTCAGGGCCACAAGGCCACCAAGTTATCTGATTGGCAGGCAGCATCCTAGAGACTGAAGTTAACATTCTCATTTCTTTTTTTTTTTTTTCTCGAATTTGTTTTTATTTTTATTGGGCTCTAGGGGATGGGATGGGGAATACCTCTGTAAGTTATGTCCCACTAGGAAGATGTCCATTCTAACTTTCCTGGGATAGCTTTCGGAGCTTTTTCTTTTTCTTGGAGCCGCTGCTCTTGCTGGCAGCAGCCTCTTCAGGTCCACTGCTGACTGGCTCCTCCTTGGAAGACAATTTCTGCTTTTTCTTGGGTACCCTCTTGTTTTCTGACTCATCAGGGTCAGTAACTGGTTCCTCTTTGGGAAAAGATTTCTTCCTTTTGGGAAGACCTCCAGTACCAGCTATCTCTTCAAGATCACTACTAACTAGCTCTTCCTTGGAAAAATATTTCTTTTTCTTGGAAAAAGAGACAGACGGGTCTTCCATTCCATTCTCCTGAAGAGCCTCCTGGGGCTTTTGCTTTTTCTTCTTTTTGGGTCTTTCACTTGTCTCCTCACACTCCTCTGGGGCACTGCTGTTTTCTGAAGAAGCCGGGGCAATTGCAGCCAGCCTTTTCTTTTCCTTCTTCAAGCGTTTCTTCTTCTGTTTCTCGAGCTTCCTAGTAATCTCAGCAGCCGCTTCCTCTGCCTAAACCATTGCCTCCTTCATGACATCCAGATTCTTTCGGGGAATCTCTCCAGTCTCATAGAAGGACAGCGGCTCCTCAGCCTGTTCTCGAAGCTTCTCCCCAAAAACACTGGTGGGCACCTCAGAGAAGCAATCAATTCGTGAGGCAATACTGCATTTGTTTGCCAGGTATCAGGAGATGCGACCTTTGTTCTTGGCAGCTGCTCGGCCAATGAAAGTAGATTGGAAAATGAGTCCGTATTTTGGGGTATTTCCCCTTGTCTTCAAGGCTCTGGAAACTTGGTCCCTTTGCTGGGCCCAGGGTATCACTCAGAAACCAGGACTTCTTGTTTCTTTTAAACCCCCAAACACCATATTTTTGTTTATGAATCAGAAAACTTTACACTGTTAGTAATGGAACTCCAGAAAGTCAAAGACAGTAGGCTTTAGCATAAAATGTACACAGCAGCTGTGGAAAGAGAAATTAGAACAACAAAAGTAATCTTTTAGGAGGACAGAGTTACATGTAGTTCTCTTCCTCTTGTGTATTTTCCTTAACGTTTTGGGCAGTAATATGAAGGCAGTTATTTTTTCGTTGTTGACCCTCACTTAGTCACATGAAAATTTACTACCATTTGCTCCATTTACTGCAGAACTCTTCTTCCTGATCAAAATTCTGCTTTGCTTTCACTTTAATCATTCTGAGTTTCTCTGGCTTCTATCCACCCCAGTTCTCTCATAAAATGTCTCTTGCATTTTTCTATTCCTTAAAATACATTTGAGTCTTTTTTTCTAAGGACAGTCAAGAAAAAGAAGAGAGCTGAAATGTGTGCTTCAGAAGCCATGAGGGAGGGTTTGCAAATTTCCCCATTAATCTGCAGGCCTTTGTTTTTGAGTAGCACATGAAAGGGCAGATGTCAGGGTGAAGACCCTTCTGCTGCCTTTTATAGTTTTTATTAAGAGACAAGAGCTAAGGTTACTTTCCTCAGTTTGTTTTAAATTTCCCTTAAATGCTGCTTAAAGGTGCAACTCTAAAATTTTTCAGATGACAGAACCCAAATTAGATCTAGAAGCCTTTAACAGGACTGGCATACTGCCATGCTCATCAGTAGGGATATTCATTCCTAGTTTTGAGCACAACAGACCTGCTCAGTTTCCATCAGACAAACTAGGAAGGTACTTGCAACTCAAAAGTATTTTTGTAGGAGGCCACAGTTCTGCCCCTAAAAACAGCTTATCTTTATACATCTATAGGGGAAACATTTTGTTGAATGTTAAAAAAGAAAATAACTTTTTAAACCTTAGGATAAATAATATGGAGGGAATAAATTATTGAGTTAATCTACCCTTTGAACAAAATGACAAGCTTAGACTCTCCTTAAATTTTTGACCCATTTATTTGATCAGGAATATGTGCAGATTGATTTTGTTTTGATAACTGGTTAAAAACCTTTTTGCTTTCACAGCCCTAAATCCTAATGATACAATTCTTATAAAAAACACAATTGTTATTGTAAGGTACAATTCTGATAAATAAAGCAATTCCAGTCAGTGATACAATTCTTGGTCTGGTGAGTAGTCTACCCCTAGACTGTTGAAATAATGAGTAGAGTGAATCTGAAATATAATATTTCTCTTTTAGAGGAAGAAAAATAACTTTCCCTCTACCCTTCTAAGTTCTTAGTGGAGACTCCTATAGTAACACATATTAACAAGAGAAAAACAGAAACTTGTTAACATGTATGCCTCATGTATACATGGGAGATACCAAGGGGAAAAAATGAGTAACTCCCTGAGGTGGTCTAAGCTACTGGCTTAAGTAACCATCTTCAGCTAAAGACAAAAGAAAGAAAAAGATAGGCTGGCCAGTTAATGGAGAGGTTACCAGGAAAAGCAGGGTTAACAGAGGTAAGATTTGTTACACAGGGCTTCCCTGATGGCTGAGCGGTGTAGAATCCAACTGCCAGGGCAGGAGACAGGAGTTTGATCCCTGACCCAAGAAGGTCTCACATGCCGCAGAGCCACTGAGCGTCACAACCACTGCGCCTGTGCTCTAGAGCCTGGGAGTCGCATGCTGAAGCCCACATGCCCTGAAACCTGCGCTCTGCAACAAGAGAAGCCACTGCAATGAGAAGCCTGTGCACTGCAACTGGAAAGGAGCTCACGCTTGCCGCAGCTAGAGAAAAGCCCGTGCAGCGACAAAGACCCAGCACAGCCAAAAATAAATAAGTAGAATTATTCTAGAAATGTGTTATTTACGTATAAGTCAGTGACTTCTCAGAATGGGAGAAATATTTGCAAATCGTATATCTCTGTGGATTTGCCTCTTCTGGATTTTTAATATAAACAGAATCCTACACTCAGGAGGCTTACATGTGTGGCTTCTTCTACTTAGCATAATGTTTTCCAGGTTGATCTGTGTTGTAGCATGTAATAGTACTTTATTATTTTATGGCTGACAGTTCTGTTGTTTGGATATACCACATTTTGTTTATTCATTCATTAATGAATAAACATTTGTGTTGTTTCCGTGTTTTGGTATTATGAAAGGTACTTCTGTTATTTGTATACAAGTTTTGGTAAGGATATATGTCCTCAGTTCTCTTGGGAGTATACCTAGGAGTGGAATTGCCAGGACTTGTGTGACACTGTTGAGCTTTTTGAGGAACTGACAGACTTTTCCACAGCAGCCGCATCATCTTATATATTTACACCATCAGTGCATAGGGTTTCAATTGTGACTTTCATATGCATTTCCTTAATGACTAGAGATCTTGAGAATCTTTTCATGTGCCTAATGGTCATTTGTATATCTTCTTTTTTTTTTTTTTTTTTTTTTGAGAAAAGTGGTGAGTTCTAAGGGATCTTTATTATTCTGAACACTAGATGCTTATGAGATATATGATTTGCAAATATTTCTCCCATTCTGTGAGTCGTCTTCATTTTCTTGATAGTATCTTTTAATGCACAGAGTTTTAAATTCTGATAAACTCCAATTTTATCTATTTTTGTTGCTGTTGCTTGTGCTTTTGGTGTCATGTTTAAGAAACCATTGCCTAATCCAAGGTCTTAAAGATTTATACCTAGACTTCTTTCTAAGAGTTGTATAATTTTATCTGTTATGTTAGGTCTTTGACCTATTATAAGCTCATTTTCATATGTGGTATGAGATAGGGGTCCAGACTGTATGTGTTATATGCACAAATCCAGTTAATCCAAGAACCATTTGTTGAAAATACTGTTTTTTTTCCACAATATTCTTCGCAGTCTTCTCAAATATCAGTTGACCATAGATGTGTGGATTTATTTCCAGACTCTGTATTTTGCTGTATGGATCTGTGTGTCTGTCCCCCTGCCAGTACCACAGTGTTTTGATCAGTGTAGCTTAGTTGTAAGTTTTGAAACCAGAAAGTGTGAGTCCCCCAAATTCGTTCTTGTTTTTCAAGATTGTTTTGTCTATTCTGGGCCATTGGATTTCCATATAAATTTCAGGTTCAGATTGTCCATTTTTCCAAGAGAAGCAGTTAAAGTTGACAGGGATTGAAAGTTTGATAGGAATCACACTGAATCTATAAAGTGAATTGCGTAGTATTGTCATCTTAACAATATTAAGTCTTCTAGTCCTTAATAGATTAGAGGATATCTATTTTCCAAGTTGCCTTTAATTTCTTCAACAATGTTTTATAGCTGTCAGTGTATAAGTTTTGTACTGTCTTGTTAAATTTATGTCTAAGTGTGTTATTTTTAATGCTTTTATAGATTAAATTCTTTATAACTGCATTTTTTATTGTTCATTGCTAGTCTGAACATCACATTGATTTTTGTATATTTATTTTGTATCTTGCAACTTTGCTGAACTTGTCTATTAACTCTGACGGTTTTTTGTGTGTGAATTCTTTGATTTTCTCCATTTAAGATGATGTCATCTGCAAATAGAGATAGACTTATTTCTTCCTTTCTTATTTGAATGCTGTTGCTTTTTCTTACCTAATTGCACTGACGAGATCTCCCAGTACCTCTTTTTCTTGTTCTTAGGGAGAAAACTTTCATTCATTCAACATTAAATATGATATTCAGTTCAGTTCAGTCGCTCAGTCGTGTCTGACTCTTTGCAACCCCATGAACTGCAGCACGCCAGGCCTCCCTGTCCATCACCAATTCCTACAGTCCACCCAAACCCATGTCCGTCAAGTCAGTGATGCCATTCAACCATCTCATTCTCTGTCATCCCCTTCTCCTCCTGCCCTCAATCTTTCCCAGCATCAGTGTATTTTCAAATGAGTCAGGTCTTCACCTCAGGTGGCCAAAGTATTCGAGTTTCAGCTTCAACATCAGTCTTTCCAGTGAATACCCAGGACTGATCTCCTTCAGGATGGACTGGTTGGATCTCCTTGCAGTCCAAGGGACTCTGAAGAGTCTTCTCCAACACCACAGTTCAAAAGCATCAATTTCTGCACTTAGCTTTCTTTATAGTCCAGCTCTCACATCCATACACACCACTGGAAAAACCATAGCCTTGACTAGACGGACCTTTGTTGGCAATGTAACGTCTTTGCTTTTTAATATGCTGTCTAGGTTGGTCATAACTTTCCTTTCAAGGAGTAAGCATCTCTTAATTTCATGACTGCAATCACCATCTGCAGTGATTTTGGAGCCCAGAAAAATAAAGTCAGCCACTGTTTTCCCATCTATTTGCCATGAAGTGATGGGACCAGATGCCATGATCTTAGTTTTCTGAATGTTGAACTTTAAGCCAACTTTTTCACTCTCCTCTTTCACTTTCATCAAGAGGCTCTTTAGTTCTTTTTCACTTTGTGCCATAAGGGTGGTGTCATCTGCATATCTGAGGATATTGATATTTCTCCCAGCAATCGTGATTCCAGCTTGTGCTTCCTCCAGCCCAGCATTTCTCATGATGTACTCCGCATATAAGTTAAATAAGTAGGGTGACAATATACAGCCTTGACGTACTCCTTTTCCTATTTGGAACCAGTCTGTTCCATGTCCAGTTCTAACTGTTGCTTCCTGACCTGCATACAGGTTTCTCAAGAGACAGGTCAGGTGGTCTGGCATTCCCATCTCTTTCAGAATTTTCCACAGTTTGCTGTGATCCACACAGTCAAAGGCTTTGGTATAGTCAATAAAGCAGAAATAAATGTTTTTCTGGAACTCGCTTGGTTTTGTGATGATCCAGTGGATGTTGGCAATTTGATCTCTGGTTCCTCTGCCTTTTCTAAAACCAGCTTGAACATCTGGAAGTTCTCTGTTCACGTATTGCTGAAGCCTGGCTTGGAGAATTTCAAGCATTACTTTACTAGCATGTGAGATGAGTGCAATTGTGTGGTAGTTTGAACATTCTTTGGCATTGCCTTTCTTTGGAATTGGAATGAAAACTTTCCTTTTCCAGTCCTGTGGCCACTGCTGAATTTTCCAAATTTTCTGGCATATTGAGTGCAGCACTTTCACAGCATCATCTTTCAGGATTTGAAATAGCTCAACTGGAATCCTATCACCTCCACTAGATTTGTTCGTAGTGATGCTTCCTAAGGCCCACTTGACTTTACATTCCAGGATGTCTGACTCTAGGTGAATGATCACACCATCATGATTATCTGGGTCATGAAGACCTTTTTTGTATATGTTCTTCTGTATATTCTTGCCACCTCTTCTTAATATCTTCTGCTTCTGTTAGGTCCATACCATTTCTGTCCTTTATTGAGCCCATTTTTGCATGAAATGTTCCCTTGGTATCTTTAATTTTCTTGAAGAGATCTCTAGTCTTTCCCATTCTTTTGTTTTCCTCTATTTCTTTGCATTGATCGCTGAGGAAGGCTTTCTTATCTCTCCTTGCTATTCTTTGGAACTCTGCATTCAGATGGGTGTATGTTTCCTGTTCCCCTTTGCTTTTCGCTTCCCTTTTTTTCACAGCTATTTGTAAGGCCTCCTCAGACAGCCATTTTGCTTCTTTGCATTTCTTTTTCTTGGGGATGGTCTTGATTCCTGTCTCCTGTACAATGTCCCGAACTTCCATCCATAGTTCGTCAGGTACTCTGTCTTATCAGATCTAGTCCCTTAAATCTATTTCTCATTTCCACTGTATAGTCATAAGGGATTTGATTTAGGTCATACCTGAATGGTCTAGTGATTTTCTCCACTTTCTTCAATTTCAGTCTGAATTTGGCAATAAGAAGTTAATGATCTGAGCCATAGTCAGCTCCCGGTCTTGTTTTTGCTGACTGTATAGCACTTCTTCATCTTTGGCTGCAAAGAATATAATCAGTCTGATTTTGGTGTTGACCATCTGGTGATGTCCATGTGTAGAGTCCTCTTGTGTTGTTGGAAGAGGGTGTTTGCTGTGACCAGTGCGTTCTCTTGGCAGAACTCTATTAGCCTTTACCCTGCTTCATTCCGTACTCCAAGGCCAAATTTGCCTGTTACTCCAGGTGTTTCTTGACTTCCTACTTTTGCATTCCAGTCCCCTATAATGAAAAGGACGTCTATTTTGGTGTTAGTTCTAGGTCTTGTAGGTCTTCATAGAACTGTTAACTTCAGCTTCTTCAGCGTTACTGGTTGGGGCATAGACTTGGATTACTATGATATTGAATGGTTTGCCTTGGAAACGAACAGAGATCATTCTGTCATTTTTGAGATTGTATCCAAGTACTGCATTTTGGACTCTTTTGTTGACTATGATGGCTACTCCATTTCTTCTAAGAGATTCCTGGCCACAGTAGTAGATATAATGGTCATCTGAGTTAAATTCACCCATTCCAGTCCATCTTAGTTCTCTGATTCCTAGAATGTCGATGTTCATTCTTGTCATCTCCTGTTTGACCACTTCCAATTTGCCTTGATTCATGGACCTAACATTCCAGGTTCCTATGCAATATTGCTCTTTACAACATTGGACCTTGCTTCTATCACCAGTCCCATCCACAACTGGGTGTGTTTTTGCTTTGGCTCCATCCCTTCATTCTTTCTGGAGTTATTTCTCCTCTGATCTCCAGTAGCATACTGGGCACCTACCGACCTAGGGAGTTCATCTTCCCGTGTCCTATCTTTTTGCCTTCTCATACTGTTCATGGGATTCTCAAGGCAAGAACACTGAAGTGGTTTGCCTTTCCCTTCTCCAGTGGACCACATTCTGTCAGACCACTCCACCATGACCCGTCCGTCTTAGGTGGCCCCACAGGGCATGGCTTAGTTTCGCTGAGTTAGACAAGGCTGTGGTCCTGTGATCAGATTGGCTGGTTGTCTGTGTTTGTGGTTTCAGTCTGTCTGCCCTCTGATGCCCTCTCTCAGTGCCTACCATCTTACTGGTTTTCTCTTACCTTGGACGTGGGGTATCTCTTCACGGCTGCTCCAGCAAAGCGCAGTGGCTGCTCCTTCCCTTGGACATGGGGTAGCTCCTCCCCACCGCCACTCCTAACCTTGTTGCGAGTTATTTGTAAATGCCCTTTATCAGTTGTAGGAATTCCTCTTCTATTTCTAGTTTATTTAGTGTTGTTGTGTCATGAATGGATTGTGGGTTTTGTCAAATGCTTTTTCTGCATGTACTGAGATCAGTTTTTCTTTTATTTCTTATATTATTATAATATGATTTATTACATTAACTGATCCAACCTTACATTCCTGGAATAAATCTCACTTGGTCATGGTGTGTAAATCTTTTAATATGCTGCTAGATGTCGTATGCTATCAATTTGTTGAGAATTTTTATATTGATATTTGTAAAGAATTTGGGTGTAGTTTTCTTATGATGTCCTTGTGTGTATTTGGCATCACAGTAATACCAGTATCAAAGAATGATTAGAAAATGTTCCTTTTCTGTTTCTTTGAGAGCTTGAGAAGGATTAATATTAATTCTTCTTTGTACCTTTAATAGAATGGACCAGTGAAGCCATCTGATTCTGGACTTCTCTGTGATCAAAAGTTTTTGACTACTAACTCAGTCTCTTTACTTGCTATATATCTATTTAGATTTTTTTTGTTTCTTCTTGAGTCGGGTTTGGTAGTTTGTGTCTTTCTTGGAGTTTGATTGTTACATCTAGATTATCTAATGGTTTAGCATATAATTTCTTATAATATATCCTTTTAATTCTTTTTATTTCTATAAGATTGGTAATAATATCTCCACTTCCTTTCCTGATTTTGGTCATTTAGGTTTCTCTTTTTTCTTGTCTACTTGAAAGTTTATTCATTTTATTGATCTTTTCAGAGGTCTTGTCTTTCCTCTTTTGTTTTCCCATTCTTTTTTTCATTTTTCTCCACTCTAATTGTTTTTATTTCCTTTCTCTGCTCACTTTAGAATTAGTTCTTCTTTTTTGTAGTTTCTTATGGTAGAAGTTTAGATTATTGAGTTTAGATCTTTTTCCTGCATATGAGCTATATGTTCTTGTTTCTTTTCATATCTCATAATTTTTATATTGGAACCTGGATACGTTGAATATTATAATACGGCAGCACTGAAAATCATGTTCTACCCTTCCCCAAGGTTTGTTGTTGCTACTTTTTTTGTTATTGTTGTTTTGCTACTTTGGTAGAGGGAGTTATTTGCTTGTTTGTTTTGTCCTTTAGCTAATTGGTCAGCTGAGAATTAGGCAGATACTACTTAAACTCCTGGAACCAAAAATATCTCCCAGTCTTTGCAGAGGGGCTCTGCGTGTGTGTTAGGCATGACCTGAGACTCAACCAGGCAGGTTGCAACTCTGCCTTAGCAATCACTGCTGCTTGCTTAAAGCCTCCAAGTCAGCCCAGAGGCATCTCAAGTCTTTCCGGAGTATGTGCACAGCTATCTAATTTCCCAGGAGGATGTCTGGATTTTTCAAACCCTTAATCCTCAAAGCATCTCATTCTCCAGCCTTTCCTCTGAGCTTTTTGTTTAGGCTGCTGTTTGCTGTGACTGATATCCATTACCTGATACAGCAACAACTGAAAAATTTGCCTTTAAGTATTTTCCACAAATGTCTTCAGATAACAGCTTTAGCACTAGATGGGCTCCCAGTTTGACAAGATAACAGCAAGCCTTTTAAGCCAGTGTTTCTAGGGAGCCACCTAGACAAGAGACAAGACAAAGCAAATAATTAAAATATTTTCTGCTCCTTGTGATACTGTTCCTGGGAGTGTGTGCTGTTGTTTTCAAGGCTACAGCTGAACTGGAGGACAGTATAAATTTCAAGGGATTGCAGTAGGGTTAATTTTATGCCTAAGGGAAGTATTAGGGGTTTTGGTATATGACTGAAAACTCTCAAACCTGAGCCTGAAATGGGATATGTGAACAGCATTACATGTAGTCTTCTAAATGCTTCCTAAAACTTGGAGTTAATTCTGGTCTTTGTACAAATGTACAACAGTCAGAAGTCAGAGAGAAGCAAATATAACACAAAAAAAGAATAATATAAAAAACTGGGAATAAAACCACCATATGACCCAGCAATCCCACTACTAGGCATATATCCTGAGGAAATCAAAACTGAAAAAGATACATGTACCCTAATGTTCATTGCATCTCTACTTACAATAGCTAGAACATGGAAGCAACCTAGATGTCCATCGACAGATGACTGGGTAAAGAAGCTGTGGTACATATACACAATGGAATATTACTTGGCCATATAATATAATGCATTTGAGTCAGTTCTAATGAGGTGGATGAATCTAGAGCCTGTTATACAGAGTGAAGTCAGAAAGATAAACATTGTATACTAATGCATGTATATGGAATCTAGAAAGATGGTACCAATGAATTTATTTGCAGGGCAGCAATGGAGAAACAGACATAAAAAATAGACTTATGGACACGGGGAGGAAGGAGAGGATGAGATATATGGAGAGAGTAACATGGAAACTTATATTACCATATGTAAAATAGAGAGCCAATGGGAATTTGCTGTGTGGCTCAGCAAACTCAAATAGAGGCTCTGAAACAACCCAGAGGGGTGGGATGGGGAGGGAGATGAGGGGAGGTCCAAGAGGGAGGGGACATGTGTATACCTGTGGCTGACTCATGTTGATATTTGGCAGAAAACAACAATATTCTATAAGGCAATTATCCTTCAATTAAAAAATAAATTAATTTTTTTAAGTGGGGAGAAATGGAAACCAAGCTTTATACATGTCAATAAAAGCATTCCTCAAATTTCTAATTCAATGCCTATTGGAGAATATAACGATTAGACCAAAAAATGTTTAGAAAAACTTGACTTCTTTACATTGAAGGTGGCATAAGTAGGTAGAGAGCATAAGCTGAGCCCAAATAACTCCACAGTGGTGAACATCACGTTAGTAACCTTTGTATCACTGGCGTGGTGCTAGTCCTGTTTTTAAAATTGAAAACTGAAATTTGAAATTTCTTTATATCTTTACACATACTTAAGAGCATGCATTTAAAAGTTATATTCTGTCCTTTTAAAGCCATATTATATTGGTTCTTTTTGTTTGTTGGTTGTGTGTATGTGTGTGTGTGTGTGTGTATGTATGTGTCTGTGTGTGTGTTGTGGGTTTTTTGATAGCAAGGAGCTGTACCTCCAACCAGTTCAGTTCCTCCTGTTGCCGGGGCCCCATCTGTCGGACAGCCTGGAGCAGGGTTTGGAATGGTGAGTGATGACCTGTTTTAAAAATTGTAATCAGTACTTCTAAGGACTTCGCCAAATCCCAGATTAATTATAGAATGTAATTCTCCCCATAATGCAGTAGAATAGAATTTAAAAATTAAGTCATCTGCTTTAGACATAAAGTAGTCTACACAGGACATGATCAAGTCAGTTCTAAGACACTTAAAATAATTTTCCACCATCAAAATAATTTTTGTAGTGCACTGATAATGTCATTTTTGGAGTACTGTTTACCAAACCAGTGACCTGGGCTCTTAGCTCAATCATCAAAATCAGCTTTTCATCAGTATACTGACTTTTCACTTACCACTTTTATCACTAGCAAATTTTAGGGCCATTTTCCATAAAGAAACAAGTCTTTACCTCTTTAAGAACTATACAGACAGAAGATAGATAAACAACAGCAAAGCCTGGTTGGGGTAAGGATGGTGTCTGGCCAGCCAGGCTTCTCAGGCACCTCAGTGGTTCTCTGCCATCTGCCAGCCTCACAACACCCATCGTCCTAAATTACAAGTTGTAGGAACTTATCTGGTGGTCTGGAGTTTCCACGGTGGGCTCAGTGGCAAAGAATCTGCCTGCGTATGCAGGAGACACGGGTTCAATCCCTGGGTTGGGAAGATCCCCTGGAGGAAGAAATGGCAACCCTCTCCAGTTTTCTTGCCTGGGAAGTCCCATGGACAGAGGAGGACTACAGTCCATGGAGTCGCAAAGAGTCAGACACAATTGAGCGTGCACCCTGGCGGTCCAGTGGTTAAGAATCCACACTTCCATTGTAAGGGTGCATAGGTTCAGTCCCTGGTCGGGGAACTAAGATCCCCACATGCCACACAGCACAGCCAAAAACATAAATAAAAATAAATTTAAGTAAGCATCTTTTTAAAAAATTACAAGTGATACTTTTTCACAAACCTGGATTCCTCAGAAATTTTCTTTAACATATTAAAGACATAAACATCAGGGCACTGCCAGAGTGGACTGCACTCACACTGTGAACCCCTCTGCTTTTTCAGCCTCCGGCGGGGACAGGCATGCCCATGATGCCTCAGCAGCCTGTCATGTTTGCACAGCCCATGATGAGGGCACCCTTTGGAGTTGCAGCTGTACCTGGCACACAGGTCAGTTTTAATATGTCCACAAAAGAATAACATTAATTTGTAAGTGTAAACTGTCGTGTGACCAACAATTTAAAAATGTTTTTACCTGATGCCATCTCCTTGTTTGCTGCTTGGGAAGAAGTAAAGGGAACATGGAAGACAGGTGAACAGTGGTGACATTTAAAGGAAAGTGATAGAAAAAACTAACTGTCCTAAGGTCCCTCCCTTCCTTTCCTTGATTTGGAATGTTTCCTGAGAACTGCCAGGCGTTTAAAATATCTAGGCATTTATTCCAGGAAAAAATGAGTAGTTCTAATCCATTGTCTTACTACATGTTCCTAGAGTTAGCCAAAATTAAGGTTAGGGACACCATACTCCTGGCTGCTAAGTTTGCCCAAGACTAGTGACACTAACTGCAGTGAGTCTGCCAAACTGTAAAGCCTAGATCTTGGCATCTGGTCCCATCACTTCATGGCAAATGTATGGAGGAAAAATGGAAACAGTGACAGACTTTATTTCCTTGGGCTCCAAAATCACTGCAGATGGTGTCTGCAACCATGAAATTAAAAGACACTTGCTCCTTGGAAGAAAAGCTATGACCAACCTAGACAGCATATTAAAAAGCAGAGATATTAGAACTAAAAATAAAATAAAATAAATAAATAAAAAGCAGAGACATCACTTTACTGACAAAGTTCTGTCTAGTCAAAGCTATGGTTTTTCCAGTAGTCATGAACGGATGTGAGAGCTGAACCATAAAGAAGGCTGAGTGCTGAAGAATTGATATTTTCTATCTGTGGTGCTGGAGGACTCTTCGAGTCCCTTGGACAGCAGAGAGATCAAACCAGTCCATCCTAAAGAAAATCAACCCTGAATATTCATTGGAAGGGCTGATGCTGAAGCTGAAGCTCCAGTATTTTGGTCACCTGATGCAAAGAGCTAACTCACTGGAGAAGACCCTGTTGCTGGGAAAGATTGAGGCAGGAGGAGAAGGGGGCAACAGAGCGTGAGATGCTTGGATGGCATCACCGACTCAATGGACGTGAGTTTGAGCAAACTGCAGGAGCTGGTGAAGGACAGGGAAGCCTAGTGTGCTGCAGTCCGTGGGGTCACAGAGAGTCAGACACGACTGTGTGGCTGAACAACAGCAACCGCAAAGCCCGAAGGAGCAATTCCCACAAGACTGCCCTCATCAGACCCTTCAGGTCCCAAGGGCCACCCTCACCTCAGACCAGATGCCTGCAGATTTAAGGGTTCCCAGGACCACCCTCAGATTAGACAGTTTTCTAGAAAGACTCATAGAACTCAGGGAAGCACTAACTTTACAATGATAGTTTTATTGTAGTGAAAAGATACAAACAGATCCAGGCAAAAGAGATGCACTGGGCAAAGTCTGGGAGGATCCCACATGAAGCTGCTTTGTCCTCAGGGATGCATTATCCACCTGGTATCACTGTGTGAGGATACACATGCAATACTGCTAACCTGGGAAGCTTACCTGAGCTTCAGTATGCAGAGTTTATATTAAGCTCTCATTATATAGGAATGACTGACTGAATTATTTCTCACGCGGTTGAACTCCATCTCCAGCCTTTCTCCCTCCCTAAGGCCAGGTTCATATCCTGTGGCCCAAAGAAAGAACTGTTTAATCGCATGGTTGATTTTCTGGCATGGCCAGCGCCCAACCCTGAGTTACCTAGTTAGCATAAATTATCAGGTGTGGTGCCACAAACCCACTCTGAATAACAAAGACATTCCTATTACTAGGAAAATTCCAAAGGTTTAGAAGTTATCACTAGGGTCCAGGAAAAAGGGCAAACCTCTCTTAAGGTGAGGCCAAGTTTCTTACTATATAGCGTGCCACCTTTATTTGCAAAGATGCTAAAATATATGCACTTTGTTGAACTGTTTTGCTGCTAATAATGATGTTCATACGGATAAATCACCCTTTGTTTATTTCTCTCATAAATTGCCTGGCCCAAGTGAAGGTATATGTAGAACCAAAGAAGTTTTCACCATGTGAAATTGATTTAGGATGGAGGAAGAACATTGTAACTTCTAGCACTGTGCTGAGCACTCAAAACACATGGCTGAAATATATTTTAAGGATATCAGTAAATGATTTCGCTTCTATTGTATAATTTTTAAATTTACCATGTCTGTTTATATTGTCTCAGCCTCACAATAGGAATCCTGTTGTGAACCTTCTGAATGTACTTTAATCCCCTTTTCTTCCTTGGATCATCTCTAAATTCATTCTCTACCTGTTCCCAAAATTGGCTTTAGTTTCTTTACTTTAACCCTTCAAAAGTCATAATGACCGGGAGAGTGATATTGGGTGTCCAAAAAGATAAATTGAAAATGTAAGAGACTCCAGCCTTCAACGCCATCACCAAAGCACTGGCTTGCTGAGGAATTTGTTCTTCTGCTCTGAGATAATGAATGCTACCTAAAGTTGTTTGGGGTGGGGGAGGGTGGTGGGTGGGGAGTGGATATTAAGGGAGGTTTTGGTTTTCATAGTTGGGATTACAGTCAATCTAGATATATTTAAATTCCAAGAAAGAATCTCACTTATGAATATTTCCTTGATGGTTAAATATATCCATGACTACCACCTTTTTGAAAAAAAAAAGAAATCGAAAGGATGTTACTGAGATTTTTAAAAGTCTTATTGTATTTGGTGTGCTGAACACTTTAGAAATAATACAGTTTTGTTATATAAGTTAGTTTTCCTGCTTGATACCAGTGTTGCATAACATCAATTTGTTTACTTAATTCAAAGGATGAAAATGAAAAATAGATGATACAGTGAAAACTGTTTTAATCATTTAGTTGAATTTATGGCAATTTGGGAAATGCTATGCCATAGTTATTCAATTTCTAAGCTGTATTCCTACATCAGAGAAGAATCATAGCTGATTAGATATTAAATAAGAAAGCAAACATGAGTTAGTAGCTTTGGAAGACATAGAAGTTTTTCTTTACTGGTGTGTGGACTCTTGCACTGTAAATCACTTGGTTGGTGTCACAATGTCATATCACCTAATTATTAATTATGGACCAGTCCTTGAGTTTCTTATCTTCCAAACAACTTTGACCCTTTATATTTATTTTTTCCTGACCTTTCTATGAGATAGAATCCCAGTTTTAAAAATGGAACTTTGGCGGATACATACTACAGTTAATCAATAGGTCCTGGACAGAGGAACAAATCTAAAACTGCTTATTTCTGGAGCTTTGTTTACAGAACCAAAAAAGAAAACATACATCCCTGCCCTTCAATCCCATATTCCTGAGTTTCCATCTTGTTACAAGTGTAGAAGATTAATTAGCTCAAAGGATACATGTTAGTTACTGTTCTATGTAGACTCCATGACCTTTTTCAAGGCCTTGGACCATAACATTCCTGCAAAAGCCTATTCCCAAAACTTATGTTTGTCACACAATAGAATAAGTACTCATTAAACAGAAACAAGGTAAGTAAATTTTTGGTTGCTTTTGCTTCAGGTTTAGTATGATTCTTCTCTGTAGTGTCTAATAATTAATCTTCTCTACAAGCTGGACAGGCAAGGTTGGAATTCGGTGACATTCACAACTACACTATTTGCTCATCCAAAAACAAACAGTGCCCCCAGATTTGACAGGTGTTCACTTAAAATACTTTATATGAAATTCTAGTCTATTTAGCTAATATTTTAAAGTAATTTCTTAAGTGACTTTCTGCAAGCTGTTTTCTTTCCATTTTTCCTTCAAACTCACTCTCAGTTTGGGAAAAGTTGTTTATATTCCTTTATTAGTTTAGAGGTACTAATAACTCAAAGTCAAAATGCTTTGAATAGAGAAGTTGGTTTTTTTCACTATGTATTCATAGTAGCTTTAATGTGACTAGTTTTTCACATCTTCCCTAACTAATATCCATATTGTTCTACAAGAGTCCTCAAATTTTACTTTGGCTAAATTTGATGTCAAATAATTTCAAGGAAGCCAATATCCTTTGAAGTGTGTTTTTTAAATCCAAAATCTAAAACAACCCTGTGACTAAGTAGAACAAAGTAGATTTTGTAAACTTTTAGCCATCTAATCTTCTGCATGTTTGTTTTCTGTGGTATGTGCTTGGCCTAATGCTTATCTATCTCTGTTTGCTTTCTGTTTCCACTGTCTTGGGCTGGCTTTTCCTCCTTAGCTTTCTCCAAGCCCTACACCTGCCTCTCAGAGTCCCAAGAAACCTCCAGCAAAGGACCCATTAGCGGATCTTAACATCAAGGATTTCTTGTAAACAATTTAAGGTATCTAATAATGAGCTTTTCCTGTGGGCTTGTAATAGTGACCTATGCTATGCTTAGCTATTTTATTAGGTATAATATTTGTACTTCTCTGTCCTTAATACATATATGTAATAATAATTGTTTGAATGTGTATGCTTTTGAAATCCATATTGGAAGCTATCTTTGTCAGTGATTTTTTAATCTTACTTAATTTGCAAAACTAAGAGGGAGAGAAACCTCCAAATTGTCCTTACCCCGGAAAGCACACAGATTATACTAATAAAGCAAAAGGTTGCCCAAGCTACTTCATAAATTAGAAAATTACTAGTGCATTCTATGATGACTAGAATTTATAGAAAGGTAACATTTATAATACTTCGTTTAGAAATTGTCTAAGAATATATTTGGTGACAATTGTAATTTTATTTTGCTTATTCTTATTTGGCCTCATAAGTAAAACTTAGATTTATTACCCTTTGCATCTCTGCATTCAGGCAAAATTTTCGTTTCTAACATTCTAGTTTTAAATTTCTAATGTAATTTGTGAAATTACATTATGGCTAATAGAGGACTTATAGAAGGAAACTAATGAAGACAGCGATTTGCTGTTAACCCCAGAACCTGACACAGTGGATAGCTTCTCAACAAATATTAAGCTGGCCAAAAAGTTCATTCAAATTTTTCACGTTACAGAAAAACCAGAGCGAACTTTTTGGCCAGCCCAATACTTGCTGAATGTGGGTGAACACTAGTAATGATGCTTTTCATTTACACAGCATTTTTCGTTCTTTCCAGTAATTAACTCTTTGATCACCTCTGTTGGAGATCAAACCCTGCAGGATAAGCTAGCCAGATACTTTGGCCTGCATTTCACAGCAAAAGAAACTGTCCCTTGGCATTACGTGATTTGCCCAGGGTCACACTGGAAGAGAAGTATGAGCGTTGAAGTTTTTGAACCCGTGTCTGGTATTCTTTTTATCATAAATCTGCTGCTGCTGCTAAGCCGCATCAGTCATGTCCGACTCTGTGCGACCCCATAGACGGCAGCCCACCAGGCTTCCTCATCCCTGGGATTCTCCAGGCAAGAATACTGGAGCGGGTTGCCATTTCCTTCTCCAGTGCTTAAAAGTGAAAAGTGAAAGTGAAGTCGCTCAGTCATGTCCATCTCTTTGAGACCCCATGGACCGTAGCCTACCAGGCTCCTCTGTCCATGGGATTTTCCAGGCAAGAGTACTGGAGTGGGGTGCCAGTGCCTTCTCCGTATCGTACATCTACTATATATATATATTTAAACTTCCTGTTATGTCTGTGGCGACTTTTGTGGATTTCTGCCTTGTGATTTTTTTCCTCATACAACATTAATAATTTATCATTTTAAGGCCTTGACATCTCAGCCAAGTCATTCTCCTTGAGCCCAACTTTTCTGTTCCACTTTGGGCTGAATTGGGCTGAGGTAGGCATCATATAGATGCATAAATAAGACAACAAACACTTATTTCGTAGCAGCTGAAGTTTCAGAAATGACCAAGAGTGCAGCAGGAAGCAGCCTTTTATGCATTTGTTATTAAGAAGTGTTGCTGTCAGCATGTGCAGGAATTCTGAGAAGTGCCTGAAACAGAAGTGCTTGAGACACCCTCTGCTCTCAGAGTCACAGTCAAAAGAGAAAGAGAGACAGACACAGACTATGTTACAAAGGAGAGTTACCCCCATGCCTAAGCCTGAAGACCCCGGGAAGGGTTTCCTGGCAGAGATGACAGCATGGGAGATAGCAGGGAGGAGAGGGCGTGTAAATGAAGGCTTTGCATCACTGGGGATGTCTCCCCACTCTGTTCCGTCACTTGTACAACTACTTAGTGGCTCCTTGAAAACCTTAACTGAAAAGAACCCCAGAAAAGGGAGTCCCTGCCCCCACCTTTTTTTTTTTCACTGCCCTTTTTTAAGGTTAACTGTTTTAATTGATACTGAATGTCTTGCTAAGATTTTTTTCTAAGTATACTTGGAAATTGGATACTTTCTAAGTATCCAATTTCCAAATTTTGCCAATAGAATTTGCTTACTTAAATGAAGCTATACTTTGAAAAAAGGTTGTTGTTTTTTTTTCATTTTCCTGGATGAAATTTTAAGCTTGTCTTAAAGAATGGTGAAAAGTGTTTAAATGTGACTTTGGTAATATGAAGACCTGCTGTGTAAAACAGCGAAGTAACATTGCAAGGAAGGTAAAATGTTTGAGAACTACATAATACCATTTTCTAATTCAAGTGCTTTTTTATCTTTACAGCTGCAATTTTTGTGACTGAATAGGAAAAAAATTAATGACTTTGGAGACTTCAAGTAAAATTGACGCTCAGAGTTTCAAAGGGAGCCACCAGTACCAATCCCAATGCTTATTCATACCTTCTCTTCCAAACTGTAGCACAGCTGTGAAAGTGAACGTTAGGAATGTGTACTACCTTAGCTGTTATCCCTACTCTCAGAATTGTAGTGTATGTGGGTTCTTTCTGTGTTGCGTGATGTAAACAATGAATGGATGTTTCTGATGCCTTTAGTGCTCTCTGGACCTCGCCCATGGACGGATGATGCAGCTGTTGTGTGGTGAGCCATTGGGAAAGACGTGTCTGTGTTTTTGAGGGTTTCAATGTATATATAACTTTTGGACACACCTGAACTCTCCCCATAAATTCTCTTTTCTTCTGTATCTGCGTTACAAATATAGTGTGATAATATCAGATAGTACGGAAAACACTCTTAAATATACAGAACTTTTTTCGGTGTGGAGTACACTTTTCCAATCACAGGAACTTCAGCTGTGGTGGGAAATGTTTATTTTTGTGGCACTGTATATGTTAAGAAATTTTATTTTAAAAAAAAAATATAAAGGTTAATGTCCATAACAAATATTTCCCCTCAAAGCTACCTTAATCAAGAATGAAAAATCATATGGGAAGAATTCCATATTTAATCACTGCTGTGTTATCTATTTTAATTATGTTTGACAGGTTTTGCATCTAAATTAACCTACTTGTTCATTCTTGATTCAGTGCACTGAAAGTAAAGAAAGTCTGTTTCCATCTTGTCTGTGAAAATGCAATTTGAAATGTGCTATTCAAGTGATTATGAAGGCACCCCAAGGTATAGCTGTAATTTAAGGTTTACTGCAAATCTTTTTATTTTCTTGTGGGGTTTATGTACATCTGTTAATTTAGTATTTCTTTGTGTGTTCTGTAGACTAGTGTTCTTCCATCCCTCAATTGAGCTCAAAGTAGGTTTTGTTGTACCATTGTGACTAGAATTTAAACTAAATCAGAGAATTGTATTCTTTACTGTACATACTGTATTCTTTAATTTTTAAGTTGTTGTCATATTGTCTGTGCTGATGGCTTGGCTTAAGATTTTGATGCATACATGAGGTCACTGTTGATCAGTGTTGCTAGTGGCTTGGCCGCTCTTTGTTAAAGCATATTGGGTTGGAAAGGTGTTTGCCTTTTTTTCAAATTACTCAATAGATGTATGGTACCATTTAAAAGTGGTTGTATCTGAATTTACTGTGGGGATAACATACACTGTAATGGGGAAAAATTACCTAAAACCAATTTCAACATGGCTTTTCTTTGTATTTCAGTTCAAAAATCCAGTGCATGTACGCCCTCTGAGATGCAATAAACACCTTGAACAAAGAAAATGCAAACATCATCTTTCTCTCTTTGATTATTTTTTATGGGAAAAAGTCTGTTTCAGATGACACACATATAATATACAAAATATTGCAAGTGTTAAACCATTTAGGATGAGAAATACTGTCTGTGCCAACATAGTTTTGATTCTTTTTCAGTAAAGTCAAAGTAAGGAAAAAAAGAACCATTTTAATCAGCTGTCATTAAACTTGGGACTCCATGGCTGCTGCCAAATAAATTGAAACCCCATATTACAAAAAAGAAAAGGATGAACTTCCTTTTAAAATATGCAATTAAATTCTTATTTTTGCATGAATTTTCCGTGGAAGTTGAAGAGTTAATGACCTAACTATGATAGGTCCTAGTTTCCATGCTCATAGGCCTCCTTTGTGGCTCAGCTGGTAAGGAATCCGCCTGCAATGCGGGAGACCTGGGTTCAGTCCCTAGGTTGGGAAGATCCCCTGGGGAAGGGAAAGGCTGCTCACTCTAGTATTCTGGGCTGGAGAACTCCATGGATTGTATAGCCCATGGGTTCGCAAAGAGTTGGACACGACTGAGCAACTTTCACTTTGCTTACACACTCACACACTGGCGTGCGCAGATACTCAGACACAAAATCTAGATTAGCTAGTTTTAGTAAATTTGCATGACTTGATGCCTATAACTAGATTGTTACAATGTCTCAAAAAGTAGTCCAATCTCAAATGTAAGTGTTCCTCAAGTAGAAAGTGAAAGTGAAAGTCTCTCAGTCAAGTCTGACTCTTTATGACCCCATGGATTATACAGTCCATGGAATTCTCCAGGTCAGAATACTGGAGTGGGCAGCCTTTCCCTTCTCCAGCGGATCTTCCCAACCCAGGGATCAAACCCAGGTCTTCCACATTGCAGGTGGATTCTTTACCAGCTGAGCCACAAGGGAAGCCCAGGAGTACTGGAGTGGGTAGCCTATCCCTTCTCCAGCAGATCTTTCTGACCCAGGAATCAAACTAGGGTCTCCTGCATTGCAGGTGGATTCTTTACCAACTGAGCTATCAGGGAAGCCATTATTCCTCAAGTAGAAGCATATTTCTATTTCTAAATTGTCTTCCCTGAATTACATAGGATTTCTTTCTTAAGAACTAGCTTTCAGAAACTAGTATCTGATCATATAATATGATTTTTATAGATTACAGTTTGATCATATGTTACTTTGCGGGCATATTGTAATAAAATGTTGTATTTCAGATTGTAAATAATTTTAAGCTTTTAGTATTGCATTTTTAATATGCTTTGTCTGTTCATTGGCCCATGTGGTATAAATTCTTAATAGGCAAAGATATAAGAGCATTATTTTTAACTTGGATGCTGAAACCTTGCTGTGCTAAGATTCTTCATGTCCTTGTCGGGAGAATTGTCTCATAGAAGAGATGCTGGGTAAGGTCCTCTGCTCAAACAACTCATCTTTCTGAAGAACCTTCAACACAAGTCCATTTTAGCCATGGTGTTCTTCTGTGTGGTAAGGGTGTCTATCCTGCCTCACCTGGGCTCTGCATGCATGCACACGTGAGCACAAGTACACTGTTTGGGTTGTGACCACACCACTGCTCACACAAGGGGTCAGTTTGCCAAGCAACACATGGCCCTCTGCCTAAATCCCCTCTCCAACCCCACGGTGCAACTCACTCCTCTGTCCATCATGGCTCCCTACCTTCCTCTTCTCAGGGCCCAACTTTCATCAGCCTTCACAGCACTTGACATACTGTGTTATCATTATCTGGGAAGGTGGCTTCTGCCCTGGCCATTTGGGAGCATGAAAGGCAGGAAACGTCTTCTCTTGCTCAAACCTTCAGCAGATAGCACTTCAGTAGGCATGTGTCTGCAGGATAAGCATAATAATGTTTGTTCTTAGAGGCCTTACTGAAGGCCTGTTATTGCTCAGCTGTTACCATGTTTCTGATGACTGAAGAATAATTCTTGTGCATTTATTGTCACATGTTACTGGAATTTGAGTAGCTCCCTCTCAGCTCATTGCAGTGGAAAAATGAACAATTGAAAACCCATCTTGAGCTGAAGGTTTGAATTACTTCATATATGGTGAAATAATTACTAGTGGTTCTCTTAGTACAAACGTGTCTCCTGTGTTCTCTATCTTTCATGTTATTTATTGTGCTTGAAAAGGAATAGAGACTTTGAGGGAGGAGTCATGGGGTTCAGAAGAGGAAGAAATGAGTGGACGTGAAAAAATACATGAGAACTCTGAGGCACAGAAAGGTAAAATGTGCAGTCCTCTTTCTGCCTCTTAAATAGACACACCTTTAGGAATAGATCCCCAAATTTTGAACGTGAAAAAACCAGCATGGTCTTGGGGCGGTAATGACAGTGTTTCATGTGTGGAATTGGTTGATGAAATGTGTGTTGTCTTAGTTTAAAAGGCATGTTGGTCTATACTTCTGAGGCAACAGGCTTTGTGGTAGTTTGTTACTCATCCTCTTGGACTGTAAGAAAACTTCTGTTTCTCATAGCCTTGCTGACAGCACCTTTCCCTGCTGTATACACTATTCAGGTCTCCTATATGAGTGAAAATGTGTGAAGGAGCAAGATTTTGTGAGTTAGTGATAATGGTCACTAAACTGTCAGAGCTACAGCATTGAATCATCCAAGTTCATTTCCACTTACAACATGTCTCTTCAAGTGATTCTGAAATAGGAAGCCATGCTATCATTGATTCTATAATTAAGTATTCTATATCTGATCACAGAACAGAGGTGTTCAAACTCTGTATTTTCAGAACTAAAATTTGAAAAAAAAAAAAAATTTTTTTTTTTTTTGGCCACACCGCCTTGTGGGATATTAGTTCCCCAACCAGGGATCAAACCCAGGCCCCTTGCCATGGACACATGGAGTCTAACCACCAAACTGCCAGGAATTCCCTGGAATGTATTTGTTTGCATGGCTTATGTCTGTCAATACTTACTATGTTAGAAATTAAAACTGAGACTATTTTAAATATTTTAATTCATTTTTTTAAATATTAAAACTATTCTATAGTAACTTTAGTGAAATATTTTTATGAAAAATCCCAGTTTAAAAAAATTAGTGACATTGTTTTGCTATCTTTAACCTCTTTAATGGTAGACTTAACAGAAGACAGCTACATTTTTATATGTGCTTCTATATTCAATCTCTTGCAATATGTCATGTAGTCATGGAATATTTCACCATGAGCACACTTGTGAAAAAAATGAGCATCTTAGTATTACTATGAAAACAGTTTTTATCTTACAGTATGGCTATAAAAATTATTTTGACCTCACAGACCCTCTAAAAGTGTCTGTGGGGTCCTCAGGAGTCCTCAGACCATGCTGGAAAACCACTTCTTCAGATCTCAAAGAATTGTTTCTGGGACTTCCCTGGTGGTCCAGTGGTTTAGACTCCATGCTTCCACTGCAGAGGGCATGGGTTCCATCCCTGTCAGGAAACTAAGATTCCACATGATGCATAGCATAGCCACACACACAGAAATATTGTCCTCCTGTTCTTTGAAAGAGAAAAAATTTACTAGTTGACAAATTGTGTCATTTTCTACCTATGTGAACAGAATAACCCCACCACCACCACTGTCTTTTGTTCAATGTCTTTCCAAATGCCGTCCTCCACTGCCCCTACATTACTTTTTAAGGGATGCTGAGACGTGTACAGGAATGAGAATTCTGCATCAAACTCCACGGAATCCCTGCTCAGGCATCCACTTTCACCTTAGGCAAGTTACATAAGTTCTCTAAGTTTTGTTTTCTTGTCTGTGGAAGGGAGAAAATTTAATCTATATACTTACTCTTCCGTGAAATAATACCTGGAAAATGCTTGACACAAAGGCAGTGCTCTGTAAATATGACTGTTGTTATTTTTAAGCATTATTACTGTTATTTTTGCTACAGATTTAGTCATTTGTCTACAACTTTTAAGAACACAAAAGGATGGCTATGATAGTATAAAAAATAATCATAGGAATATTCTTTAATAAAGTACAATCACCAGAAGTTCTAAATGTGTTTTAAAACTTGGTCAACATTAAGTGCCTGTTACACATATAAATACAACTCAAAATTCAACTCAGAGCTGGAGGACGAGGTACCTGAGCATGGTACAACCCAGCATCCACCACAGAATTACTCTTGGTTCCCTAGAGCTGCCTCCTAGGCACAGTTTGCAGTATCTAACCACACTGTTTAAGGACATCAATGAAAGATGCTGATATGATAGATGCTTTGGGCCAATAATAGAATTGTTTCCCTTGGCCAAAGTGTTTCTGCTTGGAGATCAGATATATTCAACAAATATACTTGGTTTGTTAGTGATTTTTTTAAAATAGAAAAATATTTAGTGATTATTTGACAGAGATGGAAGTTAAAAATATCCAGAATGGACACAGTATGTGCAGGTTGCAATTCTGAGGACAGTAGGGAGATAATTTTGAACAGAAGCTTACAGCAGCAAGAGACTGTAGCCTGGGACAAAACCCACATCTGTAGACAACAGCCCACAGGTGAGTAGGACCTCGAAGGGTCCTCTTCCAACAAGGAGCTGGTGGGGCGGAGGCGGGGAGGTGGCGGGAGATAGTCCTCTCTGAGTAATCACATTCTCTGCTGTTAAGCCACTCTTCAACGCTAAGTTCATCTCCAGATACCCAAACAGCCCGTGAATCATCTCTCTCCTTCAGGGTAGGGAACATCTTTGGGGTAAGTCAACTAATTTTGTAATTAATAATTTTCTTTGTAAAACCTAAATGGGAAATTAAGAGTTTATAACCTGATGTGACTTACAAATCTTTGTCAAGGAAATTTGGAGTTATTTTTTAAATCTGCTGTTTTGGATCACATGGCTTTGGGTACTCTATTGAAAACAGGGCATGGAGTTGTGACCATGTATGTAATATTTTAAATGTAAATTTGGGGCCAGATTATTTAAAAAACCTAACTCTTCTCATAGGGAAATATATATATATATATACACATATATATATGTATATACATGGCTTTAAGCTACATTAAAAGGAACATTTAGTTTAGAACAGAGACAAAGGTGTGATTCCTATTAGATTGGGTTCAGAACAATATATAGTTACATAAGTGACGGGTTGGTTATGTGTTAACTAATGGGTTAGTTCACGATAAACCACATCATGTTTATAATTTAACTTTTTTGTTACTGTATATCTGGGTGTTACCAAACTTATTAACAAATATTCTAAAAAATATTTAACATGTCTAAGAGTGAACTCTATTTCTCTCAAGTCTGATTTTCCTGTCTAGGTTGGTGGTCTCTGTCTTCCTAGACTCCCAAGCCAGAAACCTGGGCTGAAATGACACCCTCAATTCTTCTGTCCCACATTCAGCGGGCCACTGAGTATACTGAACATTCCGCTCTTAGAATGTCTTGTAAGTTGCCCCCTCCTGCCATTCCTGCTACAACTTCCTTGGAATAGCAGCCTTCTACTGGGCTCTTTGTCTCTGGTCTAATCCCCACCCAAACCCACCCCAGTCCAGCCTACACTGTCGGCCAGGTTTTCCCTCTCAAAATTCCCATCTGATCACATGACTTTTCCTTGACTTCAAAACCTGCATCTAAAGTTGAAGTCCAAGCTCTCTACTGGGGCATTCAAGTCTTAAAGTCTATTCAAGGCTAGAAATCTAGTTTGGAGCCTCATTCCTTGCCACTAGGAGGCACTAGCCTCCCATAGCGGTAATCCCCAGACACTGCGCCCTATGCACACAGGAAACTCACACATTCACAGTTTCCACAGGCTGATTCATCTCCCTTAAATGCCCTCCACGCCCTCAAGCCCCTCACTGATAGGCTGGCAAACTTCAACCCATCCCCAGTCAGAGTATCACCTCCTCTAGGTGATGGTAAACCTTTCTTTTCATCACATCTGCCCACCCTGATAGAGTTGATCCTTCTCAGATGTGTTCCTTCAACAACTTGTATTCGCTTCACCTTTTTCACACTATTTTTAAAATGTCTTTCTTACTCTATCATGAATTCTTTGAAGAACGGTAGAATCTAGGACTTAATTCTGTATCCCATGTGCCTAAGATTGGACTCGATAAAAGTTTGTTGAGCTGTATTGATTTGATCTAATCAATACTGTACAATGGATTGTGAATTAAAAGAACATAGTATATAATTTCCAGGAAATAAGTAAAAATTGGATTTTGTCACTGACTGTAAAATGATTGCCTATGTTCAGGAGTTTTATAATTTTGATTGTTTTCTTACCATCATAAGGGCTTCCCTGGTGACTCAGATGATAAAGAATCTGCCTGCAAACTAGGACACCTGGGTTTGATTCCTGGGTCAGGAAGATCCCAGGAAAAGAGAGTGGCAACCCTCTCCAGTATTCTTGCCTATATAATTTCATGGACAGAGGAACCTGGCAAACTACAAGTCCATGGGGTCGCAAAGAGTTGAACATGACTATGTGACTAACGCTTTTACCATCATGAAACAGAACTTGACAATGTTATTGCTAAAATGTGTTTCCACTTACAGAAATACCAAAAAGAATACCATCTATGTATTTTGATAGTTTTATCATCACTTATCTTACCAAAGTACTTAAGGCAGTTTACAGGGAAAATATATAAAGGCAGATAAATCTGAGAAAATATTTAATTGGGGAGAAAAAACAAACATCATTGTGCACAGAGGGAAAACTGGAAGGACAATTAATTTAGGAAAGATGGGTTGTGACGGTGGTTCCCAAATAAAACTGAATTATGTTCAGTGTAAGTACTTGGAGAGCCTTATCAAATATAGATTTCTGGAGGTAGATCTCAGTGAGACCCTGAGAACGAGCTTTCTAAAATAATTCCCTGGGTCCTTACAATGAGCAACCAAATTTGTCATTGTTCAATTGCTCAGTTGTGTCTGACTCTGCGACTCCATGGACTGCAACCAAATTTGGGAACCACTAAAATATCATAAATCTGGTAGACTCACAGGGTGTAGCTCTATTTGAAAGTTATAGGTGATTCCAGCAAAAGAGGAAATTTCTAGATATTTCAAAATAGGAAATCCACAGAATTTTTAAATGTTTTTTGGGGTTTGGTTTTTTTTTTGCCTTTAGCCTTAAAATTGAGACCTGTAGCTCCTGGTCATAAAAAGATGGTCCCTAAGACATTATGATACATTAGCTTGCACCAAAACCCAAGCTTTCATTTGGTGGCTGTGTGCAGGAGAGATGCTGGACTGATGAGTGCCCAGGACATCTTCCACGAACCACATCAGCCACGTACCATCTACATGAAGTGGGACAGCTGCCCATTGGGTGGGTACAATGGTGTCGCTTATTTTCCCAGGCCACAAAGAGAGCCTTTTAAAGTACATGTTCCAAGTACAGTGGCAGAATACTAAATTTGGTTCTGTCTCAAAAATAATACGCTTTTATTTTTAGGCAGTTGCTTGATAAAGTGGTACTTTTGTTTGGCAGTAGAATTTTGGCCCCAAGCCCACTCTGATTTTTTAAAAGAAAAAAGAAGAAAACAAAACTAAATGGCACTTTGTAGGTATTGTAAAGAAAAACTACTGAAAAGTTTAAAAGGTGCATCTTCTAAGATTATTCGCTGCAGTTTTCTAACAACTGATCCATTGAAAGGCATTTTGAGGGGGGAGAAATGATGCGTTCTCTTAGATCTCTCTACTGTTGAGTAGTATGTTTTTTTCTCCTATATCCTGAGGTTTATGTTGTTCTGTGATCTGGTGTCGGGGTCAGTAGCCGTAGTTTCAATCCTAAGGAAAGGGAAAGTTGCAGTTTTTACTCCTCTCAGTTAAAAGGAGAAGAACAGAGCATGCTTGTAACAGAAAGGAACTTCTTATCTTCCAGAAACCTCTGTAGTCTGAGGATTACTCTTGGGAAGCCCCTGAAGGACTTTATCTAGCTGAGACAAGAGTAGTTCCTTAATAGGCAGTTCTTAGCAAAACATTGTGTTGTTGGCGAAACCCCAGGAAGCTGGAGGCTTAGGAGTGACTTGATGGGGAGGGGATGTTGACTAGTTTCAGAAAGAGAGTTGCATTGCCCCAGGGCTCCCAGGACGTGCCAGCATACACATTCATTCCCACTCACACCAGTTCTTTAAGGGTTCATGATGGATGATCTCTGCCCTTAGGAAATTCCAGTCTTTCTTTCTTTCCATCATAGTGGATAATTCCTATAATTAGTATTATAATTGTAATTAATTAGTAATTATATAATTCTAATTATATATTGTAGTTAGTATTACAGTTGTCAGCATGTTATATATGGTGACCATTTACTTTATACAGGGCAGTCTACTAGGGTTAGACAACTAAAAGTATTGTATTTCACATCCTGAATTTTTTCCAGTACACAAGAGTCACTGTTTGTATGCCATAGTGCTGTGTATGCATAAATTGGATTCAGCTGTATTGCTACTTCTAAACTTTCAGTACCGCTATAACAGTCAAAATTCACAAGTATTTAAATGGTTAAGGATTTGGAGGGTATAATAAAATATTTAGGGAAGATTTTTTTTTTTCTCTTTCTTGATTTTTGATCTTAGGATTTCACTTGGTACAAAAGCAAGTCCATTCTGTAGACCACAGGTGTTTCTCTTCTTTTAAACAAAGCTTTAAAAATATATGTTAAACTCTTATGAAAAACATTCTATGATACCTGCTAAAACTCATACTGAACATAACTGAATTTTATATCAATTGTTCAGTCAACACTGGAACATAACATATATTGATATACTTTCATAAGCTAATATCATTTGCTTAGCTACTAGCACCAAAATCAATTGCTTCAAACTCCTATAATTTTGTAGCCTTTAATACCTGTTTTTGTTGTTGTCTTAGTAGTTTAGTTTGCGTATGCAGTAGTTTAGATGCAGTTTGTCTGCATCCTTCTTTGTCAGGCTGTCATTTTGGGGCATTGTTCTAGACTTATCTTGGCAACTGTCTTCAATTATGTTTTGGGAAATGAGAGGACCAAACTTATTAATATCATTTTCAGAGTAAAAATAACTTCATGTCATCCATTTTGGTCAGCAGAGAATAACATTTACAACTTAATATTTTTGTTATATTTTGGATACTTGAAATTACCAGCAAAGGAAATTCTGAGATGTTCACTGTGTGGTATGTTACAAATCACTGATGAAATTGAATGGTAGTTATGCTGAGCAAAAGGCGAGGGGAATTTGCCAAACTCGTCTGTATTCAGTTGCTGAACAGTTTTCAGAGTTTTGCTCTTACCTAGGCCATATGCATTAGAGTATGTATCACACACATTTCAGTGTATAAATGCATATGCAGCAATTTCAATAACATAAATGCAAGTTTTACTACTACTAAGACATTTACAAATATAGATAAAAATATCATATTGTCTCAGTTTGGTAACTACACTGGAAGGGAATAATGGGTCACATGGTCACAGTCACTGCAGTGTGGATTAAAGTAGATATTCTATGTAGACTACTTGTCCTCAGGCTTGAGAAAAAGAGATGCATTTTACCACATTATTGGAAATTTTAAAATATTGCTTAAAGGAAAGACTTGGAGGCAAGTTTTGAAGCATTGTCTGATGAAATGTTTGCATGGCAGAGCAGGGGATGAGGTGTGACTCCAGGAGCCTGGCACCCTTTGGTTTGAAGATACATTTATCAGAAATACCATAGCCACTAAAGGAATGCGGCATGTGTCTGACTCCTATGGCATACTACAATATTCTGATAATAAAATTCTCATTGCAAATAAGCATCGCCATTACTTGAACATACACAATATGCAGTTATGATAATACCTTTAGTATTTGGAGCCTTATCATACAGTACAGAGAGGTGCCCTGAAAGAGTAAGCTTCAAGGTATACTGGGTGCTATTTTTAAGCATATATTTAGCACATCCTCTGTGCCAGGTATAAAACACTTGAGATAATGATCATGAAAGTGAGGAAAAGGGGATTGGTTAGCCTGGGCTGCCATTCTACCCCATTGCTTAGTTCCTCTGTTGATTGCTTTGTTCATGAGTTCCCTTGGCCTGATAGAAGTTTCAACTTATGGGTTTGGAATAGATTCTAGTTATAGGCTGAATGCTTGTGTCTACCCAAAATCCACAGGTTGAAGCCCTACCCCCAATAAACAGTATTTGACTGTTGTTCAGTCACTCAGTCGTGTCCAACTCTTTGTGAGCCCATGGACTGCGGCACGCCAGGCTTCCCATCTTCACCATCTCCCGGAGTTTACTCAAGTTCGTGTCCATTGAGTCGGTCCAACCATCTCATCCTCTGTCGTACCCTTCTCCTCCCGCCTTCAGTCTTTCCAAACATCAGGGTCTTTTCCAATGAGTCGGCTCTTCTCATCAGGTGGCCAAAAATATTGGAGCTTCAGCTTCAGCATCAGTCCTTCCAATGAATATTCAGGGTTGATTTCTTTTAGGATTGACTGGTTTGATCTTCTTCCTGTCTAAGGGACTCTCCAGAGTCTTCTGCAGCACTACAGTTCAAAGGCACCAGTTCTTCAGCACTCAGCCTTTCTTATTGTCCAGCTCTCACCTCCGTTAGATGAGGTTGTGAAAGTTGGGCCCTCATGCTGGGAATAGTGCCCCTGTAAGAAGAGACACCAAAGAGCTTGTTCTCTTTCTCTCTCTGAGAACACGCAAAGAAGAGGTCATGTAATCACAAGCCAAGTTAAGAGGCCTCAGAATGAAACCTACCTTGCCAGACTTCCCAGCCTCCAGAACTGTGAGAAATAATTTTTTTGCTGTTTTTGCCACCCAGTCTCTGCTGTTTTGTTATGGCGGCCCTAGTTGATTAGGACAACTAACCTTGCCTGTGGGTAAAGCAGACTAGCCCAAACTGGGATCAGAAGTGACTTTGGCCACCCTGCTCTAGACTGGTTCACTAACTGGATCAAACTGCACTTCCCAGGTGACGCTAGTGCTAAACCCACCTGCCAATGCAGGTTAGATGTGAGAAATTCAGGTTCCATCCCCAGGTTGGGAAGATTCCCTGAAGAAGGGAATGGCAACCCACTCCAGTATTCTTGCCTGGAGAATTTTCTGGACAGAGGAGCCTGGAAGGCTGCAGTCTATAGGGTCACACAGAGTCAGACACAACTGAAGCAACTTAGCATTCACGCATGCCCTCCTAGACTTTATTTAGAAAACTATCAAAGTGTGATTTTCCCCCTTAGTTGAATGGTGAATCAGTAAAGAATTGTGCATCTGCCTATACACTGACTCCATCTGATGAGAACATGATTTCACCACCAATTAGACCAAATACCCTAAATATCTCTGAACTTTATGATTTGACCATTGAAGAAAGAAAAATCAGTTTATTAAAAAGATTATCTTGTTAATCAATTGGAGCTTTAAAAAACTGGACAAGTAACATCTCCAATGTTTGTAAAACTCAGTTTCAATAAAATTTTTTTTAAGCCTTGGCAGGTACTTTTAAAAATCAGTAGCCAAAACATACATTACAAGAAAACCACATTACTGAATAATGAAGATATTTTCAGGCTCTTTTATACCTATAGAGCCACTTCCTTATAATGCCCAGTGCTTGGTTCAATTCAGTTCAGTCGCTCGGTCATGTCCAACTATTTGTAACCCCATGGACTGCAGCATGCCAAGCTTCTCTGTCCATCACCAACTCCCAGAGCTTGTTCAGACTCATGTCCATCAAGTCAGTGATGCCATCCAACCATCTCATCCTCTGTCATCCCCTTCTTCAATCCTTCCCAGCATCAGGGTCTTTTCCAGTGAGTCAGTTCTTCGCATAAGGTGGTCAAAGTATTAGAGTTTCAGCTTTAGCATCAGTCCTTCCGATGAATATTCAGGACTGATTTATTTAGGATTGACCGGTTTGATCTCCTTGCAGTCCAAGGGACTCTCAAGAGTCTTCTCCAACACCACAGTTCAAAAGCATCAATTCTTTAGTGCTCAGCTTTCTTTATAGTCCAATGCTCACATCCATATGTGACTACTGGATAAAACCATAGCTTTTATTAAAAGGACGTTTGTTGGCAAAGTAATGTCTTGGCTTTTTAATATGCTGTCTAGGTTGGTCATAGCTTTTCCTCCAAGGAGCAAGCGTCTTTTAATTTCATAGATGCAGTCACCATCTGCAGTGATTTTGGAGTCCCCCAAAAATAGTCTCTCACTGTTTCTATTGTTTCCCCATCTACTTGCCATGAAGTGATAGGATCGGATGTCATGATCTTAGTTTTTTGAATGTTGAGTTTTAAGCCAACTCTTTCATTCTTCTCTTTCACTTTCATCAAGAGGCTCTTTAGTTCTTTGCTTTCTGCCAAAGGGATGGTGTCATTTGCATACCTGAGGTTATTGATATTTCTCTCAGCAATCTTGATTCCAGCTTGTGCTTCATCCAGCCCGGCATTTTGCAAGATGTACTCTGCCTCTAAGTTAAAAAAGCAGGGTGACAACAAACAGCCTTGACGTACTCCTTTCCCAGTTTGGAAGCAGTTGTCTGGTTCTAGCTGTTGCTTCTTGATCTGCATGTAGATTCTCAGGAGGCAGATCAGTTGGTTTGGTATTTCCATCTTTTGAAGAATTTTCCACAGTTTGTTGTGATCCACACAAAGGCTTTGGCATAGTCAGTAAAGCAGAAGTATATGTTTTTCTGGAACTCTCTTGATTTTTCTATGACCCATTGGATGTTGGCAATTTGATCTCTTGTTCCTCTGCCTTTTCTAAATCCAACTTGAACATCTGGAAGTACATGGTTCACGTACTGTGGAAGCCTGGCTTGGAGAATTTTGAGAATTAGTTTGCTAGTGTGTGAGATGAGTATATTTGTGTGGTAGTTTGAACACTTTTTAGCATTGCCTTTCTTTGGGATTGGAATGAAAACTTTCCTTTTCTAGTCCTGTGGCCACTGCTGAGTTTTCCAAATTTCCTGGCATATTGAGTGCAATACTTTCACTGCAACATCTTTTAGGATTTGAAATAGCTCAACTGGAATTCCATCACCTCCGTTAACTTTGTTCATAGCAATGCTTCCTAACGCCCACTTGACTTCACATTTCCAGGATGTCTGACTCTAGATGAGTGATCACACTATCATGGTTATCTGGGTCATGGAGATCTTTTTTTGTATAGTTCTTTTGTGTGTTCTTTCCACTTCTTAATATCTTCTGCTTCTGTTAGGTCCATACCATTTCTGTCCTTTATTGTTCCCATCTTTGCATGAAATGTTCCCTTGGTATCTCTAATTTTCTTGAAGAGATCTCTAGTCTTTCCTATTCTATTATTTTCCTCTATTTCTTTGCATTGATCTCTGAGGAAGGCTTTCTTATCTCTCCTTGCTATTCCTTGGAACTCTGCATTCAAATGAGTATATCTTTTCTTTTCTCCTTTGCCTTTAGCTTCTCTTCTTTTCTCAGCTATTTGTGAGGCCTCCTCAGACAACCATTTTGCCTTTTTGCATTTTTCTTGGGGGTGGTCTTGATTACCACCTGCTATATAATGTCATGAACCTCTGTCCATAGTTCTTCAGGCACTCTATCAGATCTAATCCCTTGAATCTATTTGTCACTTCCACTGTATAATCGTAAGGGATATGATTTAGGTCATACCTGAATGGTCTCTTGGTTTTCGCTACTTTCTTCATTTTAAGTCTGCATTTTGTGTTGGTGGTACAGTGGTTCAATTGCCTTATCCCAATATGCTTAGTTAATGATCACAGTTCATTTTTGGTGAGAGTAAATATTTGATTTACTAGTATAAGGCCAAAGAATTATGAGTAATTAAAATTGTCAAGATTGGGTTAAAATGCAAGATAAGCACTGTACAATTTTTGCAATACATGGCAAAATGAACTAATGATTTAAAGCAATAAATTATATTCCTGAATTAGTTTTAATAACTAAATAACCTTTAAGTGGTGAACAATTTTTCTTATTACTAGGCAAACCCTTCAGTGGAATGCTATGGAGGGAAATTAAAATCTAAATTGTGAATTAACATAGTTAATCTTTATGTTCTTTCTAATCCTGGGATTCTAAGAAATAAGAATTTCAAAGAATTCTTTGACCTACAAATAAAAAGGGTAATGATTTGTCCAGAACTCTGATCTTGGTTATACATATGTTTAAATCTTATTCAAAACAAACATTTGGGATTTAACTAAGAAGTATATCAAAAAAGGAAAAACTGTTAAGTCTCTTCTGCCCATACGCTTATGGATTTGAGCAAGAAAAAAGCATAAAATGAAATATTTTGTTTGGGTAAAGAAAAAACTCGCAATTCTAAGTTTCAGTTGTTTTATAAATACTTCTTTGAATTCACCCCTTGATAAATATCTCTAAGCAGTAAGTCAGTATCCTCCTTGGCACACAGTTGACAGTGCATGTGTTTGTGGGTATATGTGTTTGGCTAAGAGAATTCAAATTAATTTTCTATTTTAAATCTGGTAAGTGTAACAGAAAAAGTATGTGAAGTTAAACTGAGTAATGTAAATAGTACATTTTAGTGGTCCCAGATGAGTCATACAAGATTCATGATTCTCTTGGGAAAGAGAAGAAAATGAGAGAATCAAATCTCTGCAAATAAACTGAGCTAAACTTTTATATTTTTGGAAAGTATATTGTACAGTGATTTTAAGGAAATCATGTACATTCAGAACTTAACCTTAAGAACCAAACTACTGATGCTGAGAATTCTAAATTCCTCCAAACTGACCCAAACCCAGGACTTATTTTCTAAGAATCTAAGATGAGGAATGTGTGTGTGTTTGCAAGTGTGCAAATGTTTGAGTCACAGTGATCATATAGATGTTTCCCCAAAAAGGATCTGATCAAAATTTTTGAGACAACAGCCCTATTCCACTACTACTGGTGGTTAAATACTTCCCAGCAAAAAGTGCTTATCATTAATAGAATCTTTTTTTTAAATAAGCAGTTTAATTGAATACTTGCTAAAACCCTGTGTATAAAACATATATACAAACATAGTAAGAGTTACAGTTGATTTATTTTTTATTGAATGATTTCTAACAGATTCATGTTATAAAACAATATAACTTGTATGAAATTTCAGCTATTTTCAACACCATTTACAAAATCACTTTTTCTAATAATCTAGTCATTTATTCCCTTTGCATACTAGACAAGGGTATAACTTCTTATTACGGAAAATAATAACAAGTAAAATAACTTTGAACTCAGGCAGAATCAATGACTTGGGTTTGTTCCAGAAGAAGTGTATGTATCCTTGAAACTGCCAGGAAGAACAGCCCAGAAATCAGGGCTACAGCTCCTAAGTTTTATAGTGCACTCAGTTACAGATCACGAAAACCCTTTAAACACAGTGGCCTAAACTAACCCACTTATGTGTCCGGAAGATCCCCTGGAGGAGGAAATGGCAACCCACTGCAGTATTCATGCTGGGAAAATTCCATGGACAGAGGAGCCTGGTGGCTACAGTCCATGGGGTTGCCAAGAGCTGGACATGGCTAAGCAACTGAGCATAGCACAGCATCTCACAAGTCATTCTGCAAATATCTGTTCATCGAAGAGACAGTATTCAGGGCCTACTCTGAGTTTTGCCCCAGGGCGGTCACTGGACTCTTGTCTTCTGAGACTGCCATGATGGCCCAAGTGAGGATATAGCCTTGGTCCCTGGTAAAAACAATCAGAATTTTAAAAGAAAATTATATTCATAAATTATACTCATCTTGTTAAAAGGACACATATAAAAATCCCCTAATCAGAGAAGTCACCAATAATATGTCTATGGCCCTATTAAGAAAATAACTTCGTCAAGGGGATGAAAGGGCTTTTCCTTGAAAAAGACGTAGATTTCCTTGTCCAAAACTGTAACACCTCATTCATAGGAGATTGTGTGGCATAAAATGACGCAGGCTTTCAATACCTGATGGTTTATAACTTTTCAACAGTCTTCCCTATGCATACCTGAAAAGTCCATATTTTTAATACGAGTTAAAAACTTGAGATCTTAAAATGTTTCAACTTCCCTATTTTTAAACTAAATTTATTTCATAGAACAAAGTATTTCTCCCATAAATAAGAACACTTCAGTTGGTATTTTTAAGGCAGTAAAATAGTTAATAGTTTTATTTATAAATTTTTCTGTTCCTTGTAATTCTTAAAACAAACCTAAAAGTTTCTTAGACCCAACGGAAAACGCAATATAAACAAAGAGGGATAGCATAGGCTGAATGGGTCTATCTCAGAGTAGTACAGAGTGTGCTGTAAATTACTGCCTCAAATTTGATTGTAGCCATGTGATTGTCCACTTCTGTATATGCAGTTTCACATTTAATATGCAACCAGCACCCTATAAGCCTCTTTTTAGAGTAGGACCCTGAGAGTTAGTCCATTGAGGAATCACATAATATTTATGCTTGAAATTTTAAAGTGTCCAATCTTTAGAAAGGCAGAAAGAAACAAAACCTATCCCACAAATGAAACTTATCACCATGTAAAGAAGAATATACACTTGGCATTAAAGTACCCATCTAGTTTCAAGATGTATACCTACACATTTTTTAAAAATGTATGAATAGCTCCTAATTTTGAAAAAGGAAACATTAAAAATACTGAAATGCTACTGATAGGGTTCAAGTCCAGGCAAAACCTATGAAGTGATCTTTGCTACAATAAATCAAAACTGCTTTTCTCTGCCATGTCCGGATCATCGACGACCTCATTTCAGATATCTGTTAGCCGTGGGTACAACTGGCATCATCCCCATGCATCCAGAGGCAGATCTGGGCATACTTGAGGGGCGTGATGCGCACGGCCACGTTGTAGTCCTTCTGAACACCGTGCACGTCCACCCACTGGTGGCCGGAATAGATTGCGATGATTTTGCGTTTCCACCTCTTTTTGTCTGGCTCTTTCAGACGCAGATACACCCCGGAGCCAGTGGAGCCTGATTCGGCATCGCAGTATTGATAGAGGAGGTCATTGGACTCATCAGACACGCTGCAAAACCGGTAGACTAACTGATCTGCCCTGTCCTGATCAAAGCCTGAGAAGTGGATCATCCCACCAGGCAGCTTCTTGATGGTGGGGCTGACTCCCAGCTCCATGTATTTCTTCTTGTGAGGGCGCTTCAGCTCCAGAAGGGCGTAGTCATAGTCCAGGGCTGGGTCTCCGCTCTTTCCTCTCGCCCAGCCCTTGGGGATGTGGGTGTTCTTGACCCGGGTCCACTGGAAGGAGGGCCTCCCATCAGCAGCTCTCTGACCCCGAGCAGATCCCTTTCTCCTCCTTCCAGCCTTGGCTGTCTCCTTCAGACTGTCTTGGCTCCCCTCTCTTCCAGCACCACTCACTTCCCTCCTGTTCCTCCTAGACCCCCGACGTTTCTTGCCACCACCTTTATTTCTCATCTTCAGCAAGCCTACTCTTAGCTTTTTGCTGCCTTTGATGTAGTCGGTTCCATCGTGGACACAGTGGGCAGCGGTTAGGACATGGTTGGGAGAGATGAGAATGCCACTGCAGCCTGTGGAGAGCTTCACGGCCGTATTGAAAGGGAAATTGGTCAAGAATTTCTTGTCCAAGATGCTGAACCTGCTGTCGGTGCCGTACACCTGTCTCTTTCTTCTCACGGGTGCTCCTTGTGAGGTGAGGTTTTGAGTTGGCTCAGGGACCCAACCTTGAACTTTCACCCTGGTCAAGGTTCGGCTCCCATTCTCAAAGACAGTCTCGTAGGAGAGCGAGTCTTCCAGGTCAGAAAGACTGGGGGCTGGGAGATCTTTCTGGCATTCGATGCCACACACTCGATTTAACACCATCTTAGCATCTGCCTCAAAGGCGGGGCTGGTGAGATGGAAGGTCCTTTCACTGACAAGCCGGGGTATTTTTCTCACGTGCCACATAAAATCCTGTTCCATTTCAGATCCATCGATGAGGGTCCACCCAAGGGTGAAAAGCATCAACCCAAAGAGCATAGTTCCCATTGTTCTTCTATCTTGTCCTTTAAAACAGAGAAAGAAAGAAAAAAAAAAAAGAAGCTTTATACTTTTTGTCTTATCGGGGTATAGTTGCTTTACCCTGTTTTGTTAGTTTATGCTATACAACCACGTGAATCAGCCATCGGTATACATATGTCACCTCCCTCTTAGACCCTCACCCCCAGTCCCAGCTGCCTAGGTCCCCACAGAGCCCTGAGCTGAGTTCGCTGGGCTATACAGCAGGTTCCCACTAGCTATCCGTTTTACGCATGGCAGAGCACATACATTAGTCAGAAAGAAAAATAGGTGAATGCATCTATGTGGAATCTAGAAAAATGGTACAGATGAACCTTTACTGCTTTCTGTTTAAACGTTAATTACCATTCATTTGAATCTTGAGTCCTAAATGTAGCTTCACCACTAAGAGGAGTCCCTATTTTCACTGTACTTAGATTGTACTGAGATTAGATAAACACCATACTAGGCAGGCTCCTACAGACATCCAAAATCAATAAATCTGATTTCACTCAAACTGCCCTCCACCAGCACTAATCCCCATGCATCCCACCCCCGCCTACCATCTTCCCCTCTTCCTCTCCAGACAGCCCAACACAGGGGAGAAGAAGAAGAGGGGCAGATGGGGTCCTCCGGTGCCTAAGCCACACCCTCATCCTTCCAAGGTCTCCTGCAAGCTTATCTGCAGATGATTTAGAAATAAAGATAACGACAGATGTCTGACACTGTCCCTGAACTTAGCGTCTTAATAAAGGCACGGATCATAAATTCCTCATCTCTAGAATGTAAACGACTAGCACAGTGCTCAAAAAAGCATTCACTGGAAAAAATTTTTTTTTAAAAGGCCTTCACTAGAATACACTGTATTTCTCTGAATCACAGCTTGCAGACCAAGCTGATTGATGGTGCAATTGAAATCATTAAATAATAGAGCCTTCTCTGGCGGGCCAGTGATTATGACTTCACCACCTCCCCATCCCCACCCGCCGATGCAGGAGATTGGTCAGAGAGCTAAGATCACACATGCCTCCCAGACAAAAAAACAAAATGTAAAACAGAAGTGAGCCTGTTATACAGAGTGAAGTAAGTCAGAGAAAAACAACTATCATATACTAATGCATCTATATGGAATGCAGAAAAAGGGTGCTGATGCAGGTCAGGAATCGAATATTTGCAGGTCAGGAATAGAGATGCAGACATAGAGAACAGACTTTGGACACAGCAAGGGAAGGAGAGTGTGGGACGAATTACAAGAGTAACATTGAAACATACATTATCATATATAGCTCAGTTGGTAAAGAATCTGCCTGCAATGCAGGAGACCCCGGTTCGATTCCTGGGTCGGGACCATCCACTAGAGAAGGGATAGGCTACCTATTCCAGTCTTCTTGGGCTTGCCTTGTGGCTCAGCTGGTAAAGAATCCGCCTGAAATGCTGGAGACCTGGGCTCGATCCCTGGGTTGGGAGGATCCCCTAGAGAAGGGAAAGGCTACCCACTCCAGTATTCTGGCCTGGAGAATTTCATGGACTGTATAGTCCATGAGGTGGCAAACAGTCAGACACGACTGAGAGGAAAAAAGAAAAAATGGGAAGTTGCTGTATCACACAAGGAACTCAACAGAGTACTCTGTAATAGCCTGGAAAAGTGGGATGGGGTCGGGAGGAGGTTCAAGAGGGAGGGGACATATATACACTTATGGCTGATTAGCGTTGTATGGAGGAAGCCAACACAATATTGTAAAACAACTATCCTCCAAATAAAAATAAATTTTAAAAAAGTTTAATACAACAAACATCATTAAAAAAAAACTTCAAAAATGGTCTACATTTAAAAATTTTTTTAATTCATCAGATAATATTCTAAAATATTCAGTAGAAGTTTTAGAAATAAATAAAGGCGCTCCTTCACTATTGAGCTGCTTTGATTTTTTTACAAGCAGAACCCCTTGTCATAAAGAGTACACAGCACAGGCTGTTTTATTCGAAAATAAGAAAAATGTACCCTGTTCTTTTTAAAAACGAAGTTGTGCTTGGAACTACCACCCAAGCAAAGCAATATACAAAAATGCATTATAGTGGCATTTTACTGGATATTAAAATTGTTAAGAATTTATGGAGCACAGGCGATTGTCGTGGATTTACCACTTGGGGGAGCACGATCGTGATTAAATCATAGGTTTAATGGGACCCTTTCATCATGGGTCTCATCATCTGAGAGCCATTGAAAGTTTCCAGTACTTGGCGAATTGTGTAATATCTCGTCTATTATTTACATCTTCCTCTCTCTCTTCCTGCTTCCCTGGGTTTGCTGGTATGTAAATCTCTTCCTAGAACTGCTGTTTGTCAGTTATTGCTTTGTGAGAGTAAGGGGAAGTGTAACATTCTTTGGAGCAGCAATTTGGAAATTTGTGAGCTATGTTCCAAGTTGTGTTTAACTAATAGTTAACACATCCAGGCTTAGCAAATGCTTTGTACTCTGTATAAAGCAGAGTCAGGTCAAGGTTAGTTTATGCCTACAATACATTCACTGTCACGGCTTTCTGATAAGCTTTTGCATGGAAAAGAAAGTTAATACAGAATGTCAGGAATGGCCCACAAACCAGGGTACACCCCTAAGATCCTGAGCACTGGCAGGAAAAGCAAAAGTTGCCTCTGATGCAGAGCCAAATAAGGGCATCTCGTGACACAACAGAGTTCATCTTGCCATATCCAAGTATGGAATTTTATTAAAAAACTAATAACATTCTTCTGGTAAAACAAAAACTTATACGACATTAACCTCTTTGTTGTTTAAAGATGATCTGTTCATCAAAACATGATATAATTATTTTGAATCATTATATATTAAAACATCTTAAGCAAGTTTAGAATAATCTTTACTTCTACTTTAGAATAAGCTTTACCATTTTTTTTCTGTTTGCTCACACTTGAATGCTAAGTAATCGTGATTCTGGTGAATATTAAACTGCATTGTTTGCCTAATAGCTTGTACTTTATTTTGGAGACAGGGCATTCTTCTGTAGACTGATGGTTATTGTCCCCCAAATCAGTAAAGTATACTTCAGAAAAAATCCACACTCATGTACAATATTTTCTAATCATTACCATGGCAAATTTGATTTTATACAAAACAGTAATTACATTGTTAATGATTTTGTTGAACCACTTAATATTTTGTAGCTCCTATGCAGGTTTCATAATGAATAAGGCTAACAGTTCAGTAACTACTGAGATCTTGAAATTATATGTTTTATTGGGTAGTTCCCAAGATGAAAAGTTGTCTTTCCCTCAAAAAGAAATGCTAAAATCAGTTATTTGCTGCCTCTTAGTTTATCAACAGACCAAAGCAGATGATTTTTTAAAAAGATACATATATATTTTTTTATCTATTTGATCCTTAGCAAAATGTCAAACAAAATTTTTGGTATAGGAAATATTTTTAAAAATTATTTTAAGTTAGCCCTACATGATAAGAGCCATTCATTGTATACTTAATATATGATTGCACTAAAGACTGAGTCAGCCAATTATCTTCATTTAAAAACTACAGAGAATCACGTTGTACATTTTGACATTTGATAATAGTGATCTGTGGAGTAATAAATGTGTCAAAGGCATTCCCAAGCAAAAGAAAGAGCCTCTAAATCTGGGTACTGTGGTATTGCTCACATATTTCTGTTTTTGTTTTCAGTACTGTTTAATTTAGCCTTGCAAGTTTTCAGCTACTTAGGACTTAGGCAGAATGCAAATACTGAATTATAATTGACAAGATGGTTTTTTACTATGCAAATCACTGAACTGGAATATGAATCAAGTTCCCCTGTTCTTTACCAAATAAAACATGTGCCCTATGCATTAATTCTGTAGGCAGACTTTTAAGAGCCACATGTAATGGTTAATTTTATGTGCTAACTTGACTGGGCCAGAAGTTGCCCAGATATTTTGTCTAATATTGTCCTGGGTATGTTTGGGAGGGTGTCTCTGGATGAAATTAACATTTGAATTAGTAGACTAAGGTAAGCAGATTGCCCTCCCTAATGTGGGTGGGCCTCATCCAATCAGTTGAAGGCCTAAATAGAACAATAAGGCAGACCCTCCTGTGAATAATGAGGAACTCCTCCTTCCTGACTGCTCTGAGCAGGGACACTGTTTGTTGTTTTTTTCCCCTGTCTTTGGCTTCAAAATGAAACACAAACCACTCAAAAGAATATTTTTAGTTTGTTAGTAGGATTCTATACTTGCATGTTGCAGAATAAACTCTGTCACATCAAGGAATGCCCAGGTTGTAGTCCTCAAACCAGCAGTGTCAGCACCCCCTAGGAACCTGTTAAAAATGCTCATTCTCAGGACCCGACCCAGACCTACTGTTCAAAACTCTCCAGGAGGGATGTGGGTTCCCAGCTATGTATGTTTTAACCAGCCCTCCAGGCAACTCTGATACTCACTACAGTTTCAGAACCGCAGCAGCTTGAGATCCTCCTCAGAAGGTTTTTCCAGGGATGACTGCATAACCAGGTTCCACATGACCCCTGCTTCCTCATTGTGTACAAAGTAAATTTATTCTGAACTTCACGCTTTCCCTGTGTTAGCAACAGCTGTTACAGAAAGATCCCCTCAAGTAGGAAATGACATCCCATTCCAGCATTCTTGTCTGGGAAATTCCATGGTCAGAGGAGCCTGGTAGACTACAGTCCATGGGGTCTTAAGGAGTTGGACATGACTTAGCAATGAAACAACAACAACAATATTGGAAGATTCAGCCTTTGGTAGGGAAAAAAAACATACTTTCATGTAAGTGATTTAATAATATATCTGAAAATATTCAAATTCAGTAGGTTTGTCTGCAATGGCTCCAACATCCAATGCTACAGATGATGCAAGAGCATCAGTTGGCCAGCCCTGGCCGGTGCCTTTTGAAGGACTCAGCTGCAGCATAGCACAGGAATGAAAGCCATGCCCACATCTATCCTTGGGCATGGGAAGGGCAGAACCTTGTCATATGACCTCAGAATCACAGTAATAAAGGACATGGGTTTAGTCTAATTTGGCCTGTAATTTCAAATTGGACAAGTGTCTCAGGACACTTTCTTTTAGAAAATCTAAGTTTGTCTCGTGGTAAAATGTCAGTGTAGTGTAAATGATAGCTCTTACTGATAGAGCAAGCCACGGCTCAATGGATACATGTACAGACACCCGTCATCCCAGAAGCACTAACTAAAGAGACACGGCCCCGGCTGTGGAGCAGCTATAGTATTTTGAAGGCTTTAATGTCTCTTGTTTTCCCTCAACCTCCTCCTTTTTCCTGTCTTCCATTGTAATTGTGACCTTCCCTGTCACTTTCCAGATGGCTTGGATTTGGGGCTTCAAATTCTAGTTTTGGTTAATGAAAGTGAGGTTGCAGTTATGGTCCTCACCATGAGTCAGTGTACACATAGCTGATTATGGGTTGGACCATGGAGATGGATGGAGCGAAAGGGAATTAGGAAAAAAGGAATACCAGCATTTGTAGACAAACTTTTACTGATGGAGCAGATAGTATTCCACATTTGTACCTGGTCTATACTGTTAACAGAAATAACCACCTGTAACTACAGGGGATTAGTTTGCTCTTGCTTTTGTTTGTTTCCTCACTTATGCTTTCTTAGAAATGTGAATGCTGATAAGTATTTAGAATATTTGGATTTCTTTACCAGCATGGTAGTTATAAGGGCAGACCAAGGAGTAAGAAGACCTGGGCTAAGTCTCATCTTCACCACTTATTAGGCATCTGAATTTGGGCAGTTCATTAAGATCAATGAAGTTTCTGTTTCTTCATCTGCAAAGTGGAGATAATAGTAATTTCAACTTCATAATTGTGAGAATTAAATATATTGATATATGCAAAGAATTACCATTGAGCCCAGAGCATAGACACATTCAGTTATAAGTTCTTTTATATTGGGTTGGCCTAAAAGTTCTTGCAGGTATTTCCATACACAGTTATGGAGAAACCAAAGCTTTTGGCCAACCCGATAGTTATTATTCTACTTTAGTAGGTAAATTAATATCACTTTAAAACAGTTAATTATATAAGGCAAAGTTATAGCACTTTTGGTTTTCTAAAAAGTCAATTTTATCCTCAAATATTTTTATTTCAGGATAGTTTCTCACACACTCTGAAAATTCCCTTTTTCTTTGTTTTGGTTTTTGTTCAAGGACAGCTTCATTTTAGAGAAGTCCCAAATGAATGCTTTCCTAATTACTCATTTCTATGAATATCTGTGGCTTTGTAATATATTTTTCTCATTGCTATTAAACTTAAGTGTAATTAAACATTACCCAGCCACAGAACATTTGAGTTGCATTTCCTATGTATTATTTTAAGCCTGGACCTACCCTAAGAATTCTGGAACTGCAACAGGCCTTCAACCCAAAAAGAAACAGTCAATAGCAAAATAATTACTCTGAGGGAGCAATTTACAATGAAAACAAAACCAAACTTTTCAAGTGAACCTATTCTAAAGTATATAGCATAGCATGACATAATAATATTCTCAGGCTCAGTTTCTCTTTTATTTTTTGGTTTGTTACCCTTTAAAGTTTACATTTTAACTTAAGTAGGGCAGGCAGATGAGGGAAAGATGAGATGCTTGCTCACCATATTAAATATTTTGAATGAGGTTTTTTTCTGTATATGAACAAGAGCTGATTTACCATCAAAGATCTGTACCAGGTCATAGAGTCACTAACTTGGTCCTTTCTATTCACCTGGTCCCTTGTAATAGACAGGGAGGTAGTTGTCCAAGTTCATGTGTATAGTTTGCGGCCATGGGACATTATTTTGCATTAATCTGTCAAACACTTTGTGGGGGCTCAGTCAGATCAATGGCCTTGTAGGACCAACATCAGCTTCTACCTTCATGAATGTTTGGACATAGCAATGACTGCATAATCACTTTTGACAACTTCCCTGTCTTTTATCTAGCCATTCGTGATCCCAGCCACCTGCTCCTCCCAGCACCACTGCCTACACTCACACACGTGCATAAATGTGAAAACACACTCCAGCCATCTCTCTTCCTCCACTTTCATTCTCCCCCTGCTCAGTCAAGACTGACACACGAGGGACAGACATCATGGTCTGGATCTGCAAACAGAACTGCTGGCTGAGGCAAAAGGCCGGGGCAGGAGAGGAGAGGCATTACTAGTGATAGCAGCCAGCCAGAAAGTGAGCATTAACTGCGTTAGGTTTTAGAGAATACTTGTAAAACTTTCATATTTCACTTTCGTGTATGCACAGGAGACTCGGTATTTTATAAAGTTCAATTCCCGGTGCCGTGAAGCCCCCAGAGAAGGTCAGACACTAACTAGAGCACTGAAATGGAGGCAACATTTAAGCTAAAAAGTGTGAGATCAGGATGACAGGAAAAGGAATAGGGTTCAATGTGTGACCAAGAGGGACAGTGAGAACTGGGGTGCTTCAAGGATGGTGGAGGCAGTGGGGTCTGAAGTCAAACCAATTTAAGTCCACTTGTGACTTCTTAGCACTATGATCCGTGAGGATCACTTAATCTCCCCAAACCTTATTTTCTACAGTTGTTCAACAGGGAATAATACTTTGGAGTATTTTTGTGAGACACGAATATCATTATGTTGGTGCAAAAGTAATTGCGGTTTTGCATCATTGAACTTGGCCATTTGATATTGGAATACATTCTTAAATAAATGTGGTTATGTTATACATCATTTTAATGTGCATTTCTCGCTTTGTTTTTTTGCTAATAAAATTACTTGCTGTTTATTTTATATTTATTTTAGACTATAGAAATGATGTCTAAAATGTCATGTCTGCCATATTCACTTGACCTCTCACCAACCACCTACCACTTTTTCAAGCATCTCAACAACTTTTTGCAGGGAGAACACTTCCACAACCAGCAGGAGGCAGAAAATACTTTCCAGGAGTTTATCAAACCCCAAAGCACAGATGTTTACGCTACAGGAATTAGCAAACTTACTTCTTGTTGGCAAAAATGTGTTGATTCTAACGGTTCCTATTGTGATTAATAAAGATGCATTTGTGCCTGGCTATAATGATTTAAAATTCACAGTCTGAAAACTGCAATTACTTTTGTACCAACCTATACATAAACACAATGCCCAGAGAACAGTAAGCCCTCAGCAAATGGCAGCAATTATTATTAGAATCAAACACTAAGAGTCAAAACAGTGGTAAATATTTATGAAGGATTTCATGCATCTCTGACTGTTGGGGACCTCACCACAGTACGCCAAGTACAGGCCGACCTCATCTCATTGCGCTTCACTTCAATTCACAGATACTGTGATTTTTACAAGTTGCCACATGGCAACCCCGCACTGAACAACTCTAGGTGCATTTTTCCAACAGCATTTGCTCATTCTGTGTCTCTGTGTCACGTTTTGGTAATCCTTTATTATTTGTTACAGTGATCTGTGATTGGTGATCTTTTGAGGTTCTTATTGTCATTGTGTCGGGGGCACCACAGACCACATGCACATAAGACAGTGAACTTAGTAAGTCTTGCGTGTGTCCCGACTGCTCCACTGACTGCCCTCTCCCCCAGCTCTCTCCCTCTCCTCAGGTCTCCCTATTCCCCAAGACACAGTTTGAAATTAGGCCAATTCATAACCCTACAATGGCCTCGAAGCATTCAAGGGAAAAAAGAAGAGTTGCATATTGCACCTTAAATCAAAAGCTAGAAATAATTAAGCTTCATGAGGAAGGCATGTGGAGAGCGGATACCATCGGCTGAAAGCTAGGCTTCTGGGCCAGTGAGCCAAGTTGGGAACTCAAGGGAAAAGTTCTTGAAGGAAATTAAAAGAACTACTCCAGTGTACACGTGAATGATAAGAAAGCAAAACAGCCTTATTTGTGATAGGGAGAAAGTTTTAATGGTCTGGCCAGAAGAGCAGACCAGCCACCACATTCTTTTACTCCAAAGCCTCAGTCAGGAGCAGGGTACTAACTCTCTTCAATTCTGTGAAGGTTGAGAGAAGTGAGGAGGATACAGAAAAAACTCTGAAGCTAGCAGAGGCTGTTTCACGAGGTTTAAAGAAAGAAGTCATCTCCACAACCTCAAAGTGCAAAGTGACACAGCAAATACTGATGTAGGAGCCACAGCAAGTTATCCAGAATATCTAGTTAAGATAATTCATGAAGGTGGCTACACTGACAGACAAATGTTCGATGCAGATGAAACAGCCTCCCTATTGGAAGAAGATGCCGTTGGACTTTGATATCTAGAGAGCAATCAATGCTTGGCTTCAAAACTTCAAAGGACAGGCTGACCCTCTTGTTAGGTGCTAATACAGCTGGTGACTTTCAGCTGAAGCCAATGCTTGTTTATCATCCTGAAAATCCTACAGCCCTTAAAAATGAGGCTAATTTACTCTGCCTGGGCTCTATCAGTGGAACAGCAAAACCTGGATGATGGTACATTTCTCTACGACACGGTTTGCTGAATAGTTTAAGCCCACTGTTGAGACCTACTCTCAGAAAAGAGATTCCTTTCAAGATATTACTGCTCATTGATTTTCAATTTTGAGAACTGTAAGTTATGTTTTCCTTGATAATGCACAAATGTTTGTAAGAGATGAACTGATTCTAAGTAACTGAATCTAATTAAAATGGAATCTTAACCCAGATAAAAAATATTGCTGCTCATTGATGTACCTGATCACCCAGGAGCTCTGAGAGAGATGAACACAAAATGCATATTGTTTTCATACCTGCTAATACAACATCCATCTTGCAGCCCACAGATCAAGGAGTCATTGTGACTTCCAAGTCTTATTATTTAAGAAATGCATTTCATAAAGCTACAGCTGCCACAGATAGTAATTCCTCTGATGAATATGGGCAAAGTCAGTTGAACACTTCTGGAAAGGAGACACTATTGTGGGTACCATTAAGAACATTCGTGATTCATGGAAAGAAGTCAACATACTAACACAGTTTGAAAGAAACTGATTCTCATAGCTGACTTTGAGGGGTTCAGGTCTTCAGTAGAGAAAGTGGGTCAGGTGTGGTGGAAACAGCATAGGGGAACTAGAAGGAGAGGTGGAGCCTGAAGACGTGACTGAATTACTGCAATCTCATGAAAAACTTTAATAGATGGAAGAGTTGCTTCTTACAGATGAGCAAAGAATGTAATTTCTTGAGATGGTGAAGATGCTCTGAAGACTGTGGAAATGACAACAATGGATTTAGAATATTACATGAACTTAGTTGATAAAGCAGCAGCAGCGTTTGAGCGGACTGACTCCAGTTTTGAAAGTTCTCTAGGTGGGTAAAATGCTATCAAACAGCATTGCATGCTGCAGAGAAAGCGTTCCCAAAGGAAGGGTCAATGAACGCAGCAAACTTCATTGTTGTCTTATTTTAAGAAACTGCCACAGCCGCCCCAGGCTTCAGCAACCACCACCCTGCTCAGTCAGCAGCCATCAGCATCAAGGCAGGAGCCTCCACCAGCAAAAAGATGGACTTGCTTAAGCTCAGATGATGGTTAGCATTTTTAGCAATAAAGTATTTTTCAGCTGTTATATGCATTGTTTTTTAGACATAATGCTACCACACGGTTAGTAGACTACAGTAACTTTTATATGCATTGGGGTACCTTGCTTTATTGCAAAATCCGCTTCTTTGTGGTGATCTAGAACTAAAGCCACAGTATCTCCAAGTTATGCCTGTAACAGCTCCCAAGAGAGCCACACCTTAATCTCCAGGACCTGTGCCTGTGTTCCTTACTTGGTAAAGGAGACTTTGCAGATGTGATTTAGTTAAGGATTATGTGATGAGATTAGCTTGGGTTACCCAGGTGAGCACAATGTAATCACTTTTATAAGAAGTGGACAGGAGGGTCAAGAACTGTGAAGAAGCTGTGAAGTTGGAGGTAGAGGTCAGGGTGGGCGGAATTATAAGCTACAAACTGCGGGTGGCGTCTAGATCTTGCAAACGGTAAGGAGACATTCTCTCCTGGAACTTCCAGGAAAAAACTGCAACCGCTTTGACCCTCTTTGTACTTCGGGCCTCCAGAACTATAAAGGTAATGTGTCGTTTTATGTCACTGAGTTTTTAGCAGTTTGTTACAGCAGCAGTAGGAAATGAATACACCCAGGTAAAAAAATTTTTGGATTGTCTGCCTTGGATGTTTAGAAAGGAAGAAGTAATAGGGGAAAAAACTGTCTGGGTCAGAGAGGTAAACATAAATGAAAAGTTTCATTTTTAGAAAAATTATATAACACGCAATTTTAGAACTAAACCTTGAAGATTATGATAAAACACTACAGTGACATGGAGTAGTATTTCTAGGCTGACTGGAGAACTGGAACCAGGTAGATAAATTTGTTTATTCAACAAAAGCATACAGTGTTTACAATCCTATGCATCGTTTCAAAGCCTCTTCCCTTGTTTAAGAAGCTCTGCGATAAATCCTCTTTAGTCTTTAAGTTGAACTTAAAACCTTCTAAGATATCTTTCAACATTAACGTTCTAGCTTAAATCACAAAGGAAAAAACACAAGTCACTTCCTTATCAGCGAGCCTCAAGCAGTTTAAATTCCTAGACTCCTAGAGTAGGAACTTGCGTGCTATCCCTATTGCTACCACTAGGAGGCGAAGCTAGCCTGCTGTCTAATCTAAGATCTCACATTTAAATGGTTTACATTCATTAAGCTACAAAATCAAATTTAGTTTAAAAAAAACATGTAGGATTCATGGGACGGGGAGAAGTCTAACTGGTTAATAATATACTAGGTTGTTGTCACATGTGGAATTGATCACATTTAGAAAACCCACCTCCAAGCCACAGAGCCCATCCTGAGGAGCTGTGGGGCTGATGATGATGTCTACAGCCAGATAACCTTCTGGCAGGTGGGTTCCCAAAACCTCTGCCGTGTCAGCACCCTTCCAGTGTGATCTCCAGTGCCGCTAAACAATCCCCAAAGGTGCGGCAGTTCACTTCAGCATGAAAAATCTCCAGCCTGCCAAATTTTTCACATGTCTACCAAAGACTTCGTAATCCATTTCTAAAGGGTAAGCTTGCCTATGCTAAAAATAAATGGCAAGGAACTGACAATGTGCCAGTTTCTGTTCAAAATACGATAGCACCATCGTCAAGTTTAGTTTCAGGAATGAGACAGAATAATTAATGTCTGCTTAAAATTTTTGGCAGTAGTGGAGGGAAAGGAAGACGGTAAAGTTACACAGTTGATTATTTTACAGTAACCCACAACTTCTGTTTCTCATCACAATAAAAAAAGAAAAAACTCCTCTTTGTTTTTTAAGTTATTTTTCCAGGACCTGTACACTTCAATTTGTGCAAAGCATATGCTGTGTGTAAATCGAATTTGGGGTGAAAGGCACTAAGGAAGCCCCGAAGGGAAGCCTCTGCTCACTCTCACCCACTGACATAGGAAATGTACAGCATATGGCTCCCGACTTGTTTTCTATCTTGCAAGTTGGCCTTTGAAAGCAAAGCCTATCTGTGACTGCATTAGGTTTGCTACTCTTCAGGCTTTAAAGCATCTTATGATCTCTGTATTTTTAGCTAAGCAAACATCTGTTAAAGTTTCTAAAGCTTTTGAAAATATTCTAGTTAAGCAAAGTCATAAAATAATAACTTTCATACTTTGCTATTTCCAACCTCTCATCTCAGATTTCTCATGTGCAAAGTTAACCCAGTGAGGTAGCTTCAGTCTCCGAAATTCTGAATATCATCCCACTGTTAAAATGCAATATGCTTGCCATGGATAGTTGAGCATTGGGCAAAGATAAATAATTAACTCACATTAGCAATTGATTATTTTAACACAATGAGTACCTTCTATGTGCCAAGCACTAGACTAAACAATCTCACATTTGAAAATACAGAGAAGATTCTTAAAAGCCCAACAGTTGCTGAGCTGTCTGGAGGAAAAATAAGAAAGAGTATCCATGACCAACTTCTTCTCACATTAAACGAGCTCTTCTAGTATTTCCTAATAAAAATAAAATTCCATATGATGCTGGGGCACTACTTTCAGGCTGAGATGTCTTATTTGGCAGGAATTTTAACCTTCTCTCTTCTAAATTATAAACCAGATTCTAAGCATAGTTCTCCAGGCAACAGCACATGACTTTTACAATTCTCTGTGGAGACAGACACACTTGGGATAAAATGAGAATTAATTTCAGAAGTGAGAAAGGTTAATAGGGGAGAAAAACCACCTAGATAGGATATGCAGCTTCTTTCAAATCAATGACAGTGTGAAAAGGTCAGAGGAATCAGGCAGGAAGTGTTTCTACAACTTTTCAAAAAAAAAAATTTATGACAGAAAATATCAAAAGTAGAGGGAAAACTATGAAATAGAAAATTATAACTCCTCCATGCCCATCACCCTGCAGCAACAACTACCAATATTTTGCCAATCTTGTTCCAGTGGTCTCCCCCCACGCCCCACTTTTTTTTTTTGCTAGAGTTTTTTAGAGCAAGTCCAGGACTTTTCAATTTCATTTCATCTTCTCACTTTAGAATGTTTTCCACTGCTCCTTTCGCTGACCTGTGCAACCAAGTTGATGAGAGAGCAAGAGATTCCTAGCTTTCATAGTAACCCTGCCAAAGAGGCTTTCAACCAGAGTAGACCTTCCAGGAATGCATTTTACACCTTTTTCAATGGCATCTGTTAATAATCATAAAAATAAAGAGGGTCCCCTCTGGTAGTGCTTAAGTAAAAAGAATTCCATTTATATTCCAATGCAAACACTTTTACTGTTAAATATTAACGGTGCAGAGGCCAGCACAAAGAATTGCTTACTTGCAAGAGCCGTTCTTTGATGGCTTAAAAGTGCTAAGTTTGATCTCTACCTTTAGCGCCCTTCAAAGGCGCTCTCCCTGGGGTGGGTCCTGCGTTTCTCAGGAACACTTCTAGGTTCTGGGGTCTCGCCCTTTCTTGGGGGAAAAGGGGGTTGCTGAGGTGTCTCCATCCTTACCTGCGAAGCTTCCTCGGTCCTCGGGCGCTGCCCAGCTCGAATCAAAGTGTCCCTAAGGCGGTGACCAACGCTGGCGAGGCAGGAGAGTGGGGTGGGGCTCCGGGACAGCGCGAGTCGGAGCCGGGGCGCCCGGCCGCCGTCCGCCAGCACCGCCGGGAGACTGTGGGGAGGTGGGCGGCGAGCTGAGCGCCACGGCCGCGAGATGGGAGGGGAAAGGGGGCGTGGATGCGGGCGGACGCTGGGAGAGGTGAGGGGAGAGGAGGCGGCGGGAGGCGAAGGGGAAGCAAGAGAGACGCAGGCCTGGGGAGGGTTTACTAAGAGTTGCGCCTCTCACACCAGCATCTCTGCCCCCCAACATTAGAAAAAATTCACGAGTGAGTTCATAAGGGCTGTCTGTCGCTCTGATCGTCTGCAGCCCTTAAACAGTATCCAGAAGACACTCCCAAGTGTGTGTTTGGTGGAACTGGGGGTGATCAGGACTGTTTGTGTCCCAGTCCCCAGGCACGAATTCAGACGCCAGCTGTCTAGAAGAACCAGGGCCGTTTCCACAACCCCATCCCAAGCCCGTCTCCATCTGGGACCTCGCCTCCCGGGACACGCTCTCCACCAAGCAAATCCTGAGTCTCGGGCTCCTGCAGGCATCCACACGCGATCTGACAACACGCGACCCTCGTGGGCTGAGACGTGGGTCACCTTGCAAGCATCCCGTGCGGCCTCCAGGGGGCGCGCGTCAGTTTCCGTCTGTCTCCAGGCTGGAGGGCTTTTTCTACTTGGGAAGAGCATCCTTTAAGATGCTTGCACACCTCAGTCCCACCAAAATTCTAACCGCATCCTTTCTTAATCCTTTATTCTCCACCGTCGGAGAGCTCCTTCTCTGGGGTGGGAGCTGCACAAGGTCGGGGACTCCAATTATTCAACATCTGTTGATCTTCTGGGTGGGAGGTCTGAAGCAAAATGCTCCGGTAGAGAAAAAAGTACAGAAATTCGATGCTGGCCCTCAAGGAGGGGAGATCAAATAAGTGCACCAGTATTTATAACACACGGTCTTAGCATGTCCCATAATGCTTAGCTCATTAGTGGTTTATTTCATTTCTCAAATTGCTATGTGTTTTTTTAGCAATGAAATCAGAACATATATGCAATTTCTTTTCCTGTTTTTCCACTTAGTGTTTTCATTTATGCACTTAGTCATATAATTTAAATCTATTAATAATTTTATCTGGTAAAAAAATAACTAGTTCTGAAGCTCTCTGTCTCACCAGTTAGATCATAATCTTCAAATGCATCCTTGAATCACCACCCTCTACCCCAAGGGTTGACTTATAATGGCTGCTGGTTGTGTCCAGCTTAAAAATGTTTCCTAGTAAAATGGAGTCTGTGTGCATGCTCAGTCATGTCCAACTATTTGGGACCCCATGGACTGGAACCCACAAGTCTTCTCTGTCCATGAGATTTTCCAGATAAAATTACTGGAGTGGATTGCCATTCCCTTTTCCAGGAGGTCTTCCTGACCTGGGGATCAAACCAGGGATCAAACTCAAGTCTCCTGCATCTCCTGCATTGGCAGGTGAATTCTTTACCACTGCTCCACCTAGGAAGCCTGAAATAGAGCATGGGGAAAAAAATAAAGTCCAGAATTCAGAATGGGAGTCTCCCATGACACTAAATAGATGTGCCCTGGGCCTCAGTCTCTTCATCAGTAAATTAAGACGGTTGCACTGGAGGACTTCTGCAGTCTGTACTTCTCAAACATTTTTGGGATTCTAACTCTGTGTCTAGTGTGGGCATGGATCTGAGTCCTTTAATTCCATCAGCACCCCTCATTGACATCACATAAAGCTAAACTCACTGCTCTTACATTTTCCGGGGTCCCTTCCTGAGACTTTTCCCTCAGCTTTACTGAGATATAACAGACATGTAGCATTATGTAAACTTAAGATGTACAATATGATGATTTGTGAAATGTACAGCAGTGTGTTTACCACAATAAAGTTAGTTAATACGTCCTTTACTTCACATAATTACCATTTTAAAATTGTTGTTATGGTGAAAACATTAAAGCTTTGTGCTCAGAGTAACTTTCAAGATACAATATAGTATTGTTAACTATAGCCACCACCCTATGCATTAGATCCTGGGAACTTATTCATCTTGTAACTGTAAGATTATACCCTTTGACCAACTTCTTCCCATTTCCACCCTCCCACCCCCTGCTTCCCTGGTGGCTCAGATGGTAAAGAATCTGCCTACAATGCAGGAGACCGGGGTTTGCTCCCTGGCTTGGGAAAACCCCCTGGAGAAGGGAATGGCAACCCACTCCAATATTCTTGCCTGGAGAATCCCATGGATAGAGGAGCCTGGTGGGCTACAGTACCCAGGGTCACAAAAAGTCAGGCACCATTGAGCAACTTTCACTTTTCAGCCCATTGAGCATTCTTGGCTCTCTTTTCAAATATTGGTTGATTATATATGTTTGGATTTATTTCTGGGCACTCAATTCTGTTCCACTGGTATATGCATGTGTTTTTGATGTATAGCTATTTAATTAGATTGGTTAAATTTATTCCTAAGTATTTTATCAGTATTCTATTATTTTTGATGTTACTATAAATAGGATTTTTTTTTAATTTGTTTTCAGATAGTTCATTGTGTGTGTATAGAAACAACAGATTTACATAGGTTGATTTTGTATCCTGAAACTTGAATGAATTTGTTTTTTAGGTCTAGGAGTTTTTTTGGAGTCTGGCATTTGCTCTGTACCACTCTATACCATACAATGTTATCAGCAAACAAAGACAATTTTACTTATTTCTTCCTGATGTTTTTTTTTTTTTTTTTTCCTGGTGCCTAATTACTCTAGCTAAGACTTCAGTACTATTATGAATGAGAATGGTCACTCTCGTTTTTTTCTGATCTTAGAGGGGAAGTTTTCAACCTTTCATCACTGAGCATGATGCTTGCTGTGAGTTTGTCACATATGACCTTTGTCATGTTGAATATGTTCCTTCAGTTTCTTGAGTTTTTTTTTTTTAATCATGAAAGGCAGTTGAATTTTGTTAAATGCTTTTTCCACATCTATTGAAATGATCCTATGATTATTGTCTTTCTATTAAGGTAGAGCATCATATTTACTGACTTTCATGTGTTGAACCATCCTTGCCTTCCAGAGATACATCTCACTTGATCATGATATATGATCCTTTTGATGTGCTCTTGAACCCAGTTTACAAGTATTTTATTGAGAATTTTTGTATCTATATTCATTAAGGATATTGGCCTTTAGTTTTCTTATATCTTTATCTTTGGTTTCAAGGTAATGCTAGACTTGTAAAAATGAGTTTAAGTGTTCTCTCCTCTTTAGTTTTTTTTTTTTAAGAGTTTGAAAAGAATTGACATTAATTCTTTATATGCTGAGCTTCCCAGGTGGTGCATTGGTGAAGAATCCACCTGACAATGCCTTTACATGTTTGGCAAAATTCACTTGTGAAGCCATCTGGTCCTAAGCTTTACACTGTTGGGAGGGTTTTGATTACTGATTCAATCTCCTTACTTGTTATTGGTCCATTCAGTTTGTACTTCTTCATGACTTTAATTCTGTCAGCACCCCTCACTGATATCACATAAAGCTAAATTCATTGTTCTTACATATTCAGGCGCCCCTTCCTGAGCCTTTTGCCCCAAACCATATTTTTTCCCCAGCTTTACTGAGATATAACTGGCATGTAGCATCGTGTAAACTTAAGATGTACAACATGATGATTTGTGAAATGTATAAAAATACGTTTACTATAATAAGGTTGCATATTTCTAGGAACTTATCTGTTTCTTCTAGATTGTCCAGTTTGTTGGCATATAACAATTCACAGTAATAATGATCCTTTGCATTTCTATAGTATCAGTTGTAATGTCTTCTTTTTTCATTTCTGATTTTACTTGCGTCTTCTCTCTTTTTCGCTTGGTAAGTCTAGCTAAAGGTTTGTCAATTTTGTTTATCTTTTCAAAAAATAAGTCTAAGTTTCATTGAAATTTTCATTTTTTTCTATTCTCTATTTCATTTATTTTTACTCTGATCTTTGTTATTTTCTTCCTACTACTATCAGTTTAGTTTGCTCTTATTTTTAAGTTCCTTGAAGTATAAAGTTAAATTGGCTTGAGAGGTTTCTTTGTTCTTAATGTAGAAATTTATTGCTATAAACTGACCTCTTAGCACTGCTTTTGCTACATCCTGCAGGTTTTGTTATGTTGAGTTCCTAGTTTCACTTGCCTCAACATATTTTTCGATTTCCTTTCTGATTTCATCTTTGACTTATTTGTTATTGAGAAGTTTGTTGTTTAATTTCTACATATTTGACAAATTTCCAATTTTTCTCCTGTTATTGATTATTCCCTCAGCCACATTTTCTGTTTTTGATGTCACAATATACATTTTATATTATGTATCCATTAACAAATTAATGTGGCTGTAAATTATTTTTAGTACTTTCGTCTTTCAACCTTTATAATAGAGCTAAGTGATTAGCATATCACCATATTGCAGTGTTAAGAGTATTCTGGATCAGGTTATAGACTTGCCTTTTCCAGTGTGTTGTTTATGTTTCTATGTAGTCATGTTTCTAGCTAACAGCCTTTCATTTCAGCATTTCTTGTAAAGCAGGTCTAGTGTTAATGAACTCTCTCAGCTTTTGCTTGTTTACGAAGTCTTTATCTTGCCTTCACTTCTGAAGGACAGCTTTGCTGAGTATTCTTAGTTGGCAATTTCTTTCTTTTAGCACTTAGAATATCATCCCATTCTCTCCTGCTTCATAAAGTCTCTGCTAAGAAATGTGCTGAGAACCAAGTACAAAGATGTGTAGTAGCAACCAGGCCCAGGTGGGGCTTGGTAGCTCTCTGACTTAGACCATCGGGGTCCACAGAATTGACTTGGTGAGCACTTCAAGGCCTCTTAAGAGGCTGCAAGTGCTGTTCCAGTCTCCAGCAGTTAGGGACCAGGGCAAATACCTGTAGTGGCCAGAGTCAGTGGTACACGCACACTTGGCTGAGGGAGTCAGCTGTAGGCAGCTGTATAGTGGCAGGGGTTGGTTGCAAATACACATGTCATGCCAAGGCAGCCAGCAAGGGCTGGGGCCAACTACTGGTGCCCGGGCAGCTGCAGAGGCCCTGGTTATTGGCATGCACTACCATGCTGCTGGCTCTTACCATGGGCTCATGGCAATGGAGGCTGGCGATGGAGATCGGGCCAGGGGCATGCGGGTGCACCAGCTGCACAATGCAACAAGTGACAGAAAGACAGAATCACATCTGGGCCCATAAGCAGCTCCAGGGACTCTGACCGTTCACATATTTTTCCATGGCTCACGGTCTGCCCCCTAAGCAGGCACATGACAGTGAAGTCTGATGAGAGATTGTAGGTAAATACACAGCTACAGAGGCTAACCCTTAGTACACACAGTGGTAGTGGCTGGTCTCGGGTGGGTCTAGATCTGTGGGGTCAAGGCTGGGTGATCTGTGCTCAGACGGCCACAGAGGCCTGCGCTGGCTGCCAGTGTGGTTCCTGGGTTCTTGTAGGGTTTGGGGATGAAGAGCTGGGAAAGACTCAGGTAGCTGGTGTCAGTGAACATGAATACCTATGGGATGAAAGCCAGTGAAATATGCACAGTCGCAATGGTTGTGTTGGCTATTAATTTCGTCAATGGTGAAAGCTGTTGGGTTTATCTGCAGAGCAGATCACTGAGAACCATGATCCCACCCACGAATAGCTGCTGCTGGTAATCCCTGCTTTTCTTCCTTATTCCTGGCCATCCCTATTTGTCTCAGCTCTGTGATCCCTGGGCAGTGTAGAACCAAGGCAGGACCTTCATGCAGGGCTCTGAAAGGCTTAGGAAGATGGTAGCTCACATCATTCTTCCTTTCTCTATGATGTCAACTCTTTCTAGTTGGGATGTTCCTTCCCAGTGCTGAACAGTGCCAGCTTGGGGGTGGTTGGGGGGAGGGGAAGGGATGAAATGATGCAAAATAAATGAAGTTGTCTTCCTTCCCTTTTCGGGTGCTTATTCTCAGGTTTTTTTTGTTCCACTATTTTGCTGTTCCACTTTCTTAAGTGGACTCTGGACATCTTCCAGGTCTGTTTTGTTTGTGGATTTCTGTCTAATTGCTGATCTTTGTGTGGACGCATAGGTTGGAGTCTCCTGCGCCACCATCTTGGTGACATCACTCCCTAGTGTACCCCAAGCCCCCTTGTACTCTATATCTGGATCTGCTCAAAGTTGTCTTAGCATCAACTTGGAACTTTAAAAAAAAAACCAACGCATTGATTAATTTCTAGCTTTACCTCATCTGGCCTTCATGCTTGATAAATACTGCTCTGCTTTCAGGATTCTGGCTTCTCTTGATCAGAATTTCTTCTCCTGGGCTCATCTGGTCCCTTAGGTTTTCTGTAGCCTTGGATGAGCGATTTAGACACCCATACCAAGGCTCACAAAAAGGCCCTCTGCCAGCCCCTCAAATTTCCCACTCTGGTCCTGTTACAATCCTTCAATTTTCCAGTGCTTCTCAACCATTTTTCTCTGGGAGAATGAACACTTTGTGCAAGATGACTGACCCCTGCCATTTTTTCCCTTTTGAACTTTTTATTTTGTATTGGGGTGTAGCCAATTAACAATGCTGTGATAATTCCAGGTGGACAGCAAAGGGACTCAGCCACACATAAACATAAGTCTATAAACATAAGCCATACATAAACATAAACTTAGCCACACATAAACATGTATCCCTTCTCCCCCAGACTCCTCTCCCATCCAGGCTGCACATATGCTGAGCCGAGTTCCATGAGCTGTACAGTGGGTCCTTGTGGGTCATCCATTTGAAATAAAGCAGTGTGTACATGACTGTCGCAAACTCCCTAACTATCCCCCAGGCAATCAAAAGTTTGTTTTATAAGTCTGTGAGTCTCTTTCTGTTTTGTAAGTTCATTTGTATCATTTCTTTTTAGATTCCACACATAAGGGATGTCATATGATATTTCTCCTTCTCTGTCTGACTTACTTCACTCAGTATGACACTCTCTAGATCCATCCATATTGCTGCAAACCTGATTCCTACCATTTTAATAAATGCACGGTAGGGAATGTTGTCCCTACAATGAAACATGAATGATGAAGTTTCTAGGCTTCTTTCCCCAACACTCCTAGGCTTACTTTTCTAGTATTGTCACTATCAGGACCAAAGATTTTATCCAATTACTTTCAATACACCCCAAGCCCTCCATTAATGGAGGAGTAGAATTCATAATTACCCACCCTCTGTGGGGCCCCTAATGGGCTCATTTGTATACCCTCTGGAAATGGACCAAGAGGCTTGAACACATCTCTTAACGCATTTCAGGTCATTAGAGATATTGTGACCTCGGGAGAAGTAATGACCCCTGTCAGGCCTGCCCATGATTAAGGCTGTATCACTTAGCTTTTTTTGGTCTCCCAAACATTATTTCCCAAGGGACTCAGACCAAAATAGAAGAGCTCCCTTTCCAAGGCTAGATCTTTCTTGTCATGGAAATGTACTTGGAAAGTTTTAGCCAAGGAAAGACAGGAAGAGGAGATATTTCATGGTCTATGGTCAAGTCTAAGTGATGACTCAACCTTGTAGAAGGGGTATGACTTGGCTGTGACTGGAATCTTCCTTGTTAACTTTTAAACCCAAGGTTTGATCAAAACCTTTTACTTATTAGGTAGTATGCATATAGATCTTTGTGTTTAAAACCCCAGAGCCTCTTGACTAACACAGATGGAGAAAATGAAGCAAATGTGATGATAAGAAAAATTAAAAGATAAGGTGACATTTACCCTCAGATTATGATTTAGCCAGATAGGAGCCATGTAAGATCAGCTAATCTGAGGAATAGTTTCTGGCTCTCCACAGACCTACAGAACCATTGACTCTCTCAGTCTTTCTCTGTGACCCAAGGAGAAGCAATGATGTGCTTCTAAAAGAAATCTGACAGCTGGTGTAGCCCTCCTCCAATTGGATCTGGTCTGTCTGATAAGTGGAGTTTTCTTGGTGGCTCAGACAAAAAAGAATCTGCCTGCAATGCAGGAGACCCAGGTTCAGTCCCTGGTGGGGGAAGATGCCCTGGAGAAGGGAATGGCAACCCACTCCAGTATTCTTGCCTGGAGAATCCGATGGACAGGGGAGCCTGGTAGGCTACAGTCCATGGGGTCGCAAAGAGTTGGACACGACTGAGAGACTAATACTTTCAGTTCACTTTTTCTCTAAGTGGTGTTGATTCCTTCCCCCTGGGTGCCTACACTGGACCTGGATACTTGGCATACTTTTTTTTTGGAAGTTTTTCCATGCCTGCTTTCCAGAGTGGACTGTGAAAGACCCAAGAGAATCAAAACTTTTCTATCTCCAGCACCAAGAAGTACCTGGAATTTATTTATTCTTCTTCTTAATATTTATTGGCTGCATCAGGTCTTAGCTGTGGTGTGCAGACTCTCTGGTTGAGGCGCATAGGCTCAGTAGTTGTGGTAAACCCACCCAGTCACTACATGGCATTTTGGATCTTGGTTCCCCAACCAGGGGTTGAACCTACACCCCCTACACTGAAAGCTGGATCCCTAACCTCTGCACCACCAGGGAGTCCCAGGGACTGGAATTTAGACTTTCAGTGTTAATTGTGAAGATGAAAAGGCCTCCAAAAAGGGACCAGAACTAAGAAAGTCTCTCACATCTGCCATCTTTGAATTAGAACAGAGAGGATTATCAGAAGAAACCACATTTCCCACAGAAATCACTAAGATTTGACTTAGAACCATCACAAATAAGTACAAATAAAAAACCTGAAAAGGACCTAGACTCCAAAGAATGCAGCTGGGATGAAAACACTGATTCCCAACTAGAAAGGCTCCCAGAGACAAGATTCATAGGTCATTGCTAGAAGATAGAGATCCTTGTAAAGCTGAATTTATAGAAATGTAAATGGAGGCTAATGGAGCAGAACCACGTATATTCCAAGCTTGGAAGCTCATGATAACTTTTTGTTTATTATTACAACTTTTTGTCTATTATTGCTACTTTTTTGGGGGGTGAGGGGGTTCTGGAATTGGTGATAAATAACTATAGGATGTGAGCAAGCCTTTAATAAAGATCTTTAACACAGTCAAAATGATCCTGGGAAAAATATACTTTCCATCATGTATCCAATCAGAAAGAATAAAGGCTCTTCTCTGAACATGGCACTGAGGCCATCTTGAGCTAGTAACAACAATACCCTCAATGGAAATGGAAACTGAACACTGTCATTCATGAGCTTTGTGATTTTGTCAATCACTTACCCTCTCTTTGCCCCTGTTTCCTATCTGAAATTTGACATGACAAAACTTGTCTGAAAGAGGGGTTATGAAGCATAAATGTGAACATGTATGTGAATATTCTTAGCTGTGGCCCGGTCCATGATAGGTGCACAGTACATAGATTCCAACTCCACAGAGTCAGAGAAGTGGCCCCCCAGAATATAGTGGCTGACTTATGGCAGAGGTCACTACCTCACTGCCAGATATAACTGTAAGCTGATTTTTGTGACTCCCAGGTAAGAGACCCAGGGACTTCTGATGTCGGCTGCTTCTCTCTGTTATGCTTTCCCTTCTGGTTTTTTTTTTTTTTCTGATTTAAATGTGTTTTTTTTTTAAATTGGACTATAATTGCTTTAAGTGTTGCATTAGTTTCTGTTGTACAGCAAAGTGAATCAGCCATATGTGCACATATACCCCTCCCATCTGTTCTCATTGTTCCCTGACCCTGACTGCAGCTAGAGACCATGCATCAGTGAAGTCAAACAGCCGTCATAACTTTGAAGTAACCTGGTAGAGGGTGAACAAACAGGGAATAATCACTAGAGGGGAGGGTGAAGGGCATGAAGGAGGAGCAGTGAGAGATGGAAATAACACACAGACCGGGTCACCTCTGGTCTTGGGATCCATGCCTCAGATTGCAGAAGTTTTGATTTTGCAGTCCATTGGAAGATTACCATGAAAATCCTGATTCCTAGGGTTTTCCTGTGAAAAATGAGAACATCACACAAGTCCAATTAACATTAGCTCGTGGCAAGAGTCTGTTGAAGCCAAGGAGGAGCTAACAAAGGAGGTGGGGTGGCCCAGCCCTTCTCCAACTTGACAGTTGCCTCCCCTCCTTTTATCTGCCCTGTATCCCATCTGAATACTGGTTTCCATCTCTTATCTCCATGTGTTACTTGTTTCTCTTTGCCAACTGTACTATTGACACAGTAGGGAGGAACCAGAAAAGATAAGATCAGCTTTAGTGTTAGAAAGATAATCGTGGAAGCTGAAGGATTTGTTACTGTGACAGGGAGATAGAAAAGAAGGATGAAAGATCAAAAGAAGAACAATCAGCTTAGAGACTGCAAAGTTTAAACATTATAAACATTCCAACTGGGCAGTAGTCCTGGAGGTGGGGAGAGGACAGATTCCAGAGATAGTCTGGGAGTGTAATTGAGGGAGTTGGTGACTCTAAACATGGAGGGAAAATGAAGGAAATGGAGAAATTCAGGGCTCAAAATAAATCAAGGCTATGCATGGGGATCATTATTACAACAATTTTTGTTTAGTAGCAGAAAAACAGAAATGAAGTGGGTGCCCATCAGTGGCAAATGGTTGAATATACCATGGTTTGTCCATACTCTGGGACACTGTGCTACCATTGTCAGAAATACTTCAGGTCCAAACTCTCTGCCGTGGAGGGATTTCCTCTGAGTGTGCGTGTGTGTGTTTGCGCCAAGTCATTTTCATTGTATGCAACTCTTTGTGACCCTATGGACTATGTCAGGCTTCTCTCTCCACCAGACTTTCCAGGCAAGAATATGCCTTCCTCCTGGGGATCTTCCCTACCCAGGGATCAAACCCACGTCTCTTATGTCTCCTGCACTGGTAGGCAAGTTCTTTTACCACTAGCGCCACCTGGGAAGCCCTCTGAGTGTACTTAGGTGAAATGCACTGAGGAACATAGATGATTCCATTAACAAAAAACACAACCCCCAAATCTACATATGCATGTATATGTAGATAGGTATGTATTCATATTCATTCATGTATATATATGCATGTGAGCATGTATGTGTGTGTATATTTGATTATGGGTATATGAAGAAAGGAAGAAGGATGAGAAATATTGATAAAATGTGGGAGTCAGTGGAGGATGAAGGAAGTTGAAAAGCAAGAAAGAAACCACTATAGTTAGAAAATGTGGTCTTTGAATTTTTAAAGCGTGTATATTTTATCTTTGTCGAATTGCGTATGTGTGTGTAAGTGTAGAAAAGGTGCATGAAATGGTTATATGGAACTTGAGGGTTCCCAACCAATTTTAACTTCTTAGAGTTATTAGATTATAACATTGATTTAAAACCCCCCCAAAATGTGAACCTGAAACTGCTGAAAAAATGAAGTGTTTTAATTTTTGTAAAAACCCACAAAAGACGTCTTTTCATTGCAGACAGGCACAAATTAAGGTGTATTTTTCAGTTATCTTAACATTCCTCTCATTTTACGTTTAAATCCTGCCATGGGTGTTTACCAGCTGGGTGAACTCAGGCCAATTTACTTTATCTCTCTCTTTCAGCCTGATTTTTCTTATTTGAGAAAGGGGAAGACCATCTTAACCCTGAAAGGTTGTTGTTAGGATCAAATAAAAGAATATCCATAAAGCCTGGGAAGCTCTCCTCAGATGGCAGCTACTATTTTTTAATACTTTCAGAAAATATTTTACCCCTACCCTGCTCACAAGAGTGACCATGATGGATGATTTCAGCCATGACCTTCTGTTCCTCCTCCACCTCCACTGAAACTTATCTGTTCAGTTCCAGCGATAACACTCCCTCTTCTTTTCTCTAGACTTTAATCAGTCACTTGAGGCCAAGGAAGGAATTCTGCCTACTGGCCAGTGAGCAAGCATCACAGTTTCTTTTCCATCCTGTTTTTAGCTGATCAGACTTCTTAATTCAATACTTAGCATCAAATTCAAAGTCATTTTCAAGTCTCCTTATCACGTTTAACAGGTAGAAGCTTTCCCGGGGAACAAGTGTTTTCTAGTTTGGCAAGTTTTATTTTTGCACCTTTTGCTCACAATGTGAAGAAAAAGATGAAGCAAAGGTGGGATTTAGGAATGATAGCATTACTAAGTGCTAGGTAATAATTAATGTACTTACAGAGTAATCCTCCTTCCCAACCCCACCAAAATAGAATAGAAATTATTTGGACTTTCGATACAAATAGGGTCAAATTGATTTACAGGAACTAAAATCTCTATATTTGCATAATTTTTTACTGTCTCAACTGCTGCAGAAACCAGAAGAACTGAGATATTTCAGGTAAAGCTGTACTGTGTCCACGTTGAAGTTACTTAAGGTGTTTCTGTTTTACTTTTAGCTAAGAAATTCCATTTAAGGCTGGAAAAAAAAATTTGTCATATTGTCTATTTAGTTCTAAAATAAATCATTGATAAAGGGAAAATATATAAATAAGCTTACAAATGTAAATCACAATTAATTGAAAAGTTTCCTCAAAATTTGGTTGATAGTACATAATACCTTAGAATAGGAATGTCCTAGCCCAGAGCTTTTCATAAAGAACCACAGGGTTTCTTTCATAATGAGGAGTTAGATTTTGAGTATTTCTTGGTCTATTTTGTGTTTTGTTTTGTTTTTCTTATTTGTGTAAGAATTCTGAATATAGTTTCCTCTTTTTTTGTCTCTAAATTATACTTTAATCTTCAAACAGAGTACTTTAAATATTTTAGAAAATAAACCTTCAGATGTGGCCACTTCTCATTTGGTTTCCCATGATTAATAGAAAAAACAGAAACCAACACTTACTGTTTATAATGCCTCAGGCATTGTTCTGAACAGAGTTCCTTCCTCAACCTTGGCACCACGGAAATTTTGGACTGGATGATTCTTTGTTGTTTGGGACTGTCCTGTACCTTGAATACTGTTTAACACCATCCTTGGCCTCTACCTACCACATGCAAATAGCACACATCCATCCTCCCTCCACCAGCTGTCACAACCAAAACCGTCTCTAGACATTGTCAAATGTCCTTTGAAGGGCAAAACCACCCCAGTTAAGCATCCTCCACTGTTGCAGACACTTTTTCATTTTATTTACTCTTTACAACAGAGATGATGAGAGTTTACATTATTTTTCCAAAGTTACATAGTGGGTTAATGAGTGGGTTCCTGGGACTCAAATTCCAGTTGGTCTAATTCCATAGTTCCTCCTCTTTTAGAGATCATGCTGGGAGGTGGGGGGAGATGGGAAGAAAAGAAAAAGATTTCTTACAACATAAAAATTAATATGTTTTTAAATTTTTATGTTTCAAGAAATAGGTTCAGTAAAAATTATTCTGAATGCTATCCCTAGTACTTTCTACATCTTCAAACCTCATTACCATCCCTAGGATGTGCTTTTTAGCTGAAAAGTCAACCCCTAGCCCTTTCTCCCAACGAAGACCTCATTTTTCCTGAGAGAAAAGTTATCCAACATGAGTTTTTTCCAGCTTTTTTCTCTTCATTTCGAAGTCTTCCGACACCTAACCCATCCTTTCCCATCCTTCTGCCAGCCCCTCTGCTGTCCCTAGATCTTACCCCCTCCCTTCTAACTTTGCTTCATGAATGATCCCTACAAATTGTCCCTGTGACAAGTCTTCAGTTCTTCCCTAGGCCTGAGAACATGCTTCTCTCTTTGTAATTTATGTGTTCAGTTCAGTCGCTCAGTCGTGTCCGACCCCATGAACCGCAGCACGCCAGGCCTCCCTGTCCATCACCAATTAATTAATTTTATGTGTCAACTTGAATAGGCCACACCTGGTACCCAGTTCTTTGGTCAAATATTATTCTAGTTAGTGCTGTGAAGGTATTTTTTAGATGTGATTAGAAATCAGTAAACTTTGAGTAGAACAGATTACACTCCATAATAGGGGTGGGCCTTGTCCAATCGGTCAAAAGTTGGCCTCTCTGGAAGAAGAAGAAATTCTTAGGACTCAAATTGCAACAGTTGTCTTTGTTTCTTTATCTTGTTTTTTTCTTGTTATGAGAGCTTTTTAAATTGTATATATAGTTATTATTTATTTATTTCTGGTTGTGCTGGGTCTTCCTTGCAGCGTGCAGGCTTTCTCTGGTTGCTGGGAGCGGGGTCTGCTCTGAGTTGCAGTGTGTGGGCTTCTCATAGCAACGGCGCCTCTTGTTGCAGAACACAGGCTCTAGTTGCATGGGCTTCAGTACTTGTGGTACGTGGTCTCAGTAGTTCTGGCACATGGAATTTGTTGCTCCACAGCATGTGGAATCTTCCTGGACCAGGGATCGAACTTGTGTCCCCCGCACTGGCAGGCAGATTCTTACTCACTGTACCACCAGGGAAGTCTGAACTGCACCTCTTGTCTGGGTCTTCAGCCTGCCAGCCTACCCTGAAGATTTTGGATTTGCCAAGCCTCCATAACAACATAAGCCAATTCCTCAAAGTATATCTTTCTCCCTCTGTATACACCCTATTTGCTCTATTTCTCTGGAGAACTTTAATATACTCCTTTTCCTAAAAAAAAAAAAAGAAAAAAAGACTTGAAACTCCCTTGCATCTAAGCTAACGTGGCTCCTTCTCTACGAAGTCAGCACTGCTATGCTCTCTCCTTCTGCTGACTCCTCTTGTAGTCTGTATAAGATGTTTGAAATGCTGGGGCTTTTTGCTTTGTGAAACAAGGACTTTATCTAACTCATTATTGCGTTTCCAAAATCTGTCTAGCACAATAACTTGAATGTTGTGAATACTTGAGCTTACTCATTTGAAATGTCAAGTCTTTTCTCTAAGTAAGGCTGAAAAACAACAGAAAAAAAATGCAACAATAAACATTTCCTTTGATATTTCTGGACTTAGATGTTTGAATTTGAACTCTGTTTATTAAAAACATTCTTGTTGGGCAATTTAGTCCTCTTTTCTCTCAAAAAATGTTTTTCAGAGGTTCAATAAAAGAGTGACCCAAATGCAGAACAGGATCAGAAAAATCAATCCCCACATCTGATGACTGGCTGGTGGACATTTTTCTATTTTATTACTATAAGTTTAACTCTTTCATTTCTGTCCATGGCACCTAGAATGCCCTTATAAAATTAGAACATTAGGAAAAGTTTGAGTCAATTATGTGTTTAATTAGATTTTTTTAAGTCAATAAGGAGAAAAAGTCAACACAGTCAGAGAAGAAGCATTACTGCTGTGATTGAAAAAAGTTATGTTGGTTGGAATTTTGACCTTTAGGGTGAAAATGAGAAAGTGAGTTTTAAAACAGGAACATATTTTTAGGGAATAGGAAAGAGTTTTCTAAAAATTCAGTGGGAACTTACCACTGAGTTTTTAAAATATAAATTTGGCAACACTCAGAGCACTCTAAATTGAAAGGAAAAAAAAAAATTGCTCACCATAGCAAAAACACTATAAATCAAAACACTTCTACTTTTTTATTTGTTTTATTTCTACAGTCTTGCCCATTTATATAAATTCATAATTTTTTCCAACAATGTATTATAAAATCTTCTAAACAAATCACTCTATCCATCTTAATTTTGTTTTAAATACATTTCAAAGTAAGTTGCAGACAACAGTATACTTTACTATGACCAAATGGGGTTTGTTCCAGATATGCGAGGCTAGTTGAGCATTCAAAAAGCAACTAATGTAACACATCACATCAACAGATTAAAGAAGAAGATCATGTAATCATATCAATAGACGCTGAAAAATTATTTGACAAATTCAACATTCATTCATGATCAAAACTCTCAGCAAACTGGGGATGCAGAATAACTTCCTTAACTTAATAAAGAACATCTATTTTAAAAACCTATAGCTAGGATTATACTTAGTGATGAGAAACTAGATGCTTCCCCCTAGAACTAAGAGCAAGGATGTCTCTTTTCCTATTCAGCATCATACAGGAAATCCTAGCTAATGCATTGGAACAAGAAAATAAAAAGTATATAGAATGAAAAGGAAGAAATGAAACGGTCCTTGTTCCCAGATGGCAAAAATGTTGATGTAGAAAATACCAAATAATCAATCAAAAATTGCTGACACAAATAAACAATTACAGCAAAGTCTCAGAATACAAGATCAATGTTGTTACTTTCCTATATGCCAGCAAATGAAAAGTCAATTACTTTCCGATACGCCAGCAAACGAACAATTGGAATTTGAATTTAAAAAATAACACTACTTACATTAGCATCAAAAAATTTTTAAGAGATACTTAGGTATAAATCTAACAAAATATGTATAAGATCTATATGAGAGAAACTACAAATCCTGGTGAAAGAAATGAATGAAACTTAAATAAATGGAGACTTTATTTAGATAGAAATAAAGGAATATCTAAATGGAGTCCATGTTCATGGATAGGAAGCCTCAGTATCATCAAGATGTAAGTTTTTCTCAATTCATGGATCCTACACATCCTCAGACAAAATCCTGGAAAATTATTTTATAAATATCAGTGAACTGATTCAAAAGTTTTATGGAAAGGCAAAATATTCATAAGAGCCAGTATAACATTGAAGAGGAACAGAGTCAGGGGACTGACACTACCTGACTTCAAGACTTACTATAAAACTACAGTGATGAAGACAGTGAGGTCTTGATGAAATAATAAACAGGTCAACAGAACTGAATAAAGAGTTCAGAAATAGACCCATACGAATATTTTCAACTGATCTTTGACAAAGGAACAAAGGTAATTCAGTGGAGAAAGGATCGTCTTTTCAAAAAGTGATGCTGGAACTACTGGATATCCACATGTAAATCATCATCATCATCATCTAGCCATAGACCTTACACTTTTCACAAAATTAATTCAAAATTGACTATAGATGTAAAAATGCAAAACTATATAATTTCTAGAAGATAAATAGGAGAAAATATAGGTGACTACAGGTTTGGTGATAAGTTTTAGATACATCAAAGCATGATCAATGAAAGAAAAAATTTCTAAGTTGAATTTCATTAAAATTTAAAACATTTCCTCTGTGAAGAACACTGTTAAGAGAATGAAATGACAAACCACAGACTGGAAGGAAATATTTGCAAAGCACATTTAATAAAGGCCTGGTATCCAAAATATACAAAGAACTCTTAAAACTCAATAATAAGAAACCAAAACATGGACAAACAATTTGAATAGACACCCCCACCTAAAATTACATACAGATGGCAAATAAGCACATGAGAAAATGCTCAATATCATACATCATTAGAAATTTACAATATTAAATTGTATTAACTTGTATTAGAATACAATTACAATATTAAATATTAATATTGCAATATTAGGATGTTTTGCTCCATATTTTGCTCCATCGTGGTGTTTTTTTTTTAGTTACTCATGAAATGAAAATGAAACACTTATTAGAATGGCTAAAATGAAAATGCTGACAACACTAAAAACTGGTGAGGATGTGGAACAATAGAACTCTCAGTTATTGTTAAGGGGAATCCAAAATTGGTATAGTTACTTTGAGAGACAGGTCAACAGTTTTTACAAAGATAAACATAGGCTCCATAAAGTTCAGTAATTGCACTCCTAGGTACTTACCTAAATGAGTTGGAAACATATGTCCACACAAAAATCTTTACATGAATATTTGTAACAGCCTTATTCACAGTTGCAAATTAGAAGCCATCAAGAAGTCCATCAGAGGGTGAGTGAATACACAAACTGTTTCACATTCAAACAATGGAATATAATTCAAGAATAAAAAGAAATGAACTATTTAGCCATGAAAAGACATGGAAAAATCTTAAGTGCATATTGCTTTGTGAAAGAAACCAGTTTGAAAAGGCTACATATGGTTCATTATGAACTCAATTGTGCTCCCCCAAAATTCAAATGTTGAAGCTCTCACCCCCAAGCTGACTGCAATTTGTGATAAGGCTTTTGCAGAAGTAATTAAGGTTAAACAAAGTCATTAGTATGGGCCCTAATTGGATAGCACTGGTGTCCTTAAAAGAGAGGAAAAGACATCAGCAGTCTCTCACTCTCTCTCTCTCTTTTTCTACGCGTGCCCAGATAAGAGGCCACGTGAGGACCTCTTATCAACAACCCAGGAAGAGAGATCTCACCAAACACCAACACTGCTGGCACCTTGATGTTGGCCTTCTGGCCCCCAGAACTGTGAGGAAAGAACAGTTGCTGTTTAAGCCACCCAGGTTGTGTCATCTTCTTATGGTGCCCTGAACAGAGAAATACATGGTATGATTTCAAATGTCAGCTATCTGAAAAAGGAGAGACTATAGAGACGATATAACCCAGTAGCCTTGTACGGATATGAGAGTTGGACCATAGAGAAGGCTGAGCACTGAAGAATCGATGCTTTTGAGCTGTGATGCTGGAGAAGACTCTTGAGAGTCTGTTGGACAGCAGGGAGATCAAACCAGTAATCCTGAAGGAAATCAACCCTGAATATTCACTGGAAGGACTGATGCTGAAGCTGAAACTACAATACTTTGGCCACCTGATGAGAAGAGCTGACTCACTGGAAAAGACCCTGATGCTGGGAAAGATTGAAGGCAGGAGGAGAAGGAGGAACAAAGGATGAGATGGTTGGATGGCATCACTGACTCATGGATGTGAGTTTGAGAAAACTTTGGGAGATAGTGAAGGACAGGGAAGCCTGGCATGCTGCAATCCATGGGGTCACAAAGAGTTGGACACAACTTAGTGACTGAACAACAATAGAGATGATAAGAATGATTGCCAGAGGTTCGGGCAAAGAGAGGGAAATTTGAATAAGTGGAATCCAGGGCATTTTGGGGACCATGAAACTATATGGTAATGAATTCATGAGCTTATCCATTTGTCAAAATCCATGCAAGTGACAACACAGAGAATGAGCCCCAATGTAAACTATGGACTTAGGTTAATAATAAGGTATAAATATTGGTTCACCAATGTGAACAAATGCTTCACACTAATGCAATATGTTAATCACAAGTGAGACTTTAAGCAAGTTACTTTCTCTGCAGTTTTTCTGTAAACCTAAAGCTGCCCTAAAAAATAAAATTTATTAAGACATTAAAAATTAATATTCTTAACATTAAAATTAGGATAAAATATAAATATGTTTTTTCTTCATAAATATGTGTACTTTAATATAATACCCATGTTTTACAGTTGTTTATCATGGTCTTAAAAATATTTTTCTGGTTTGCTGTTGACATTTTATAGTTAAGGATTTTTTGTTTGTTTACAGAAGACTTACCCCAAGTCAACTAAAAATGTAGCATATTTGTGACCTAATGGTGATAACTTTGTTCCACTTTTAAAAAAAAGACTTATCTATTTATTTTTAACTGCTTTTAGTCTTTGTTGCTGTGTGGAGGCTTTCTCAGTTGCGGTGATCAAAGGCTACTCTCTAGCTGTGGTGCACCTGCGTCTCTCATTGCAGCGGCTTCTCTTGAAGAGCACGTAGGGGCTCACAGACTCTAGAGCATGGGACCACTGGTTGTGGTGCAGGGGCTTAGTTGCCCTTCTATGGGATCTTAGTTCCCAGACCAGGCACTGAACCTGTGTCTGCTGTATCTGCAGGTAGATTCTTAACAAATGGACCACCAGGAAAGCCCTTGATCCACTTTCTTAAAAAAATAACATTCACCTTGAATATCTGGAAACATTGCGTATTTAGTTATTTTGCCTTCTGCTCTGAGTCTCCATGTGAAGAGGTTGCAAATAAGGAAAGAGGTTAGAGGCATCCACATCCCCTTAGGAAGTAGGTGTGCTTCACCACGATGGTGTAAGCCTGCCTGCCAGCTGGGGCCTCGCTTGAGGCGATGGTGGCTGCCGGGAACCCTGTGCTGTACTGTGCTTAGTCGCTCGGTCGTGTCCGACTCTTTGTGACCCCACGGACCGTAGCCCGCCAGGCTCCTCTGTCCATGGGGATTCTCCAGGGAAGAATACTGGAGTGGGTTGCCATGCCCTCCTCCAGGGGATCTTCCCAACCCAGGGATTGAACCCAGGTCTCCTGCATTGCAGGCAGATTCTTTACTATCTGAGCTACCGGGAACCATGTATGCCCCAAATCACATATTCCCCTTTCATCAGCGACATATTGAGTGTCTACAAAACTTAAAGCACATGCTATCCCTTCTAAATCAATTCTCAGGGCCAGTCACCTTTCACCATCCTCTTCCTCTCCAACTCTTCTTCCGCTGTTTTTATCCCTGGTCCTGCTCTGATCTCTCAACTTCCTTTTATCTTCCCTTTGCTACATTCCATATCATTTTCTCCAATTTATCTTCTGGTTTACTTTATATCGTGTATTGCTAAAGCCATCTATTGATGCTTTTGTAATTTTATTTCAGAGAATTTCAAAATTCTCCAAACATGTACATTTGCAAAAAATAAAGTATAATAAGTGTCAATGGTCCCAATGCCCTGCTTCAATAAGTGTCTTTTTTCACTTTTACTCCCACATATTTTCTCCACAACAAAGTATGATTTATAGGAAATCTGGTAATCTTTCAAGACTGCTTTTATTTTTTTTCCATTTATTTTTATTAGTTGGAGGCTAATTACTTTACAATATCGTAGTGGTTTTTGCCATACATTGACATGAATCAGCATGGATTTACATGTGTTCCCCATCCCGATCCCCGCTCCCGCCTCCCTCTGCATCCCATCCCTCTGGGTTTTAACATGTTGCTACCTCTCCTTGATAGTCATTCCTTGGCCTCTGCTTGCTTGTTCTCCTCTTAGAGGCTCTATCTGAGTCTTAGGGTATGGTGAGAAAAGGTGGGCAAAGTGTGACATACCCAGGCAGAGAGAAGAACCTGGCACTAGAGGTCTCAGGGCTATTGCCGCTCCTGGGAGTCCTGTGGCACAATAATCAGTTTGTACTTAGAGTATAATACTGACCTCTGTCATAAACCATTTGTTTTATTCTGTCCCTGGGTCACTCCTCTGGGTCCATGGCTTTGTGGCTCAAGAAGTTGCTCTTCTGAGTCCTTTTATTGTATATGCATTGAAGTATTTTCAAAAAAAAAAAAAAAAAAGACCTCAAATTCTTCCTTGAGATAAATTTCTGAGGAAAATGAGTGCACAAGGAAATAAGACATGTGAGCAAGATCAGGAGAATCAAACCAACGGAGACTGCAGACAATTTTAACATGAACTTTGTCATTTTATCATTATAACTCTGTTAAGTTTTGCTATACATATTTTGAGGCTCTGTTTTAAGAAACTGATTTCTTTTTGTTGGGATGCTTAGTCCTTTTACATTTAATGTGATTACTGACATGATTTTAAGTCCATCATGTTAGTATTTATTTTCTACTTGTTCTGTGTGCTTTGCTCTTCTTTTACTGGATTTTTTTCGTATTAATCAAATATTTTCCTCCTATTTTATCTATCCTTTATACTCACTTGAGATGTTTTGATGATGTAGGGAATAAACTGCTAACTCAAAAACCTTGTATACCAAAATTCACATAGTCACAGTTCTTACTTTTGTACTTTTGCATTGTAGTTATTATTTTTCTACATGAAATAATTTGGTCTCCTATTACAAGGCATATGTGGGTGGTATAATTGTGTAGGAGTATATGCGTGGGGGGCTATGTGTGGTGTATATGTGAATGCATTGCATATATGCATATGTGTACATGTGTATACAAACATGTATGCTTGCACATGTGTCTGCATGTATTGTATGCCGAGTGCTGCCTTTAATTCTTAAATAACTAGGTGATGAATTTTAAGAGTACATTTCATAATTTAATGACATCACTTTATTAGTTTCTGAATAGAATGAAGTAATTCATTAAAGGACAGCAGACAGGTCTTTCAGAATAAATGGTTCTGTCAAACTGCTTTAACTTGTAAGCCAGAATTTAACTCAAGCATTTGAAGAAAAAAGTTGTGCATTCACAAAATCTCTCAAGGGGCAGATATGAATGATGTCCTAATTTAATTCAGTATGTATTTCAATAAAATCTTACAGCAAAATTCATAAAACATAGTAAGATATCATGTCAGCCACTGCTAGCATAAGAGAAATATGCGCTGTTTTCGTTTCACGTCAACTTTTTTTTTTTTTTTTTGACTGATTTCTTAAGGAAATACCTTCCTCTCCCTCCGGTAATGTGCTTGAACTTTGTTTGGAAAGCTTCAGGGGAAGGGAGGTTTTAAGGGAGGTCTGGAGCAGACTGCCCGGAGAACTTACTTCCCCTGGTGATTGATATGATCCAGGCTTACGGCATGCAGGTATGATGCAAGTCTGTGCATGTGGAGAGATTATGTTTAACCAAGGGTTTTCTTGGTGAAGGAATGAAACTGAACTCTGGGGAATTTTGAGAAATAATTCTGCGAGGTATAATTATCACTAAGGTCTCTTTAATGTGGCCAAGTTCTTTTCTATTAGCAGTATTATATTAATTTATTTTACCTTGATTTTGGTAATGTGATAAAGACAAAAAAAATTTGTCATCCAATACATTAATTCACAGTTTTTAAATACTTGTAGTCCTGGTTTTTCTGCCAGGCACCATGGGCAATCTGACATGAAAACGTCTGGGTTACTGTTCAAGGAAGACACAGTCTAGTAGAGGGAGCTATAATATGAGCATAGATAACTATAGGATAAAGTAGAAAGAGACATGCACCTTAAATTTGCACAGCAGAGGAGGGGATTGATCAAAGAAAGCCTCATGAAAGAGAGGACACTGGAGCTGGGCCCTAAAGGATGAGTAGAAATTTGATAGCCACTGCTGAAGTCGATGGTGTTTGTAGGGGCAGACACATGGCCAAAGGTACAGTAGTGGATTTAGAGGAAAAGACACAATTCTGTTTTGTTGGTATACAAGTGCAAGAGAAAGCAGTAGTAGATAGTTCAGGAAAGATAAGATGGACTATACTGAGGAGAATGTTAAATGCCAAGCTACCATTATTACTAATTAAATGATTAACTTTTTATTATTCCCCTCACTATGTGTTAAAAATAGGACCAGCTGCTGTGTAGACATATAGAAAAGGAAACATGGTCTATATGTGGCTAGGAAATAAAATATAGTTCAGTTCCTCCAACTTTAAATTGTCTCCACCCTTTTTAACATTATAAATATTTTGGTTTTTAAAAATGCCTTGTTTACATTAATATTTAGTTATGGGACTTCTTGGTGATCTAGTGGTTAAACCTCTGTACTCCCAATGCAAAGGGGGTCAAGGTTTGATCCCTGGTTGAGGTACTCAATCCCACATGCTGCAACTAAGACCCAGTGTGGCCATATTAATTAATTAAAAATTTAGTTAAGTATAGATTTAACTTTGTGTTTATATTAAATTTATACTTACTATCATTTACAGGCTTCCCAGGTGGTCCAAGAGGTAAAGAACCCACCTGTCAAAGCAGGAGACATAAGAGATCCCTGGGTCTGGAAGATCCCCTGAAGGAGCATGTGGCAATCCACTCCAGTATTCTTGCCTGGAGAATCCCATGGACAGAGGAGTCTGGTGGACTACAGTCCATGGGGTCACAAAGAGTTGGACACGATTGAAGTGACTTAGTGCGTGCACACACACACACACACACACACACACACACACACACACACACACCATTTACATTGGCATTAACTGGAAAGCTGGTTCAAATAACAAAATAGTTTTCCATCCACCTGCTCATGGCTCCTTTCATCAGTAACACCTGCCTATAGTACCTATTCCTTTCTGAGCTTTAGTCTGCCAAGGTCATAGAGATTTCTATAAACTTTTTCCTCATTCCTTAAATATTAAGAATGCAGAATTTCAAATATACTTGTCAGTCTTTAACATTAAACATCTAGGATATGTATGGCCACTACTTAATAATTCCCCAGATGTTGACCTTCTAGTCTATGTTTTCTCCAGTTTCAGTCTGTGGTAGGTAGAAGACAGAATCTCATTTTTTAAATTTACATTTATTTACCAATCACCAATAAGCTTGAATGTCTTTTCCTGTATTTATTTTATATTCAAGTTTCTTATTCCATGAAATGACCCTCTGTCCTGCCCTTTGATCTTCTATTAAAACATTTATCTTTTATAAAAATTGATTTGTAGGACTGTTTACATGTTTTAAACACCAATCTTTTATCAAGTATATGCCTTATAATAAATTCCTTCAGTTTGATGTTTATCTTTGTTTCATTTATGGTATCTTTTGATGTACAGAAGTTTTAAATCTTAATTATCCTAGTTTATGAATCTTATCCTTTATGATATGTAGTTTAAAAATCTTGCCTGAAATCATCCTTTCCTGATCCAAGATTATAAAGATATTTTCCTATATTTTCTTTTAAAAATTTTAAAGGTTTTCTGTTCACATTTACATCTTTTATTCACTTGAAGTCTGTTTTGTGGAATGATATGAATTAAAGATTTAAATATAAATGTTTAGTATGGACAACTAGCTCCTCCAGCATTCTGTCCCCAGGAGTCAGAGGCTCTTCCGGTAGATAAGAAGCTTCCTTACATGTGGATCTGTCTTTAGGCTGTTCATCAGCCTAGATGCTCTCTCCCTTTGCTAACCTACTCTGTCATAAACTACAGTGTCCTTTAAGCTTCACGTACAAAATTAATAGCTTTAAGTTACAAGATACATGATATTTTTTTAATTAAAAAATTAAATCAACTATAGTTGATTTACAACGTTGTGTTAGTTTCGGGTATGCAGGAAAGTGATTCTGTTATCCATATATTTTTTCCTCTTCACTATAGTTTACTATAGGATATTGAATATAACTCCCTATGCTATAGAGTAGGACCTTGCTGTTAATCTGTTTTATATATAGTAGTGTGTATCTGCTAATCCCAAACTCCTGATTTATCCCTTCTTTACCCTCTTTCCCCTTTGGTAATCACAAGTTTGTTTTCTATATCTGTAAGTCTGTTCTGTAAATAAGTTCATTTGTATTATAGCAATACTTTAGATTCCATATATAAGTGATATCATATGGTATTTGCCTTTCTCTTTCTGACTTCACTTAGTATGATAAGTTCTAGGTTCACCCATGTTGCTGCAAATGGCATTATTTTCCATAACTGAGTAGTATTCTGTCATATATATATATACATGTATATATATGCATATATATATAATAAAATATATAGTATTCCAGTATTTTTTAAAAGCTATTGAAGAAATAAATGTTCATGCATGGGAAGTCTCAACAACAAAAAGACATCAGTTCTCCCAACAGACTTTAACTTTTGATGAAAGTTAAACCATATGACTATTCCAGTATTCTGGAATACTACTCATCCATAAAAATAATGAAATAATGCTATATATATATATGTATCATCTTCTTTATCCATTCACCCATCAAGGGGCTTTGAAAATGCATTCATGTCTTGGCTATTGTGGACAGTGCTGCTATTAACATTGGGAGGCATGCATCCTTTCAAATTAGAGTTTTTATTTGATATACAAAAGGCATGATATTTTTAAAAGTGGGTCCCTTTTGTTCTTCAAAATTTTGTTGGCAATTCCTGGCCCTTTGATCATTTGCATGAACTTTAGGGTAATACAGTTTAACTTCATCACAAGTAAAAGTCTGTTGGAAGAACTGATACCTTTATGTTATTGAGATATTCCATGCCACACATGAATGTTTATTTCTTTAATAGCTTTCAAAAAGTTTTTTCTGTTATAAACATCTTACACACTTGTCAAAGATTTATTTCTAGATAACTGCATGTTGTTTTGCTATTAACATAATTATTTAAAATTCATGGTCTGAAACTACAATTATGTTTGCACCAATCTAATATTTCAAATGATACCTTTAAAAGTTGTATGTTGAACTATTTGTTGCTGGTTTGGGGAATGCAATCAGTTTGCATAATCATTTATCTGTTGGTGTGTATATATATATATGTATATATATATATATATATATATGTATATATATATACACTTTTCTATTTTATGTAGCAAAGCATATATGTTGAAAATAACAACAGTTTCATGACTTTTTTCCTAAGCTTTATATTCCTCTTAGTAATATAATAGCTATATATACATGGTGTGTGCATGCATAATCTGTTGCTCAGTTGTGTCTGACTGTTTGCGGCCCCATGGACTGCAACACACCAGGCTCCTCTGTCCATGAGATTCTCTAGGCAAGAATACTGGAGTGGGTTGCCAATTCTTCCCCCAGGATATCTTCCTGACCCAGGGACTGAACCTGCAACTCCTGTGTCTCCTGCATTGGCAAGGAGATCTTCTAACATTGAGTCACCTGGGAAACCCATATATATGTGATATTACTATATATAATATTGTATAATATAGTATTGGCAACCCACCTCCAGTATTCTTGCCTGGGAAATCCCATGGACAGAGGAGCCTGGAGGGCTACAGTCCATGGGGTCACAAAGAGTCAGATATGACTGAGCATGTACACATAATACTAATATATAATATACAATATATGATATAAGATACCTATATATATGGTATTGCTATAGCAATGTTATATAATAATATACTAATTATACATATATATACTATAAATATACAATTATATATAGACATTATAAGAAGAAAAGCTAACCTGTAAAGTGCTGTCTATGATTATTTTTACTGGTAAGTCCAGGAGCTGGTTTAAGTAGCTATATTCAATAATTTATTATTAGGATTAAACCTGTAAATACATTTCAATATTTGCTTGAAATAAAGTCAAATATGCTGTTTATCAGGATCCATTAACTTAGGCTCTACACTTCGTCAGTTTTTCAGAAACTGTAATAAATTTGTATTGACCCAATTCAAATTTGCTGTAGAATGTTTCCGAGGACCAAAGACATAGTATAATTAGGTTGGTACAAAAATAATTGCAGTTTCAGGTCATGAATTTTAAATCATTATAACTAGGCTCAAACATATCTTTATTGATCAAACTAGGAACCATTATAATCAATGTAGTTTTGCCAATGAGAAATAAGTTTGTTTATTTCTGTAATGTAAAACCCCATGCTTTGGGATTTGACACACTCTTGGAAAGGATTTTCTTAATCCTGCGGGTTGTGGAAGCATTTTCCACGCAAAAAGTTGTCAAGATACTTGAATTAGTGTTAGTTGATTGGTGAGAGGTTAGGAGAATATGGCAGATAAGGCAAAACTTCACGGCCCAACTCCTCAACTTTTGAAGCACTGGTTGCACAATATATGGTCAAGCATTGCCATAGAGAAGAACTGGGCCCTTTCTGTTGACCAATGCTGGCTGTAGGCATTGCAATTTTTTTGTGCATCTCATCAATTTGCTGAGCATACTTCTCAGATGTAATGGCTTCACCAGGATTCAGAAAGCTGTAGTGGATCAGACCTGCTGCAGACCACCAAACAGTGAGCACAACCTTTTTTTGGCGGAGACTGCATGCTCTCTCTGTTATCTCTTCTCAAAAGGGCACTAATCCCATCAAATCCGTTCCCTACCCTTAAGACTTAACTTCTAATTCTTTATTCTAAATACAGCCAAGTTGGGGGTTGGGGCTTCAACATAGGAATTTGAGAGAGATACAAAGATTCAGTCCTTAACAGGTAGCTATTTGTTAATAAATACCTTCATTTAACTTATTTTCCAGGTTAAGTAGTCCTCTTCATTCCCTTTTCAAAAGCATATATACTTAAACGGCCAGACAAATGCTTGTGACTAGAAGGCCACTCACTAGTATGCCCCAAAATCATATTCCCACATTTTGAATGGTCAGCTGTGTTGATTCCAAACCTGTTCATGCCCCACTGAACTTGTAATTGTATAATTTAATGTCATACAAACTGGTGGCTCACTGGTAAAGAATCCGCCTGTACTGCAGGAGACGCAGGTGACACAGGTTCAATCCCTGGGTTGGAAAGACCTCCTGGAGGAGGGCATGGCAGCTCACTCCAGTATTCTTGCCGAGAGAATCCCTTGGACAGAGAAGCCTGGCAGGCTACAGTGCATAGGGTTGCAAAGAGTTGGACACGGCTGAAGCGACTTAGCATGCACAGCAATGCAAACTAATAGATATGAACAAAAAGAAAAAGAGTCATTGTTTCCATGAAAACTAAATTGGCAATTCTTGGAAAGATTCAATAGTTTTCGTAAGTGTAATAATAGTTGACAAGACCACTGTAAGATATCATATGCATGCATGTTCACTCTCTTTAGTTGTGTTCAACTCTTTGCGACACCATGGACTGTAGCCCTCCAAGCTCCTCTGTCCATGGCATTCTCGAGGCAAGAATACTGAAGTGGGTTGCCATGCCCTTCTTCAGGGGGTCTTCCCCACCCAGGGATTGAACCCAGGTCTCCTGTATCTTCTGCTTTGCAGGCAGATTCTTTACCACTGAGCCACCAGAAAAGCCCCCTGTAAGAGATTAGCAAACAGTAAGTGAAAATCTGGGATCTGCACCAAGATTGTTTCTTAAATGTCTTTAGTTCTCCTTCCACTTTAAAGAAACTGAAACTGGATATCATAGCAAATATGTTACACGTATTTTTTATGGAAAGATCTGGTTGTGGATCTCCCAAGTCAGCAAATTCAAAGCATGGACATTATTAAGCATGTTCACATCCTGTGCATTTACACATTTCACCGTAAAATGTTAATGCATGCTTTTGGAAAAGTATTTTAACTGCCTTTATTGACTATCTGTTTTTCCCAATCACATCAAAAAAAGCATTCTATTGCTGACCAGGGCTACACTGGGGTCACAATTAGTACCCTATTGATTGACACAAAGTCTAAGCCGCAGATAAAACTCCAGTCTTCAACATTGTCTCTCTTGTTTGCTTAACTCAGCAGCCAGCCACCCACATGTATAGAGGAGCTTTGTGCAAGCACCAATTATCAAAAGGCTGTGCTTTCATCCACGCCATTAATTTTTGAAGTCAGAGGACAATGTGAGTGCACTGGCAAAGACTACTACACAGACTCCTGGAACACACAATCCTAGGAAAGGTCATCTCCTGGAGGACTGCACAGACCTTCATTTCTTAACCTAGTCACCTGCGGTGTGTATTGATTATAGTATGGGTGGGGCTTCCCTGATGGCTCAGATGGTGAAGAATCTGCCTGTGATGCAGAAGACCTGGGTTTGATTCCTGGGTGAGGAAGATCCCCCAGAGAAGGGAATGGCAACCCACTCCAATCCTCTCCAGAAAGAATACTTTCTTACCTGGAAAATCCCATGGACAGAGGAGCCTGGCCGGCTACAGTCCATGGGGTCACAAAGAGTCAGACACGACTGAGTGACTAACGTTTTTCGCTTTCATGTAGGAGCTGGTTCCTTGACCAGGGACCAGCCAGCACCCACTGTGTTGAAAATGTGGAGACTTCACCACTGGACCACCAAGGGATTCCCCACATTTTTCGTTAGATCCTTTCCTTTGTCCTGACTGCACTGTAGTGGAAGAAATAGCAATTAATTCATGTTTTCATTTTCAAATATCAGAACACCACACCCAAAAGGAGCCCACTTATTTACTCACTTATTATGAGTAAATAAGCCCGCTTATTTACATAGAAGATTTTCCTGTGCTTCTACCAGATCTGATCTTACTTCATCTCCTCCACCAGGCACACGTATTCAGGAAGTTCTCAGCGCAGCCAGGCTTGCAGACCCTGCTTGTGACCCTCCGTGTCTGCTGCCTGCTGCTCTCTGTTTGGAGACTACGTTAAACAGCTGTTGGCAATTGCATCTCCTCCAATGTTCCCCTTCCTGCTTAATCCAGACAGGCAGAGGTTGTGACAAGGGGGAGAGAAGCACTCCAGCTACAAACCTCACCGCCCTCGCTGCTATCTAGTACGACTCTGCTGACTGCGGTGTTTCCAGACTCTTTTTGTATTACCAGCATCACAATGACAAATTCATTCAATGGACTAAAAGGACTCTTTGAACTCTAACCAGAATGGACATGTTATATGTAACAAGGAGTGCTATGAATTATGTTCATTAAGGTTATTCTCTGTGACCGGTTCCATGGGGTTGTCTAAATGAAAATGACTTGGGTTCAGAACAGCCATAATTAGGAGGGAAAGGCAGTGCTGAGAACTTTCTAAATTGGTGTAAAAAACAGTGGTAGAATAAAAGACTCAAAGAGCTGGGAGGAACATGGGAATTCATCCAGTCTAAACGCTCATTTTACGGATTAAGTAATAGCCAACATGTTTCTCGTCAGGAATACCATTGGCGTTTGGGCGGGACAATACTTGGCTCTGAGGGATCATCCCACACACTGCAGGATGTCTGGCATCCCTGGCACCTGCTCACTGAATGCCAGGAGGTGCCAGTCATTATGACAACCACCATTCCCCCACCAACTTCCCAGACGGCACTCCCCCAGGGAGTGGTACCCTCCCTGTTGAAAACCTTTGAGCCACATGGGTCAGAGACAACCAGGAAACCCATGCTAACACAACTGACTCACTGACACCCCCTCTGAAACTTTAACATGTGTGGGAATCAATGAGGGATCTTATTTAAAGCACAGACTCTGACTAGTGAGGTCTAACCAGCTTGTAGGTGATGCTGAGACTGTTTGCAGACTCCACTTTGAGTAACAAAAGAGTCCAGGGATCTAAATGACAGGACGTCTGAAGTCTCTAGGTGTCTTTACTAGGTCCTTACCCACCCAGAGCTGTGGCTGCGGAATCCTGCCCTCTGTACAAACTTCTCAGGACATCGGCTCTAGCTTTGTCTTGGGAACTCTGCCTTAGTCTGAGCCTTCTCCTGGGTGATCCGATGGCAGTCTCTGCCTTTATCTCTGTGCACAGCAGGCTTAAGGTTATTTTTTTTTAATTTGTTTCTGGAGCCTGCCTTTATGAAAGTTCCTCTCTTGGAGTCTCATTTCCTCACCTGTCCAGCTGCAGCTCCAGGAAACCCAACTGAGACCAAAACCAAGGTACCTGCTTCCTAGGTGAGCTGGTGGAGGCAGGTAGGTTCTGGGAGAGCCAATAGCTGTTGTTTGTCTCAATAACAGAGCTGAATAGACACTGGGTTTCCTGCTTCCTGCTCAGAGATCCTCTCCAGGGACCCATGTTCTCATCCTTTCTATTCCTACCATCAAGTGAAACTCTGTGTCACTCAGTACAAATGTTTAACTTACCAGGGAACTGCCACCCACTCTGCTTTAGCAAGAAGCCTCCATAGGGACCAGCCTCCTGGTTGAAGTGCAATACTGAGAATCTTGCAATGTAGAACAAATGACATAATGAGAAGTGAGTCCCCATAGGCATTGTTGATGGGTTTTTTCCCCCATTCCTGGCATTTGGAAGCAATTGCTGGGAAGATTTTGAGTTAGGTTCATCTCCATTGGTGATAAAACAATTGAGATACAAAGAAGTTTAATCACTACCCACAGAATATCATCTCTATATCCTCCATGACCTTTTCTGGTTCCTTCTGTTCCTTTTCAGCCAAAGAAACAAGCCAGAAGGCCATCCATGTGGGTGGGTAGACATTTTATGGGGATAAATGTCCCCCTGCAGTCTGCCTGCAGTACGGGAGACCCGGGTTCGATCCCTGGGTCGGGGAAGATCCCCTGGAGAAGGAAATGGCAACCCACTCCAGTATTCTTGCCTGGAAAATCCCATGGACAGAGGAGCCTAGCAGGCTACAGTCCATGGGGGTAGCAAAGAATCGGACACAACTGAATGACTTCACTCTCTCTTTCAACGTTCTCTGAAACTCTATAACGTCTGTCTTAACCCGGGTTCCCCTGAAACCAGAGGCTGAGACAAATGTTTGTGTGATGGCAGATTATTTGAGAATGGAGATTCCATGAAGCAGTATGGCAGACAGAGGGAGTCAAACTGAGAGGGAGGGGAAGAAAAATAAGGATAATTGTCAAATTGGCCCTTTGACAGGTGATGGGGCTGGATTCTTCCTGGACCCTATGAAGTGACCTGAGAATTGACTAGAGCAGCAGTCCCCGACCTTTTTGGCACCAAGGATCAGTCTCATGGAAGACAGTGTTTCCACAGATGGGGGTGAAGGGGTGGTTTGGGGATGATTCAAGTGCATTGCATTTATTACGCACTTTATTTGTAATCTAATGCCGCCTCTGATCTGACAGGAGGAACCAGTCCATGGCCGGGAGGTTGGGGGCCCCTGAACTAGAGGACAAAAGGAAGAAGCCTTACCAAGGCTTCTTGGTAAGCACACCCCAAGGGTGTGCCCATGGGGGCTGACTCCCTAAGCTTTCAGGTTGTGCAGCTATGAGTGCCTGGTGAGTTCCTGAAGGAATCCTAGGGCAGAAGGTGAGGTTGAGTGAAATGTTAAGGGTTGCCTGAGAGGCAGTAATCCTAGAGACAGTAGAGGATACTGGAAACAGCTCCAGGAATCCTGGGAGAAGGGGACAACCCCCGTCCCTCCCCCCCAACCCCGAAGTGTCTTTGGCAGGCCAAGCACTGGCTCTTGTCTTTATATGGCAGCTGTACTTTCTGAAAGTCATATTTCCAACCCGAATTCTATAACCATGCATTGTCATAGCAAGGACCCCAACGGGAGTCTGGAAACTTTGCTCTTAACTTACAGACTCAGTTTAGAGCATTTCCCAAGGGTTGATTTCTCACTGTGATTTTGGGAAGACTGGCCATAAAAACAGCTTTGGAAAACTGGATGTGCTTGTGTGTGTGCGTGCTAAGTCGCTTCAGTTGTGTCTGATTCTTTGTAACCCCATGGACCATATCCTGCCAGGCTCCTCTGTCCATGGGATTCTCCAGGCAAGAATACTAGAGTGGGTTGCCATGTCCTTCTTTGGAAAACTGGATATGTACATGCAAAAGAACTACTTATATCATATATAAAACTTAAGTCAAATCTCCTCAAAGACCTAAGCATAAGAGCTAAAACTGTAAAACTCTTTCAAGACAATAAAGGGGGAAAACTTCCTGACAGTGAGTTTGGCAATTATTTCTTGGACAAAACACCAAAAACAGGCAAAAAAAAAAAAAGTAAAAGTAGGTAAATTGGATGAGATCAAAATTAAAAATTTATATGCACCAAAGGACCCTCGACATGGAATGGAAGAAAATATTTATAAATCTTATATCTGATAAGGAGTTGGCATCTAGAATATGCAAAGAACTCCTGCAACTCAACAACAAAGAAACCAACTACTCAATTTAAAAATGGGCCAAGGACTTGAATAGATATATCTCAAAAGAAGCCAGACACAAAAAAAGCACATAGAAAGATGCTCCCCATAATTTTTAGCAAAATGCAAATCAAAACCAGAATGAGGTGCCACCTCATACCCATTAGGGTGGGGACTGTGTTAGTTTGTTACGGCTGCCATAAGAAAATACCACTGGCTGGGGAGCTTTAATAGTAGAACTTTGTTTTCTCACATTTCTGGAGGCTGGAAGTCCCAAGGTGTTGGCAGCTTTGGTTTCTTCCAGGGCCTCTCTCTGTGGCTTGCAGATGGCAGCCTTTTCACTGTGTCCTCACCTGGCCTTTCCCCTGTGTGTGCACATCCTTGGTTTCTCTCTGGGTGACCAAATCCCCTTTTCTTATGAGGACACTAGTCAGATGGGTTTGAGGCTCACCTTAACGGCTTCATTTTTATTTAATTACCTCTTAAAGGCCCTATCTCAAAATATAGTTACATTTAGATACTGGCTGGGACTTCAACATGGAAATTTGAGGGGGCATAGTTCAGTCCATAAGAGCAACTATGAGAAAAAAGAGGCAATAACAAGTGTTGGCAGGGATGTGGACACATTGGAACCCTTGCGTATTGTTGGTAGGAATGTAAAGTCACACAGCTGCTGCGGAAAGCAGTAGAGTTGTCTTTAAAAAATTAAAAATAAAATTTTCTTATGATCCAGCCATTCCACTTTTGCATATGTACCCTCAAAGAACTGAAAGCAGGGTCTTGAAGAGATTTTTGTACACACATTCATAGCAGCATTATTTACCATAACTAAAAGGGAAACATAACCCAAGTGTCCATCAAGGGGTGAATGAATAAACAAAATGTTGGATATGCATGCAAACGAGTATTATTTAACCATAAAGAGGAAAGAAATGCTGACACATACTATAACATGGATGAATCTTGAGGACATTATGCTAAGTAAGCCAGTCACAAAAGGACAAACACTTATGATTCTTCTTAAATGACACAGTCACTTTCATAGAGACAGAAAGAATGATGCATGCCAGGAGTGGGGGCGGATGTGAGGGCAGGCAGATGAATGGAGAATTGTTGATTAATGGGTGTAGAGCTTTAGTTCTGCAAGTTGCCAGACTTTGGAGGTTAGTTGCACAGTAATATGAATGTACTTAACACCACTGAGCAGTGTACTTAAAAATGCTTATGTGTGTACATGTGTGCTCGGTCGCTTCAGTCGAGTCTGACCCTCTGCAATCCTATGGACTGTAAACCGCCAGGCTCCTCTATCCATGGAATTCTCCAGGCAAGAACATTGGAGTGGGTTGCCATGCTCTCCTCCAGGGGATCTTCCAGACCCAGGGATTGAACCTATGTCTCCTGCAGCTCTTGCATTGCAGGTGGATTCTTTATCACCGAGCTACTGGGGAAGCTCTAAAAATGCTTAAGGTGGTAATGTTATTTTATACATATTTTGCTAAAATTGAAAGTAGATAGAACAAAATAAACAAAAATAGCTATGGAGGTATCAGAGGAGGAAAGTCATCGAAAATGGGTGGGCAGGGATTTCCCTGGCCCACTGGTTAATAATCCATTTTCCAATGCAGGGGAGGCAGGTTCAATCCCTGGACGGGAAGCTAAGATCCCACGTGACATGGGCCAACTACACCTGTGTGTTGCAACTCCTGGGCCCATGCCGCAACTAGAGAGAAGCCTGTTTGCCCCAACAAGGAGGCCAGGCCACGCACCACGATGAAAGAGCCCACATGCTACAGCAAAAATCCTGCAGCCCACAACTGGAAACCCAACAAATAAATAAAAATAGTTTTTTAAAAATCTTAAAAAGAAAGAAAGTGGATGGAGAGTTGGATAAATGGAAGACCTGAACATGAGCAAGTGGAAACTTTCAAGCCCCAGTAAAACTGTTTCATTACTAAATGGGGATGATTTAAACTACTGAATTTTGCTGGTACACAATAGCTGTTAAGAAATCTGCTGCAAAGGCAGGAATAAACCCTGTAAATCTTGATCCCTTCCCCAGCTCATGAGGCCACGCTGCACTGGTGCTTAAAATCAGACCATACACCACAAGGGCAGTGAAAAGAAATGTCCCTAGGGGATCAGGGGCCCCCCTAGCTACTGCTGCACATCTATAGGGTTCTTTCTGGGCCCTGCTGGTGCAGGAGGCTAATGCGCTTTGCCAGCTGGACTTAAATTAGTAACGAGGACAGCATGAAGATGTCAACTTGTAAGCCATTCAAGCAAATTGAAAAATCTGGAAAGATGGTTACACTGGAGGAAGTTGTTAATGCACTAAGTCGTAAGTCTAACACTAGCATTATGTTACCCAACATGCAATCAGCTTTGACAGCCACCAGAAACCCAGAGTCACTACTTGTGTAAAGCAACAGAGCCGTGGGGAAGGCAAAACCCTTCAATTTTTTTTTTTTTAAACATTTTGAACAGACTGATTTTCCATTTAGATTTTGCCAATGTCTCTGCCATTTGCTCGTAAGATTTTACAGACACTCTGTAATCTCCAAAAATGTACATAAAATGGTATGTAATTCACTTTAATTACATATTTTTAACTGTTAAAATAACCAATTTTTATAAATAGATACAAGGAGCAGTTTTTCTGCTAAAGTTATTTTATAATAAACACAATAAATGTTAGCATTTGTGAAGAGTCCAAAAGAGATGACAAAGCTCAGAATGAAGGGAAGAGAAAAATCATTTAAGATTTGAGTTCCTACTACACTCAATTTGTGGTTATGTTGTTTTGGTTTTACTTAGAACAGTATTCCTATTGTTTTAAAAGTTCTTTATGACTTTAGTGTCAGGAAAGATTAGTCCCATTTAGCAGGATACATTTTTAAATTAATTTTTATTGTAGTATAGTTGCTATATAATATTTAGTTTCTACTGTATAGCAAAGTGAATCAGCTATATTTATTCATATATCCCCTATTTTTTGGATTTCATTCCCAGTTAGGTAACCACAGCACCGAGTGGCATTCCCTGAGCTATATAGTAGGTTTTCATTAGTTTATACACATAAATTATATATTTAAATAGATAAATAAATAGATATAGCCTATCTATTTTATACGTAGTATCAATAGTATATATATATATGTCAATCCCAGTCTCCCAATTCATCCTCCCCCCAGCAGGATAAAATTTTTATATTAAATGTAAAACCCAGTTTTGAGCATTGATTTTTAAGGGAGACAAAAATGCCTGAGTATGTACAGATAACAGTAACTACAGTGGAAGGGCCTAGAATCATTTTATGTGCTAAATGATTAATAAGCCTAGCCATACTAACTTAGAGAAAATTTGAGAGACAAATGTTCATGTTAAAGTACTTGAAGAGTGATTGGATAAAAGATAAATTCTGTTTCTATGACACCAATGGTAGAAATATGGCTACTGGATAGAAAGTAGACCAGAGAAATATTTTGACTATTATAAAGGTTAAAATTCCTATTGCTAGTAGGAATTTTTAAGTCACAGACTAAGGTACACAAAATGTAATTTTGTTTTTTCTGTCAGATTTTATCTCAAGTCTCCAAGTGCAGGGAAAATGTCATTTCAAGGCAAATTAGATCAGTTCAAAATTCCTCAAATAGGGAGCATTTTTCTTGCTACAGATACACTAAGCGTGCACCAGGGCACAGGGATTAGTTAGGGATTCACGAGCGGGCCATTCTCAAGCCACAGCTGACAGGTCCTGAGGGGGACAGGCAGTTCTGGTTTCAGGTAGGTATGGTCCAGGGATACTTTAAGTCTTATACTCTTTCTATTCCTCTGCCTCTGTCTCCCCTCAGTTCACAGAATCTTTACGGATTCAGGGAATGGGAGGAGGCAGGATAGAAAGGAATTGGGTCACTTATTCATCCAGACCCTTCTTGAAGTACTTGACATTCTGAAGTCTTGTTTTGTTTGAAGTCACCTATTTGAGGCGATGGAAGCTTCAGACTGTTCTTCTAGTGGCCCCAGTGGATGAGATTCTTGGGGTGAGAGGTATGAGGAAGGAACCCACCATAAATAGCAATAAAATTTTCCCTGACTACCATGGATTGGATGCTCAGTATTGCCAAATGTTGTTCTGCTGCTGCTGCTAAGTCACTTCAATTGTGTCCGACTCTGTGTGACCTCATAGACGGCAGCCCACCAGGCTCCCCTGTCCCTGGGATTCTCCAGGCAAGAACACTGGAGTAGGTTGCCATTTTCTTCTCCTAGGCACTCACATTTTATCCCTACTTAGCCCTGTGAGATAAACAGATTTATAGCACAACCACACTATCAAAATATTATCAAAACAAAACCAAACATCATTACTAACGTCATTAACATACAGCCCATATTAAAATGTCCACTACTACCCCAAAGGTGATTTGATAGCATTTTATAAAAGTCCAGCATCTAGTTAAACTTCAATATGACATTTGGTGGTTAAAGTTTTTTAGCTTATGCTGATGATAAGCTCTGAATAAATTATTAAAGGTTGCAAAATGCTGATTTTAATATGGTCATTCGTCCTGTGCTTATTTGCTGTTTTTTAAAAAAATTTATCTTCATATTTATTTTAACCTGTAGTGAAAGTAGTGAAACTTTTAGTCACTTTGTCGTGTCTCTTTTCAACCCCTTGCCTGCCAGGCTCCTCTGCCCATGGAATTATCCAGTTAAGAATACTGGAGTGGGTAGCCATTCCCTTCTCCAGGAGATCTTCCCGACCCAGGGATCAAACCCCAGTCTCCCACATTGCAGGCAGATTCTTTACTGTGTGAGGTGCTAGGAAAGTCCCTTTAAGCTATAGAAACATGGCAAAAGGATTTCTCTGGTGGTCCAGTGGTTAAGACTCCATGCTTCCACTGCAGGGGGCATGAGTTTGATCCCTTGGTCCAGGACCAACTTGGCCAAAAAAAAAAAAAAAAAAAAAAACATAAATACATTTGTAAAACAAAGCAAAAACACCCCTTCTTTAAAAAAGAAACATAAAATCTTTTCTACTTTTTTTTAATGTTTTTTTCCCTCCAGTTTTATTGAGATATAATTGTCATATATCACTGTATAGGTTTAAAGTTTACAGCATAATGATTGGACTGATATCTGTCATGAAATGATTATAATATGTTTAGTGAACTCCCATCATCTCATTTAGATTCAGCATAAAAGAAATGGAGAAAAATCTTATCCTTGTGATGGGAGCTCTTAGAATTTACTCTCCTAACTTTCAGTGCAGCAGTGTTAAATTATCTTTATCATGTTATACATCATATCACTAGTACTTAAAACTGGAAGTTTGTACCTTTTGACCAAATCTGATCTCTTTTTCGATGAGTTTGTTTTTGAAGTATAACTGACCTGTAACAGATAAATGCTTCTACTGTATTGGTTTACAAGGTTAATATTTCCTATATCACAGCTTTAAAGAAGCAGAACTGAGATCTGAAACTATAGCTGCCTCATCCAAAGCTTGTAATTTAATATTTTTGGTTTTATGTGCCACCCCTGCTGTATGTACTAGGAATAAATCAGCATGAAACCACTATGCTCCCTTAGAATAAACTGTGTCAAAGAATTGAACTTTCTTGATCACCTGAGACATCTAGGCAAGAATAGAAGTCCTTTTGGCTAAGACAGTTTCTATTGGGCAGTAATCTGTAGCATTCATTGCAAATTAATAAAACATTAAATTTGGAAGGAAATGATCATTTAATCCAACCACCCAAGAATGAGAAGCATAATTTCCCCTTCTAATTCCATAAAATGCTTATTAGATTTTGAGTGCCTAGTAATCTTTATGAAATTGCACTGATGCTAAAACTGCAGCAACTGGGGATGGTTACACTGTGGCTACAAGGCCAACAAGAAACACACCTTTACAAATAAACAGCTCCACGATCTGAACGGTGTCGGCTGAATTTTAGAACTGCTTGACCTGCTGCAGGGTAATAACTCAATCTCATAAAAAGGAGAATTTTTCAGAGTATATGAGCCATGGAGACTGGGCATAAGCAAACCAGGGCTGAACTCCCTACTGGTTGTGACAGGCCCAGCCTGACTCTCTTTGGGAATGTGCCATGAGAGCCTTGCTTCAAATGCACAGTAATCATAAACGGCCATAGCCTCTGATGAACCAGAGGAGAAATTCTGCTCCACCCTCCTCTATCCAGAAGTGAGTGACAGCTAAGAGTTATTGCATTTATTATACTTGTTGCATAATAAGGCAGAAATGCACCTGGAGATGACTTATACCACTAAGTGTTCTGTTTCCATTATTGGCACATGGAACACTAATTGATTTGAGAAACTGACAAATACTATTGAAGATTACAACACCTTAAGATATAAAGTGTAATGGCAAGGTCTCTCAACCTTCTCCCATCACATTTATAAGTGTGTGCAAGGGGCCATTTTAAAATATAGTATGTGTGCATGCATGCTAAGTCACTTCAGTCGTGTCCGACTCTTTACAGCCCTATGGACTGTAGCCCTTCAGGACTCCTCTCTCCATGGGATTCTCCAGGCAAGAATATTGGAATGGATTGCCATTCCCTTCTCCAGAGGGTCTTGCCAACCCAGTGATTGAACCAGTGTCCCTTACATGTCTTGCATTGGCAGGCAGGTTCTTTACCACCAGCAACACATGGGAAGCACAAAATATAGCCTATAAAATGCATGTAATGCAATACATAATAACAACTACCACTAAATGTAATAAATAACAGATAGCTATATTTGCCTCATCCACCCATTTGTCTAAAATATCACCATTTTGTGTTCTGTGTTCCTTGACTCCTAAACGTATGTGCATGAATATCATGTATGTGTTGATGTCTCCCCAGTGGACACCCTGAACTTGAACCCTTTCCTGACTTCTATTTTCATATATGCAGGGCCTGATTGACATTTCCTTTTCAACTTAACTCATTTTCCCCGTGGAAATATTCCTTAAGCCATCAGGCAGTGTGGCTTCCTTTCCCTTTATCTAATCCATTCGCAAGTCAGTTCCCCTTTCAAATATATCCTGATTCTGTTCATTTTCATCTCCATCAGTTCATCTCATCAATCTTATCCTCCCTGAAGCTACCACCCTAGGACAAACTTCCATCACATTTTCTCCAGATTTTCTAATACCTTCGAATCTGCTCTCCTATTTCCACTCTTATCCCCTACCATTCTTTTACACAGGTAATAAAAATGATTACAGATAGATAGATAGATGATAGATAGACAGATAGATGGATCTATCCTTCCTGAGTTTCCAATGCACTTACTCCTCAACACTGCCTCTAAGGTCCCATGTGACCTGGCTCTCCTTCAACCATATCTCTGCTCATTCACTATGCTTTAGTGTCTCCTTTCTTTCCGTAAACTCACAAAAACTATTTCCACGTCAAGGCATGTACACATGTGCCCTCTGTCCAGAATGCTCTTTCCCCAGATCTCTGTACAACCACAGGATCATTCAGACTCCAGCTCAAATGTCTGCTCAGAGAGGTTCTCTGAGCTCCAAACATAAAGCAGATCCCTCCTGGGGGTTCACGCTTATCATATCACCCTGTTTGGGTTAAATTACAGTCACTGGGCTTCCCTGGTAGCTCAGTGGTAAAGAATCCACCTGCAATGCAGGAGACTCAGGTTCGATCCCTGGGTCAGGAAGACCCCCTGGAAAAGGCAATGGCAACCCACTCCAGTATTCTTGCCTGGAGAATCCCATGGACAGAGGAGCATGGTAGGCCACGGTCCATGGGGTCACAAAAGCATCAGACGTGATTTAGTGACTAAACAACAATTTTTTAAGTATTTGGTGTGTTATTTAATTACTGTATATATTTATGGCTGCACTGGGTCTCCAGTGTTGTGTGCTGGCTGTCTTTAGTTTAGGTGCCCAGGCTTCTCATTGCAGTGGCTTCTCGTGCATAGGCTCTAGGTTCATGGGCTTCAGTCCATGCAGCATGCAGGCTCAGATGTTGCAGCTTGTGGGCTTAGCTGCTCTGTGGCATGTGGGGTCTTCCCAGACCAGCGATCAAGCCCATGTCCCCTGCATTGGTAGGCAGATTCTCAACCATTGGCCCACCCAGAAAGTCCTAAATGACAGTAGCTTTTTATAAAACGTTCTAACGTACTTGTTTACTCACATATTGTCTATTTCCCACCATGAAAGTGTGAGCCCCCTAGTCCTCGCTTTGGCAGCACACATACTAAAATTTGAACAATACAGAGAAGATTAGCGTGGTCTCTGAGCAAAGATGATATGCAAATTCATAAAGTGTTCCATACTTTTAGAGACCTGGATGGACCTAGAGACCGTCATACAGAGTGAAGTACGGCAGAAAGAGAAAAACAAGTATCGTATATTAACACATATATGTGGAATCTGGGAACATGAGATAGATGATCTTCTTTGCAAAGCAGAAATAGAGACACAGACATAGGGAACAAATGTAAGGACACCGAGGAAGTAGCAGGTGAGGTGAGTTGGGAGCCTGGGACTGACACATATACACTATCGGTACTATGTATACAATAGGTAACTAATGAGAACTTACTGCATAGCACAGGAAACTCTACTCAGCACTCTGTAGCGACCTAAATGGGGAGGAAATCCAAAGAAGAGGCGGTGCATGTATACATACGACTAATTCACTTTGCTGTACAGTAGAAACGAATACAACATTGTAAAGCAAATATACTCCAATAAAAAAAATAATTTTAAAAAAGAATGTGAGCCCCTTAAAGGCAGAGATCTATTTGTCTTGTTCACTACTGTATCCTCAGAGACTTGAATAGTCCCTAGAACATGGTGGGCAAGCAATATTTTGTTGAATGCTTTGGCATCTCCTTAGAGCACAAAATGTATCTCAAGGTAAAATACCTAGGTGAGGGCAGAGTCTATTTGCCTGCATACAATAAAAGATGCAACCCAAAGACACAGATAGCAGAAGCTTCATCATTTACTTTCTGAATAAACTCCTTTCTCAGCATCATAGTCCACCACTATGGATTAAATTTATCTTTTGGAATTTAGTGATAATAGACATCTCAACTTCATTGAGTCTGACTCTTGCTTTTCACAAAAAGCATAAATCTGGAAAATTAAATATGAAAAATTAAAATTTTTCACTTTATTCTTTATGGCCTCTTCTTGACTAGACCTCAGACTTTGCCTCTAAGAACTGTACTTTTTAGCACAAATGGTTTTATCCATACTTCACACTAAAAGCCTTGAACAAACACTAATACAATTTCTATTAGCTTAAGGCTGTGTTTCTAGGATGACAATCCCAGCTCCCTTAAAATGCCAGGCCTGGGAAAACTCAATACTGCCTGAAGAATTTATTGTTTGTTCTAGCAAAAATTTGACTACAGGCCCATGACTTCACTTTTTTTTAAAAGAGCATTGACTTCTGGAAACATGCTAATCTTTTCTCTGTCTCTTTGAGATCATGTTTTCTATAACTTAGGAATGTCTTTCTCAAGAATCTGGGAGCCAACCCTTTAAAATGCAATCATCAAGGATGGGACACTTGTCTCTTAGTCCCTTTGGGAGAATAGGGGCCTACCTTACATAGGTGCCAGTTAGCAGACACAGATGGCCTAATCTCATTGACCAAACCACCTTAATTTAATGTCCTTTAGTAATGCTCCTTTAGCACATCCAGCATTTTTTAAATTTATTTTTTTAATTGATGTATATTTGCTTTACAATGTTATGTTCAGTTCAGTCGCTCAGTCATGTCCAACTCCTTGCGACCCCATGGACCGCAGCAGCCAGGCTTCCCTGTCCATCACCAACTCCCAGAGTTTACTCAAACCCATGCCCATTGAGTCAGTGATGCCATCCAACCATCTCATCCTCTGTCATCCCCTTCTCCTCTCGCCCTCAATATTCCCCAGCATCAAGGTCTTTTCAAATAAGTCAGCTCTTCACATCAGGTGGCCAAGGTATTGGAGTTTCAGCTTCAACATCAGTCCTTCCAATGAACATTCATGACTGATTTCCTTTAGGATGGACTGGTTGGGTCTCCTTGCAGTCTAAGGGACTCTCAAGAAGTCTTCTCCAACACCACAGCTCAAAAGCATCAATTCTTCAGCACTCAGCTTTCTTTATAGTCCAACTCTCACATCCATACATGACTACTGGACTAATGTCATGTTAATTTCTGCTATACAATAAAGTGAATCAGCTATATGTATACATATATACACTATGGATATATGTATACAACCATATGGAGATACAACCACTATGGAGAACAGTATGGAAGTTCCTTAAAACACTAAAAATATAACTACTGTATAACCCAGAAATTCGACTAGTGGGGCTATACCCAGAGAAAAGCAAAATTCAAAAAGACACAGGTACCCCAATGTTCATTGCAGCACTATTTACAATAGCCAGGACATGGGAGCAACCTAAATGTCTGTCAACAAATGAATGAATAAAGAAGATGTGGTACATATATACAATATAATATTACTCAGCCATGAAAAGGAACAAAATTGGGTCATTTGTAGAGACGTGGATGTATCTAGAGACTGTCATATAGAGTGAAATAAGTCAGAAAGAGAAAAACAAATATCATATATTAATGCATATATGTGGAATCTAGAAAAATGGTACAGATGATCATTTTGCAGGGCAAGAATAGAGACACAGACATCCAGTATTTAAAAAGCCTCCTGCCTTTTGTTTTGCCAAGTTTAGTTCAGCTCTACAGTGAAGTCTCTTTCCCCTTCTGCAGTAGCTTAAGTAAAACCTGTCCTGCTACTTTTAACCAGAGTCTGGTGAATAATTTCTCTTTAACATCATGAACTGGCCCTGTATTTCATGTGGCATATCAGACTCTACATTAGTGTGGATGAATTCTCACAGATTGTATACTTCATCTCAGCAGCATTTCAGGCTCCTGAAGGTGATGGTATTCCTCAGGAATGGTTATTAACACAGTCTTCACTGGGATGGGAGCTGGACTTAGGGGAGAAACTAGTGATGAATCTCCATTTAAAAAAGGGAAAATGATTGAGCTACGCCCTGAAGCAATGCCCAGGCACCTGTCTCCAAACTTCTCTTAAAAGTCTAAACTCAAGTCACTCTGAATATCTTGTGTTATGTCACTTGGGTCTTGAAGTTTTGAGTAACTATGGAGACTCAGTTCTGCAAAATAGTGGATATGTGGTCTGGGGCTCAGGAGAGAGATCTGGGCTTGGACACACAGAATTGAAGCAATAAATTTTCAGATATAAATTGAGTAGGTAAGACTACTCAGCAAGAATGAGATGACTAAGGGACTTGCCTTGATGTCCAGTGGTTAAGATTCTTCCTTCCAATGCAGGAGGCACAGGTTTGACCCCTGGTTGGAAATCTAAGGGCCCACATGCTTCGGGGCATGGCAATTTTTTTTTTTTTTTTTTAAGGACTGAATTGGCTGAGAGGAGGGCCAATGATGATAGCTCCTAGGAAATGTGAATCCTTTCAGAAAAGGTGAAGGAATGTATTTCCCAATTTTAAACATACAGTAATACACATAGAAAATAGCATTTGTATGGGACATCGCATGCTGCGGGTAAGCTGTGAGAGATTTAGGGGTGTCTATATGGACATGGTAAAATTTTTCATTACTTTATGTATTGGTTTTCCTAGAGCTTCTATAACAAAGTACCACAAACTGTGGCTTAAAAGAGCAGAAATTTATTGCCTCACAATCTAGAGGCGTTAAGTCCAAAATCAATGGTGTCAGCAGAGCCATGGTACTTTTGAAATCTATGACGGAAATCTTTCCTTGCCTCTGGTAGTTTGCCAGCAGTCTTTGGCTCTTGGGTTTGTTTGTTTTTTTTTTTTTTTTTGTCTTGAAACTGCATAACTCGGATATCTGATGATATTCTTCCTGTGTATCTCTGTTTTCATATGCCCATTGTTTCTTTAAGGTACCATATACGTTGTGCTCTGTGCTGAGTTGTGTCTGTCTCTTTGCAACCACATGGACAATAGCCTGCCAGGCTCTTCTGTCCATGGGATTTTTCAGACAGGAATACTGAAGTGGGTTGCCATTTCCTCCTCCAGGGTATTTTCCCAACCCAGCGATTGAACCTGCATCTCCTGTATCTCCAGCATTGCAGACGGATTCTTTACATACTGAGCCACCGGGGAAGCCTTGTTTTGTCAGGACACCAGTCATATTCAATTAGGGCTTCAGCCTGCTCCAGTATGATCTCATCTTAACTAATTATATCTGCAATGGTTCTTTTTTCCAAATGATGTCATATTCTGAGGAACTGGTGGTTATGACTTCAACATATGTTTTTATGGGGAAAACACAATTCAATCCATAATAACTTCTTTTTATAGCACAACTGTAATAAAATAAAGGTAGTAGGAATGCTAAATATTGCATTTATAAAATATTTAAGCTGACTTTTTAATATCAAATTTTGTTTGAAATGGATTTCTTTCTAATTATTGTGATCTCTTCCATTTCCTTTTTCCTCTTGCAAATCCCTCTGAATGAAGCCACGGGCAGCAGAATATACAGCATGGTTTAGACAGGCACCATAGCAGGGCCTGGATAATGAGACAACTTTGCCCACATCTTGGGGAAAAGATGATATGTATCTCTTCATGAGCACCATGTTAAAAATATAAACTCATAACATTCCCCAGGAGCTAGAGCCCAAGAGACGCCACTGGCGAGCCATCATCCATTGGACACAGCCTCCAGGGAGGGGCAGGGAATTTCTCCAAGGCCAGGAGGGGCTGCAGCAGCCCTCACCTTTGCTGGAAACTTCAGGGAGTGAGGAGCGGCAATGAAGGAACAGAGCAGATGGCGGCAGCATTTGGCAGGTTTTCAGCATCTCCATCACAAATATCCAGTGGGATCCAGTTGGTGGTCTTGCCAGTGGGGCCAGAGAGGTGGAAGAGGGACTTCCCTGGTGGTCCAGGGACTCCACACTCCCAATGCAGGGGGCTGGTGTTTGATCCCTGGTTGGGAAGCTAGATCCCACAGGCCGCAAGTAAGACCTGGGGCAGCCAAATAATTAATTCAAAAAAGAAGAAGAAGGGCAGAGAGATGGAAGGAGGGTTTTCCTTCATGGGGGCGCAAAGTTTGCTTGAAGGGAAAGAGGAGGAGGAGATGAGGAATGAGGGAGGGCATAGGTGGCTCTCTGAATCTGCCACCTTGGTGACCTCAGCTGGATCAGAGCCAGGGCATCACGGGCAGGTTAAAACTGGTGCTGTCAGCAGGAGGATGCGGAGCCCACCACTGTCAGGTTTTGGATGCTTGGGTTAACATCTGCTGCAAAGCCTTTCTCTACCAACTTGGCATCTCAGGGAATTTCTGTGCTGGAGAGTTGGAGGTGATTTTACTGCTGCTCCAGGCCAGGGCCCTGCTGCTCTTGGAGTCCATGGTCTTCCTGTGCCGCACAGTTCTGGTGGAGCTGGACACTGTGGGCCCTATGGCTTGCGGCACTTTGGATTGAGAATCAAAATTGGTGAAAAGGTAGACAGTGGTGTTGCTGGACTTCCGATCTCTTAACTGGTACGTGGTAGGATCTGGGCTCTGAATATCCACTTGCCATTTAGTTTTAAAACAGACAAGGTGTTTTTGCTCAGGGAATTTGATTCTCATATTCTTGATTGTTATAAACAGTAAGAAATGTTTCACTCAAATGTTGTTGCTGGTCAGTCGCCAAGTCGTGCCTGACTCTTTATGAACCCCGTGGACTGCAGCACGCCAGGCCTCCCTGTCCCTCACCATCTCCTGGAGTTTGCCCAAGTTCATGTTCATTGAATTGGTAAGATGGATGGAGCCTTTTCCTTTCACTTAGACAGGTAATAAAAAAATTTTTATAACCACTCAAATGTTTATGAAAGTTAAAATTATGCATAAAGAATCTATCAACCCTTCCTTTTTAAAAAATTGGATGACAAATGTAACAGTAATTGCAAAGGTGAAAATGGATTTTTAATCCAATTGAATTTTCTTGTTTGAAATATACATATAATGATGATTTACAATGTTTTAGTTTTACATGTAGGGCGAATTGATTCATTTTTACGTATACATATATCTATTTTTTTCAGATTCTCGTCTCTTTTAGGTTGTTATAAAGTATTGAGTATAGTTCCCTGTGCTATAGGTACTTGTTGTTTATTTTATATGCAATAATATGTATATATTAATCCCAAATTCCTAATTTATCCCTTCTCCCAGCCTTCCTCTTTGGTAACCATAAATTTGTTTTCTATGTCTGTGAACTTGTTTCTGTTTTGTAAATAAGTTCATTTGTATCATTTTTTTAGATTCCCCATAGAAGTGCTGTCATATGATATTTGTCTTTCTCTGGCTGACTTACTTCACTTAGTCTGAAAAGCTCTAGGTCTATCCATGTTGCTGAAAATGGCATTATTTCTTTCTATATCATGGCTGAGTAATATGCCATTGTAAATATGTAGCACATCTTCATTCATCTCTTGGTGGATATTTAAGTTTTTCTTGGCTATTGTAAATAGTGCTGTAATGAACATTGGGGTGCATGGATCTTTTTGAATGATGACTTTTCTCTGGAGTGGGATCTCCAATCGAATTTTTCTCTTGATGAGCAAGTCTGTCTTATTAGGGTGGTCATCCAGCAGCTACCTTGGAGACTACTAAAAGTAGAGGTGGCACTAATATACTTGGAGAGCGAATTTAGTCCTCTGATTCCTGTGCCCATAGGAAGGAATTCCTTCCTGGCTTCCTTACCACCACCAGCTGTCTCTGGAGGTACGCACTCCCCTCTTTGGGCTGATAAAATTGATGTGCAACTATGCTGCTGACAAGAGAAGCATACTTTAGGACCCACTCTTCTTAGGTGGCCCTTAAAGAAATGGCAACCCACTCCAGCATTCTTGCTTGGAAAATCCCATGGACAGAGGAGCCTGGAGGGCTACAGTCCATGAGGTATGTAACTCACGGACTGGCAACCCACCGCTTGGCATTGAATCACAAAATAAATGTGCTTGTAAGGAGAGCCATCAGACAGGAGGTTCTGTGCTTGCAGGCACACTCTGGGTAAAGCAATCAATATCTCTCTGCCTCCTGTATGTTGGGAAGCTCTGAGGTAGAGGTTACATCCTTAGCAGAGCAACTTGTTAAGCAAGAGAGAAACAAAAAAGTGTAGTGTCCCAGAAACCAAGGAGGGTGTGGCCCACAGAGGCAAGTGTAGAGGATTCTCTTGGAAGATAAGGCCTAAAAGGCTCCCACAAAGAGGCTGTGAGAGACCGTGGGGGGAGTGGTTTCAGTCCGTGGCAGGGGCCCAGGCACAAACCACCGGGTGTCACAGAGAAGGGCAGTGAGAAGTAGGGGCCGTAGGGGCAGCGGACGTCACTTCTGTAAGCTCTGCCGCTTGGGACCTCTAAACTTCCTAATTCGCTTTGTTCTTGTAGAATGTTAAAACCCACCCAACAGGACTGCTGAGAGGATTTAAAGAATTCCCATGAAAAGTTTCTGAAAATTATAAAGCATCAGAAATGTATATATATATATATATATAATCAGGTATCTTTGTGTGTGTGTGTGTGCATGCACGTGCACATGCTCAGTCGGCTCTGACTCTTGGCAACACCATGGACTCTAGTCCACCCGGTTCCTCTGTCCATGGGATTTTCCAGGAAAGAATATTGGAGAGGGTTGCCATTTCCTGCTGCAACGGTCTTCCCAATCCAGGGATCAAACCCATGTCTCTTGCGTCTCCTGTATTGGAAGGCAGATTCTTTACCACTGCACCACCTGGGACTTCCATCAGGTATCTTTAGTTCTAATGAAAGTGTGATTCCTCTATGCCCACCTCCACTCCCACCTCCACTCCCCCAAAGCCATTTCTTTTCTTAAAAAAAAAAAAAAAAAATATATATATATATATATATATATATATACACACACACACACACACACACACACACACACACATACACACACACTTATTTATTTATTTATTTCTGGCTGGGATGGGTCTTTGTCGCTGCACAGGGCTTCCTCTAGTTGCAGCCAGCAGGGGCTACTCTCTGGTTGTGGTGCATGGGCTTCTCATTGCAGTGGCTTCTCTTACTGCAGCGCACAGGCTCTAGGGCATGTGGGTTTCAGTAGCTGTGGCTCCTGGGTTCTAGAGCACAGGCTCAATAGTTGCGATGCACAGGCTCCATGACATGTGAGATCTTCCAGGATCAGGAATCAAATCCATGTCTCCTGCATTGGCAGGTCGATTCTTTACTACCAAAGAAGACCAGTTGTCTCCTTTAAAATCTAGGTTTTTTTCAAAAAAGTTGTGAACCAGGAACGAGAGCTGTGTGGAGTCAACATTCGCTGACCCCCTTTTGGTGCTCAGGTGGTAAGTGGAAGGAAATGCCCTGAGATGTCTCAAAGAAAGGAAAAAAAAATCCTTTCAAAGAGCCTTCTCTCTACAAACTATTGGATTTACTCTTTGAGAAGCAAGTGTTTTTGTATTAATAGTGATTCAGGTTTGGCAAAATGCTGAGAAGCAGCCCACAGACATGATGATTAATTCCCTGAAATTTGCAGAGAATATAAAATGGAGGAAGGACTGGGAGTCTAGATTTGGGTTAGAAGTGGCCTTGACTGAGCCTGCAAATCCTAATGGAAACAGATCACTGGAATGACCCACCAGTGAACCCAACTCCACCTTTCCAAGCCTAGGTGGGGTGTACTTTGATGTTCAGCTTGAGGAAGAACATGTTCCAGAAAAAAGTGTTCATGGATCAAAAAGCTTGGCTTCCTTTCCCATCAGGTTTATATGATCGATCAGTTTGACTGGGTAACAGGTCTGTGTACCACTGAAGCGGTATCAGGCCTAGCTACACATAATTGCAATTCTGAATCCTTCAATCCTGGAATTGTATTTACCTTTGCAATCAAACTATTTCATTTTGCACACATAACTGTCTGATTACCTATGTAGATCATTCAACAGGTGGTTGGCCTTAGGAAAAAAAAAACCTCAAAAGTATTTTTGGTATAAACTGAAACAGTAGTGTGAATGACTATTTTCACTTTCTGAAAATTTCCTTCAAAGCAAAAATTATACCAGTTACAATATAAAAAAAAATTAAAAAATTTTTAAAAAGCAAAAATTATACCAGTTAAATAGGCAAGAAAGATTTTATTCAAGGCTATTGCATTAGGGGAGAACTAACTCTGAATGTCAGAATTGACTCTGAACTCAACTTTGCTGGAGAATAGGTAGGTTTCTTAAGGGTTGGGGAAGCTGGAGAATGTTTGAGGAAGTCATAGGTCATCTGTGTTTACTAATTGGCTTCAACCAAATAAAAAAAAAAATAAACTCCTCCTACTTTTATCATATAAGGTAGTTTTGTAACTTGGAGGAAGGTGTCCACTGAAGTTAAGCTCTTCCCTCCCAGGGAACTGGGAGATAGAGGTGCCATCTCCTTTGAGGATTACGTTTTTTAAAAATTTTATTTAGTTTAATTGGAGACTAATTACTTTACAATATTGTGGTGGTTTTTTCCATACATTGACATGACTCAGCCACAGGTGTATATGTGTCCCCATCCACCCGTCCGGAACCCCCCTTCCACCTCCCTCTCCATCCCATCCCTCTGGGTTATTCCAGTGTACCCGCTTTGAGGATTACATTTTAAAGAGATAGCTCCCAGGTCATGGAGAAAGATATTCTTGGGTTGTAAAACTTGCAAGAGGCTTTTAAAGGGCATCTCAAAGGGGCAGAGAAATAATTTACAAGTTTTCTTGGCTTCCCTGGTGGCTTATTCAGTAAGGAATCCACCTGCAATGCGGGAGACTGTCTGCAATGCAAGAGACCTGAGTTCAATCCCTGGGTCAGGAAGCTCCCATAGAGGAGGAAATGGCTACCCACTCCAAGATTCTTGCCTGGAGAATTCCATGGACAGAGGAGCCTGGCAGGCTACAGCCAATGGGGTCACAAGGGTTGGACATGACTTGATTAAACTGAGAACTAAAAGCAATGGTCTAAGAAAAAGAAGGTCAAAGGAAGAAGCCTGCTTAAAGTTCAGTCAGGCTGAAGGAAAGTTAAGGCCATCATAGGCAATGGTCACATGATGAAAGATCATTTGATATTGAAATAATTTTTCCTCAATCTAATTATTAATTTTTCTATCAAGTCCACCTTTGTTTTATCCAATAAAATTGCCATCTCTTCTAATTGTTGCAAATCTACAATGAGCACTTTCCAATAAACAGTCTATGATGGTGGAGTTTTGTCTGCATTGTCCAACTCGGTAGACATTAGCCATGTGTGGCTATTGAGCACTTGAAATGTGGCCAGTGTGACTGTGGAACTGCATTTTTAATTTTAATAGATTTAAATTTAAATAATCAGACATGGCTAGTGGCTGCCATATTGGAAAATGTAGCCTCCAAATCTTTCTCACCATCATTTTATCGGCAGAAAAAAAAAGACTATCAATGTAACATCCATGACTGTATCATTCTTCAAGGGAGAATTATCAGTGGGGTTTAGGCAAAGAGGTGGCAAGAATACACAGAAGAACTATACAAAACAGATCTTCACGACCCAGATAATCACGATGGTGTAATCACTCACCTAGACCCAGACAGCCTGGAATGTGAAGTCCAGTGGGCCTTAGAAAGCATCACTATGAACAAAGCTAGTGGATGTGATGGAATTCCAGTTGAGCTATTTCAAATCCTGAAAGATAATGCTGTTAAAGTGCTGCACTCAATATGCCAGCAAATTTGGAAGACTCTGCAGTGGCCACAGGACTGGAAAAGGTCAGTTTTCATTCCAATCCCAAAGAAAGGCAATGCCAAAAATGCTCAAACTACTGCACAATTGCACTCATCTCACACGCTAGTAAAGCAATGCTCAAAATTTTCCAAGCCAGGCTTCAGCAATACGTGAACCGAGAACTTGCAGATGTTCAAGCTGGTTTTAGAAAAGGCAGAGGAACCAGAGATCAAATTGCCAATATCCCCTGGATCATCAAAAAAGCAAGAAAGTTCCAGAAAAACATCTATTTCTGCTTTATTGATGATGCCAAAGCCTTCAACCATGTGGATCACAGTAAACTGTGGAAAATTCTTCAAGAGATGGGAATACCAGACCACCTGATCTGCCTCTTGAGAAACCTGTATGCAGGTCAGGAAGCAACAGTTAGAACTGGACATGGACCAACAGACTGGTTCCCAATAGGAAAAGGAGTACATCAAGGCTGTCTATTGTCACCCTGCTTATTTAACTTATATGCAGAGTACATCATGAGAAACGCTGGGCTGGAGGAAGCACAAGCTGGAATCAAGATTGCCAGGAGAAATATCAATAACCTCAGATATGCAGAGGACACCACCCTTATGGCAGAAAGTGAAGATGAACTAAAAAGCCTCCTGATGAACATGAAAGAGGAGAGTGAAAAAGTTGGCTTAAAGCTCAACATTCAGAAAACTAAGATCATGGCGTCTGGTCCCATCACTTCATGGGAAATAGATGGGGAGACAATGGAAACAGTGACATACTTTATCTTTGGGGGCTCCAAAATCACTGCAGATGGTGACTACAGCCATGAAATTAAAAGATGCTTACTCCTTGGAAGGAAAGTTATTACCAACCTAGATAGCATATTAAAAAACAGAGACATTACTTTGCCAACAAAGGTCCGTCTAGTCAAGGCTATGGTTTTTCCAGTGGTCATGTATGGATGTGAGAATTGGACTGTGAAGAAAGCTGAGAGCTGAAGAATTGATGCGTTTGAACTGTGGTGTTGGAGAAGACTCTTGAGAGTCCCTTGGACTGCAAGGAGATCCAACCAGTCCATCCTGAAGGAGGTTAAGTCCTGGGTGTTCATTGGAAGGACTGATGCTGAAGCTGAAACTCCAGTACTTTGGCCACCTCATGCAAAGAGTTGACTCATTGGAAAAGACCCTGATGCTGGGAGGGATTGGGGGCAGGAGAAGGGGACAACAGAGGACCAGATGGCTGGATGGCATCCCCGACTCGATGGACATGGGTTTGAGTAAACTCTGGGAGTTGGTGATGGACAGGGAGGCCTGGTGTGCTGCGATTCATGGGGTCTCAAAGAGTTGGACACGACTGAGCGACTGAACTGAACTGAACTGATACTCACTTTGCAGGATGTTGCTAAAACTGAGCCAGACACTGTGTGAGAAAGTACCTAGCAAAACGCTTAGTGTAAAATAGGTATCCAACAATGTGAGTTTCCTTTTCAGTCTCCTTCAGGGGGTTGATGAATGAATCATGGCAGGGTCTTCACACCATTTGGAACATAATAACAGAGCCTTGGTTGTGTGTTACTGGAGCAGATGTGCTAATGTTCCTCATTGTTACAAGGCACAGTTGCTCTTGCTGTTTTGTGATCTACAGGAAGTTAGTTAATCTTGGAAATAATCACCTTCCTTGTATTGCCTCCAATAAAAGTGCCAAATTTCCAGATTAGAAATTGCAAGCATTTGAGTTACGGTCAAGACATTTAATACTAACTATTTCTTAGTGCATGATGTCATTGATGCACTCTTTTCTTAGAAGAACTCAAACAAACAAAAGCTGTAAAAAGACTCTATCAGAACATCCATCCTCTGAAGATTCCTCTGAGGTAAGAACATGATTTTAATATTATATATTTGTAAAAGAACTTACCTCTTTATGGAGAGTTAGTTATATCATTTAGAATGCGGGATACACAGAGGAGGAAAGTAGGAACATGTATAAAGAGGGAAAGAATGATTTTGGCAAATCTTGGTGTACTGCAGTTAGCTTTAGTCTGAAGTGAAGAGGCTCTAGCCCTGCCATTAGGAACGTACAGTATTAAGCTGTGCTCACACACCTGGTTTCTCCCACATGCTATGTTCTTGCCTATTTGGAGATGGCTTTTTCTCCAGTGTTACCTACTCTCATGTAAATTTTCACTTGTTTTCCATAGTTCCATCTCAGCTTTCTTTTGGGGACTATACGGTGATCAGTGGCCCCAAAAGATAAGTTCACCAGTGTATTTATATGAAAAGTAATTATTTTGAATAACCTACATGTCCTCTTCTGATTCAAGAGTTTGGAGTGTTGTATTCAATGAAAAGTAGAATAGCGGAACTCCTTCTCTTAGATCCCATCACACTGACACTTATGAATGAATGAATTGTAGCAGTTTATTTCGGAGAAGGCAATGGCACCCCACTCCAGCACTCTTGCCTGGAAAATCCCATGGATGGAGGAGCCTGGTAGGCTGCAGTCCATGGGGTCACGAAGAGTCAGACACAACTGAGCGACTTCACTTTCACTTTTCACTTTGATGCATTGGAGAAGGAAATAGCAATCCACACTAGTGTTCTTGCCTGGAGAATCCCAGGGACAGGGGAGCCTGGTGGGCTGCCGTCTATGGGGTGGCACAGACTCGGACACAACTGAAGTGACTTAGCAGCAGCAGCAGCAACAGTTTATTTCATAACTGGTTTGAATATGGAGGTGTCATATAATGCATTTTTATTCTGAATCTTATGCCAAGGTAGGTATGACCCATTTCTCATTAGCTAAAAAGGTGTCCTTTTAAGCAAATTTTCTTAAAACAACTCAAAATTGACACAGTATAGAAATGATAAGTTTATAGCTTACTAACAAATACATTAAAGCAGATTCCATAATCCAGTTAAGATACTTAGTTTATAAAATTTCAACCTACATTTTTAGGGTCATGCCTATAGTTAATGTAAGACACTATTCAACTGTTCAACTGTTTCCTTCCCCAGAACTTGAACATACAATATATAGCAAAGAAGGACACTAACATTTTTGCCAGGCAGCTCTATATGCAGATATACATATGAAATGACCTTTTAAAATTCAGTTTTTAAACCCACTTTTAGTTCTCATTGACCTTACCTTGAATTCACTTGCTTTTTCACTTTTGTGATTCCTTTGGATACAGCAAATCACCTTTATGTTGTAATGATTGACTAAACAGGCTGCTGCTGCTGCTAAGTCGCTCCAGTCATGTCCGACTCTGTGCGACCCCATAGACGGCAGCCCACCAGGCTCTGCCGTCCAAAGGACTCTCTAGGCAAGAATACTGGAGTGGGTTGCCATTTCCTTCTCCACTAAACAGGCTAATATTCGACAAATACAATATAATTTGCTCTCACTCAATTTTTATACCAATTAAGAAGCACATTCATTTCTCATGAATAGTTGCTGAACTCACTATAGACTTTTAAGAATATTAACTTAAAACTATCTTTTTCAATAAATAACTGGAAATATCCTTACTTGCAAGCAATAAAAAGCTAAACCAAAAAAGATTTGCAAAAAATTGGGAAGTAGGGAAGTGCTTAAGATTTCTGAAAAAATCATTTACAACATTAGTCCCTTGTACTCTTTCTAGAAGCCATGAGTTATTGTTTTAATCTCTACTTTATAGCTAATCTCTGCAGAATATCTTTTGTCCACAAATCTAAATGTAACTTCTTTCAGACACCTGGACAAACATTTCTGATTTATGGGAAAAAAATTTTAATTGTTTTTATTTCTTTGGCCACACGGCACGTGGGGTCTTAATTTCCTGACCAGTGATTGAACCCATGCCCTCGCAATGCAAGTGTGGAGTCTTAACTGTACCACCAGGAAAGTCCCTGATTAATGAAATTTTCATCATTGACCCTTAAAAAACTTCAGTACTTGACTTAAAAACATGATTCTGAATATATTCAAGGTATAAGGTAACAGTATTAGTTAATCCGATTAATGCTAATACTGTAATGGGTAGACTAATTCTTTCCAAGAATGACTCCTGGGACATTGCCAAAGTCTGTTTCCTTTTTCCATTGTTCAACTTCTTTTCAGAGTTTTATGTAAGCTTTGCTTAGACATTCACTCTGAGATCACAATACAATTTTCTTACTTCATTGAAAACTTTCTATCTTACAGTTTCAAAGTTTGGGATTTTATTTTTCACTTGTAGACTACAGGAACTACCATTTGAAACACAAATATATTTCTGTGTTCACTTTCCACACCACCCAGCTAGGATTAAAGGATAATGTCTTGGTAATTGTGCAAATTCACCTTCTTGGGTTCCAAGTAACACTTTCAGAAGAGGTTTCCTTTCTTCTTTTTTATTTCCAAAATGAAGAAAACCTGTTGCAGAATTGGTTCCCATCATGAATGGGCTCCTTCCATCATGGAATCACAGGCTCTTGCAGTTGGATCTAGTCCAACATCCCACCCAAATTTAAAAAAAAAAGAATCTATGATTTAGTATAACTTAGCACTCTGATAGATGGTCATCTAGTCTTGGCTTGAAACCCATTCATGATGGGAAATTCATCATAAAAACCTTGTTCTGTTTATGGTATAGTGTAAAACCCACTGATTTTGGAAACTGACAGACTAGTTTACAACTCCCGTTCTAGCAACCTGAGGTGGGGCACAGTTATTTACCTTCTCTGAGCCTCATCTTCTTTGCCGATTTCTGGCATGTGCTGGTGGTGATTCAGTTGCTAACTCGTGTCCAACTCTTGAGACCCCTTGGACTGTACCCTGCCAGGCTCCTCTATCCATGGGCTTTCCCAGGCAAGAATATTGGAGTTGATTGCCATTTCCTTCTCCAGGGGACCTTCCTGACCCGGAGACTGAACCCGGGTCTCTTGCATTGCAGGCAGATTCTTTACTGACTAAGCCACCAGGGAAGCCCATTTCTGGCATATAAGTGATCAAAAAAACAGAATGACATACTCTATGAAGCCTCATAGAGTTAATGTAAAACTGGTTAATGTAAAGTATGCTCAGTGATTTACACCCCTCACCCCAACAATTCTATCCCCAGAGGGGGAGAAAAACAAACAAACCTTTTTTCTCATGCTAAACTCAAATCTGCTTCTCTGTAAATTAATTCATTCAATAAATATTTATAGGAGCACTGTTCAAGGTACTGTATATAACTGTGAAAAGACTGAAGGGACCTTATTCTTAAGGAAATTATATTCTAATAAGAAGAAACAGACCAACAGACAAAAAGAAAAAAATAACTGAACTAAGTTGACAAGGAGAAAAAAATTAAATAATAGATAATTATATCAAAAACTAAAATAGGGTTACATACTTGGTATGGGGTGGCTCCATCCAGCAAGGTGTTGCTGAGGAAGCTGTCACTTAGGCTGAAATCTGAATGACAGTTCTTCTACCCCTTGTCTTAGTTATGCTCTGTGGAATGGTCTAGAAGTAAACCTTTCAAGTTATTAACCTTCAAATTATCAAAGTTAACTTGTTTTCCTTTAGATTTTTCTTCATCAAGCTGACTATCACCAGTCCCTCCTACTAGTCCTGATATAATATGATTTCAACAAAAAATGTCACCTAGGAAGACTCCAATTTTATCAACATTGCCTTTAAATGTACCCTTAGAATGAAAATAACACTCCAGATGTAGCCCAAACCACATGGGACACAGTGACAGTATCTCCTCCCTTCACCTAGAGTCTGTACTTCACTCTCAGGACATAAATGTACATTATCTTTTTCTGTAGTGACTATAGCCCAATACTAAATTGTCATCCATAGAATGACCTGGTCTTTTACACGGAAACTCCCCTCTGGATACCTTGCTCCTTCCTATGCTACACAGCTGTTTCTGTGCTAGAGTTCTACAGTTTACTTGTGCTAAATTGTTAGTTTCAACCTAATCCTTCCCATCTCTGGAGAGGTTTTTGTTTGGTCTCTGGGTTTTCAATTGAAATATAGTTGATATACAATATTCTGAAGAGGTTTTGAATCTTAATTCTTTCCTCTACTATCTTAGTTATTCTTCCAATCTGCGTGTCATTAATAAATTTAGCTAATATGTTGCTAGGCCTATAAATAAAATGGGCATCCAGCACACACAAAAGTATTTCAAAGCCAGGCTAAATCATTAAAGAATCATTAAATCATTAAAGAATCATTAAATCATCATGATATGCCCATGAGAAAGAAAAGTCTCACCATGATTGATGATTTCTTCTAGTGTTTTCTAACTTATCTATAAGGCAGGAACTTTTCTTATAATTAAAAAAGTTATTTGAAATTTTTCATTACTTTTTAAAAAGGTTTATTTTCTACATTTTCATCTAAAAGGTATAAGAGTGTTAAAGAATAAAGACCATGATAGAGTCCTGTGTCATTCTATTAGAGATTTCCGTCCAGGCTGGTACGTAGCTGTTAAATTATGATTAAGATGGTTAAACCCAACTTTTCCTGGGTAATAATAGCATACTGATAATTGTGCTAATACAGTATGGCAACAAGATAACAAGGGTGCAGGCCTTTGATTCCATGTCTTTATATTGGTTATATTCTCAAAAAATGTGATTGTCTGAATTTCTCCTTCTACATCTAAGATTAAGAGTAATTTTCTCAAGATTTCATGGAAATAAGATAAACTATTTGAACTAGTCAAACAAAAAAAAATGTTCTATGGTGTATACTTCAAATATATATACCATAGTGTGCTATGGTGTATACTTCAAAAACTAAAGAAAAGAATTTAGAATCAAAACTTTGAAACTTGGCATGAAACGAACACTCAGAGGACCAACAATGCATTTCTGAGTGTGGGAAAGCATTTGCCTTTGAGAAAAGTTTAGGATAAAAATTTCTTTTGCTGGGTGTGGGCAGAGAATCTGTTCTTATTCAGAGAGAAATTGTTACATGCTATTATTGTTTTGATACAGTGTGCACATAGAACACGTTGACCTTGTAAAGTTTCAGTTTTATTTGAACTTTTATCTAGCCTTTTATTTCCCTAAAGACCTGACACTTGAATCTGATTCCTTTTTTTTTTTTTTGTAAAATTTAATACTGCCCTTTCCCCAAAAACTTGCCAGTGAAGTAGACACGATCAGGGATCATCACCTTAATGGCATGGTCCTCTTTTCCCCATGTTGCAGGTCACTTGTTGATCTTGGGGCAAGAGCTGATGGGATATGATGGGTGGAGCTGTGCCGTTGGCTCAGGTCAGGAAAGGGGGAGAAGACTGAGATGAAGAACATTCTTTGGTTGATAAAACAGTCTTTAGTTGATAAAACACAGCGCTGTGTTTCTAACCAGTTTCCCTAGAAAGAATGCATATGGTCTTGATAAAGACATTTCTTATGTCATAACAGATCTCATATTAATTACATTCTTTGATTTTGACTGAAACCTGTGAGAGGAAAAATTGTACTCTGCATCTTACTACTTAAAATAGAGGTTAGAGAAAGTCTCAGGGCATGTGCAATCCCTCTATGGTTAGACAGTATCTCCAAGTACAGGTTAACAAACATTTCTTGAACTACTATGCCCCAAATGCTGGGAATTCAAGGATTAATGAAATGTATGTCTTGCTCTCGAAGAGTTCATGATCAAGCAAGAAAGAGAGACACTTAAACAGATTCAACTTGAAGGTAAGCACAATAAAGATATGCCCAGGTAACCGTATGATCACAGAGGGGGACCACTAACCCAGCCCAGAGGGATTCCTAGAAGTGATTCCTCTAAGCCTAGACTATAAACTTCTCAGAGCAGCAGGCTCATCTCTGCACCTCCAGCATCTAGCCCAATACCTAGCCCATAGCAAGTGCTACATAAATATTCGCTGGGCTGAGCTGAGGGTATTGTGCTGACGTCAAAAGTTTTATGAAAGATCAGTAGGGCTGATTTATGGTGAACTGTATAGTCCCATTAAAGCTTGAAATAATTCAGGAATAACCTGCTTATTTTCTCTGCAAAGCAATATTGTACACAATACTGTTTACTTTCTCCCACCCACATTCTCAAGAATGTGAGGATGGGACTTGTATTAATATTTTCATTGCTTAGAACCGGCTTGGATTTAGTGATACTCAGTAAATATTTGTTGAGTGAATATAGAACTCAACATTAGTTATACTGATGAAACAGATAGCTTAAAAGAAAATTCAATAAATTTTAATTACTTTTTGTTGTTGTTGTTTATATGAAGCAAATTCATGAGACCCTATGTGAGAATTCAGTGCCTAAATTCCTGTTGCTTAGGGCAATGGTTCTTGTTCTTTTGGGAAGTTCATGAATGCTATTAACTCCTTTTACAGGAAATGCATATACACATCAAGTTTTGACATCTATAAATATATGGAAATATCTGGTTGAGAACTCTTGACCTGGTGAGAAGGGGAAGTTTTTAGAAAGAATTGACTAGTCTAGTTTTGTGGTCTTATTTTTTGAAAATGATTTTAATGTCTACTTAACACTGCCCTTTTTCTTAATTTATTTATAATATGGGAGTTATGAATGACATATGTATCAAACAAGCTATATTCCATGACATTATCTGGCTCAATACTGAAATATATTTTGGAAAAATATATTATTCATTTCATTTTTTTCTCCTTTTGACTCCTTTTAATTTTGGTGAGTCAAAAAGAGTTTTTGATATATCAAATATTCTGATGCATCATTAATAAGTGAACACCAGGAGATTGTTTTAAAATATGTATAAGAAATTGCTCCCTTGCCTCATTAAAATTTTTAAAGATACAAAATAGACCACATTTTATTAAAATTAAAACCAGTAACCCTTGGAAATGGTTATCCAAAAGCGTTGAGATCTGGAAAGTCTCTGGAATTATAAAGAATTTCCCATGTCAGGTGTGGTAGGCAGTCTCCAACATGGCTCCCAAAGACTGCTACGTCCTGGTAGTCACACATTCTGTACAATCTCCTTTCCTTGACTGTAGATCAAACTAGAGACTTGCTTCTAAAGAATAGGGCAAAAGTTATGGATGTCACTTCTGAAATTTGGAAGGTGATGCCCTAGTCTCTCTCTGGTTCTTCTTGCTTGTTCTGAAAGAGCGAGTTGCCATGGTTGCTGTGCCCGGGGAGAGCCCCATGTAGCCAGTAAGGCCAACCGGAAACTGAATCCGGCCCACGTCCACTGCAGTGCGCTTGCAGTCTGATCCTCCCTGATGGAGCTATGAGAGAAGCTGTCAGCTTGAAGCAGTCTTGAGAGAGACCCTGACCTAGGGTATCAAGTTAAACTGCCTCCAGATTCCTCTCCCACAAAAACTGTGAGATAAAATGTTGTTTTAGATCATTCAGTTTTGCAGTAACTTCTTACACATTAAAAGAGAGCAAATATTCAAGAACTACCTTATCTACTGCCAGGAAGACACTAGTGTTGTAATTAAAATGTTAAAATGACCTTTAGTGTAAATGCCAATAAATCAGTAGTATTTCATAATAAGGGTAGCATATTACCTGCAGAACTATCCTTTCTAAAATCTCAGTTGACTCATTTTTTAAAAATTATCTAATTTCACATTTCTTCAACAACATTTTATCCCCCTCTAAGGTTTTATTTGTAGCATTTAACTTCTGTTTCATTTTAATAAGTTGAATAGGTAGAAATGTTTACAATGTTTTATTAAAACTAATAGATTTTATTTTTTGGAGGATTTTTTAAAACTTATTTTATTGAAGTATAGTTGATTTACAGTGTCGTATTAGTTCCTGGTATACAGCAAAGTGATTCAGATATATATATATATATGCGTTTTCATATTCTTTTCCATTGTGGTTTAGTACAAGATATTACATATAGTTCCCTGTGCTACATGGTAGGAGCTTGCTGTTTATCCATCCTATATATAAGAGTTTGCATCTGCTAATCCCCAACTTCCAATTCATTTCTCCCCCACCCACAACCACATCTGTTCTCTATGTCTGTGACTCTGTTTCTGTTTCACAGGTAAGTTCATTTGTGTATGTTTTACATTCCATGCATAAGTTATATCAAATTATATTTGTCTTTCTCTGACTTGTTTCATTTAGTATGATAATCTCTAGTTCTATTCATGTTGCTGCAAATGGCACTATTTTCACCCTTCTTAGATGGCCAAGTAACAGTCCGTCATTTATATGTACCACATTTTCTTTATCCATTCATCTGTTGATGGGTATCTAGGTTGCTTCCATGTTCTAGCTATTGTAAATAGTGCTGCAATTAACAATGGGTTATGTGTGTCTCTTTAAATTTTGGTTTCCTCAGAGTATATGGCTAGGAGTGGGATTGCTGGGTCATATGGTGGTTTTATTCCTAGTTTTTAAAGGAGTCTCCATACCGCCTTCCATAGTGCCTGTATCCATTTACATTCCCACCAACAGTGCAGGAGCATTCCCTTTTCTCCATACCCTCTCCAGAATTTAATGTTTGTAGACTTTTTGATGAGGGTCATTCTCACCAGTGTGAGGTGATATCTCATTATAGCTTTGATTTTCATTCCTCTAACACTGAGTGATGCTGAGCGTCTTTTCTTGTGTTTGTTAGCCATCTGTACGTCTTCTTTGGAGAAATGTCTGTTTAGCTGTTTTTCCCACTTTTGTACTGGGTTGCTTGTTTTTTTCTGGTATTCAGAAAAAAACAAAAAATTTATTCAGAAAATTTATTCTGGTATGAGCTCCTTGTATATTTTGGAAATTAATCCTTTGTCAATTGTTTCATTTCCTATTATTTCCTCCCATTCTGAGGGTTGTCCTTCCACCTTGCTTATAGTTTCCTTTGTTGTACAAAAACTTTTAAGTTTAATCAGGTCCTACTTGTTTACTTTTGTTTTTATTTATGTTACTCTAGGAAGTGGGTCATACAGGATCTTGCTTTGATTTATGTCATTGAGGGTTCTGCCTATGTTTTCCACTAAGAGATTTATAGTTTCTGGTCTTACATTTAGGTAGCTCCCTGCATGTGGGATCCTCCTGGACCAGGGATCAAACCACGTCTCCTGCATTGGCAGGTAGACTCTTAACCACTGGACCACCACCCTGATAAGGATTTTAAAGCAAGTAATTTAAAAAAAAAAAATTGTAAGGCTATATCTTCCTTGAGATGTAGGGGCTGGGAGAAGGACTTATGAAAAAGTGGAAGCTTTAGGTTTAAGAGGTAAAAGAAAATTAAAACACTATGCCTCTCTGCTGCTCTTTAATTGTTCAGAAACTATATAATGCTTCAAGTTTATATGACTTTGTTCTTATACCCTTTTACTTTTCCTATGTACAGATATATCCTAAAGAATATATACAGACTGGAGGACAATATTGTGATTAAAAAAACCTATTAGATTCTCATGAGATAGATTTAGTATCTCTCCAACAGATATTATCAGGAAAATTGCAAGCAAAACTATATATAACAGAGTCCAAGTGATTTAATATTTGCATTTTCTATTATGTATTGGTGATGGACAGGGAGGCCTGGCATGTTGTAGTCCATGGGGTCACAAAGAATCAGACACAACTGAGCGACTGATACTGATACTGATTATCTATTGGTTACCCTGCAGACAGGGAAGACATATAAATCAGCTCTGGGATGTGACCTGTACAATTTTAAGCACTGATTTCCTGACAAATGGAGAATTGTTTCTAACTTAATTCCAAGAGCTTGAAGACATGTTGACATACTCCTTTAAAAAATGTTTTTTTAAATTATTTGTTTCTTTTTGGCTGTCCTGGTCTGGTCTTTGTTGTGGTGTGAAGGTTTCTCACTGTGGCGGCTTCTCTTGTCACGAAGCACAGGTTCTACAGCCCGGGCTAAGTAGTTGTGGCAGCCGGGCTTAGGTGCAGCCTGGCATGTGGAACCCTCCCGCACCAGGAATCAAACCCTTGTCCCTGCATTGGCGGGTGGATTCTTTACCATTGAGCCACTGGGGAAGTGGCCAGCAAATAATAGCTATCTCCAAATCTGAATATGTACGGGGCTGGAAATACAGTATTACATCCAAGGCTCCTCTTTCAATATAAATTCTACTTGAATTTGGAAATCTTGCATGAGTCAAGGAATACATGTGGACAAGTACCCAAAGTCTGATTCTTTTCTCTTTTTTAAAAATTTAAAAATTTTATATTATGTTGGAGTATAGTTGATTTACAATGTTGTGTTAGTTTCAGGCGTACAGCAAAGTGATTCAGTTATACTTATTACCGTATCTAGTCTTTTTCAGATTCATTTCCTATATAGATTATTACAGAATATTGGGTATAGTTCCCTGTGCATATAGCACATAGCACATAGTAGGTCCTTGTTGATGATCTATTTTATATATAGTAATATGTATATATTAGGAGGTTGGGGTGAACATAGAATAAATCCCCAACCTCCTAATATATCCCCCCCACTTGCACCTTTCCCCTTTAAGCCTGATTATTTTCAAAACCCCAGAATAACTTCATGACTCTCCTACTGAATCTATGCAACATTTTTTTCTCCTGCCCAAAGATTCCCAATGTCCCTACAGAAACTAGACCATGTCTTTAGGAAAGTGATTTGGTCTTGCTATTTCCACTACAGCGAAATTTATTTTAGTGCTCCACATTTCCACCCTGGCCTACGTGCTTTCTCCCAAGCCTCTTCATCTGTCATGAATGAATCTCTTGTATAACTCTCCTGAGTACAACCTTTCATGCACATTTTCTCCCTCTCCCATAACCCTGGAGGTCTGGAGCTCTGCCATGGTATTAGAGCTTCAGCTTAGGACTAGACTTGAAATGACAGGTTTCTTGTGCCATTAGAGATTGATAGTTGGTGCCTAATGCTGGCTTAGTTTTAGTTCTGCCAGATCACTAGGTGCTAACCACTAGATACAGCCCATGGGCTCCAAATTAACAAGGTCAATGTATTTTGAGTTGATCTCCAAAAATATAGACTATTCTTTTAAACTTCAACTTGGATAAAGCAACAAAATAAGAGTAGCTTTTATGTGTGTGATTTTTGGTTCATTATTTTCTAGCATCTGTTTGAGATATAAAGGCAAATAATTTAGCATATTGTCAGGGATGAAGGGCAGTTTTAAAGCAATTACTAGCTGTTCATTAAAAGGAGAAGTTGAAGTAGTTTTTTGAACCCCTTTTTGTGCTTGAAAAACTTTACTTGAAAATAAATCATATTTGGTATGTATTTTCTCTAACTGTAGCATCAAGTTTTTCAAAATATGAAGCAGATGTGTATGTGTGTTGTGTGTGTGTATGCTAAGTTGCTTTCAGTCATGTTCAACTCTGTGATGGAAAAGGAGAAAGTCACATAAAATATTGTCATTTCTAGAACATCGTGTTATATTTGAAAGTCAACTATTTGTTCACTGAATTCTGGGATAATCTGTTATTTGGGTGAGTCAGGGTTAGCTGGTAAATTCAATATATAGTGTTATGAAAAATGGTTACCTTTCTATACAGCTTTTTAACTTTAAATTTGAATCCTTGTTTTTTTTGGCTTGTTTTTAGTCCAGCTTTTTCAAAGTTAGACGAGTAGGGTAGATCCACACAGGTGTTTGGCAGAGAAGGGTATTATGAAATTTATCCTCCCTGTCTCAGAGTCGCATTATGTGGCTGGCTTTAGTGCCTCCTGGCAAGCAGAGATTTAAGGTATCCATACTGTAATGTGGTATAATGCCAAATTGTCGTCTCAAATTATCTTTGGAACAAAGAAGAAAATTGAGATTCCTAAAAGTTTACAGTATATTGTTTTGATTATAGATACCCACTGGGTATGTTTCAAAGTTTAAAGTTTTGTTTTTTTCTGAATGTAAAAGTAATATGTACTCTTTATACAAACTTCATACATTACAGAACTATAGACTAAAACAAATCATCAACAATTTGGGAGCAGAATTTTCCAAGTTAAAAAAAGGCAACAACAAAAAAATCTCTATCCATTTAGTATTCAGTATTACTTTCTGTGTTTTAAAGGTAGACCCTGGCCTTGGTAGGCTGAATTGCAACTCTTGAAAGTCAGGGTTTAAATCTTTGTTGAATTTGTTACAATACTGCTTCTGCTTCATGTTTTGGTTTTTCAGTCCTGAGTCATGTGGGATTTTAGCTCTCCAACCAGGGTTTCAACACACCACCCTACCCTGGAAGGTGAAGTCCCAACCACTGGGCCACCAGGGACGTCCCCAGTATTACTTTTAATATGATATTCTGACTACAGTTAAACTAATACATGATTCCTAATAGGCGCCAATATCTTTGGTTTCTAATATATAATTCTTTTACTGCTCCTTGTTAACAGTCTATGAAATGAGCCTAATTTAGTAACCTCCTAACTACTTAAGACAATTAAAGTATTGTAGAATAGTGTATTATAGCAAATTTAATACTCTGGCACTGATATGTGTATTTTCTATAAACTGTCATTTTTCAAAATATTAAAAGAAAATATACCACATTAAATCACATTAAAAACAATTTTAGAAAGCACTTTGAAATCTTGTATATGATAATCATCGGTAACTCCAACATCTGATATACTGAAGATATAGTAAGGGTTGGGGTCTGTATCTAAACTGAACTATGGCTTAGTCTCTAGGTTACTTTTCTGGAATAAATTTTTCTCAACTTGTTTCCTTATGTACATTTTCAGTCTATGTCAATAACTTGTGTGTATCAAGTGTACCACCCACTGCATATTTTGGATGATCTAGTATCTTAAAAAAAGTGATGGGAACAAGCAGTCTAATAGATTTCTTCACACTCCTATGTGGCAGGTTGTCTTTTCCAAATGGCTGCAGCAAATCTCCTATCATCCAGGCTGTTCTTCCAGTGTGGCTTTGGCACTCTTCCCATTGAGATGGGTTTTTGTGACTCCATCAAGAGAGTATGGGATACTTACCTGGCAGGGGAGATACCATGATCACCAAGGTGGTTTTCCCAGGGCGAGGCTTATCCATTGCACTCCGGATGTGCTGACCCCTGCGATTTCCCCAAATGTGGGAAACTCGACTGCATAATTTGTGGTAGTGGGGGACTGCGTTCGCGCTTTCCCCTGGAAAAAAAAAAAAGAGAGTATGGAGACGTGACAAGGGTAAATAACCAAAAGGAAGAGCATTTTTTTCTACCCTGGAATACTTGTTCTGGAAGTCTTCAATCTCCAAATAAGCAGTTTGACTGCCCGGAGGCTGCCATGCTGTGAGGACCCAAATTAACCCAGAATGAGAGACCCCGTGGAGAGAGCCTGAGAGTTCTTGAACAGAGAGAGACAAAGAGAAGTGTCTGGAGAGCCATCAACTACTCTAACCTACCCCCTTTCTACTGGAAGCAATGACAATGATGGGAGGTAGTTTTTATCTAGATAGAGTAAAGCAAATGTAAGGAAGTAGTAAAATATTAATTCAATGAAAATGAATAGCAAAAATATTGAGCTGGGTCTTTTTCATAATATATATAACTTTATGTTTTAAATAATACAGTAAGTATGTTTGTGTGCTCAGTCTTGTCCAACTCTTTGTGACTCCATGGACTGTAGCCCACCAGGCTCCTCTGTCCATGGGACTTCCCAGGCAAGAATACTGGAGTGGGTTGCCATTTCCTCCTCCAGGAGGATCTTTCCACCTCAGGGGTTAAGCCCATGTCTCCTGCATCTCCTGCATTGGCAGGCGGATTCTTTACCATTCGAGTCACATGTGTGTGTGTTAGTCACTCAGTCACGTCCTACTCTTTGTGACCCCACGGACTGTAGCCCTCCAGGCTCATCCGTCCATGGAATTCTCCAGGCAAGAATATTGGAGTCGGTTGCCATTTCCTTCTCCAGGGGATTTTCCTGACCCAGGGATTAAACCCATGTCTCTTGCATTGCAGGTAGACTCTTTGCCAACTGAGCCACCAGGGAAGCCAAGTAATACAATACATGCCATTAATACATAGAAATTTTATTGAGAGTAGATATAATTTTATAAGGTGCTAAAACATTATACAATGGCACAATCTAAGTGAGTATTCATCAGAGAACAGTCTCAATCAAATTTATGCCATTCTGTAGGAATATAGTAAGCAAATTTTTCAAGAACAGTTTGAAAACCAAGGATTATTTGAAATGTTGAATTTTCTACGTCCAATTCTGGTGGCTTATTAATTATTTCTAGATAAATCTTTTGTCAAAGAGGAAAGGATCTATGCCCTTTATGCAGAAGACTTAAGGAAGATAGTCAAATAAATACTCATGAAAGAAAAGTGTGTATGAATAAATAGATGATGAAATAAGTTAGAAAAGTTGTTTATGTGGAGTTCTGGAACAAAGAAGTGATGGGTTTCACAGAAGGACCAAAAGATGTAAAATCACCATTGTTATGGGGTTGACATGTGAGCATTCATAGTAGTGAGATGATAAACTAATAAGTGAATTGCATATTATATTTAAATATAAAAAGTTCTGTGGAGAAAAATTAAGTAAGGAAGACCTATAGAGAGGAAGGAAGATGTGTGAAGGAAGAATAGTGATTGCTGTATTCCATGGCATGGTTAGTGAAGGCCTCAGCTGACAAATGACACTTGGGCAAAGACTTGAAGGGATTGAGGAAACCATGTAGATATTTGGGGGACAAGTGCTTCAGAGAAGGACTAGCAAGAGCAAAGTCTATGAGGCAGGGATGTGTGTATTCTGTTTGGGGATAAATAAGACAGTCACAGTCAGTTAGAACAACAGGAAAGAGGAGGGGGGAGATAAATGTAATAAAGCCACAGAGATAAGGGACTGAAACAGTTTCTATGGGGCCTTGTAGGTCAGGTAATGACTTTAGCTTCTACTAGGAGTAAGGTGGTTGCTGTTGGAGAATTTTGAGCAAGAGGATTTAAATTTAGAACTAGTCTTTAATTTTAGGATAGAAAATCTGAACTATATTTTGCATTTGGGAATATTCCTGTGGGGTTTTTTTAAGGCCCAGGTTGTATGAATGCCCTTTATGTACGCAGTGAGATAGACCAATTATTTTTTCAAACCAGATGTGGCTAGAGTTGTTTCTGCCTTTTAAAGCAAATGACATATCTATTTCCCCAGGGTATATAGAATGATAACTCTACTCATGGAATATTAAATTGGAACTTGTCAGACATTTTATTCAGAAATATTTTATTTTTAGAAAACTTTAGGAAGACTCTTTTATTCTTTGCATGATATTTCCAACATTATGTGTTAATGGGCTTTAAGGGGAGAAGGAAATGGCAATCCACTCCAGTATTCTTGCCTGGACAGAGGAGCTGGTAGGCTACAACCCAAAGGGTAGCAAAGAGTTGGACATGATTGAATGTCTAAGCATGAATGCATGGGCTTTTAAAACTAGCATGGAAGCATTTGTTGTATTATGGCTATGAAAAATGCAATATGATTTCTAAATCATTGACTTACACATGAACTTTAGGAACATAATTCATTACCAATCTGGAAAATGCCTATACAAATAAATGTTTTTTTGTTTTGTTTTTTATGTGAACCATTTTTAAAGACTTCATTGAATTTGTTACAGTATTGCTTCCATTTGACGTTTTGGTTTTTTTGGCTGCAAGGCAAGTGGGATCTTAGCTCCCTCACCAGGAACTGAAACTACAACCCCAGCCCTGGAAGATGAAGTCCCAATCCTGGACTACCTGGGAAGTCCCAGGTAGGAAATGTTAATGGTTAACCTTCAGTAGACCAAGTAGTCTTAGATTTTTCAAGTATGGAAAAGAAGATTTTAATTTAAATATAAAACTCAATTTAGTTTTTAAAAAGTTCAAGTATGTTTGCAGCAACTTGGGTATATGCATTTACCATTTCAACTGTAAATTTTATAAAATCTAAGTAGAGAACAAGTACTTCTGATAAAAATTTGATGTCAAAATTGAGATGTGCTTTATGTATAAATACACATTATAAATAATGTGTATAAATAAAATACACATTAGATTTCAAAGACAGTACAAAAGAAAAATGTAAAACATGTTATTAATTTTACATTGATAAATTGACATACTCATATTTTGGATATAGTATTAGGTTAAATAAAATATATGATGACGATAAAATTCAACTTATTTTTTTACTTTTTAAAAACTTGGCTACTTTGAAATCTTTAAACTATATATACGGCTCACATTACATTTCTTTTGGATAGCGCTGTTCTAGACCACCGGTTCTCAAAATGTGGTCCCTTGGCTACCATTAATATCGTCATCTGGGATCTTGTTAGAAATGCAAATTTTGGAGCTCTACCTCCCACTTTATGAATCAGAGACTTTAGGGGTGGGGCCCTGCTTTAAGGAGCCTTGCAACTGATTCTGATGCAAGCAAAAGTAAGATAAACATTCTTCTAAACCTGGGGTCTGGAATTCTAATTTGGCTGCAAATTAGAATCATCTGGGGACCTTGGGGCACAGAATCCTGGTGATAAAGTTACCACCCAGACCAATGAAATCAACCAGAGTGTTTTTAAATCTCCCCAGGGGATTCTAATACGGGAAAAAGATTGAAAACCACTGGCCTAGATCCATGATTTTTAAACTGGGGCTGCAGGAGGCCGGACCATGCATTCTTTTCAGCCTTAGGTGTGTCAGCTTAGTTCCCCACCCTGCTCACCCCGGAAAGCCCACTGCTGTGGTGGGGAGATACAGGATGTGGGTGGGGCAAGAAGCCTTTGCAGGTATCAGAAGTTCACATATCAAATATATCTACCTGCATGCATCTGTTAATCTGTTACATTAAATGTGAACATGGCTGTGCCTTCTTGGTTTGATATTATTGGGCTTGATTCACAGGAGGATAAACCTGGAATTAAACAGGCAGCAGAAAATGTAAAAGCTTTGATAGAGCAAGAGGTGAAGAAGAGTATTCCTTTAATCCTTTTAAGATTATTATATTGGGTGGATCTTTTTCAGGTAGGAGCTTTATCTTTGTCCACCACTGTTACCATTCAGCAGAAACAGGCAGGTAACACTGTGTACAGTTGCTGACTTCCAACAAGGGTCCTAACAGTGGTGCTAATAAAGATGTTTCTGTCTTCAAGGTCATGGAGATTACTTCCTTTAAGTTTCTCTAATAGTCAGTTCTCTTACTGTAGAAAAGTTAAAAACATTGGTAAATCCAGCCAATGTAACCTGAAAAACCCAGTTCATGTCGCCTAGAAGTGATGGATATCAAGCAACTCATTGATAAACTCCCACTTCCAGTTGATTGACATCATGAAGAGGCATTGTGAAGAAGTATTCAGCATCATTGTAGTGGAGTATATACCTTTTCCAGTGCCCCATCTCGAAACTTCTGATGTTTGCAGTGTTAAAATGTTTTACAGATACATATCAGCGACACAGAATAAATAATGTCTCTTCTTGGGAGATTTATGACCTTCTAAGTTTCTGTACATGTATAATATGATCCAGAGTATACTAGTATTGAAATAGGTGAAACAGCTAGCTTCTTTTTCCCCAAATGTAATTCAGCCAAATACTGCATGCATATTTTTATTACGTCATTTGAAAACTATTAGCGTGCTTAATGAAAACTTTTTCAGGTATAAACGAACAGTTAAGCTATAAATGATTTATGCTTACTCTGACTCAGTCTATGGATTTACTCCAAAATTATGAAGTCACCATGCAGTATCTGTATTTTTGTATATGTTTTCATATATATTTAATAATTGTTAAATATAATAAGAATGCAGTGGTATTACATTATTCCTAACAGTAGAGATAATGCTTTCAAGAGTTAATAAAAAAGGATATTACTTTCTTCAAAACAAGCTGTGTTCTGTGGAGCTCTAGACATTCTGTAGGGTCCCCCTAGAGCAGGGTTTCCCAATCTCCAAGATATAATGCTTAAGCTGATGTAATAATAGAAATAAAGTGCACAATATATGTAATGTGCTTGAATCATCCTGAAGCCATCCCCCCATCCCGGTCTGTGAAAAAATTGTCTTCCATGAAACTGGTCCCTGGTGCCAAAAAGGTTGGGGACCACTGCCTCAGAGGATGGGGCTTTTGCTTAGACTTTTGTTTTCGAATAGATTAAAATAAGGGTACAAGGATTCTCTGGTGGCTCAGTTGCTAAAGAATCCACCTGCAAAGCTGAAGACAGGGGTTTGATCCCTAGGTCAGGAAGATCTCCTGGAAAAGGGAATGGCAACCCACTCCAGTACTCTTGCCTGGGAAATCCCATGGACAGAGGAGCCTGGAGGGCTACAGTCCATGGGGTCACAAGAGTCGAACATGACATGACTAAACCACCACCAAAATAAGCATACATCTCTTTAAAACATTCTAGTGAAATGACTCACGTACCCATTTCACCTCTTACTATAACACTCAAATACCACTAACGAAGAGCTTGGTTCATCAGGGATTTCTTAGAGTCAGGTAAAGCCAGGTTGTCACCCCAAAATATGAGGACCAGAGGAATCTGTGAACAAATCTTATTCTATTAGTTTCTCCTCATGTACTCATATTCCTAGTTTGCCGCCCTTGGAAGCCTAAAACTGCTTTCCTTTGTCATTTCTCTACCGATTTATTGTTCTTTGTTGAAGATGATGTATAGGGTGCAGTTCTAGGCTACTTGCTTTAGCCACTCTTCATTTCAGTTTTCTCCTGAATAATGTGTGCTGTGTGTGTTAGTTAACAAACTCTTTTTCTTTTGTTAATATGTCATCTTCTTAGAATCCCAGCTGACAACCTAAGATGGGTAGAGGTCAACTGTGGCCAGCTCCATGTTAGCACTTATTCAAGTCCTGATCTCACTGCAGTATGTAGGTAAAAAGTCAGCTCTCACCATGGTTGCCAGTTACCTTGGGGCTGGCCACGTCTGAGTCAGCTGTCTGTTTTTTAAAAAATATTTATTTACTTGGCTGTGCCATGTCTTAGTTGCAGCACATGGTATCTTCAATCTTTGTTTTGGCATGTGAACTCTTAGTTGCGACATGTGGGATCTAGTTCTCTGACCAGGAATTGAACCGGGGCCTCCTTGTATTAGGAGTCTAAGCCCCTGAACCACGAGAGAAGTCCCCCAGCTGCCTACTTTTGATTTTGAACTTTTAGGGTCAGCCACTCTGGTATACCTTCTCTTATTATATTGAACACTGGAATTCTCAAAATTAGAACCCTAAAAGGTCAAAGTTTTTTGCTTCATAGAGAAACAAACCAAGAGTCAGGCATGTTAAGATATTCAACTAAAAAAAAAAAAAAAAAGGGAACTTATTTTACATAGCAGTAATGTATTTTTGTGTGACCTGATTAAACTTAAAAGCTTTTGTACAACAAAGGAAACTATAAGTAAGGTGAAAAGACAACCCTCAGATTGGGAGAAAATAATAGCAAATGAAGCAACAGACAAAGGATTAATCTCAAAAATATACAAGCAACTCCTGCAGCTCAATTCCAGAAAAATAAATGACCCAATCAAAAAATGGGCCAAAGAACTAAACAGACATTTCTCCAAAGAAGACATACAGATGGCTAACAACATGAAAGATGCTCAACATCACTCATTATCAGAGAAATGCAAATCAAAACCACAATGAGGTACCATTACACGCCAGTCAGGATGGCTGCTATCCAAAAGTCTACAAGCAATAAATGCTGGAGAGGGTGTGGAGAAAAGGGAACCCTCTTACACTGTTGGTGGGAATGCAAACTAGTACAGCCACTGTGGAGAACAATGTGGAGATTTCTTAAAAAACTGGAAATAGAACTGCCATATGACCCAGCAATACCACTTCTGGGCATACACACTGAGGAAACCAGATCTGAAAGAGACATGTGCACCCCAGTGTTCATCGCAGCACTGTTTATAATAGCCAGGACATGGAAGCAACCTAGATGCCCATCAGCAGACGAATGTATAAGGAAGCTGTGGTACATATACACCATGGAATATTACTCAGCCATTAAAAAGAATTCATTTGAATCAGTTCTAATGAGATGGATGAAACTGGAGCCCATTATAGAGAGTGAAGTAAGCCAGAAAGATAAAGAACATTACAGCATACTAACACATATATATGGAATTTGGAAAGATGGTAACGATAACCCTATATGCAAAACAGAAAAAGAGACACAGAAGTACAGAACAGACTTTTGAACTCTGTGGGAGAAGGTGAGGGTGGGATGTTTTGAAAGAACAGCATGTATATTATCTATAGTGAAACAGATCATCAGCCCAGGTGGGATGCATGAGACAAGTGCTCGGGCCTGGTGCACTGGGAAGACCCAGAGGAATCGGGTGGAGAGGGAGGTGGGAGGGGGGATCGGGATGGGGAATACATGTAACTCCATGGCTGATTCATATCAACGTATGACAAAACCCACTGAAATGTTGTGAAGTAATTAGCCTCCAACTAATAAAAAAAAAAAAAAAAAAGAAATACAAAATCATTTACTTAATACCACAAGCCATCAGAGAGCTACATCTTTTTTCTATTAGATTATCTTTTATTCTCATGAAAGTTATATTTGAAATGTTACATGTACTTTTAGATATTTCCTGAATTTTCTCTATGTGAAACCTCAACAACATTAGGTAGGAATGCTATAATCATACTTAAATATGCTTACAGTTCATTGTGCATCAAACTTGGGCATCAAAAAAATCTGATTTTGATATAGTATTCTCACTGAGCATCAGAAACTACAGACTCTAGTCCCTTGTTTGTGAATCACACCCATTCTTTGATCAATTGTGTGTACAGTGACTGTAGTTTCTCACAAGGAAAATTCTAACAGAAGTTTTTTTTCCGTTGTTTGGGTTTTTTTTTTTACATGTTTTTTGCAATAAAACCTAACCTTACAATCTTTAAAAAGGATTGAAAAAGTTGGTGTTCTTCCTAGTTGACATTTAGGTGGAAAAATAGGTTCTTTCCAGTAGTTTTGGTACTGCACACAGATATACAAAATGGCTTCCCCAGCTGGGCCTCATCCCTAGAAGGTTGGAGATCTTTTCAAGACAGAAATAAACGTAATGGAAGAGAGATGTGGCAGGATCGTGTAATCCCTCTGTAATAATGGCTTGGGGGACAAGCCCACAGTCTTTGGGACTACTCTATATTTACATCAGCTTTTCTATCTGTAAATATATCACAGAACTAGGACTAGACAGATAATGTGTGTAAATTTATGTCTAAGAGCTGTGTTGAAATAAGGTTCTGTTGTACTCACATTTTTGTCTCTTTTTCAGCAAAGTGTTTTGTTTCCAGGCCTGTCATTGAACTGTTTTTGTCTTCCATGAAATACTTTTAATTGCAATGTGCCTGAGTTAATTCAAGAGAGTGAGTTTTGTAAAGTATACCTTCTTCTCAGATGTTGCTGGGTGAATTATTTATATATTATAGAACTCACAGTGAAAAGCGTTACCAAAATGCAAGGAATCGAAAGAATTCTGTGACACAAATATTCCCTATTAAAAAGCAACTGATTCTAGATAATTTAAAGACCAGGACTAAGAAACTGCTGGATATACGTGTGGCAGAAAACACTACCGTAACAAATCTTTCTGATAAGGAAAAGTAACATAATTAGAAATAAAACTCTTTGGTTGAATGTCTAGTTTATGGATATATAAAATCAAGTGTGTTGCTGTCTTGTGCTAAGTCCCTTCAGCTGCGTGTGACTCTTTTCAACCCTATGGACCCTAGCCTGGCAGGCTCCTCTGTCCATGGGATTCTCCAGGCACGAATACTCAAGTGGGATATAAAATCAAATACTGAATCCCAAACACACCTCTTTATAAAAACCATTGGGTAGGAACAGGGCAGAAACTAGCCATCCTATTAACTGAAAAGGGAACTGGGGCACAGGAGGCGTTTAGTGTGTGAACACCCCTTTTGCCTGTGATATGACTACTTCAACATTCCTTGAAACTTAAAGTATAAATATCACTAACAGAATTCCAGCGCTGGGAGATCTTTGACTTTCTCGGTTTACCAAAGAAGAAACTGAAACCCTTAAAGATTGAGGGCTTTATTATCATCATTCAGAGGCAGGTTCTTAAACATCCTGGTCTCCAGAACTTTTAGGAACAACGTATACAAGAAAAACGTGACTGTTCATTGGGATCTCACATTTGCACCTTGTCTTTTAATGAAAGCACTAAAATAAAATTCCCATGGATGGCACTCTCCTCTCTGGCCTTTCTCCCAGTTTATACCCGGGGCCGAGGCTTTCTGGGTCAAGGTTGGAAGCTTCCTCCAGCCCTGGCAGGCATCCAGAATTGTGAATAGAGCGTTTGGAAGCGTCTGATAGGAGACGCTGAGATGAATTAGATGAATGAGAGATGAAGTCTAATTGTCATCGGTCAGTTGAGGTCTTTTGCAAAGAGCTCCCCCGCCCTCCCCCCGGGTCTCCCTCTGTGCCGGGGCAGCCTGTGTCCTCCGCCCGAGGCTCTGGGTTTCCCATCCTTTCTCAACCTCCCCGCGGCTGCGGCTGCGGGGGGCACCTCGGCCAGGGGTGATGGTACCCCCGGGCCGGGCGGGGGAGCCTGACCTTGCCCCCCGCCCTTTAGGTGCTCCACGGGAAGCACGTCCCGCACGCAGGGATGGGCCGGGACGGTTGCGACTGTAAACCGATGGCGAGAGGGGGGACCCGGGGCGTGTGGAAGGGAGCGGCGCCAGCCGGGCCTCGCTTTCCTCCTCCTCCTCCTCGCTCGCCGCTCGCCCGATCGCCTGCCATGACTCAGCGCTTCTCGCAGGCGGCGCGGCTGGGGACACCGGCTCCTCGCCGGCTCCTCCCGCCGCGTCCACCCCCTCTCGCCACCCACGCCCGCCCCCCGGCCCTTTCTCCGCGCCGCCGCCGCCGCCGCCGCACTCCGCGCCGGCGTCCCGGCAGCATCCGCCTCCCGGCCCGCTCCCTCCGGCCGCACACGCTCGCCCCCCGCCATGGAGCCCGGGACCCCTCGCCGCCGCCACACCCCCCAGCGCGGCTGCGCCGTCACCCGGAACCCCCACCTCAACAAGGTGAGCCCGCCCGCCCCTCCGCGGTCCCCGTCTCCGGCCGGCTCACGGGCTGCAGCACCCCGGCCCTCCCCCGGCGGCCCCGCGGACGCCGCCTCGCCCCTCCGCAGGCCGACCGGCGGGCGGCGGGGGGACTCCGGGGCGCCCCCCAGTCCGCCCCGAGCCTCGGCGCTGGCCTAACGGAGGCGCCGCCGGGGGCGCGGGGGCGGGTACCCCGGAACGTGGTGGGAGGCCGGGGGTTTGGCTCGGCGCCTCGGCATCTCGTTTGGGGAACGCAGGAGATGTACAACTTGTTTTAAATACTTCTCGGCTTCTCCAAAGGCCAGAGCCGGGGCAGAGAGAGGAGCGGCAGCGAAGGGCGTGAACGGTTGTTGTCTGTGAGCGTAGCAGGTGGGCTGCCCGCTGGGGGCCTCGGGGTGCCAACCCACGTAACGAGGTCCGCTCTGGGGTGCCGATCCCCGGAGGCTGCTGTGGGAGCGAGGTGGCACGACTGGTCCAGCCTGGGCGCAGACGTGCTCTGAATGGCGGGTCACGTGAGCAACCTGCAGGTCAAGGCCTCTGGGTTTCTGGAGGGACGCGGTTCAGAGGCTGAGCGTGCTTGGGGATGGCTTCAGCCTCGGGCGCTGCGTGGCCTGGTGCACCATCCTGTCCCAGACTTGGGGCTCTGGGGAGAGCCAGAGTTTTTTGAATCGGGCCTTCTAGAAATGAATCTTCTAAGACCTCGCCTCCTTTTCATTAAAAGGGCGATTCAGTGCAAGAGACCCCTTTTCAGATCTGTTTCCTTTTTCTTCACAGGTAATTAAACGCCCAAGATCTCTCCCAAATGAAAAAGCACCTCGGCATGTATAAATTTGCTTATTGGCTTTTTAGCAGTCACCCTCTTTTTACAGTCAGCTTTGTCTGCGGATGGTTCCTTTTGTGTAAGGGTGTGCTTTTTGACGTTTCCTTTGAATTTGGTACGTGGAAAATGCCATCAGTCAGCGCGGAGGCCTGTTGGTTCATTTTGGGATTCTCTTTACTAGACACTTTTTTCCATCAAAAACTGGATTCAGCACCCCTCTCCCCGACTATGTTGCCTGGTGATTCGTTCATCGTTATTAATGGCATATGAAGACGTGTGATTTCTTTGATTTAATAAATTGTAGTTCCTGTGAGTTCTTTTTGATGTTTATGATGACAGTTTTATTTACCTATGATCATTTAGTATTTCTGGTCATAAAGCATTATGAAGTTTTAAATATTTCCCACTTATTTTTCCCTCAGTGATTTTAATTACTAGCTTGATTTTTTTTTTCCTTCCTTTCTATTCTTCAGGTTGGGGCCTATTTTAGGTAGAAAAAAAGGGAAAATTTGATGTGACAAAACAATTTATTACAAGTGTACCTGCCTGCTATAATTCATGACCAAGTACTGGGTAGCCTTTTAACAAGAATCACATGAGTGGTATAACCTGTTTGCTGTTTGAATTTCCTCAAGTCGCTGAGGAGGGTGTCTGTTTCAAGTGGGTTGATGGAATAGGCAATCTCAGAGCAAGAGTCATTACGCCATTACTGTTTACATCAAGAATTTATGATCTTGATATATTTTCAGTGCTCTTTATGAGTAAGGATTAATTTCTACTTAAGAATAATAGTATCACAGAGATCTTCCACCAAAGGCGTTAAGGTGTGGGTGGCATAAATGTGTTCAGTTCAGTTCAGTCGCTCAGTTGTGTCTGACTCTTTGCAACCCCATGAATAGCAGCAGGCCAGGCCTCCCTGTCCATCACCAACTCCTGGAGTTTACTCAAACTCATGTCCATCGAGTCGGTGATGCCATTCAGTCATCTCATCCTCTGTTGTCCCCTTCTCCTCCTGCCCCCAATCCCTCCCAGCATCAGGGCCTTTCCCAATGAGTCAGCTCTTTGCATGAGGTGGCCAAAGTATTGGAGTTTCAGCTTCAGCATCAGTCCTTCCAATGAACACCCGGGACTGATCTCCTTTAGGATGGACTGATTGGATCTCCTTGCAGTCCAAGGGACTCTCAAGAGTCTTCTCCAACACCATAGTGTGTTAGGAACACCTTTTTTGAACTTGTAGTTGAATTTTATTTCATAGTATCAATTTGGATTTAAAATTCAGGTGGCCGACTTTGGCGTGGTTAATGGAATAAGTTTTACTTTTGTACAATCCTAAGACTGTGTGTTCCTCGTGGAAATAAGAGTATCTTCATATGAACCATTGAGATTATAGCTGTGGGATCTTCTTGAAGGACCCTACTCTGAAGACCTCTGGGCCTTTAAGTTTCTCTCTAGCCCAGGAATTTTTGTTGGTTTTTGTGGTAACTTTGGCTACAAAGAGACACTAGTAGATGTCCCTCCTGTAACACCCTACCTAGCCTGTCACCTGGCTATACTAAGCCTTCTTCAGCTTCTCACACAGACCTTTATCACCTTACCTTTGGGTAACTGAGACAGTTTTTCTGGTTTTATTTTCAGTATTATAGTCTGTCCTACATGTAGATGTGAAAGAAATATCTTCATCAGTTAGCATGTTCTTCATGTTCTGCTTCTGTTATCCTAGTATTTGTAGTATGGTATTATTTCCTATTATGTGTATGTGTGTTCTCAGTGTCTGACTCTGCGTACCTTGGACTATAGCCCTCCAGGCTCCTCTGTCCATGGAATTTTCCAGGCAAGATTACTGGAGTGGGTTGCCATTTCCTTCTCTAGGGGATCTTCCCAACCCAGGGGTTGAACGCGAATCTCTTCTGTCTCTGTTGGCAGGCAGAATTTTTTTCACCACTGTGCCACCTGGGACACCCCCTCTAATCTATTTGCTGTTATGTTGAGCGTAAAATCAATCTGTCAATTAGGTTTACTATCTTTTCCAAATTTATCTCATTAGTTCCCCAGTTTAGCTTTCCACTTAAAATATATTTGCTGAATCTCTTACTTAATACCTTTTGTCTGTGTGTAATTCCTACAATTAAAATTAAAATGTTTAGTTGATTTAGTTATGATCTCTTCAGGGAAGACTCCTAACTATCTTAGTCTTATTATCATTCTTAATACCTTTGTTTTTTATATCATCTATTGTAGCACATCATTTAGTATTTACTGCAGTGTATTTTTTATTTGAGTTTGATTGTCATAGGGCAGGGATTGTAATCCTTAGTACAGAATACATTATATATTTAATGAATAAATGAACCATGTTTAATAACTTTTTTTTGTCTTTCAAACAGAACTCAACTTTTAAAGCAGGTAGGTCTTAAAGTGGTAGTTTGAGCATTATTCTAAGAATTTACCCTTTTTAGGGTAATTTTAGGTAATTACCTAATTTTAGGGTAATTTCTTGAAAGTAAACTCACATTGAAAGCTGAAGCTCAGTTGACTTCATATACCATTATATTGTATTGTGTAATGGTATATAGTCAGAAATGATGGAGTTTGGTTTAAGCCTGGGCATGCCATGACATTTTATTTATTTGCTGGATAACCTTTGAGAGGTGCTTAATCTTGGTGCATATTGAGTTTAACAATAGATGTGATCAGAATTAAAAAATAAAGAATTTAAGGGAATTCCCTGGCAGTCCAGTGGTTAGGATTCTACCCTTTCACTGCTGAGAACTCAGGTTCAATTGCTGGTCAGGGAACTAAGAACTCATAAACTGTGCAACACGGCCAATAAATAAATAAAGAAATAAGTTAAAAAAATGTTAGAGAAGTAGAATCTTTCTTCATTGGTAGTAATTCCTGTCTGGTTCTCACTGTATATTCATGTATGCATCACTGCAGGTAGGATTGCCTTGTAGGACGTGGAGAAGAATTTCTGCCTCACACATAGGAGATTCAGTATCTTTCTGTTCATAGCCCAAATTGCTTTTGAGGTGCTTACCTTTGTCTGAGTTACATGTCCTCTGATTTAACATTTAATGTTTATAATTTTCAAGGATATCCTCTGACTTAGATCAGTTGTATTTCAATTTTTTTCTCAGGAATTTTCAATAATAAATATTAAAATAATGTTTCATAAATCACTCTTCAGAGTTAAAATCTACATAGAAAACTAATCACACTTATTTTATTTCCCAACTTACCATTTTGCTGTATTTCTTCATGCAGTGGTAGAAAACACTAGTTGATAGGTCTGTTATAATTAAGTTGTGTTTACATGGCTTCTGTATCTTTAAGATGAAATGATAAATGTGACCTATAAGTAAATCTCTCAAAGATACTGCTCCTCAACATTTTTGGCAATTAGATCCAGTCTAAGATAGTGATAGTGATTTATCTATGTCAGTTTTGGTGAGCCTGTTAACTTTTACATGTGAGAAATGAGCTTCTGGGCATGTGCTTTTGCAGATGTTTGTCTTGATATGCCAAGACCTAGTTGAATGTATTGTAGGGAAAAAAGAGAAACGAGGCTGATGACTATGAAGGAAAGTTACCTTAAACCTCCTCTTTTTCTTCAATGTAAACTGTACCAGAATGAATCATTCAGAAATTTTTCACCTAGTATAGGCTTCCCAGGAGGCTCAGTGGTGAACAATCCATCTGCTAATGCAAGAGATGTGGGAGATGTGAGTTTGATCCCTGTGTCAGGCCGATCCACTGGAGGAAGAAATTCTTACCTGGAAAATCCCATGGACAGAGAAGCCTGGCAGACTACAGTCCATAGGGTCCCAAAGAGTCAGACATGATAACAGCTGAGTACACAGTTCTCTGGAGTTGCCTCAACAGTTTGAGAAACTGATATATTATTGAATGTGAAATCTCACTGATGTGAAGGCCACCATAATGAAGATGTACAGCCATATGCCTCCATATCTATCTGTTGCCTTGATAACACAGGATAGCACAGAACAAAAAAATGCTGTGTTCCAATGAGTAGAAAGATGAATTCGATTTGAGAACTGGTGGTGTGGAGTATGGGCTTCCCTGGTGGTTGAGACAGTAAAGAATCTGCCTGCAGTGCAGGGGATCTGGGTTCTATCCCTAGGTCAGGAAGATGCCCTGGAGAAGCGAGTGGCAACCCACTCCAGAATTTTTGCCTGGAGAATCCCATGGACAGAGGAGCCTGGCAGACTACAGTCCATGGGGCTGCAAAGAGCTAGACATGACTGACTGATGTGGAGTACAGAAAATGTTGAAGAGAGAAATAGCTTTGAGGTTTTTCATTTTGTGTTCTGATGTCCTTCAAACTTTTGGCCAGGTGTGGAAAATATGAAATAATAGAATGAAGCGTCTAAAACTTTGTGTCTAGAAGAAGTAAAGCCACCAATTCTTTTCATTTGAGTGAGATTTTCTTAGCTAGCTTCATTTATTTTCTTTATAATATAGAGTGATGATATCATTTATTTCTTTTACATTTTTACATATTTATTCAGAATCCACTATATGCTCGGTGATATTCTGGGTATAGGGGATATTCAATGAATAAGATTCTTGCTCTAAATGTACTTACATTTCCATTGTAATATGATTTCTGTTTTACCTCTTTGCTTAAATATTAAAGAGTATATATTAGTTTTCCTTGAATTACATATTATAAAACAGGTTTTTATTACAACTATTAATATATTTTTATATGTAGAGTTAGAACTCATAGCTAGAAAGATTATGAAGTACTTATTTTTTTAGTGTACTTATCACTCCCTTCTCTCTTGAATTTTTGATTTAGCAAATCAAACATGATTGTGTGACCTATTAAATTTATGAATTTTATAGTAAGAAAACCCTATATTTAGCTCTGGGTGAAACAGATTTATGTTTTAGTCTCAGATTCATGTAAATGCACTCGACTGACATCATATGACCTTTGAATCTTTCATAGATTTTCACAGAATGCCAGGTGGAGGTTAAAGAATGTCTGTGCAGAGAAAAAGAACAAGGAAAGCTTTTTGCTTCTCAGGACTCTGCTCCAAGTGTGTAAGGGCTTGGAAGTATGTGAAAGAAAGGTAGAGGTATGCCCTGGGGAGTTAAACTTTTTGGGGTGAGTGCAGTGAAATGCAAAGATAAAAGATTTAAAGAGTCCAGTGAAACCAGCCCTTAATATATTTGACTTTGGAAGTAATCAGGACTTGGACAAGACAAGTATTTGGACTATTTTCCAATGGTTTTCAAAACTGACATGATCAAATAGTGTTACAGACTCCAGGTGGCCTGATTTGGTCTATTTATTACATCATTATTTATTTTATGTTACTAAGCCAACTCAACAAACACGTTGACAGTGTATGGACCTAGAATTGATCAGCAGACATGTTGCAATACAGCAGGACTAATTTGGGACTGTTGGTACCCTAAATTATTAAGAAATTGTTTTAGACATGGGCCTAAATGTACAGTGTGGTTTTTTATATACTTAAAGTGCTATTTAAAATATTTTATGGCTTATATATTAATTTTTACCCATCTAACTTAGTGTATGTAGTATAGTACATTTTAAAACAAAGGATTATTGTTGCTGTAAATGAATTTAGAGAATTTAAAACATCAATATTTTTCCTCAGGCCCTGAAGATATATCTAAGTTAGCCATCAACTAAACTGGTTTCAGAGGCTGGAGGCCTTTGAAATTAAAGACAGGGGAGACACTGTGCCTTTAAGCTTCTGTAGTTTAACCAGGTAGTTTGGGAAGTCAAAATAGTAATTGATAATGTTCTCTAAAAACATGGAGGTATAATTATCAGAGGTTCAATGTAAATAAACTCTAGACCTAACAACTATTATATTTTTAATATTCAGGTAATGCTTAAGTAACGAAATTAACAAAAGTACTTACATGTTCATAGGAACATGATTCTGTGAGTTTTATCATGATTACATTATGAGTAGCCCTGTAGTAGTTAAATTCTAGACTGTCTCATTAAGACCTGGAAACTGAAGGAGGCCTAAGGCTCCATTATAACATTAGAGTTGGGCCCCTAAAGCTTGTAATATATTAAAATACATTTAAAGTATCTATTCAGAGCCCTCTAAAATGTTTTCAAACTTCTTTGATTGTAACTCACTATATATGTACATGCGTAATATATGTATAAGTATATTGTTATGGGCTGAATTGTGTCCTTCCCAAAATGACATGTTGAGGCTTTAACCTCCCATTTCTCTGAATTTAAGCATATTTGGAGATAAAGTCTTTAAAGAGGTAATTAAGGTAAAAATCAGGTCTCTAGGATGGCCCCTAATCCAATAACGACTAGTGTCCTTAAAAGAGGAGACTGGGACTCTGTGGGAGAAGATAGGCATCTACAAGTCAGGGAGAGAACCCTTGGAATGTAAGCAGCCCTACCAACTGAAATCCTGGTGTTGGACTTTGAGCCTCTAGAATTGTGAGAAAATGATTTTCTGTTGTTTTAGCCACCCTTTGTGGTACTTTGTTATGGCAGCTTTAGCAAACTAATATGTTTAGGTAATTGAAACAAAATTTCATAATACACTACTTTGCCTTGCTGTGTACTTTGCCTTGCTACTCAACTAGTATCCCATTTCAGTTTTTAAAAAATATTAGTTGTGATGCACTAATGAATCACAATCTATTTAATCCATTTTAAAATCCAAGTTTAAAAAATTCTGCCCTTTTGTTTAAGTAGTGCTTTCCTGTAGCTGGGAAGATTATTATAGAGTGAGTTTATCATCTGTCTTAGTGTTGCATCTGAGGTTCAGGTTTAACTTGGCAGTACTGCACTAGCCTCCTTTTGTTTTTCCATCTACCTATCTAAATTGAGGTATCTCTTTAACCAATAATCTGTAAACTATGAGATTGTTGTTATTGTTACTAATAGTGGCAGGTCTGGTTAGTCAGCAAAACAATAAGATCTTGTACCAAGAGCCAAAAAAACCTGAAACTTAGTGAGTGTTTTTATGGGCCTTTAAATTTTTTGCTTATTCAAAATCTTGCTTATATTTAATTTTTATGTATGTTAAGTATAACATAATGACAGAATTAAGAGCAGATTGGTCATTATCAATAAATATGAATGAAGATTAACTCACCTACTAATAAAATTATTTTGGGGTTGTTTCACAAAGACAAGCAGACTGTGCTGCATATTGAAAAAGAAATGTTACAGAAAGACTAGAAATGAAGATATGAGAAAATGAAAACAGCAAGAAACAGGGTTGTCCTGACATCAGAAAATGTAAAGTTCATGCCAAAAAGCATTAAGTGAGACAAAATATACTTTATAGTGTTGAAAGGTATGATCCTGAGTGAAGTTATAAATATAATGAATGTCTATGCACCAAGTAATAGAGCAGCTACCTTCATGAAAAAAGACACTATAGGACATGCAAAGAGAAATATAAAAAATGCTAACACTAGAAGACTTCAGCAAATCTGTCTCAGTGCAGTACACGTCATAGGGGAAAACGTTGTCTTCATACAGCAATTTTTTCCTCAAATTTCTCAGGAAATTTATGTTTTTCCAAGTCATGGGAAAATTCAGTTGAGGAATTGGGAAAATGAGAAAGTTTAGTAAATAACATAGAGATGTCAGAGATATTACTGATTTGAGAGACCCGTTGACAGAAGTCAAAAGGAAGAGCTGGAAATGGTACTTGTAGTGTCAGACGTTAAGGCTTACATTCCCTAGGATCTTCACAGCAGTAATGATTTAATCAGTCAGTTTTGCTTGTAGCCAAATTTTGACAACATCTGGTCTTTTAATTTCTCTGTGTAGACCATTTACATTTAATGTGATTATTAATTTGGGCCTCCTAGGTGGTTCAGTGGTCAACGATCTGTCCGCAGTGTGGGAGTTGTGGGTTACACGGGTCAGAATTCTGGGACAGGAAGATCCCCTGGAGAAGGAAATGGCAACCCATTCCAGTATTCTGTCCTTGGAAATCCCATGGATGGAGAAACCTGGCAGGCTACAGTCTGTGGAGTCGAACACAACTTAGCGACTGAACAATAACAGTGGTTAATACGCTTGAATTTCTGTCCAGCATTTTATTATTAGGTGTCTATCCTCCCTGCTTTTCATTCTTCTGTTCTCCTTTCCTGCCTTCTTGTGTATTATTTGAGTGTTTTTATTATTCCCTTTTAATCTCTCTGTTTTTGACAATGTCTCTTTGTATAGACTTCATTAGTTGCTCTGGAAATTATGATATACATACCTTTTAATAATCTACTTAAAATGAACATTTTACCACTTCAATTAGAATGTAGAAATCTTTCCATCATATAGGTCTCACTGCTTTCCTCTTTATGTTACAGTTGTTATATGTATTACATCCACTTACATCTTCATGCATGTATTACATAATAAGACTATTATGTATTACAAATTGAGATATAATTGACATGCTGGCTTAAAACTCAGCATTCAAAATACTAAGATCATGACATCCAGTCCCATCACTTCATGGAAAATAGATAGGGAAACATGGAAACAGTAGCAGACTTTATTTTCTTGAGCTCCAAAATCACTGTGGACAGTGGTTACAGCCATGAAATTAAAAGATGCCTGCTCCTTGGAAGAAAGCTATGACAAACCTAGACAGCATATTAAAAAGAAGAGACATCACTTTGCTAAAAAAAGGTCCACATAGTCAAAGTTCTGGTTTTTCCAGTAGTCATCTATAGATATGAGAGTTGGACCTAGAGAAGGCAGAGCATCGAAGAATTGATGCTTTCGAACTGTGGTGCTAAGAGAAGACTCTTGAGAGTCCTTTGGACTGCAAGGAGAGCAAACCAGTTAATCCTAAAGCAGATCAGTCCTGAATATTCATTGGAAGGACTGATGCTAAAGCTGAAGCTCCAGTACTTCGGCCACCTGATGCAAAGAGGGAACTCATTGGAAAAGACCCTGGTGCTCGAAAAGACTGAAGGTAGGAGAAGGAAGTGACAGAGGATGGGATGGTTGGACTGCATCATCGACACAATGGACATGAGTTTGAGCAAGCTCAAGGAGATGGTGGAGGACAGGGAAGCCTGGTGTGCTGCTGTCCAGGGGGTCACAAAGAGTCAGACATGACTGAGCAACTGAACAACAATAATTGACACAATGTTATACTAGTTTCAGATAAACAATGTAGTGATTCAATATTGTATATGTTGTGAAATGATCACCACAGTAAGTCTAGTTAACATCCATCATTGTATGAGGTTGCAAAAATTTTATTTCTTGTGATAAGACCTTTTCAAGTGTACTCTCTTAGCCACCTAACTTACAATAGGATTTTATTAACTGTAGTCACCTTGCTGTACATTTCATCCCCTGGACTTACTTATTTTATAACTGGAAGTTTGTACCCTTTCATCACCATCACCCATTTTGCCCATTTCTTACTCCCCACCTCTGGCAACCACCAATCTATTTTCTATATCTGTGAGCTCATTTTTGTAATTTTTAAAAAAATTCCACATGTAAGTGATATCAAACAGTATTTATCCTTCTCCGTCTGACTTCACTTTAGCATGACGCTCTCAGGGTCCATCCAGCTTATTGCAAATGGCAAGATTTCTTTTTTTATGACTGAATAATGTCTCATTGTATATATTTACACCTCACTTTCTTTATCTATTCATCCATTGATGGACACTTAATTCATCCACTGATGGACACTTAGTTTGTATCCCTATCTTGACTATTGTAAATAATGTCTCAGTGAACATGGGGTGCATATATCCTTTTGAGTTAGTGTTTTGTGTCCTACAGATAAATACCAAGATGTGGAATTTCTGCATGTGGTAGCTGTATTTTTAATTTGGGGAAGAACTTCCATACTGTTTTCCATAGTGGCTGTCCCAGTTTCACTTGTACCAACTGTGCATGAGGGTTCTCTTTTTTCCACATCCTTGTCGACATGTTATTTCTTGTCTTTTTGCTAATAGCGATCTTAACAGGTGTGAGATGACATCTCATTGTGGTTTGGATTTGCATTTCCCTGATGATTGGTGATATTGAGGACTTTTTAATGTACCTGTTGGCCATCTATATGTCTTCTGTAGAAAATTGTCTATTCAGATCTTTGGCCCATTTTTTAAAAGATAGAATTCTTTGTTTTTTAGCTATTGTTTAGAAAGTATTTTTGATGTAATAATTTAATGTAATGTTTATAATTTTTTAACTGTCATACTCATTTTAAAGAATTTAAGAGGGAAAGGACAATCTATTATAGTTACCCAGATACTTACCATTTCTCTTACTCTTCTTTCATTCTGATGTTTCAGATTTTTCTTAGGTATCATTTCCTTTCTAGCTAAAAAATTGCCTTTAGCGTTTCTTTTAGAGCATTTTGCTGGAGACCAGTTGTCCTTTTTTTTTCCTTCATCTGAGATGCCTTTATTTCATTTTCATATCTGAAAGATATTTTCACCAGTTACAGAATTCTGGGTTGACAGTTGTTTTCCTTATACCCTTTAAAAATGCCATTTCTCTTTGTTTTGGCATCTCTTCCATCTGATGAGAAATCTGCAGTCATTTGAAATGTTCTATGTATGTAATGTGTTGTTTTTCTCTGAGTCCTTTAAAGATGTTTTCTTTGTTTTTAGTTTCAGTATCTTAAAATTCTTTTGAATTTTGCTTCCTGTATCTTCTTGGCATTTGCTGAGCTTTTTGAATTTGTCAGTTTACTTCTTGTACCAAAATTGGTTAATTTTTTAGCCACTATTTCTCCAGATTCTTTTTTCATTTTCCTCTTTTGAATTCTGTTGAAGTAACTGTTAGGCCTTTTGGTATTGTTCCACAGGTCCTTGAGGATCTTAACTGTTTTTTAGTCTTTTTTTTCTTTTCAGATGGTTAATTTCTAAAATTATCTATCTTTTAACTGACTGCTCTTACATCTCTGTTCTGTTCTTGAGCCCATCTGTTAAATATTTTATTTCAGTTATTGTGTTTTTCAGTTCTAAAATTTCCGTTTGGTTCTTTACAGCTTTTATTTCTTGGTCAAGACTCTCTATCTCTACTTTTCTTTCAAAATTTTGCCCTTATAGATCACAGCGTAGTACAGTAACTGATTCTAAGTCTTCATCTAGTAACTCCATTATATGTGTCATCGTGGGATTGGTGTTTGTTGATTATTTTTTCCTTTGAGAGTTAACATTTTTTGTTTCTTTGGTATGCTGAGTAATTTTTCCATCTATTTTGGATATTTGAGTATTAGAAGATTCTAGGTTTTGGTTAAATCCTCAGATGAATAATATTCTTTTTAGTTTTTTAGAGTCACTCAACCTGGTTGAAAGTGAAAGAGTTAGACGCTTGGTCGTGTCTGATTCTTTGGGAGCACGTGGACTGCAGCCTGCCAGGCTCCTCTGTCCGTGGAATTCTCCAGGCAAGAATGTTGGAGTGGGTTGCCAGGCCCTCGTCCAGGGAATCTTCCTGACCCAGGGATCAAACTCATGTCTCTCACATCTCCTGCATTGGCAGGCAGGTTCTTTACCACTAGTGCCAGCAGTTTGAAAATTGGACCCACCTTCTGTGGATTGTGGTTTTATGTTTTCAGAGCCTACTTTGTGGTGTCGTTTGGCTCTGTTCATCATGTGTACCACCCAGTGGCCGGTGTGGGATCTACACAGTGGTTTACTCTGTGGTTTTCAATCCTTTTGTTATGCTGTTTAAAATCAGGTCTATACATGAATAGCCCAGAGGTGAGTCCCAGAGTTCATAAACAACTTCATGAGATTGCTTTTTTGAGTTCTCTTTCCCCTGTGATCTTTCTGATATTTCTTCTCTTCTTGGGGTCCACACTTTTCAGCCCACTTGCCAGAAAACTGGGCCTTTAGTTTCCCCGCTGCTATACTTCCTCCAGATGCATTTGCACATGGGGCCAAGAGAGAAAAAAATGCAAACCAGACATTTGCCCCATGATCTTGGGACCATCACTCCTTTGGTGGATAAGAAGGATTTTCATCGCCCAGAGATTTAGTTATCTGCAGTGACCATCCTTCTGACATCCACTATAGAATTGCTTGGGGGTTGGGACTGGAGAGAATGGAAAATAATAGTGAATTTACCTGCTCTGTGATCTTTAAAAGAGTACCTGTTTCTGATTTTTTGACCAGAAAGAGAAATCTTCTCTGAGTACTCTTTTTGTCTGCACTCAGTTGTACATCCAACTTTTCTGCTGCTTTTTGAGAGAAGGCCAGTTGATTAGAGAGGGGCATTAAAAAAAAAAAAAAAGCCAGGTCATACTGAAGGGCAGAGCTCTAGGGAACCTCAGTGATGGTTTGGTGATACCTTGGATTCTGGTCTTTTCCCCAGGTCTTGTGCTACCATTTATTTTTCAGGATCTTCAGATGGTTGCTCAGTGAATTCTGTACAAGGTCTATAGTTGGATTCAGTGGGAGAGACAAGGAAGGGTATGCTTACACCATCTCTCACAGGACCAGAACCGTCAGATTGTTTTTTTAAAGATGTGAATGTGTGAAACTAAGTCTAACTTGATGTTTAAGTTTCAGGGGGAAAAAAATCAAGACATGAGCTCTCAAATGTATATTCACATTTTTGCCCATTTTCCTGAAAACTTATTTGTTACAAGCAGATAAATATTAGTAGTAAAGGTTATCCTGTGGAAAATCATCCATTTCTGTGTAGAGTTGTATGGAAAATTTTCTGTATTCTAAGGATTTCAAAAGATGGTTGGTCTTTTCAACATCTGTATAGTACTTCACTTCTGTTATTCATGTTGCAATGGCAAAAATACTGCAGAAATTACAAGATTCAAAGTTCCTTGGTGGAAGTGTGTTACGCTGGTTTTATTATAGCTTCAGCTTTCAACATAGTTGCTCAAAGGACCTGGAATATAGGTAAGTATTCTATAAAAAATAGTTTATTAAAGAGATAAATGAAAGATAATTCTTGAAGTCATTCTGATAGCTGTGTTCTACCTGTCATATGTGGCCTTAAGCTCTCCACAGATCACATACCACTTTGGAGGATGTTCATACTATTAGGTATGTGGCAGAGAATCTCTTTCCTTTAATGGGTGTAAGGATGACCCATGTATCCTTTAGAATTAGACTTTGCTACATATAACAGAGGCTTCCCTGGTGTCTCAGATGTAAACTATCTGCCTGCAATGCAGGATACCTGGGTTCCATCCCTGGGTCAGGAAGATCCCCTGGAGAAGGGAATGGTAACCTACTCCAGTATTCTTGTCTGAAGAATCCCATGGACAGAGGAGCCTGGTGGGCTACAGTTATTGGGTCACAAAAGAGTCCAACATAATTTAGTGACTAACACCACACACACATATAACAAGCAAATCCCAACAAAACAGCAGTGACTCAATTAAGATCTAGCTTATTTCTCTTTCATACATGAAGGAAATTAGACTCGGTCTGGGAATCTTTGGTGGGTCCACAGAGTCATCAGGTATGTTGCAGCTCTGCTGACTTCAGGAGCACTTCATGGTCCTAATGACTGTGGTTAATAGACATCATATACTCTTTGCAAGCTGGCTGCAGGACAGGAACACAAGAAGGTTCACTTTGGTGGAGTCAGCTCTCAGAGGAGCCCTCCTACAACCCACACAACACTTCTGCTTCCATATCATTGTTCAGGACTTGGTCACATGACCACATCGCTCTCCAGGGTGGTCTTTTATCTGATGCATGACCACCCTACATAATATTAGGATTTTCTTGTAGGGGAGGAAGGGAAGAACAGATGTTACAGTAGGCAGCTAGCTGTCTATGCCAGAAACGAAAGGATAGAGATTGAACCAATGTAAATAAGAGATATGATCATCATGTTCTTTGAAAATAAGATAAATGGTTCTTAATATGCTTCAAGATCCTTGCAGATTCATAGAAAAATAAAAATACAAAAATGTGACAAGTTTGTTTCCCTCCAGTTTCTGTGCTCCAAGCTAGTTGGTTTCCCTTTCTGGAGACAACTGCTGTGTGCATTGGCCAGGGTTCCCATTATATATTAGAAATATTGTACACAGTGTGACTGTAAATGTTGTATGAAATTAGCTTTATATATTAAAATACATTGATGTGGGGCATGAATCCCTTGGCGTGATGAAGGCGAGATGGTGTTATAAAGAGAAGGGGTGTCGTTGGGAATATGTGTGTGAGTCAGATGGAGACACGAAAAACCCGACTGAGGGTCATGGTCCCAGGCTGATGATCCCTCTGCCAGCTGTCTGGTGCCCTGAAACCGGTTCTGAAGCCTTGTTTTCTCTCTTCGCTGAGCTGAGCTCGCTTGAATGCAGGGATTCCTCAGAGTGGGAGTCACAGATGCAGTGTGGCGGGTGCTCCTGACTGCCTGAAGCATTTTCATGAAAGGGCATAACTCATCAGGATGAAAAAAAAAGCAACCTAGGTTTAAGGTTTAAAACCTTCTTACCTGGTCAATGAGGACTTGCCTCTTTTATCATTCTTTTCACAGCTGCTGTTTCCTTCCCTCGGCTTTCTCCAAGAAGCCACGCTTTTCTGCCTCAGGGTTTGTGCCTCCCCCAGAGTTGTGCCTGGTCACCCCCTGCTCTTCCACCTGCCCTTTAGATTTCATTTGAACCTCACTGCTCAGCGGGCTCTTCCTTTTTAACCTTCTCAGTGAAGGTGGATCTTAAGGTTTCCCTTTTCTTTCCCTTTTCTTTCTAAACCTCATGAAGCTTTGCACTGCATTACATATGTTAGTGTATTAATATGAACAGTCACTGTTCCATTGGTTTAGTGCCTGCAATCACTGTAAGAATCTACTCAACATAAATTTGTTGAAAAATAGTTGGTGAGTATGGTGATTAATTGTGTGTCAACTTGACTGGGCCACTGGATGACTAGGCTTAGTCAAATATTAGTCCGGGTGTGTCTGGGAAGGTGTCTCTGGATGAGGTTAACATTTGAACTGGTAGACTGCGTAAACAAGACTTCCCTTCCTAACTAGGAGGGAACCCCTCTTCTTAGACTTAGGCTGGGCTTCCCGGGTGGCTCAGATGGTAAAGCGTCTGTCTGCAATGCTGGAGACCCAGGTTCGATCTCTGGGTCAGGAAGAGCCCCTGGAGAAGGAAATTGCAACCCACTCCAGTACTCTTGCCTGGGAAATCCCATGGACAGAGGAGCCTGGTAGGCTACAGTCCATGGGGTTGCAAAGAGTTGGACTTGACTGAGCGACTGCTTTACAGGCTGGGACATCAGGGTTTTTTCCTCTACCTTTGGACTTGAGCTGAATCCTTGGCTCTTCCTGGGTCTTCCACCCAGTGGCCTTTGCCCTAGAACTATACTATCCGCACTCTGGTTTCTCCAGCCTTTGGACTTGGACTCAGCCTATTCTGTTGGCTCTCTGAGCCTCCAGCCTACCAACTTCAGACCAGGGGACTTGTCAGCTTGCATAATTGCATGAGCCAATTCCTTACGGTAAATTGCTTCATGTGTGTGATGTATACACATATAGCCTACCGGCTCAGTTTCTTTAGAGAACCTGGATCAATATGGTGGGCTTTACAATCCCCCATAAAGTAACTCTAAGAGGAGACAAAATATTTCTGAAAATCCCCACTGTGGATCTCAAGTAAGAAAGCCATCTTGTGGTGTTTCTGGGAACATCATGTGAAGTATATATATATCCCTTAGGGAACTGAGGCATAATTCTTTGCAACAGTTCTTAATATACTTTTTGCCAAAGTGCCCTTTGGAATTTTGGTGAAGTCTGTGTGACTCCTTAAATCAATCAATGGTTTAAATAAATGATTTTTTAAATAATAAATACTGTTACATAAGAAACCAATTATAATAAAATGTAGCTATCAGAACATGGAGAAATAAATGTGGGATATTGTAAGATATATTCCTCTTTATTAAAGACTTAAATAGCAAGATAATGTATTTAAATATGGACAATTTAAAGTAAAATTTAGGGACTTTCCTCGTGGTCCAGTGGTTAAGAATCTGCCTTGCAATACAGGGGATGTGGATTTGATTCCTGGTCAGGAAACTAGGATCCCACATGCCGAGGAACAACAAACTGACCCACTGCAATTACTGAACCTGTACACTGCAACTAGAGGGTCCATGTGCTGCCATATAAGAGCCTGAATGCTGCAACTAATACCTGAGGCAGCCAAATAAATTTGAAAAAAAAAAATTATGTTTTAAAAAGATTGTTGAAGGTCATCAACATTACTAGACTACATGTCTGTTCATGTTATAAAACAACCATATTTTTGTCCTAAAACTACTGTAATTTCAAAGTAATGATAAATGATATTTAAGATACATGCCACAGAATTAATGTGCTATGAAAATATTTGTTATTTCTATTTATGACAGAGTCACAGGAGCTACTAATATTTCCTTTGTTTCCTTCCTTCTTTTATAATGGAAGGAAATACTTAGTTTCATAGAATTAGTGAAGAAAGATGCCTGTGCTTAAAGACTCCTGAATTACACCTCCTCATTTCTTGGGAGTCTGTGATTATCAGGTATGTGGACCTTAGGCTCACAGCCTTTGGTAGGGAACTAAATTGAATCTTCACAAAAAGTACAGACAGGGTGTCTAAAAAACTGATTCTTAAATTCAGGAGCTTTCTGACAGTACCAAGACCATGAAGAATAAAAGTCAGTATTTACTTAGCTCTTGTGTATTCATGATTTTGTTTTAAAAGTGAGTAACACAAGCATTTTTATAATACTTTATAATTTACATAGGATGCAGAAATATCTGGTCTCACTTTATCCTCTCAGCAAGAGAGTGAGACACACATAACAAACACACAGACTGTGTATTCCATATGTTTGATTACTCCTGTTTAGTAGGTGCAGAAGTTGAAGAGAGTCTCCATTTAACCCCAAACACTTTAAGTACCTACTCAAAACCACAGTGTTAAATAATTTCTACTTGTGAATTAGTGTGTGTGTGCTCAGCTGTGTCCAACTCTTTGCGACCCCGTGGACTATACCCCACCAGGCTCCTCTGTCCATGGGATTTCCCAGGCAAGAATACTGAATTGGGTTGCAGTTTCCTCCTCTAGGAGATCTTCCTCACCCAGGGATCGAACCTGCATCTCCTGAATCGGCAGACAGATTCTTGACCACTGCGCCACGTGGGAAGCCCACTTGTGAGTCAGACTTGGGTCTCAATGCAAATAGATTTATGTTGCCATGAATTCATATTTGCTGGTGAATTATGCATGTAAGTTTAAAGTATACGAATCAATGGAACCTGTAGTATACCCAGAATGTACTAAACAGCTGCCTACAACAAAGACTTATCTAGTCCAAAATGTCACTAGTGCTGAAGTTGAGAAGCCCTTGTTTAGATGAAAGTGCTTAAAGAAAATCCCCACAAGCTCTGGTAGATGGAAATGTTGTTTTGTCCAACTAAGTTGATCTTGAATGCCTGGTTAAAGTCAATTTAAAAAACTGTCACAAGTGGATTAATTTAATTGAGTAATCTCATGTATGTGTGGAAAGTTCAGTTGTTACTTGAGATTTCAAACCACCGGCTCTCTGTATTACTATATATATTAAGTTTTTTTTTAGTTTGAATGGGGTGCTTTGGTTGTTCCAAATAGAACTACATGGAACTGAACTACATGAAACTGACAAGTTGTTTCAGATCCATTTATTTATTTATCCATCTGTTTATCTAAAATTGATTGAGGCACTACTCCACCCTGACTTTGAATTAGGTGCTGTCATACAATCATGAGTAGCATGGTGCCCGTCTTTCAGAAGCACCTAGATCTCTGGGTAAAGTAGCTGTTAAACAGAAATAATGAAGAATCAGAAGTTCCATGATAGAAGTACATGATGACGTGAGAACACTGGAGGACACCTCTCTAACCCAGAGAGGAGGAGGAAAGCTTTCTTGAAGGGGGTTCACCATTTAGCTATAGGCAAGGGACATTTACACATGCACGTGTAATTTAACTGGTCGCTAAATGTGTTGGATTGCTGTCTAATTTTCATACTCTGTAGAGTCCTTCTTTTAACAATTGGGGTATAGCTGCTTTACATGTTGTGTTCATTTCCGCTGTACAGCTAACTGAATCAGCTATATGTATACATCTCTTCCCTCTTTTTCGGATTTCCTTCCCATTTACCCTATAGGTCACCACTCTAGATTGTTCTGCTTCCTCAAAGGGTTAAGAAATCAAATTAAGTCACCATAGATTATTATCTTGTAATCCTGATCTTTTGGTTCACTATCTGAGTAATCACTTTACATATTATCATAGGCATACTTAGACACACACACACACACACACATATATTTGTTGTTGTTGTTCCGTCACTGAGTCATACCTGACTCTCTGTGAACCCATGAACTGCAGCACGCCAGGCTTCCCTGTCTTTGCTGTCTCCCTGAGTTTGCTCAAACTCATGTCCATTGAGTCAGTGATGCCATCCAACCATCTCATCCTCTGTTGCCCCCTTCTCCTCCTGCCCTCAACCTTTCCCAGCTTCAGGGTCTTTTCCAGTGAATCGGCTCTTGGCATCAGGTGGTCAAAGTATTGGAGCTTTAGCAGCAATCCTTTCAATGAAGTGCAAATGTCCATGTGATCACTAGAGACTCTTCTGGCAATAGGTATTAACGCATTTGGTTGGGATTATTCATATACATTTTGAACCAGGATCTTAGACTTAGTTTTATCCTTTGTGTATGTTGGTAGTTTCAATAGTTTACTAAGAATTGCCAGTCTACTTACTAAACAGGAGCTTTTTGCCACTGTGGAAAATGTGAAATTTACCTTAAAACTTCTTTGAGAACAATAGCACTCCATCCTGCTGAAAGGATTTTGAAACTTTATTAATGTTAGTGTTGACATTGATAGTTAACAACTTCTCAGCCTTTATAAGGCATCTATAAAGTTCTGACTTTTAAGTAAGAAATACTTAAACTAATTAAACCTCTTGTCTATATTTTCAAAATCCATTTGCTGTCTTAATAGAGGTGTTCTTTCTTTTTGAAAATTAAGCAAACATCACTTAAACTACAATACGGGTTACTTGCTTATGTACTGTAATGCCTAGATGAAATAAGTTTGGGGTGTTGTAAGATTATGATATTTTGTTATAAGTTTTAGAGTATCTAGGGTCAAGTATATTTTAGCTATATTTTTATAATCATTACTTATATAAGTTTGAAAATGAAAGTGTTAGTCGCTCAGTCGTAGCTGACTCTTTGTGACCCCCATGGACTGTAGCCCATCAGGTTCCACTGTCCTTGGGATTCTCCAGGCAAGAATACTAGAGTGGGTTGCCATTCCCTTCTCTGGGGGATCTTCCCGACTCAGGGATTCAGCCCCGGTCTCCTGCATTGCAGGCAGGTTCTTACCATCTGAGCCACCAGGGAAAGCGGAATTACTCTATACTCAGTTCAGTTCAGTTGCTCAGTTGTGTCTGACTCTTTGCAACCCCATGGACTGCAGCACGCCGGGCCTCTCAAACTCGTGTCCATTGAGTCAGTTATGCCATCCAAACATCTCATCATCTATCGTCCCCTTCTCCTCCAGCCTTCAATCTTTCCCAGCATTAGGGTCTTTTCCAATGAGTCGGTTCTTCCCATTAGGTGGCCAAAGCGTTGGAGTTTCAGCTTCAACATCAGTCCTTCCAATGAATATTCAGGACTGATTTCCTTTAGGATGGACTGGTTGGATCTCCTTGCAGTCCAAGGGACTCTCAAGAGTCTTCTACAACACTACAGTTCAAAAGCATCAATTCTTTGGCGCTCAGCTTTCTTTATAGTACAGCGCTCACATCCATACATAACTGCTGGAAAAACCATAGCTTTGACTAGATGGACCTTTGTTGGTAAAGTAATGTCTCTGCTTTTTTTTTTGTCTCTGCTTTTTAATATGCTATCTAGGTTGGTCATAGCTTTTCTTCCAAGGAGCAAGCGTGTTTTGATTTCATGGCTGCAGTCACCATCTGCAGTGATTTTGGAGCTCAAAAAAATAAAGTCTGTCACTGTTTCCACTGTTTCCCTATCTATTTGCCATGAAGTGACGGGACCGGGTGCCATGGTCTTTATTTTCTGAATGTTGAGTTTTAGACCAACTTTTTCTCTCTCCTCTTTCCCTTTCATCAAGAGGCTCTTTAGCTCTTCTTCGCTTTCTGCCATCAGGGTGGTGTCATCTGTGTATCTGAGGTTATTGATATTTCTCCGGGCAATCTTGATTCCAGCTCATGCTTCATCCAGCCTTAATATGATCACGGCTGCAGACATTAAAGTTAATGAATTCTGTTGTCATAATGAATTCCCACATGTGTATAGATTGTCTTCAAGAAATTTCTGATTTAGATAGTGTTTGCCTTTTTGCCATCTGGCCTGATTATCTTTAGTCATTATCTAGAAAAAAGAAGGCAAACTACTGAAGTTCACTGGAAACAATAAAGATTGTTATCATGGAATGTAGATGTTATTTGTTCTGTTCTTGTGGTCATAGTTTCTAATACATTACTCAGGACAAAGTTTCTTTCTCAGTCATGTTTGCTCTGTGCAAACATGGTTTCCAATATGTCTTCTGTTATGCCAGGAATTTGTTTTCATTTCTGCTTGGTAGTCTCAGTTTTCTCAAGAAGATATACATAAATTAATTATTAGCGTCCAGAAGAATAGTCGTGTTGTTTGCTGCCCTCAGAAGTGAAACAACATACCATTCTGATGTCTAGGGATTTAGTTCAAAAGGTTTTTTAAGAAGTAAGGCACAGAACAGAAAAAGAGACACAGAAATACAGAACAGACTTTTGAACTTTGTGGGAGAATGTGAGGGTGGGATATTTCAAACGAACAGCATGTATACTATCTATGGTGAAACAGATCACCAGCCCAGGAGGGATGCACGAGACAAGTGCTCCGGCCTGGTGCACTGGGAAGACCCGGAGGAATCGGGTGGAGAGGGAGGTGGGAGGGGGGATCGGGATTGGGAATACATGTAAATCCATGGCTGATTCATATCAATGTATGACAAAACCCACTGGAAAAAAAAAAAAAAAAAAAAAGAAGTAAGGCACGTAATAGGAAAGAAGAAAACCAGGCTTGAACCTCCAGTTTATGAGAATGCTTTTAGGGAATTAGAATTATAAATGGTCTGGAAACCTAATATATGTATAGCTAAGCTTTTGAACTACGTGAAAAAGACTCAATAGAAGTCATTTGAAAGTTAGAACCTGCACCTATACCTTGGACACACTGTCCTTTCTTGGCCCTGCAGGAGAACCCTAAGGTAAAAATTCTTTGAAGCAGATATGTTATCTCATCTTTTTAATAAGGATATATTAAAGCTAGCATGTCACCGTCAAGTTTTAGACATAACTGACCTGTGTATAAATTTCTCCAAAATATATCTCTATTAATATGTCTCTGTTATAGTTTGAAACAATGAAATAGAGAACAAGGGCATTATTACATTGTTAAATATTCAACTTACTGTTTTTCTGAATACTTTTTGGGAAGCTCCTGGTTGGGAGGAATCACACTGATGTGTCATTCTTTTTTTTTTTTTTTTTGATGTGTCATTCTTAAAACTGCCATACATATTTAAAATTTTTCAGGGGTTTTAAGATTTAAGTTTACATATTCATCGTTTTTCTTTTTAAGTTTATTTGGCTGTGTCGAGTGTTAGTTGTGGCATGCGGAATCTTCACTGCATCATGCAGCATCTTTCATTGCAGAGCACAAACTCTGGCTGTGGCGTGGGCTCAGCAGTCACCGAACGTGGGCCTAGTTGCTCCACAGCATGTGGGATCTTAGTTCTTTGACCAGGGATTGAACTCACCTCCCTGCATTGGAAGGCAGATCTTAACCACTGGACCACCAGGGAAGTACCAATATTCATTGATTTAAAAAAAAACAAAAATTCATAAAGAGTAGTGGTAGCTCAGCTGGTAAGGAGTCCGCCTGCAACGTAGGACACCCTGGTTTGATTCCTGGGTGGGAAAGATTGCCCTCAAAATGGGATAGGCTATCCACTCCAGTATTCATGGGCTTTCCTGGTGGCTCAGAAGGTAAAGAATCCGCCTGCCATGTGGGAGACCTGGGTTTGATCCCTGGGTTGGGAAGATCCCCTGTCGAAGGGCATGGCAACCCACTCCAGTATTCTGGCCTGGAGAATCTCCATGGGCAGAGGGACCTGGCGGGCTACAGTGCGTGGGGTGGTCAAGAGTCCGACATGACTGAGCAACTAAGGACGGTGCGCAGCAAGGCAATATCAGCCCAGTCATAGGACTTGGACTCAGCCCAGTGTTCCCGATTCCTAAGTCCTACTGTTTGTTTTTGTTTTCTTAAGAGTTGAATTGACACTTTAGTGTATCTTGGAAAATTTGGCTAACAATGTATGGAAGTTTGTAGTTATTAAACATCAAGGAGTATCAAGAGATATCCAGATGGCATTTTTGTTTCCATGGCATAAGGTATGGCAAACCTGTTAGACAGAGGAATTGTTTCAGACCAGACCTTCAAAAATTCATGTGAAAAGACTGGCTAATGACACCAATACATGAGTTAGTGCCTTATAAAGCGAAAGAACAAGCCTGTGTCGGTACTTCTAATAATGAGCCTTATTATCAGAATATTAGTATTTTGATTACTGTTTTTGTAGGCAATTTTCAAGGGCATAACATTCAGAAGTTTGCTGCTTCTTCACATACATTTATATGCTTCTGAGACTTTAACTTCAGCCCAGCATTTTTTTTTTCCCATTTTTAGCTTACAAGTTTTATTTCGAGCTAAAGAAAAGTCTGTTGAGGCTTCTTTTACAAATACATTACTGTATATAATTTTGCTTCAACTCTAGGAGTTATTTCCTGACATTTTACTTTGTATCTTTATTAAAAGTTGTATCTTTAGCAGGTGAACTATGCCTTCCATTCTGTAGATTCCTTTTTCACAAAAGCATCCCTTTCTGGTTACTTTAACTTTAAAATATAATTTTACCAGGCTTAATAGGCTAATCAGGGTCCTGAGCGGCAGTTTTAATGCTTTGTAATTTTTAATGGCAGTCTCTAAAGATTTTAAAGCTTTCTATTCTGTTTATGTAGCACATTGTGCACATCTCTTCAGTCGCGTCTACTCTTTGCAACCCTGTGGACTGAGGCTCACCAGGCTCCTCTGTCCATGGGACTCTCCAGGCGAGAATACTGGAGTGGGTTGCCATGCCCTCCTCCAGGGGATCTTCTTGACCCAGGGATCGATGTAGCACTTTACTGAGGTCTAATTAGGTTGGTTGGTATTCTGAGTACTAGGGAAAAAAGAGATAAACTTCCCTGCCCTCATGAAGGTTGCATTCTTGTGGAAACACAAAGCAGAAATTAAAAAGAAAGTGGCTTGGAAAGGTTCCAGCAACGCCATGGGGTCTCCTGGTGTGGACTGGGGTCCAGGCAGAGGACAGAGAGGCTGTGTGGTCTGCTCTGCTCCAGGTAGCCGGTGGGGAGGGGGGGGAGGTGCACTAGACTGGATAGGCAGGGGTGTCCTCTCAGAGGGGGACCATCCTGCTACTGTCCACGTGCATTAGAATCTAAAGGACCCATGACCAGCCGTGTAACACCGGGAGCTTTTGCACCGAAGGGAATGGCTGCTAGTGGAGGAAAGCCACGCATGGTCATGGTGGGGCCAGACCCAGAGTGGGCACAGTCTAATTGAACAAGCCTCTTGGGCTTCAGTATCTGGAGCAAGAGACCTCCGCAGGGAGACTTCTCATCCCAGTCCTGCCAGGTTCATGACTACTGGGGTGTCTCTGCTTCACTTCCCTCATATCCCAGCCTGTCTCTTAGGTTCATTCTGCGTTTTTGTATCCATTCATCAGTTCTGTTTGGTTTGCTTGTTTTTGAGCCTCATGGTTTGTAATACTGTTGTTTTGTACAGTTAGTGTTCATGTAAACTGATAATGTAGGTATGATAGTAAGGCTCCCATGGGCTTACTGGGTGAGACTGGAAAGGCTTTAGAGAGGAGGTGGCATTTGAGGTATGGCTTGGAAGGAGAGAAGCAGGGAAGAAAGACTCTTGTCCATGGTATCCTGGAAGGGTAAAGGAGTGTGGTGTGTCCAGGCAGTGGGGAGAAATTTTGTATAACTAGAAGTGTATAAAAGAAGCAGGAGATAGTTTGGGAGAGGAGTGTTGGAAAAGGTGCCTTGAAATCATAGATACAGTGTCTCCAACCTATTTGTATGTATTGGGTCGGCCAAAAGGTTGGTTCAGCTTTTTGTGTGTGATGTAACAGCAAAACCCAAACAAACTTTTTGGCCAGCCCAATAGACACACAGCAGGTCATAGGTGACCTCCTCATGTTCCTCATTTTAAAATCTCTTATAGTAACTGCTATTCATTTTTCTATTTAATGATTCCAATACTGGCAATTATATCTTCTTTCACCTGCGTGTCTTCAGATAATCTCCTCCTATCCATCACCTGATTTTATCCTAACAATATCTAAGCGACACAGATCTGAAAATGCTATCCTAAATATTGAAAGGTAAGGAAACTGAGGTGTGGAGAGACCCCATGATTTTCTCACAGTCACTTGGCTGTGCTTGAATGGATGCCAGATCTTCTGATTTTCAATTCCATATGCTTACTGATTTCGCTGGTGTGTAGATATGCATTTTGTCCTTTTCCCCCTCGAATTACTGCATTTTCCTTTTCTCTGTAGGACTTGGCTTTTACCCTGGAAGAGAGGCAGCAACTGAACATTCATGGCCTGTTGCCACCCTCCTTCATCAGCCAGGATGTCCAAGTCCTTCGAGTACTTAAGAATTTCGAGCGTCTGAACTCTGATTTTGACAGGTAACATGTTCCCGAAGGTGATTTTTTATATTTCTCTGAGGCAGCTGTCTAGTTTGTGTCTTATTAGATGAGCAAGTTTAAATATTTAGTGCTTTGAAAAGAGTAGTCAGCTTTGAGGAAGATTTGCCTGTAAATGCAATGATGTTTGTAAAAAGTTTACCCTGTGTAGGAACATCTGAAGAAGACACAATTTTCTTTTCTGAACTATATCCACAGAGAAATGACTTTTTCCTCCTGTGACAGAGTTGTTGCTGGCAAGGTCAGTTATGGGGAAATGCCATTCCAGAACCAGGTGAAAGTGGCTTTGAGTCAGACCTCAAGTGCCTTGTAGGTGAAAGAGCACCGTTTAGGTTTCCAAGTGTGGCTCCAACACTGTCGGGAGTTTAGGTCACTTACTGTGTTTGCAGTCCAGTTTCCATGTTTACACAAGGGTAAAGGTAACATTATTCCTTGCCTTTGGAATTAGCCGGCTGAAGTTGAAATTCCAGCTGTATCTCACTTGCATGGGATTCTTGAGTAAACCATTACAGCCACTGCCATGACCGCTGCGTGTGTCTCACTGTTTTCTTTGGACTCTTTTTGTGTTAAAATGTTGCATGTGTGCATGCTAAGTGGTTTCAGCTTTGTTCAACTCTGCAACACCGTGGACTGTAGCCCACCAGGCTCCTCTGAACATGGGATTCTCCAGGCAGGAGCAGTGGAATGGGTTGCCATCTCTCCTCCAGGGGATCTTCCCGACCCAGGGATGGAATCTGCGTCTCCTGTGGCTCCTGCACTGCAGGTGGATTCTTGACCACTTGAGCCACTAGGGAAGCCCCGTAAGGTGTTAAACCCACCTCAACCTCAGTCTTCCCATCTCTGGGTTGAAGAGAATAATAGTTATTCGAAAATATTATTGTGAAGGTTAGAAGAGAGAGCTAACCCAGTATCTAGTAAGTCTTCATAATCAGGTTCTCCAGAGATATAGAACCAACAGGATGTGTGTGTGTGTGTGTGTAATTATGTACATAATGAGAGGGGGATGGGGTTTATTGATTGATTTTGATTGTAAAGAATGAGCTCAAGTGATTATGGAGGCTTGGTCAGTTCTAAATCTGCAGTAGACTGGCCAGCTGGAGCCCCAGGGAAGAATCTGATTCAAGTTCAAAGGCTTGAACTATTTTTTTTGCTGAGGAGTTAGAGGGAAGGCCAGTCTTTGTTCCATTAGGGTTTTTAAATGATTGGATGAAGCTCACCAGCATTATGGAGGGTGCTCTGCTTTATTCAGAGTACACCAATTTAGATTTGAGTCTCATCCAAAAACTACCTTCACAGAAAAGTCCAGAATAGTGGACCAAATATCTGGATACTGTGTCCCAGCCACATTGACATATAAAATTAACCTCCCCTTTTCAACTCAGAAGCCATGCCTGTCTCCTTAAACTGAACTTAATCTCTGCAATAAAGACAATAAAAAGGTCCTACTTGAGCCTAACATGATAGAACTAGCCCAGGAAAAACTGAAAACATGCTGACACTTAACCTAAAAGAGGATGTAAAGCCCTAGGGTGATGTTTACTTTTCTCCTTGATATCTTTTAACTTTAATACTATGATGTAAAGTTAATAATACATTTGACCCTTGAATCACATAGATTTGAATTATATGGGTCCACCTATATGTGGATTTTTCTCAATAAATGCATACTATAGTACTTACACAATCCATAGTTGATTGAATCCTTGAATGGGAACTACCCATGTAGAGGGCCAACTGTAAGGTATACCTGGAATTTTGACTGTGTTAAGGTTGGCACCCTTAACCCCCACATTGTTCAAGTGTCACTGGTATCAAGTACTGTGTTATACAGTCAGTACATCTTATGTAACATGATAACAGGATAGAGGGAAAATTATATTTGTTTACATATCTTTGCATCTGTATTATACATATTTATATATGCACAGATATATATATGTATTTATGTACACACAAACATATTCATAACACAGTAAGGAAGAAATACTCATAATAATTACATCCTCATTTCTGTAACTGGTCACGTTATCATAGCTGGTATTTATAACTATCTTCTTCCCCACCCATTTCACATTTCCCTTGCTTTCAGCAAGTACTTCAGCCAGTCTTGATTCTTTCCCTGGTAGAGGAAGCCAAATTCTTAATTCTGAAGGGCCTGGGCCATTAGTAGTCCTGTCGGAATTGGGTGTTGTAGTTTTCCATTGACTTTAATCGCGGGGACCCCCTAAGGGATCTCCTGTATTCCAGACATCCTTTTCCTTACCTTACCTCCATTATGGAGTGGTAGTCCAGTTTCCCCTTGGAGTCAGGATCGGTCACCCTCGCCAGGACAGTAACTCCCTCTTTGCCTGTTAATTCAGAGAAATATGGTACCCAAAGTGGCCAGTGGAGTCTTAACTTCCAGTTCATTGGAATCATTGTCTCCCAGTAAGACATTCTTCCCTTTGGAATGAACACTTTGGGGCCAGCGGAGGGAAAGATCTCAGGGACAGGAAGCAGGAATTGATAGTGGATCACTTGGGCCTTCCCAGGTGGCTCAGAAGTAAAGAATCTGCCTGCCAAGCTGGAGATGCAGGTTTGGTCCCTGGGTCAGGAAGATCTCCTGGAGGAGGGAATGATAGCCCCACCCAGTCCATAGGGTTGCAAAGAGTCAGACACGACTGAAATGACTAAGCATGCACGCATACTTGGGAATGACAGTGATGGTGCCACTTCTGTTTCTACCCCCCTTGATTCTGGGACCTGTGAATGCTGGCTGTGGGAGAAATAGAACCTTATATTGGACACTGATTCAGAGCAGGTAGAGCCTCCCAGAGAACCTTGCCTAGCTTTGCAACCTGTTGCCCCCTAGCTGCTACTGTAACTGAATCTTCAGAAGGCCATTCCAGCATTCTGTCAAGCCAGCTGCTTTAGGATGTTGGGGAACAAGTGAGAACAGTGGGTTCGATTAGCAGGGCCCATTGCCTCACTTCGTTTGCCCTGACGTGAGTTCCTTGGTCAGAAGCCATGCTGGGTGGAGTACCATGATGCTGAATGAGGCATCTTGTAGGTCCCTGGAGGGTAATGCTGACAGGAGCGTTGTGTGCAGGGAGGGCAAGTCTTCACACAGAGTGAGGGTCTATTCCAGTAAGAACCAATGCCCTTCCTTCATGATAGATGTCCAGTGTCATCAGCGTGCCCCCAGGGAGTTTGCTGATGACTGCACGGGGCGGTGGCACATCAGGGACTCCTTGTATCTCTGCTGCTGAAGGTTTGGGCCCTCAGCAGTGTCTGTGGCCAGCTTGGCCTTTGCGGGTGGAAGTCCACGTTGCTGAGCTCATGGGCACCCTTCATCCCTGCCATGACCACTTCTTTTATGAGCCTGTAGGTGGTAATGGGCTTCCCAGATGGCACAGTGGTAAAGAATCGGTCTGTGGGTTTGGTCCCTGGGGTCAGGAAGATCTCCTGGAGGAGGAAATGGCAACCCACTCCAGTATTCTTGGCCCGGAGAATTCTACTGACAGAGGAGTCGGTTGGGCTATAGTCCATGTGGTCGTAGTCAGACATGACTGAAGAGCATACGCGCACACACAGGTGATAATGGGTCAGCTGAGGAAAGGCTGACTAGGTTATTCAACCTTGTGTATTTGCTTCTTAAACTTTACCATCCCTTCCATGTGTTTCTAAAGTCCTTCCTTTATTCTCTTCCATTTTTACTTTACATTCTTTTCCTGGGCCGTTTTATCACTTGCCTCCTCAGAGCTAGTGACTTTTGTGTTTTTATCACTGAATGTCCCTCAAATACTTACTGAGCATCAACTTAGTGTCAGGTGCTCTTTTCAATACTGGGATTAGAGACAATGATCTCTGCCCTCATGAAACTTAGGTACATTATTTTTGAAAAGTAGTAAATGGTAAAATAATGAATAAATTATTTAATAATGCTAGAAAGTGACAAATTGTCATGACAAAAAGAGAAGGTGGAGTATGGTAAGAGGGACTGAGAATGCAAGGGGGTGGGTAGGGTCACTTTGTGTTGTTTAGTTCCATGGTCAGGATGGACTTCAGTGAGAAGGTGGGTTATGAGTGAGTAATGAAAGGCAGTGAGACAACTGTCTCATGAGGAAGCTGAGGAGCAGTGTTCTTTTAGCTGGTGCATTCAGGGACCAACAGGGAGACGTGTGTCTGGAGCAGGATGAGTGAGCGGGAGAACGGTAGGTCAGGAGAGGAGGTTAGTGCGGTCATGGAGGACAGATTATTAAAGATGGATTATGGAGGCCATAGTTGTAAGACTTTTGCTGTTTCTCTTAGTGAAGGGGCTCATCCAAAGTTTTGAACAGAAGGTCAGCATGATCTGAGCTATATTTCTAGAAGACTTTGCAATGTTGAGAATAGAATATAAGATTATTTAGGAGACTTACAGGCAAAAGATGATGGTGATTTAGATCCTGGATGGTAGCAATGAAGGTGTGTAGATTTGGATAGATCTTGAAGCAAAATCACTGCTGATGGTGACTGCAACCATGAAATTAAAAGATGCTTACTCCTTGGAAGAAAAGTTATGACCAACCTAGACAACATATTAAAAAGCAGAGACATTACTTTGTCAACAAAGGTCCATCTAGTCAAGGCTATGGTTTTTCCAGTAGTCATGTATGGATGTGAGAGTTGGACTATAAAGAAAGCTGAGCACCGAAGAATTGATGCTTTTGAACTGTGGTGTTGGAGAAGACTCTTGAGAGTCCCTTGGACTGCAAGGAGATCCAACCAGTCCATCCTGAAGGAAATCAGTCCTGAATATTCATTGGAAGAACTGATGTTGAAGCTGAAACTCTAATACTTTGGCTACCTGATGCAAAGAGCAGACTCATTTGAAAAGACCCTGATGCTGGGAAAGATTGAAGGCGGGAAGAGAAGGGGATGACAGAGGATGATATGGTTGGATGGCATCACCGACTCGATGCGCATGAGTTTGAGTAAACTCCGGGAGTTGGTGATGGACAGGGAGTCCTGGCGTGCTGTGGTCCATGGGGTCGCAGAGTCAGACACGACTGAGCAACTGAACTGAACTGAACTGAAGCAAAGCCAGGTGGCGCTAGTGGTAAAGAACATGCCTGCCCATGCAGGAGACATAAAAGATGCAGGTTCCATCCATGGGTTGGGAAGATCCCTTGGAGGAGGGCATGGCAACCCACCCCAGTATTCTTGGCGGGAGAATCCCAGGGACTGAGGATCCTGGAGGGCCACAGTCCATGGGGTCACAAAGAGTTGGACGTGACTGAAGCAACTTAGCACTGAAGCCAAGCCAGCATCACCTCTCAGTGTGATAGAGATGAGTGTTAGAGAGCCTCTTGAGCCCAGGAGAAAGCAGCAAAGAAAGGAAAAAAGGAATGATCAGTGAAAAAGGAAAATCGAGAGACTCTGGGGACCTGGACTTCAGGTAAAGAGAGTGTATGGAGCTGTAGGGAATACCACTTGTGTCAAGTGTCCTAAAATGTGTTGACTTAGCGATGATGATTTCCACATGGCTGGATCAGTGTTAGCATCATCTTTTAAAAGTCATCATTTTCTTCCCAGTTGTTAGTGTTGGGAGCTGAAATAACATCTATTCGCCAAGCATTAGAATCCTCGTGTCTCTAACTCCAGATTCTATGCATTTTCAACTATTCCAGAGAACAAGAATCAATGTAAAAAAGCTGGTAGGACTATTAAGGACAGTTTTGCAAGATTCTTCTAAGTTGTACCAAACGGAGTTTTATTGTAAAAACCACTGAAGATTATAAGTAATATGATAAGGTTGATATTTTAAAAGATAATTCTGGTTCAGAAATGCCTCTAGAAAGAAAAAGACCTCTTGATCTAAATAATTAGAAAAGTTCCTTAAACTTTCTTACCTTAGTAATTTTTAGGGTCATTGTTAACATTCCGTAGTTATTTTCTGCTTGTCATTTTTCTTGGCTCTTCAGTACTGCAAATTAAATGATGAAGTCTTTAGTTAGTTAAGTTACTGTTTAAACTTTATCTATAGTGGTATTTTTCATTTGTCTTTCATTTTAAAATAGGGATAAAGTCATTTGAATATTAAATAAAACTGTTTATTTTTTGTGACGATTAGGAATATTTCTTTGTTTTTTTTAAACTGCAACCTGATCCAATTTTTATTTTTATTATTTTGGCTGCACTGGGTCTTTGCTGTGGGGCTAGGGCTCTTCATTGTTGCACACAGGCTTTCTTTACTTGTGGTAGGCAGGCTTCTCTGGTGAAGCATGGGCTCTAGAGAATGAGGGCCCTCTAGTTGCAACGTGTGAGCTTAGTTGGCCCATAGCATGTGGGATCTTAGTTCCCTGACCAGGGATCAAACCCGTGTCCTCTGCTTTGGAAGGTGGATTCTTAACTACTGGACCACCGGGGAAGTCCCAGAAATATTTCTAAAGTCTTTTTTGATCAGATGTTTTCTATGTGACCTAAAAAATACTGTTTGTGTTCAGTAGCTGAGTCATCTTTGCTACCATGGACTGCAGCACGCCAGGCTTCCCTGTCCTTCACCATCTCCCGGAGCTTGCTCAAATTCATATCCATTGAGTTAGTGATGCTGTCTAACCATCTCATCCTCTGCCGCCCCCTTCTCCTTTTGCCTTCAATTTTTCCCAGCATTAGGGTCTTTTCCAATGAGTTGGCTCTTTGCCTGAGGTACTTGAAGTATTGGAGCTTCAGCATCAGTCCTTCCAATGAATATTCATGGTTGATTTCCTTTAGCATTGACTGGTTTGATCTCCTTACAGACCAGGAGACTCTAGAGTCTTCCCCAGCACCACAATTTGAAAGCATCAGTTCTTCAGCACTCAGCCTTCTTTATGGTCCAGCTCTCACATCTGTACATGACTACTGGAAAAACCATAGCTTTGCCTATGTGGATCTTTGTTGGCAAAGTGATGTCTTTGCTTTTTAATACTTTGTCCAGGTTTGCCACAGCTTTCCTTCCAAAGGGCAAACATCTTTTAATTTCATGGCCACAGTCACTGCCCACAGTGATTTTAGAACCTAAGAAAATAAAATCTGTCACTGCTTCCACTTTTTCACCTTCTGTTTGCCATGAAGTGATGGGACCAGATGCCATGATGTTTGTTTTTTGAATGTTGAGTTTTAAGCCAGCTTTTTCACTCGCTTCTTTCACCTTCATCAAGAGGCTCTTTAGTGTTTCATTTTCTGCCATTAGAGTGGCATCATCTACATATCTGAGGTTGTTATTTCTCCTGGCAGTTTTGATTCTAGCTTGTAATTAATCTAGCCCAGCATTTCACATGATCTGCTCTGCATGTAAGTTAAATAAGCAGGGTGACAATGTACAGCTTTGATGTACTCCTTTCCAGTTTTGAACCAGTGTATATGTTGTTGCAAACATTTAGTTTTATAAACAGCTATTTTATGACTGTATTGGAATGAATGTAGATCTAATTCTGTCCAATTTCCACAGGTATCTTCTCTTAATGGATCTTCAAGATAGAAATGAAAAGCTCTTCTATAAAGTGCTGATGTCCGACATTGAGAAATTCATGCCTATCGTTTATACTCCCACTGTGGGTCTAGCTTGCCAACAATATAGTTTAGCATTTCGGAAGCCAAGGTATGTAAAGTTTTATTTTAAATACAGTTTGTGTCTTCATTTATTTTTTGTCAAGTTTTTGCTATGATTTAAAAAATTATGTAATGAAATAGAAGTTCAGAAAAATCTAAAATTCATTTGGACTTCCCTGGTGAATCAGACGGTAAAGAATCTGCCTGCAATGTGGGAGACCTGGGTTCGATCCCTGAATTAAGATCCCATGGAGGAGGGCATGGCAACCCATTACAGCATTCTTGCCTGGAGAATCTCCCCACGGATAGAGGAATGTGGTGGGCTAAAGAACATTAAATGTAAATGTATATATGACATTTTAAAATACAGTGTTTCATTCCTAGATTTAAGATCATGGGGAAGTTATTTTTTATAAACCAATTTATGTTTCCTTTTACAGATACTAAATGAACATTTTTTGGGTAAAAAAGGTAGTTGATCATAACTAAGCTTGTCTTTGGGATAGTAATTGCCTCTATTATGTATACATTTTGCAACTTAAAGATTTCAGATTTTCCTGAAAATAAGGAGTATTGTTGTTGTTTAGTTGCTAAATTGTGTCTGACTTCTGTGATGCCATGGACTGTAGCTCATCAGGCTCGTCTATCTGTGGGATTTCTTAGGCAAGAATACTGAAGTGGGTTGCCATTTCCTTCTCCAGCAGATCTTCCTGACCCAGGGATTGAACTCAAGTCTCCTGAATTGGCAGGCGGGTTCTTTACCACTGATGGTAAAGACCCACCGTGGAAGCCCAAGGAGTATATTATTTCCTAAATTCAGAGTTGGCATTTAACAAGCTCTTTTGTTGATTTCCTTTAAGTGAAATTGTAATCATCTTTAAAGATGTGTAAAATTTAAAATGTAGTTTTTTAAAACCATGGCTTTACTTTATCAAATTACTTTAAATACTTTTGCAGCAAGGAACAATTGAAATAAATATTAATGCTTTTAACAGCAGCAACAACAAAAGCTCAAGTTGAATATTTATGTGCTGCTTATAGTTCTGAATTTAAAATAAAAAGAAATGTTTATAAGTTTATATCACAAATAAAAAAGCCTACTGTAAGTTTTGTCATTGAAAGGAATGTTTCACAGGTAAGATCTGAAAGTTAGTAGATTTCACAAAGGTGTATTGATGTAGTGATAATAATTTGCACATTTGTACCAATTGCCTTTTGCATAAAGAAAATAATTAGCCACATTATCCCTTATATAAAGAGAATAATCAATTGTAGATGATCTGTTAAATTTTCTTAAGAGCACATATCTATGTTGCATTTATATAATGGCTATGTTAACAGAGAATTTTTTTTTTCCCTAGAAAAACAAGAGTTAAAATTTAGCTGGTAACTGTATTATGATGAATAATTCTTTTTTGAGTATATAAATATTTTCTTTTTTAATTAAACAAGCAATACATGTTCACTATTGAAAAATGAAAAAATACAAATATACAAAAGAAAAAGTATTTTAAGACTACATAATGTCATGATAACGAAAAAACTCGACACAATACTGTTCCTTGTAGAAGGGATCATACTATATAAACTGTTCTTTACCTGTCAGGTTATAGGTAGGTAAGTAGATAGATAAATAAGTAGGAGAGGAGAGGGAGAGGCAGAGATGGGGCGAGACGTTGCACAGCATTTGTATCAAAATGCTCACATGTGTTGATTTTAGGTGACATATTCATGGTATTCTATCAAATTTTCTGCAGTATTTCAAATTATTTTTTAATTTATTTTTTTATTGAACAATAATTGCTTTACAGGATTTTGTTGTTTTCTGTCAAGCCTCAACCTGAATTAGCCATAGGTATACATATATCCCCTCCCTTTTGAACCTCCCCCCCATCTCCCTCCCCATCCTACCCCTGTTGATACAGAGCCCCTGTTTGAGTTTCTTAGCCATATTTCTTAGCCAAATTCCTGTTTTGCTATCTATTTTACATATGGTAATATAAGTTTCCATGCTACTCTTTTCCATACATCTCACCCTGTCCTCCCCTCTCCCCATGTCCACAAGTCTATTCTCTAAGTCTGTTTCTCCACTGCTGCCCTGTAAGTAAATTCTTCAGTACTATTTTTCTAGATTCCATATATATGCATTAGAATACAATGTCTATCTTTCTCTTTCTGACTTACTTCACTTTGTATAATAGGTTCTAGATTCATCCACCTCATCAGATCTGACTCAAATGCATTTTTTATGGCCGAGTAATATTCCATTATGTATATGTACCACAACTTCTTTATCCATTCATCTGTTGATGAGTATGTAGGTTGCTTCCATGTTCTAGCTATTGTAAATCATGCTGCAATGAATAATGGGATTACATGTGTCTTTTTCAATTTTGGTTTCCTCAGGATAGATGCCTAGGAGTGGGATTTCTGGGTCATATGGTAGTTTTATTCCTAGTTTTTTAAGGAATCTCCATACTGTCTTCCATAGTGGCTGTATCAATTTACATTCCCACCAACAGTGCAAGAGTGTTCCCTTTTCTCCACACCCTCTCCAGCATTTATTGTTTGTAGACTTTTTGATGATTGCCATACTGACTGGTGTGAGGTGATATCTCATTGTATTTTTGATTTGCATTTCTTTAATAATGAGAGATGCTGAGCATCTTTTCATGTGTTTGTTAGCCATCTGTATGTCTTCTTTGGAGAAATGTCTGTTTAGATCTTTTTCCCAGTTTTGTATTGAGTTGTTTGTTTTTCTGGTATTGAGTTGTGTGAGATGCCTATATATTAATCCTTTGTCAGTTTTTTCATTTGCTGTTATTTTCTACCATTCTGAGGGTTGTCTTTCCACCTTGCTTATAGCTTCCTTTGCTGTGCAAAAGCTTTTCAGTTTAATCAGGTCCTATTTGTTTACTTTTGTTTTTATTTCTATTACTCTAGGAGGTGGGTCGTAGAGGATCTTGTTCTCTATAAGTGTTCTGCCTATGTTTTCCTCTAAGAGTTTTATATTTTCTGGTCTAACATGTAGGTCTTTGATCCATTTTGAGTTTATCTTTGGGTATGGTGTTAGGAAACGTTCTAATTTCATTCTTTTACATGTAGCTGTCCAGTTTTCCCAGCACCATTTATTGAAGAAGCTGTCTTTGCCCCATTGTATATTCTTGCCTCCTTTGTCAAATATAAGGTACCCATAGGTGAATGGGTTTATTGCTGGGCTTTCTATGTTATTCCATTGGTCTATGTTTCTCTTTTTGTGTCAGTACCATACTGTCTTGATGACTGTAGCTTTGTAGTATATTCTGAAGTCAGGAAGGTTAATTCCTCCAGCTCCATTCTTCTTTTTCAAGATTGCTTTGGCTATTTGGGGTCATTTGTTTTTCCATATGAATTGTGAAATTCTTTGTTCTAGTTCTGTGAAAAATGTCATTGGTAATTTGATAGGGATCGGGTTGAATCTGTAGATTGCATTTGGTAGTATAGTCATTTTCACAATATTGATTCTTCCTACCCAGGAACATGGAATATCTCTCCATCTGTTTATGTCATCTTTGATTTCTTTCATTAGTGTCTTATAATTTTCTGTGTACAGTTCTTTTGTCTCCTTAGGTAAGTTTATTCCTAGATATTTAATTCTTTTTGTTGCAATGGTGAATGGGATTGATTCCTTAATTTCTTTTGAGTTTTCATTGTTAGTATATAGAAATGCAAGTGATTTCTGTGTGTTGATTTTGTATCCTGCAACTTTGCTAAATTCACCGACTAGCCCTAGTAATTTTCTGATACTATCTTTAGGGTTTTCTATGTAGAGTATCATGTCATCTGCAAACAGTGAGAGCTTTGCTGCTTCTTTTATGGTCTGGATTCCTTTTATTTCTTTTTCTTCTCTGATTGCTGTTGCTAGGACTTCCAGAACTATGTTGAATAATAGTGGTGAAAGTGGACACCTTTTTCTTGTTCCTCATCTTAGGGGGAATGCTTTCCATTTTTCACCATTGAGAATAATGTTTGCTGTAGGCTTATCATATGTGACTTCCCTGGTGGCTCAAATGGTAAAGTGTCTGCTTGCAGTGCAGGAGACCCAGGTTTGATCCCTAGGTTGGGAAGGTCTCCTGGAGAAGGAAATGGCAACCCACTCCAGTACTCTTGCCTTCAAAATCCCATGGACAGAGGAGCCTGGTGGGCTACAGTCCATGGATCCCAAAGAGTTGGACATGACTGAGCAACTTCACTTTCTTTTCTATCATATATGGCCTTTACTATCTTGAGGTAGTTTCCTTCTATGCCCATTTTTTCAAGAGTTTTAATTACACATGGGTGCTGAATTTTGTCAAAGGTTTTTTCTGCATCTGTTGAGATGATTATATGGTTTTTAACTTTCAATTTGTCAATATGGTGTATCACATTGATTGTTTTGCATATATTGAAACATCCTTGCATCCCTGGAATAAACCCAACTTAATCATGGTGTATGAGCTTTTTGATGTGCTGCTGAATTCTGTTTGTTAAAATTTTGTTGAGGATTTTTGCATCTATGTTCATCAGTGATATTGGCCTGTAGTTTTCTTTTTTGTGTGTTGTCTTTGTCTGGTTTTGGTAACAGAGTGATGGTGGCCTCATAGAATGAGTTTGGAAGTATTCCTTCCTCTGCAATTTTTTGAAAGAGTCTTAGAAGGATAGGCATTAGCTCTTCTCTGAATGTTTGATAGAATTCTGTGAATCCATCTGGTCCTGGGCTTTTGTTTTTTGGCAGATTTTGATCAGAGTTTCAGTTTCAGTGCTTATAATTGGGTTGTTCATAATTTCTGTTTCTTCCTGGTTCAGTCTTGGAAGATTGAACTTTTCTAAGAGTCTGTCTATTTCTTCTTCCAGGTTCTCCATATAGTTGTTCATGATAGTCTCTTATAACCCCTTGTATTTCTGCATTGTCTGTTGTAACCTCTCCTTTTTCATTTCTAATTGTGTTGATTTGATTTTTTCTTTTTTTCTTAATAAGTCTGGCTAAAGGTTTGTCGATTTTGTTCATCTTCTCAAAGAACCAACTTTTAGTTTTATTAATCTTTACTATTGTTTCTTTCATTTCTTTTTCGTTTATTTCTGGTCAGACCTTTATGATTTCTTTCCTTCTACTAACTTTGGGGGTGTTTGGTTCTTCTTTTTCCATTTGGTTTAGGTGTAAAGTTAGGTTGTCTATTCAATGTTTTTCTTGTTTCTTTAGGTAGGATTGTATAGCTATAAACTTCCCTCTTAGGACTGCTTTTTCTGCATCCCATAGGTTTTGAGTTGTTGTGTTTTCATTCTCATTTGTTTCTAGAAATTTTTTGATTTCCCTTTTGATTTCTTCAGTAACCTGTTGGTTATTGAGAAACATATTGTTTAATCTCCATGTATTCGTGTTTCCTACAGTTTTTTTCTTATAATCGATATCTAGTCTCATAGCATTGTGGTCAGAGAAGATGCTTGATACATTTTCAACTTTCTTAGGTTTACTGAGATTTGATTTGTGACCCAAGATGTGGTCTGTCCTGGAGAATGTTCCATGTACACTTGAGAAGAAGGTGTATTCTTCTGCATTTGGGTAGAATGTCCTGAAGATAACAATGAGATCCATCTCATCTAATGTAACATTTAAGACTTGTGTTTCCTTATTAATTTTATGTTTTGATGATCTGTCCATTGGTGTGAGTGGGGTGTTAAAGTCTCCTACTATTATTGTGTTACTGTCAATTTCTCCTTTTATGTCTGTTAATGTTTGTCTTATATATTGAGGTGCTCCTATGTTGGGTGCTTTGATATTTACAATTGTTATGTCTTCCTCTTGGACTGATCCCTTGATCATTATGTAGTGTCCTTCCTTATCTCTTGTAATCTTCTTTATTTTAAGGTCTATTTTGTCTGATACGAGTATTGTTACTCCAGCTTTCTTTTGCTTCCTATTTGCATGGAATATATTTTTCCATCCTCTAATTTGCAGTCTACATGTGTCTTGAGGTCTGAAGTTGGTTTCTTGTCGACGTCATATACGTGGGTCTTGTTTTTTTATCCATTCAGCCAGTCATTGTCTTTTGGTTGGAGCTTTTAATCTATTTACATTTAAAGTAATTATTGATATATGTGTTCTGATTGCCATTTTCTTAATTGTTGGGGGTTGATTTTTGTAGATCTTTTTTCTTCTCTTTTATTTCTTGAGTATATAAGTCCCTTTAACATTTGTTGTAAAGCTGATTTGGTGGTACTGAATTCTCTTAACTTTTGCTTGTCTGAAAAGCTTTTTATTTCTCCATCAGTTTTGAATGAGATCCTTCCTGGGTACAGTAATCTTGGTTGTAGATTTTTCCCTTTCAGTACTTTAGATATATCCTGCCATTCTCTTCTGGCCTGCAGAGTTTCTGCTGGGAGATCAGGGTTTACATGTATGGGGTTTCCCTTGTATGTTACTTGTTGCTTTTCCCTCGCTGCGTTTAATATTCTTTCTTTGTGTTTAGTCTTTATTAGTTTGATTAGTATGTGTCTTAGCATGTTTATCTTGTATGGAACTCTTTGCACCTCTTGTACTTTATTGACTGTTTCCTTTTCCATGGTGGGGAACTCTTCCACTATAATCTCTTCAAAAATTTTCTCATACCCTTTCTTTTTCTCTTCTTCTTCTGGGACCCCTATTATTTGAATGTTGGTATGTTTGATATTGTCCCAGAGGTCTCAGAGACTATCCTCAGTTCTTTTCATTCTTTTTACTTTATTCTGCTCTTCAGAAGTTCTTTCCACCATTTTACCTTCCAGTTCACTGATCCGTTCTTTTGCTTCAGTTATTCTGCTGTTGATTCCTTCTAGAGTATTTTTAATTTCAGTAATTGTGTTGTTTGTCTCTGTATGTTTATTCTTTAATTCTTCTGGGTCTTTGTTAGTTGATTCTTAACATTTTCTCCATTCTGTGTTCAAGGTTTTTGATCATCTTTATTATCATTATTCTGAATTATTCTTCAGGTAGTTTGCCTATCTCCTCTTCATTTATTTGGATTTCTGTGTTTCTAGTTTGTTTCTTCATTTGTGTAGTATTTCTCTGCCTTTTCGTTATTTTTTTTTTTAACTTACTGTGTCTGAAGTCTCCTTTTCCCAGGCTTCAAGGTTGAATTCTTTCTTCCTTTTGGTTTCTCCCTTCCTAAGGTTGGTCCAGTGGTTTGTGTAAGCTTCGTATAGGGTGAGATTTATGCTGAGTTTTCATCTGTTTGCTTTTTTTCCTCTAATGGGCAAGACTGAGTGAGGTGGTAATCATGTCTGCTGGTGATTGGGTTTGTATTTTTGTTTTGTTTGTTGTTTAGATGAGGTGTCCTGCGCAGGGTGCTACTGGTGATTGGGTGATGCCGCATCTTGAATTCAAGTGGTTTTTTTCTTGTGTTAGTTCTCACTATTTGATACTCCCTAGGGTTAGTTCTCTGGTAGTCTAGGGTCTTGGAGTCCGTGCTCCCACTGCAAAGGCTCAGGGCTTGAGCTTGAGTTTTGTGTGGTTCTGTATATTCTTTTCCACTGGTCAGGTACTCCTGTCTACTCTGAGCTGGTGTTCTGCATGCACTTCTGTGTCTGAAGGTGTACTCCTGATGTATCTGTGGAGAGAGATGTGCTCCATGTCCACCTACTCCTCCGCCATCTTGTCCTCTTTTTTTTCCTTTGTGCTTACTAGTTTCACTGGCTCATAAGATGGCCGGGCCCAGAGGCCTCCCGGCTGGTGCTTCAGACCCGAGTCTGTATGGCAAAATCAGTATTTGAAATGTAAAAGAACGCTTTACTAACAGAGAGAAAGTAAACTTTCCACAATTGTTTGTAAATGACCACTTTATGGCAGTTTTCTGTCATGTTGATCTTTAATGTGTATATTTTGTTAAATTTTTGATGATTTTTGAAGATATTGAGATAATACTTGAAATGTTTCAGGTAAATAATGGAACAGTTGATTTTGACATTTAAATACATTACAAAATGATCACCACAGTAAGTTGTCTAGTAACTATCTGTCCCTATACAAAGTTATTACAGTATTATTGACCATATTCCTTATGCTGTATATTATATCCCTGTGACTTAACTGAAAGTTTGTATCTCTTAATCTTCTTCAACTTTTTTGCCCAATTTCCCACCCTGCCCACCTATGATAACCACCTGTTTGTTCTTTGTATGTATGAGTCTGTTTTCTCTCTGTTTATTTTGTTTTTTAGATTCAACATATTAGTGACATCATATGATATTTGTCTTTCTTTTGACTTATTTCACTTAACGTGATACCCTGGATCCTCCCAGTTATTCTAAATAGCAAGATTTAATCCTTTTTATGAGTAATATTCCATTGTGTGTGTGTGTGTGTGTATGTGTGTGTGTGTGTGTGTGTGTGTGTGTGTGTGTGTGTATGACCATAATGTGGTGTCAGTCATTCGGTTATGTCTGACTCTTTGCGACCCCATGGACTGTAGCCCACCAGGATCCTCTGTCCATGGGATTTTCCAGACAAGAATACTGGAGTGGGCTGCCATTCCCTTCTCCAGGGGATCTTCCCAAACCAGGGATCAAAACCTGGGTGTTCTGCAATGCAGGCAGATTCTTTACCATCTGAGCCACAGGCGAAGTTCACATGTGACCCTATATACAGTAAATATAAATATGTATATATCATCTTTTTTATCTATTCATCTATCACTAGACACTTAGCTTACTTCTATATCTTGGCTGCTGTAAATACTGCTGCAATGTACATTTTCTTCGAGTATATACCCAGAAGTGAAATAGCTGGATCATGTGGTAGTTCAGATTTTAATTTTTTTGAGGAATCTCCATACTATTTTCTATAGTAGCTGCAACAGTGTGCAGTCTTACCAGTGTTCCCCTTTCTCCACATTCTCACCAACACTTGTTAATTTGTTGTCCTTTTGCTGATAGCCATTCTGACAGGTGTTAGGTGGTATCTCATTGGTGGTTTTGATTTGTGTTTCCCTGATGATTAGTGACGTTAATAATCTTAATTTGTTTTAGATTTTAATCCCTTATTGGATATATATTTGCTATATCTTGGGTGAGTTTTGCTTTGTCTACCTCCTAGGTCACTGGTTCGTTCTTCTGTACCATCTAATCAGCTGCTAAATCTTTGTACCATCTAATTCAGTCCTTCTAGTGTGTTTTTCTATCAGTTATTCTTCAACTCTGATTGGTTCATTGTTAACATTTTTTAACTCTTTGTTGAAATTTTCACTGTTTTCATCCATTCTTCTTCCTGTTTTCATCCATTCTTCTTCCAACTTTGGTGATCATCTTTATGATCGTTACCTTGAATTCTTTTTTAAGTGTATTACTTATCTCTGTTTCATTTAGGTCATTTTCTGAGATTTTGTCTTTGTTCTTTCAGTTGGGACATTGTCCTCTGTCTTCTCATTTTATCTAATTCTCTTCTTGTATCTGTGTAGCACTTAAGTCTGTTATGTCTCCTAGTCTTGGAAAAGCAGTCTTATGTAGGGGACATTCCATGAGTCCTAGCAATGCACTCCTCTCTGGTCATTAGAGCTGTGTGCACTGGGAGTACTTCTATGTGGGCTGCGTGTGCCATTAGTTGGGATGGAGCTGACTTTCTCCTGCCCAGCCCAGTGTGGTTACTGTGGGTACAGTGGGGGGTGGGGCAGGCCCCAGAGTTAATGGGCTGGAGGGAGAATTCAAGGATGGTGCTTGCCAACATCTGTATCAGCGTGGTACAATGAGAGACCCAACCCTAGGGGGGGTCCCAGCTGCCTCCTGTCTCTCTGGAATGCTTTCCAAGATCAACAGGTGGGTCTTACACAGGCACCTCTCAAATTACTACCATTGTGCTAGGATTCAGCTTGTGAGATTTTCTTCTCACTCTTTAAGGGGGAGTCTCTGGTTCTTGTCTCTCCTGCTCTCCCAAATGTAACTGTGACTGGTTTTCAAAGCCAGATGTTCTAGGGACTTATCTTCTGGTACAGGATCCCCAGGCTGGGGAGCCCAGAATGGGCCTCAGACACTTTGTTCCTCGGGGAGGACCACTGTGGTGGTGATATTCTTCCTGTTTGTGGGTCGCCAGCAGGGTCATGTGGGTCCTGAGTAAGCTGTGTCTTTAGTTCTATGTATCCATTTCATTGTGGCTCCTCTCTCTGTATATTTCAGTTCAGTTCAGTCGCTCAGTCGTGTCCAACTATTTCTGACCCCATGGACTGCAGCACACCAGGCTTCCCTGTCCATCACCAACTCCCAGAGCTTACTCAAACTTATATCCATTGAGTCAGTGATGCCATCCAACCATCTCATCCTCTGACATCCCCTTCTCCTCCCACCTTCAGTCTTTCCTAGCTTCCTGGTCTTTTCTAATGAGTCAGTTCTTCACATCAGGTGGCCACAGTATTGGAGTTTCAGCTTCAGCATCAGTCCTTCCAATGAATATTCAGGATTGATCTCCTTTAGGATGGACTGGTTGGATCTCCTTGCAGTCCAAGGGACTCTCGAGTCTTCTCCAACACCACAGTTCAGAAGCATCAATTCTTTGGTGGTTAGCTTTCTTTATGGTCCAGCTCTCACATCCATATGTGACTACTGGATAAAACCACAGCTTTGACTAGATGGACTTATTTTTGGCAAAGTAACGTCTCTGCTTTGTAATATGCTGTCTAGGTTGGTCATAGCTTTTCTTCCAAGGAGCAAGTGTCTTTTAATTTCATGGCTGCAGTCACCATCTGCAGTGATTTTGGAACCCCCTAAAATAAAGTTTCTCACTGTTTCCATTGTTTCCCCATCTATTTGCCATGAAGTGATGGGATCAGATGCCATGATCTTAGTTTTTTGAATGTTGAGTTTTAAGCCAACTTTTTCACTCTCCTCTTTAACTTTCATCAAGAGGCTCTTTCGTTCCTCTTCATTTTCTGCCATAAGAGTGGTGTCATCTGCATATCTGAGGTTATTGATATTTCTCTCAGCAATCTTGATTCCACCTTCTGCTTCATCTAACCCAGCATTTCACATGATGCGTTGCAAAATGTTATATATCTTTAGTTGTGAAAAATCTTTTCTGCTAGTCTTTTGTTGTTATTGTTCAGTTGCCAAGTCATGTCCAGCTCTTTGCGACCCCATGGACTGCAGCACGCCAGGCCTCCCTGTCCATCACCAACTCCCGGAGTTTACTCAAACTCATATCCATTGAGTCGGTGATGCCATCCAACCATCTCATCCACTGTTGCCTCCTTCTCCTCCTGTCCTCAGTCTTTCCCAGCATCAGGGTCTTGTCCAACAAGTTGGCTCTTCATATCAGGTAGCCGAAGTATTGGAGCTTCAGGTTCAGCATCAGTCCTTCGAGTGAGTATTCACGGTTGATTTCCTTTAGGATTGACTGGTTTGATCTCCTTGCCATCCAAGACTCTTAAGAGTCTTCTGTAGCGCCACAATTTGAAACCATCAGTTCTTTGTTGCTTAGCCTTCTTTATAGCCCAGCTCTCACGTCTGTACATGACTACTGGAAGAGCCATAGCTTTGACAATACGGACCTTTGTTGGCAAAATAATGTCTCTGATTTTTAATATGCTGTATAGGTTTGTCATAGCTTTTCTTCCATGGAGCAAGTATCTTTTATTTGTAAAATATATATATTTTATCGAAGTATAGTTGACTTACAGTGTTGCAGGTGCACAGCAAGGTGATTCAGTTATAAAAATACACATATATTATTTTTGAAATTATTTTCCAGCATAGGTTATTACAAGATATTGACTGTAGTTCCCTGTTCTATACAGTAGACCTTTGTTGCTTGTTGCATATCTATTTTTTTATTGGAAATCTTGCATTCTACTCATACTAAGGCAAACAAGTAGAATCAAAATGTCATAATTTTTTTTAGTTAGGCAAAAGTTCATTTTCATAAAATATATATATTATATGTGTGTATATATATATGTACACAAAAGCTTTTCTACTACACTTGATAAAGGCTGGAGAAAGAACATCAAAAAAAAGAGGAGATGGAGAGATTGGAGAATGTAGACTAAATGAAATGGAAGCACTGAATATGAAATAGAAAAAGTGAAACAAATTAGGTAAAAGTAAAAAGATCATCATACAGTTCAGTTGTTTTTGAACATGACTACTCATTATAAACATATCTGGAACTCTGGAGAAAAAAAGCCATGCCTGAGCATTTGTATTTTTCAAAGAATTTCAAGATAATTCTGATATGCATCTGGATTTGGTAACAGGTTTTTCTATTAGATCTTAGTTTTGGTGATTTAGAATTCTATTATCTTTCTGTTGACCAATCATAATACAGTGGTATTAAGTGAGTAATAGTTAAATAATCACAATAGTAAAAGATGTTTATCAGTTTTCACAATCAGTAGCCAGACAGAAAATAAAAGATAATTACAATTGCAAGCCATAATGGGAACATGGATTATCTTAACAATATAAAATAATTGCATACAATTTGAGGGGGTCAAGCAGAGTGATGTGGTAAGTGAAATTGGACATGTTTTCATCCACCTAGTCAGTCTCTGTCTTTTGGTTGGTGCATTTAATCCATTTACATTTAAGGTAATTATTGATATGCATGATCCTATTACCATTTTCTTAATTGTTTTGGGTTTATTTTCTGTAGGTCTTTTCCTTGTCTTGTGTTTCCTGCATAAATTTAGCATTTGTTGTAAGGCTGGTTTGGTGGTGCTAAATTCTCTTTAACTTTTGCTTCTCTGAAAGCTTTTGATTTCTCCATCAAATCTGAAGGAGAGTCTTGCTGGGTGGAGTATTCTTGGTTGGAGATTATTCCCTTTCATCACTTTAAATATATCGTGTCTTTTCTTTCTGGCTTGTGGAGTTTCTCTTGAGAAATCAGCTGATAGCCAGATGGGAGTACCCTTGTATGATACTTGTTTTTTCCTTGTTGCTTTTAATATTTTATCTCAGTCTTTGATTTTTGTCAGTTTGATTACTATGTGTCTCGGAGTGCTCTTCCTTGGATTTCTCCTTCCTGGGACTCTCTGTGCTTCCTGGCCTTGGTTGACTATTTCCTTTCCCATGTTCAGGAGGTTTTCAGCTATTACCTCTTAAAGTGTTTTCTCAGGTCTTTTCTCTCTCTCTTCTCCTTCTGCAAATGTTGGTGCATTCAGTGTTGTCCCAGAGATCTCTTAGGCTGTCTGTATTTCTTTTCTTTCTTTTTTCTGTATTCTGTTCTGCAGCAGTGATTTCCACCATTCTGTCCTCCAGGTCATTTATCCGTTCTTCTGCTCAGTTATTCTGCTGTTGATTCCTTCTAGTGCATTATTCATCTCTGTTTGTTCTTTAGTTCTTTGGTAAACATTTCTTGCGTCTTCTCAATCTTTGTCTCAGTTATTTTCCCGAGATCCTGGATCATCTTCACTCTCATTATTCTGAATTCTTTTTCTGGAAACTTGCCTATCTCCACTTAATTTAGTTGTTTTTCTGGGTTTTTATCTTGTCCCTTCACCTGTGACATAACTTTCTGCTTTTCATTGTGATTAACTTCCTGTAATATGTTTTTGTTTTAGCCACTGTGAGACTGTGCTTCTTGCTTCTTCAGTCTGCCCTCTGATGGCTGAGACTAAGAGGCTTATGTAAGCTTCTTGAGAGGGACTGACATGGGAGAAACTGGGTCTTGCTCTGGTGGCAGGGCCTTACTCAGTAAAGCTTTAATCCAGTTATCTGCTGATGAGTGGGCTTGCACGCCCTCCCTAGTAGTTTTGCCTGGGGTGACCCAGCCCTGTGGTCTATGGGCTCTATAGCAGGGTTACTATCAGAGAGTTTACACCAAAGGGGACCTTCCAGTGCCCCCGACTCTGTGGTGAGCCCCTGCCGACCCACACCACCACAGGAGGCCCTCCAACACCAGCAGGTAGTTTTGGTTCAGTCTCCTCTGGGGTCACTGCTCCTCTTCTCTGGGTCTTGGTGTGCAGAAAATTTTGTTTGTGCCCTCCAAGACTGGAGTCTGTTTCCCCCAGACCTTTGGAAGTCCTATAATTAAATCCTGCTGGCCCTCAAGGCCAGATTCCCTGGGGAATCCCAGTGTCTTTGTTGGGTACCCAGGCTGGGAAGCCTGACGTGGGGTTCAGAACCTTCACACCAGTGTGAGAACTTCTTTCGTATTATTGTTCTCCAGTCTGTGAGTCACCCACCCTGCAGGTATGGGATTTAATTTTATCATGTTGCGCCGCTCCTACTGTCTTGCTGCGGCTTCTTTGTCTTTGGATGTAGGGTATCTCATTTTTGATAGTTTCCAGCGTCCTTTTATTGATGGTTGCTCAGCATAGTTGCAATTTTGGTGTTCTTGCAGGAGGAGATGAGCACAAGTCCTTCTATTCCACTATCTTGAACGGGAAGCCTCGCAAGTATCTTTAATTTCATGGCTGTTGTCACCGTCCATAGTGATTTTGGAGACCAAGAAAATAAAGTCTGTCACTGTTTTTGTTTTTCCCCATCTATTTGCCATGAAGTGATGGGACCAAATGATCTTAGTTTTTTGAATGTTGAGTTTTAAGCCAGCTTTTTCACTCTCCTTTTTCATCTTCATCAAGAGGCTCTTTAGTTCCTCTTCACTTTCTGCCATAAGGGTGGCATCATCTGCATATCTCAAGTTGTTGATATTTCTAGCAATCTTGATTCCAGCTTATGAGTCATTCAGCCTGGCATAGGGCGTGATGTACTCTGCATATAAGTTAAATAAGCTGGGTGACAGTATACAGCCTTGATGTACTCCTTTCCCAATTTTGAACCAGTCCATTATTTCCTGTCCAGTTCTAACTGTTGCTTCTTGACCTGCATATGGATTTGCCTGCAATGCAGGAGACCTAGGTTCGATCCCTGGGTTGGGACGATCCCCTGGAGGAGGACCTGGCAACTCACTCTAGTATTCTTGCTTGGAGAATCCCCATGGGCAGAAGAGCCTGGTGGGCTACAGCCCATAGGGTTGCAAAGAGTAGGGCATGACTGCGTGAGTAAGCACAGGTTTCTCAGGAGGCAGGTACGGTGGTCTGATATTCCCATCTCTTTCTGAATTTTCTCCTGTTTTTTGTGATCGACACAGTCAAAGGCTTTAGTGTAGTTAATGAAGCAGAAGTAGATGTTTTTCTGGAATTCCCTTGCTTTTTCTATGCTCCAACAGATGTTGGCAATTTGATCTTTGGTTCCTCTGGCTTTTCTAAATCCAACTTGTACATCTGGTAGTTCTCAGTTCACATACTGTTGAAGCCTATCTTGAAAGGTTTTGAGCATTACCTTGCTAGCTTGTGAAATGAGTGCAGTTTTAAGGTAGTTTGAACTTTCTTTGGCACTGCTATTCTTTGGGGTTGGCATCCCTAGTCTTTAGGTTGTCTTGGTGACGCTAGTGGTAAAGAACCTGGCTGCCAATGCAGGAGATGTAAGAGGCATGAGTCTGGTCCTTGGGTCGGGAATATCCCCCAGAGAATGGCATGGCAACCCACTCCAGTAGTCTTGCCTGGAGAATCCCGTGGACAGAGACATCCCCTGGAGAGCGACAGTCCATGGGGTTGCACAGAGTTGAACAACTTTAGCATGCACGCATGCACATAGGGAGTTGCTCTTTAAACAGTTGTGACTTTGGTGTGCTCCTGGAGGAGGTGAGTTTAGGGCCATCCTGATCCCACACCCCAACAGTTCTGTAGTAGAATAATTCTCATGTCTTCTTTTATGATTATGAGAAAAGCAACCTGGTTGGAAATGTGTTACATGGCATCTATTTAGATATTATATTAGGAAGGAAATTGTGATTGTGTTTGAATAGTGATGGATCTTTCAGGTGTCTTTTAACATCTATATTATTTTTAAATTAATTTTTATTGGAGTATAGTTGCTTCACAATGTAGACTATTTTTTTTAATTCAAAATTAACTAATGTCTTTTTAGCATTTCGTATTGCAACAGTAGGTATTCTAAGACATTTAGAAACTAAACAGAAGGATTATACCCTTTATTATATTTAGTTTGTAAGTTTTATGGTAGCAATTAGGAACATAACTAGTGAAAGTTAAGCATTAATAGTACAAGTGCTGAGCTTAATTCAGTTGCAAACAGGTATATCTTTTGATCTTATACTTTTTAATAAATCTTAATGACATGATACTTTCCTGTGGCTAGATTTTTATTTTTCATTTTGAATATGGCACTAAAATCTACTGGGCATCCAAAAATAAATTCTTATATGAATAACTCTACTTCTAACATTTTTCCTTGAGGTATGATGCTGGAATATTCATTTAATGGTACTGTATGGAATTTATTTTCTCTTTGGCATGGATATATTGTGTGGATATTTCAAGGTGTTGTGGATAATGATTTTTTAAGGCTGTTGTTGATTTTGTTTAGATTATCTTGTTCCCATAATATTCAGTTCTTGCAGAATTTTCAGTATTTGGTAATGCAGTTTGTTTATGTCAGTATACTTAATTGTGGCTAATTTGTAGGTAGAGGTGTCATTTTTGGAAGCTAAAGACAATTCTTTTTTATATTTTTGCAGAATGCTGACCCCACTGTATTACGTACTTGTATTCTGTGAAACCATTTTTAAAGAAAAGTTTTGTGGAAATTGATAATGCAGGTATATGTAAAGTACAGCTAAAGTAGTTTTGTGTAATTTCTTTGGAAATATTTCTACCTGCTATATTTTGCCTGCATTTTCCAAGAATCATCTCCCTTTCCTGAGTTCTTATTAGCTGCATATCACTTTACCATGCCTTTGGCAGTTAATCATGTTCCTATTTTTTGATATTTTGAGTGTTATATCAAGGTACTTGGTCTCTTTTTTTTTTAAATTTTATTCATTTCAGTTTTTCAGTTAAGGTAAAATGGACATATGCTATTAGTCCTAGGTATATAATGTAATGATTCAGGATTTGTATATATTGTGAAATTATCAACACAGTAAGTCTACTTCACATCCATCACCATGCATAGTTACAAAAAAACTGTTTTCTTGTGATGAGAACTATTAAGATACACTCTCTTAGCAGCATTCAAATATGTAAAGCAGTATTATTAACTATAGTTGCTATGTGTATATTACATCCCCAGGCCTTACTTATTTTGTAACTGGAAGTTTGTAACTTTTGACCTTTACCCACTTCTCCTCATCCCCACACCCCATTTCTGGCAATAGATAGTCTCTTCCATCTACAAGCTCAGTTTTTTTTTTTTTTCTTTTGGTTTCTTTTGTTGTCATTTTACTCTTCAGTTAGTTCAGTTGCTCAGTCCTGTCCAACTCTTTGTGACCCCATGAACTGCAGCACGCCAGGCTTCCCTCTCCATCACCACCTCCCGGACTCCACCCAAACCCATGTCCATTGAGTCAGTGATGCCATCCAACCATCTCATCCTCTGTCGTCCCCTTCTCCTTCTGCCCTCAATCTTTCCCAGCATCAGGGTCTTTCCAATGATTCAGCCCTTGGCATCAGGTGGCCAGAGTATTGGAGTTTCAGCTTCAACATCAGTCCTTCCAGTGAACACCCAGGACTGATCTCCTTTAGGATGGACTGGTTGGATCTCCTTGCAGTCCAAGGGACTCTCAAGAGTCTTCTCCAACACCACAGTTCAAAAGCATCAATTCTTCGGCGCTCAGCTTTCCTTCTAGTCCAACTTTCACATCCATACATGACTACTGGAAAAACCATAGTCTTGACTAGACAAACCTTTGTTGACAAAGTAACGTCTCTGCTTTTTAATATGCTGTCTAGCTTGGGCATAACTTTCCTTCCAAGGAGTAAGTGTCTTTTAATTTCATGGCTGCAGTCACCATCTGCAGTGATTTTGGAGCCCCCCAAAATAAAGTCAGCCACTGTTTCCCCATCTGTTTGGCTGTTCATTTAATTACAACTGGATTGTAAGCATCTAGAGAGAAGGGATAATATTTTATAAATTACTGTATTTCCCATGCTATTTAAACTTAGTGTCTGGTTTGTCTTGATATGTTATTTTTTTACCTCATAGAAATAGTAACTTAATATTACTCTATTCATCCACTCACAAAGAAAAACAAAGTATTGATTATTTATTTCTCCTACAGTTTTAAGCATACTGTTCTAACAGGCAAATTCTCATAAATAATAGATCTGAAATAAATTAGCTTCATTCCAAGGAATCAGACTGTGAGGAATAATGTTTTGATTAAATAAAGACCATACAACCTTAACGGGGTTTCCCTCATAGCTCAGTCAGTAAAGAATCTGCGTGCAATGCAGGAGACCTGGGTTCAATTCGTGGGTCAGGAAGATCCCCTGGAGAAGGAAATGGTAACCCACTCCAGTATTCTTGCCTGAGAAATCCCATGGACAGAGGAGCCTGGAGGGCTACAGTCCATGAGGTCACAAGAGTCATACAAGACTTAGCAACTAAACCACCATACAACTTTAAGCACTTAGTATATGCCTTTCAACTACTCATCTTTGTACTAAACATCACTGATTTGATTTTGGTAAAAAAAATGAGCTAATACAACAGTTTGTTGGTGACAGGTTTTTTAAAAAAACATTTCCATAGTCTGATCCAACTAGTATCATTAATTGGTTGGCCAAAAATGAGGAGAAAAAGCATTCAGTGCTCAAATTAATCAGAGGAAACTGCAATTAATTAAAATTAAACAGGACCCTTTATTGTAAGATTTCTCAGACTAATATATGTTTTGCAAGTTTTTTGAATGAGGGGAATTAGGTTTAATCTGGATAATATATTTAGCATAATCTTGACACAAAGTAGTTTTTCCCAAGTGGTGGTTATTACAACTGGTATTACTGTAACTCCTGGATTTCTTGATGACTAAATGGATGATGGTATCATTCACCGAGTTTTGAAATAACCAAATATGTTTGTAAGGGAAGTAGAAAGTTCTTTTGGGGACATGTTGAATGTTTTTTCTTCCTGGGCATTTTATTTTTTAATGAAGTACATAAATGTATATATATATACTATATATATATTTCACATTCTTTTCCATTATGATTTCTTACAGGTTATTGATTATAGTTCCCTGTGCTATAAGTAGGGCCTTGTTTATTTTATATATAGTAGTTTGTATCTGCTAATCCCAAACTCTTCATTTATTCCTTTTCCCCTTTGGTAACCATAAATTTCTTTTCTATATCCTTGAGTCTGTTTCTGTTTTATAAGTAACTTCATTTATATCATTTTTTAGGTTCCACATATAAGTGACATGATATCTGTCTCTCTGTTTCTGAGTTAACTTCGCTCAGTATGATAATCTCTTAAATCCACCCATATTGCTGCAAATGACATTATTTCATTCTTTTTTATGGTCGAGTAGTATTCCATTGTATATATTTACCATATCATTTTTATCCACTCATCTGTCAATGGACACAGGTTGCTCCCATGTCTTGACTATTGTAAATAGTGCTCCTGTGAACACAGGGGTGCATGTATCTTTTTGAATTACAGTTTTGTCTGCATACACGCCCAGGGGTGGGACAGCTGGATAATATGGCAACTCTGCTTTCTGTTTTTGTTTTAAGGAACCTCCATACTGTTTGCATAGTGGCTGCACCAGTTTACATTCCAACCAACAGTATAGGAGGATTCTGTTTTCTCACTCTCTGCAGCATTTATTATTTATAAACCCTTTAATTCTGACTGGCATAAGGTGATAATCTTGCTTTGTGGTGGCCCAAAAGTTCGTTCAGGTTTCTCTGCAAGAGGTTACAGAAAAACCCAAATAAACTTTTGGGTCAACTCAGAGTTTTGATTTCAATTTCTCTAATAATTAATGAAGTTGAGCATCTTTTCGTGTGCCTCTTGGACATCTGTCAAGACATGCTGAGTTTTAAATGTCTTTGGGACTTCCAAATTGAGTGGGGTGTCTAAAAGGCAGTTAAATGTATAGACCTGGAACTTTATAACTTAATAGATAATGTACTCAAGGATCCTAATATTTTAACTCACACATTAGATATACTACATAAAGGGTACATATTTTGATTTTTACAATGATGAAGATGATTAAAAAGACTAATTGTCAAAGACAATAAATACGATACAGATTTTTTGCTTTCTTTTTTCCCCAGAAAATTATTAGAGGAATGCATAGAAGGAAATACTAAGATAAACCAAAGAAAAATACTAAGAAAGTTTTTCTGTATTTATTGTTTATTTGTAAATATATTTCCTTTTGGAGAAGGAAATAGCAACCCACTTCCGTATTCTTGCCTGGAGAATCCCATGGACAGAGAGGAGCCTGGCAGGCTACTGTCCATGGGGTCGCAGTTGTCAGACACAACTTAGCAACTAAACCACACACTTCCTTTGGAATTCCAAAAAGGACTTGAAGTCTGTTATTTGTTATTTAAATTGAACTAAACTTTGTTTGTTACCTTACGTGTAATTTCTTATGAGGATGTCTACCTAGTAGTACAGAAATGGTCATAAACATGACTATGATTTGATCATGGTTATCACAATGGAAACAAAGTTTCTGCAAGTTTGCCAAGAGGTCAGCAAATTTTGTAGTGTTTTTGGGTGAGGGTGTTGGTGAATTGATATTTGTTTTGTGAAATAGCAGTAAGAAAAAATGCTTAAAAGGGGTAAATGTAAAAAGAAACCTTCCCAAAGCCAATACTCCTTTAACCCAAGCATATTCTCATATGCTACAGATTGAATAATTAGAATAGCTACCAAATGTATAGTTAATAGAACAGACACTTTCATATTGTATTCTGTTTTATAAATTTTCTCAGTTTAAATCTACCTAGTTTTACTCACAAATCTTTTTTTATAATGTACTGCAGAGTTTTGTGATAGCAGTTTGTTAAGCTATTGGTGTTTTAATTAACTCAGTAATGAATTATAAATAAGAAGAATTTAAATTGCTTATGGAAAATATGATTTCAAAGCCAATTTTAATAGCTATGAGTTAAATGTTTAACCCCTAAGGCTGTGGTGCTTTGAGTAGTTTTATTTTTTGTGATCTGATTGTGGTCCATTGTGATGTAAACTGCCAAGTGATCCAGTGCCCAGAGGTTAATAGACATCTTTTGATCTCCTAGGTCATCTTACTTCCAGAGCTAAGGAGTTTCTGGGAAGGGATCAGAGGAGGTCCTAAGTCCCTTAAGTAGTCCTGGATGTAGAGTGGCCCAGGTGGACCAGAACTATTCTCAACTGAGAATAGCTTCTTTCTTTTAAGCCACTTTAACATCTTTGGAAATACAGGGAATGTTTTTGGCTTATAGCTCTGGTTCAGTTTGTAATTTTCATTTTTTATTGTATTGGAAGCTTCTATTCCTATAGTTTTATTGTTTTAGAGTCTCTAGAAACTGAAATGGTTGGTATTTAAGAGAACAACTAATTTTTAATGCTTCTAGAAAAGTAAGCATTTAAATGTTCGATATTAATAAGCTTTTTTACCCTTACCCATACCTCCTATGGTAATATACCTTTGTTTTGGATTTATACTTATTCAAAAATATTCTTTTGTTCATTTATTTCTTTTCCCATGACAGAGGCTGAATATTTGCATCTTTTGTTTCTACAGCACTACATGGTGAAATTTTTTTTCCAAAAGGATGAAACAAATTATTGGAATATTTGGACTAGTTCAGGTTTCTTAATTCCTCTCTTGATTACTGTTACCTCAGTGGATTTTTTAGAGATAATTATTTGCAAAAAGTTGATTTTCATTTATTGAGATTTAGAGCTTGTACGAATTAATTCGAATTGACTATTTTTTCTGAGCAGACTGTCATATTTATGAAAGTGTACGAATATATGTGATTTGTGTTAGTAGGAGTGAGTAGAGTAGCCTGTTATCTTAAGTACTAGAAATTCAGTGTGTGCCCACAAGTAGCTTAAAATACCAGACTATCTTCTTTTGTAACTAATTCCTTGATTACGAAAAATCTGGAGAATGGAAAAAATGTAGGCATGATTCAGACATTATTTTTTCACATCAGGATCTAAGTATTATCTAAATGTATGCATAGACATATAACTCTTTTGCAAGGCAATGAAACTTATCTTTTACTGTAAAAGACCCTTAAAAAGTGCATCGTAACAGTTCATTGAATCTCCATATTCAGCTGGAGACTTTATGTGTGGAAAACTTGAATGGAAATTTAAGTTTAGGATCCAAAAATAACTTTGCTACAATCTGTGTGGTACACCCAGGTGTTTTAAGTTTACATATAGCATATGGAAAATTAAGAAAAATTACCAAGTCTTATCTTAAGTAGTATTTGTGAAAGTGTATTAATTTGGGTGGTGGTGTGTGTTTTTAAGAAGGATTACATGTGCCAGTCTTTATTACTAAAAATAATGAATTTTTTAAAAAGAGAGGCAATAAGTTGTCCTTCCCAGATCACATCTGGAATATTGTGTTTAGTTCTGGATTTCATATTTTTGAAAGGACTTAGGCAAACAGATATACCCAGAGAAGAGTGACCAAAGCAGTGAGTTATTGAAAACTAGATAATGAGAAGGAGATGGGGGGAATAGAAATGTGGAGCCTTAAAGACAAGACTTGAGCAGGACATAGTTAGGTCTTAAGTTATTTGGAAGATTTTCACGTGAGAAAAAGAATATACTTGCGTGGAATAGCCTCAAAATGTAGAACTGGAACATGTCACAACTAATTCACACATCATTTCAAATAGCCCTGCTTTCTAATTCAGAAAGTTTTTAGTAGCAACTTTAAATCACAATTTTAGGGCATATTAAAATTAGTAGATTTTCAAATAAGAAGGATTTTAAACAGATTTACAGTGATTTGATGACACAGCTCATCAAAATTCCTGTTCTTTTCCCTCAAAATATACATAAGCACATGTCAGTTTATACCGCTGTATCCTAGTTATAGGCTGGTTCATTTTCAAAATTTCTCCAATTTGAATGGATAAATGTTTAATGTTGACATTTTCTCATCTGAAGTAATTATGTTCTCATCTGATTTTTAATTTTTTTGTAGTTTTTTTCAGACTTTGTTTTTCTCTATATGCTTTGAAACTCTTGTTTATTTTTGTATATTTTACTTAACTTAGTTACTTAATTTAACTTAGTTGTTAACTTAGTTAACTAATTTTAGCTAGTAGAGGAGTTATTAGGAAGAATTTTCAAGAAGGTAATGTTTTGCCCCTCCCCTCAACCCCTCCCCACCAACCTCCATTCAGTAATTGAGTAGAAACAGCCAGCCTAGATGTTTGCTTTTATTCTTTGCAAAATTTCCTACATGCTTCTTAGGTATGCTTCTGAAAATTTGAAGACCTATTTTCATGACAAAATCTGTATTTAGTATTGTCTAAGAATTCTTTTATATATCTTTAAAAAAATATTGGATATTTCATACTAGGTAATTTTATAGTCTAAATTTCAACTCTTTGAACTAAAGTCATAATTGAAGTTGTCAATTTCAGTGCCTTACTATATATTTTATGGTGATATTTTATATTCATTGTAGTAAAATTTATACAATATTTGATAGAATTCAAAATTACATAATACTTAAATCATGAAAGTTACTGAATTTCATTTCTTTCTAGGCAAAGAAAATTTTCATTTATCAATATAAATTCTAGTCTTACATTGATTGGTGACTGAATGAATGAAATTTATAATAATTTGGAGGGTGTCATATTTTATACATTTTACAAAATTATTACTGCTTTGTGAAATAAGACATTTTCACTGTGAAATGAGGTAATATATTTTAAAAGCTGAAAATGTGTAAGTATGTTATTTCCCTAATGGAAGAAGTTAATTTTCACTGACTGTGTGCCAAATAAATGCCATCTGTTTGATGAATTCAGTGTTACCTTAGGATTCTTTCCAGTGTTTTCTACCATGGAAAGTACTTTGGATTTTAGCTCTCAGAACAGCATCTATTAAGTTTAGCTTAATTAATTGGAATGCTCATATCAGTTTTAAAATGAATAAAGAAGAGCTTATGTCAATTGATTTTTATGAGCATTTACAGTTCACATTTATTTGGAAATAGTTGGTGAGTGAAGTTTGTGGAATATGTGGAGATGGAGTCATTAACGTTTGGTAGCTGTTGGTTTTAAAAATCTATTTATTTTATAAATAATTTAAAACAATCTTTCCAAGAAGTTCAGTACCAAGTTGTAAGTACCAGAGGTGGGGCTTGACCTCATTTTTCTACCTCGTTGTTCTCTGTAATAGAGTTCTGCAGAGAAAGAGAATCAGTAATATGTATGTATCAGTTCAGTTCAGTTCAGTCTCTCAGTCGTGTCTGACTCTGTGACCCGATGGACTGCAGCACACCAGACTTCCCTGTCCATCACCAGCTCCCGGAACTTGCTCAAACTTACATCCATCAAGTCGGTGATGCGATCCAATTGTCTCATCTTCTGTCGTCCCCTTCTCCTCCTGTCTTCAATCTTTCCCAGCATCAGGGTCTTTTCCAGTGAGTTGGTTCTTCCCATCAGGTGGCCCAACTATTGGAGTTTCAGCTTCAGCATCAGTCCTCTCAATGAATATTCAGGACTGATTTCCTTTAGGATTGACTGGTTGGATCTCCTTGCAGTCCAAGGGATTCTCAAGAGTCTTCTTCAATACCACAGTTCAAAAGCATCAGTTCTTTGGTGCTCAGCTTTCTTTATGGTCCAACTCTCACATCCATACATGACGGCTGGAAAAACCATAACTTTGACTAGACAGACCTTTGTTGGCAAAGTAATGTCTCTGGTTTTTAATATGCTGGCTAGGTTGGTCATAGCTTTTCTTTCAAGGAGCAAGTGTCTTAATTTCATAGCTGCAATCATCATCTGCAGTGATTTTGGAGCCCCCAAAATTAAGCTTCTCGCTGTTTCCTTTGTTTCCCCATCTATTTGCCAAGAAGTGATGGGACCGGATACCATGATCTTAGTTTTCTGAATGCTGAGTTTTAAGCCAACCTTTTCAATCTCCTCTTTCACTTTCATCAAAAGGCTCTTTAGTTCTTCTTCACTTTCTGCCATAAGATTGGTGTCGTCTGCATACCTGAGGTTATTGATATTTCTCCTGGCATTCTTGATTCCAGCTTGTGCTTCATCCAGCCGGCATTTCTCATGATGCACTCTGCATATAAGTTAAATAAGCAGGATGACAATATACAGCCTTGATGTACTCCTTTCCCCATTTGGAACCAGTCTGTTGTTCCATGTCCAGTTCTAACTGTTGCTTCTTGGCCTCCATACAGATTTCTTAGGAGGCAGGTCAGGTGGTCTGATATTCCCATCTCTTTCAGAATTTTCCATAGTTTGTTGTGATCCACACAGTCAAAGGCTTTGGTGTCATCAATAAAGCTGGAATAGATTTTTTTTGGAACTCTCTTGCTTTTTCAATGATCCAACGGATGTTGGAAATTTGATCTTTATGTATATATATATATGTGGTTGTGTGTATGGAGAGAGAGATTTATTTTAAGGGATTGGTTCACGTAGTTGTGGAAGCTGGCAAATCCAAAATCTTCAGGGTAGGCCTCCAGGTTGGAGAACCAGGGAAGAGTGGATGCTGCAAATGACTCCAAAAACTCCTTTGCTAGCAGAATTCCCTTTCCCTTGGGGAAGGTCATGTAAGTCTTTTGTAAGGTCTTCAAATGATTGGATGAGGCCTGTCCTCATTATGGAAGGTAAACTGCTTTATTCAAAGTCTACTGATTTAAGTGTTAATCTCATTTAAAAATTAGCTTTCCAGAAACATCTAGACTAATGTTTGACCCAGTTATCTGGGTACCATGCCTAGCCAAGTTGATACATAGTATTAACTGTCACATCCTAGACTAATGTTGAGTCTTCTTTTTACATTGATTGTATATTCTATCTTGGATCTGAGTTGTTCAAAGAAGCTACACTCTTAACACGTAGCTTCTTGGGCTTTTACTCATTGACTAACATGTGTTCTGATTTTCAAAAGCTAAATTTATATATTGTGTTGCTAAGATTTTTCTCCCAGATATGGAGTGTTTACATGTAAAAAATTTCATGTATTTCTTTCTAGAAGACTTAATTCTAATAGATATTCCATAGGAATATTGTTCAAATATGGTTTCACCTTAAGAAGTTTCCAACACTAATTGATGTAATCATAATAATTTAACATTTAAACCTAGTTTTAGACATTGTCAAGTAACACTGTTGATCACTCAGTGCTTCTGGAAGGGCTTGCTTTGTTTCCAACTCTGCCACTTCTTCAAAACCTTTTTGCTGATTCTCTATGTTCATGATTTCTTCTCTCCTTCCTTTCATCAACAGAAATATATTGTGTCCACTGCATGCCAGGCACTTTACTAACTGGGTATGGGTAAATAAAAGGCACATTTCCTGCCTTTGTGGAATTTACAAGTGAAGGCATACCTTGGAGATATTACAGTTTTATAGTTTACCACCGTAGAGCGAATATTGCAATAAACTTGAGTCACACAAATATTTTTGGTTCCCCAGTGCACATGAAAGCTATGTTTACACTCTACTGTCATCTGTTAAGTTGTGTAATATTATGTTTAAAAAACCAATGTACATGCCTTAATTTAAAAATACTTTATTGCTAAAAATTCTAACCATCATCTGAGCCTTCAGTCAGTTGCAGTCTTTTTGCAAGAGTAACATCAAAGATCAGTGACAACAGAGCACTGAAACAAAAATGAAAAGGTTTGAGACACTAGGAGAATTGCCAGTGTATAACCCAGAGACATGAAGTGAGCAGATACTGTTGAAAAAATGGTGCTAATAGACTTGCTCAACAAAAAGTTACCACAAACCTTCAATTTGGTTTTTTTTTTTCTTTAAAGCATGTGAAACGCAATAAAATGAGATATGCCTATGATATTCAGGTGAACAAAGAAAGATGTGAGTATAGCTTGGGTTATGAAGGGAAATGAACAGAGGACAGTGATGAAAAATAACGAGGGGATTTCTTCTCGTGATATAGCCAGAGATGTGCCTCTGAGGAGTTGACATTTAAGCTGACACCTGAGGGATAAAGAGTTAGCTTATGAAGATCTGGAAAGAAATTTTTTTGAGGCGAAGGAAATAACATGCTCAAATGGTGTGGAAGTGAGAAGGGTAGCAGGAGACAAGTTTGAGATAGTCAGGAGTCCCATGGTAATGTTTCATTGTTATTTTTAACCCACTTGTGGAGCCACCGAGGTATTTGAAGCAGAGAATTAACAGCCTCCATTAAAGGTTTAAAAGATTATTCTGCCTGTTAATGTGGTTGAAGATTGGAACTGAGGGGCTAGAATGGAAATGGGAGGACCAGTAAGATGACTGTTTTGATGTTGGCTCCCCTCCACCAATCCAGACCACTTTGAGTGGACTTGATCCCATTAGGCTATGGAGTGAGGAAACCAAGCAAGGCTATTTTGTAAGCTAGCTCAGTTGCCAGTAGCAGTAACCCATTCACGTGGGCGTAGCTCTGCAGTCTCTCGGCCCGCAATGATGGCTCTGGGTGAGGTGACTCAGATATGTGACACCCTAGTGTGTTCACACTGACCCTAAAAGCATTAGCAGAGATAAGATCTGCTGTACATAAGAATTTCTCAAGCTTGCAGATTTAGTACAGATTTTATTTATAACCCAAGTCAGTTCTCCTATGGTCTTATCCTACGTTCATTGTACAAATCCATCCGGAACCAACCCTTTCTTCCCCCTAAAGGAAGAGCCAACTAGGCCATGTTTTACACTGCCACTACATCCTCTTCATTTCCTTTCTGTGCACGTATTTTTTAAATTAAAATATTATTAATGCGAGGTTGGAGCTCCAATAACTCTGCCTGCATGCTCAGTCTCAGCTGGATCTCCTGCTCCACACAGTTGAACTCCAGCTGTGTTCTTGGCTCATCTCACCCTTGTGGTTGCGAGAATGTAAACACTCTGCCTGATCCTCCTTATCTCACATATTCCTCTCCATTTCCCCTAGGAATCCATTGGCTTAACATTTTATTTCCATGAACTAAACTGAATCCATTTCTGCTCTTCAGTGTACTTCCTTCTTAATCTACACAGCTAAGTTCAGTGGTCCTCCCCATCCACTAAAATGTCAGCGTGCCCCACTGTTTTCATCTGGGTCCTATTTTCTGTCTCTTCTGTTACTCCGCAGCCTACCATTCCAGTCCTCCAGGCTTCATTTCTTTTTGTTTAATTTCTCTGGCTGAGCCGGGGCTAAGTTGTGGCTTGACGAGGGATTGAACCCTGCTCCCCTGCATTGAGAGCATGGCGCCTTAACCACTGGACCTCCAGGGAAGTCCCGCCCCTGGGCTTCTTAACTTTGGAAAGTACAGCACCATCCACTTAGTCAGTCACCTTGACCAGACACCTTGGAGATTTTCAGGATTTTAACCCCCTCTTCTTTCCCATTGTGTACCTTGTCGATTTTCCGTCTTAATTATCTGTTGGATCGCTCTTCTCCCACTGACATTCAATCCCACTTGCCACTCTTTTAGATTAGGCCCTTCCCGTTTCAAAAGAGAGTGAGGTTTCAAAAAGGGATGCCCTATTATGTCAATTTTGTGAATAAAATCGTCCAATGACTCCTCATTTCCCCCATCATAAAAGTCCAGACTTCTTGGTATGGCCTTCGAGGACTTCTGTAATCTGGGGGGCACTGGCTCCCTGTCTGTCCTCATGGTTACCCCTTCCCTCCTCTTCAGGTCCTCCTCGCCACCCCAACCTGAGTGTCCCCACACCCCCTCGGTGCTTTCACGGGCTGTATGACACTGACATATACCCACTGACTTTCTTTTCTGTCTATTTTCCTCTAGGGTAGCGACTCTATATCCTTCGCCTCTTACCCCAGAACCTAGTAGAACTTGTAGTTTTTGTTGAGTGGATAAATGGGCAATAGGGCCTGAATAAAAATTGCCAGCCTGTTATGTGCCTTGCACCCAAAGAGGCTTGGTATGAATCTCTTTATTGCTAGTTACTAACTGTGTGGCTTCTTGGGTCTGTAACATAAATTCCCTGACCTTTAATTTCCTCCTCTGTAAAATGAATATGGTTATTAAACTTAAGTAAGATATTTATTTACTGGTCGCACTGCACAACGTGCAGGGTCTTAGTTCCCCGACTAGAGGCTGAACCTCAGCTCCCTGCAGTGAAAGTGCGGATTCTCAACCACTAGACTGCCAGGAAAGTCCCAATATGATCTTCCCTAAACCTTTTGACAGATGTACAGCAGAAATTAATAATTAGTTTATCTCAAGTTCAGATATAGTTATGTTTCTCAAATATGAAATCCTTAACTTAAGAAGTGGAAATTTCTTTTTCTAAGTATTGCAACTTAGTTTAAGGATGGTAGTCACAACCACCACATCATTAGTTAGGATGTTTTAACATGTACTTAGTAAAATATAAGGGAGGGAAAAAGTGGGTTTCACGTGAATCATCAAGTCAAACTGTATTTTCAGAATTAGAAGATTTTCCAAAAAACTATATGCAAATATAAATTATGTATTATAAATGTGACTAGTGAAGATACTTCTAGCAAATCAAGACCTGCAAAAAGTACTGAAAACATGTGTTTATAAGTATTCATCGAACACAGTGGAAGTTTATATATTATTGTGCTTCATGACCAGTATATTTGGTACAAATATCTCTAAAAACAGATGGGAAGTGTTAAGTATAAGTAATGATTTAAACTCTGTTAAGTTTCTCAAGGAAGCACTCACCCAGAAAAAGTATCCAGTGGTAGCAGGGAGTTCTCTTTCTTTCACATGAGAGGATGAGCTCATTAATTTTTCCAGTAAGACAAATGATATACTGACATTGCATACTCCTTTTTGCAAAGTTTATTTTTATACCAAATTTAGCTTTTAATTTATTATCTTGTAGTTATAAGACATTCCTAACATGTGACTTCAAGTCTTGGAGATGGTAATGTGGTTTTTTCCTTTATACCCTTCATTATTTCTCATGTAACAGGGTAGAGCACAGAAATCATCAATAATGTGAAAAGTTGTACTAATGAAATACACTTTATTAGTAATATAAATAAGGAGGTAAGTGGAGCACTGTGTATATTAAAGTTTATAACACTAACATGAGTAATCCCAAAGGGTTTAATATATATATAGGTATGGAACTGCCTTCTTCTTGCTTTTACTTAGAAAGAGATGCATGCCCCACCTCCAATAAAAAATGTGAAACAATCTCAGAGAACAATCGTCATTCCTTACCCAGAGAAAACCACAAATGCGTATAATGGCAAGAATTCCTTGTGGTTGGAAAAACAGATGAATAAGTTGCACGAAGGCTCATTTATGTATTAAGCTAGCTGAGTCAGCATGAGAAAACTTTCACATATGAAGGTTTTCTTTCATGCAAGTGTCTGCTAACTGCTACCTTGACTTTGTATAAAACGTTCCCTCCACTCATACACCCCCCCAATTAATAGATGAGTAATTATTGAGTAGAGAATATACCTCCGAGTTTGATACTTTAACAATAGAGCAAAGTATGCTCCATGAAATTTAGTTTTGATTTATTCAACCTGGTTTGTAGGCATTCATAATTTAACATTATATACTATTTTTATTAGGGTCTGTATGAGAAAGAAATGCCAAATAGAGAAGATTCTTCTATATCTTGCATTAAAACTTCTGTTGGAAACAGTGACCTTTATATAAGACTCATTTGATAGATTTATCTAGATTTGAAGAAGTACCTTTTATTTCTTTCCCAGTTACACAGGTATGCTTCCTTATATTAGATTTAAAGACTAATTCCATATTCACTTTTGGACTTTGACTGTATTTAGCACTCAATTGCAGTGGTTCTCTTTAGATCATCTTCTTTTTCCTGTCTCCCCTTCTCCCTAAAAACTGTATTTTCTTTGATGAGTATGTCTTGCAAATCCTGGGTTTAGATAGTCATTAACCCTGCAGTTCTTTCCAAGATAAATGGAAAGCCCATGTCCTCTTAAAAAGTATAGCATCTTATTAGAATTTTTCACTTTCTACCTTCTCCAAGGTAGGTGGCTTCCTGCACCCCAGAAAAAACAGAATAAAGTCTGCCAATCTTCTAGATTCCTGTGTTTACTGTCATTTTCCTATGATTTGAATGCTTTCATCCATGAATGTAAAACTTGTGTTGGTTACTGTCTTAAACCTTTATTAATGTAATGAAAACATTTATCAGTTTATCAATTATAGTTTTACTTTACTTTTAAAGGAAAAAAGCCCCCCGAACAGAAGTTAAAGCCATCATTTCAGTCTTTGTTTTGTTCTAATATTTTCTGAGCACCAATCCCTTTGTTTTCCCAGTTGTAAACATGTTGTTGCTCAGTTGTGTCTGACTCTTTGAGACCCCATGAACTGTAGCATGCCAGGCTTCCCTCTCTTCCTTCACCATCTCCTGGAGCTTGCTCAAACTCATGTCCATTGAGTCAGTGAGGCCATCCAACCATCTTGTCCTCTGTCTTCCCGTTCTCCTCCTGCCTTCAGTCTTTCCCAGCATTAAGGTCTTTTCTAATGAGTCAGGTCTTCACATCAGGTGGCCAAAGTATTGGAGCTTCAGCTTCAGCATCAGTCCTTCCAGTGAATATTCAGGACTGATTTCCTTTAGGATTGACTGGTTTGATCTGCTTGCAGCCCAAGGGACTCTCAAGAGTCTTCTCCAACACCAGAGTTCAAAAGCATCAATTCTTTAGCACTCAACCTTCCTTATGGTCCAACTCTCACATCCATACATGACTACTGGAAAAATCATAGCTTTGTATATGGACCTTTGTCGGCAAAGTAACATCTCTGCTTTTTAATATACTGTCTAGGTTTGTCATAACTTTTCTTTCAAGGAGCGAGTGTATTTTAATTTCATGGGAGCAGTCACCATCTGCAGTAACCATCATTTGTGAACATGTGACATAGTTAATTAGCAAGATCTGGGTGTTCACTGGAAGGACTGATGCTGAAGCTGAAACTGCAATACTTTGGCCACCTCATGCGAAGAGTTGACTCATTGGAAAAGTCCCTGATGCTGGGAGGGATTGGGGGCAGGAGGAGAAGGGGATGACAGAGGATGACATGGCTGGATGGCATCACCGGCTCGATGGACATGAGTTTGAGTAAGCTCCAGGAGTTGGTGGTAGACAGGGAGGCCTGGCGTGCTGCAATTCATGGGGTCTCAAAGAGTTGGACACGACTGAGTGACTGAACTGAACTGTACTGAGCAGGGGAACCTGATGGCTGAGATCCTTAAGATGTCATACGTTTACTTTCAAGTGATTCTTCATCAACCTATTGCTTTTTCCTTTTAAACTAATTTGTCAATTAGATATTTGGGAGCTTAAAAGATTATATTCTTTTGATTGCCAGTATACTGCCAAACATTAGGATATGTGTGTATTCCATCAGTTCAGTTGTGTCTAACTCTTTGCGACTCTTTGGACTGTAACCCACCAGGCTCCTCTATCCATGGGATTCTCTAGGCAAGAGTACTGGAGTGGATTGCCATGCCCTCCTCCAGGGGATCTTCCCAACCCAGAGATTGAACCTGAATCTCCTAAGTCTCTTGCATTGACAGATGGATTCTTTACCACTGCACCACCTCAGAAGCCCAGACATTAGGATAAGTTTAAATATTTCTAATAACCATATTCTCAAGTCTACAATAAAAGATTGAGAGTAACTATGATAATTTCATCAGTTCCTAATGATGTTTTTTCCCCTTTCTGAAGTGACATTCTTTTTTATTTTTTGAAGTGACATTATTGATAGAAATTTTTTTTCTATTACTTCATGTCATATTACAAATATGCCAATATATAACTCTTACCACTGAGAGAATTCTGTGGCTATTCACAATGTATGGGAAGCATAAATCCTTAATTTAATAAGAAAAATCTAGAAATAGTTAAAAATAATTTTCAAAATTCATGTTTCATCTTAAATATAGTGAAAAGTGTATTTCTTGGATTCTAAAATCATTGCCAATCCCTTATTGAAGTACATGTATCTTCATATGTCATTCAACTGACTTAAGAATGCTCAATTCTGTGGCCAGTCACAATCAGGAATAAATGTTAAATATAACACTGAACTTTTGCACATGTGGGAAACTAAGATAGCACATCTGTCATCATCAGTGAAAGCTCAAGATTATGTTTATTACTGTAGATCTTTGATCACCATAACATTTTGCTTGTTAACTCTTTAAGAGAATTTTGAAAAACTATGCACCTCTTGCCCTTCTTAACTTGACATATAAAAACTTTCATCATAAGTTTGAATAGTTGTAAGAAATGTAATGCCTATATTAAATTCTGGTATTCGACTTTTAGAAACAATTCGATAATACATAGAAACAATAAAATTCATTAATTTTGCTAGACATAGTGTCCAAAGTTTTTGCATATTTGACGATAGATAAAAACACATATTGCTAAAAACAAATTGGTATGGTGGGTAATAATTTTACCTTATAGACAAAGCTATAGAAAAATATGAAATGTTATGTACAATAAAGTAATGAGATTAACTTATAGGAATAGTAAATATTTTATAAACTTAGTAAAATTATATCTAAATAAAGGTTAGACCTTTATGTTGAACAGAATCATATTTAAATTTTTAATCTGTAGTTTTTATCTATTATATCAATAAATACTTAATAGTTTTGGAAAAATCGTAGGTGGGGTGCCTAACTAGACAAAACTGGAATTAGGCACAACTCCCAAAAAGAAGTAGCTTGAGAACCCTACATTTAATTTTACCACTTAATTTCCCCAAAGTCTTATTGATATGATATTGATACAGCTTATGCTGTTTGAAAGCATATTTCTCACTTTCAGTTCAGTTCAGTTCAGTCGCTGAGTTGTGTCTGACTCTGCGACCCCATGGACTGCAGCACGCCAGGCCTCCCTGTCCATCACCAACTCCTGGAGCTTACTTAAACTCATGTCCATCAAGTCGGTGATATTGTCCAACCATCTCATCCTCTGTCGTCCCCTTCGCCTCCTGCCTTCACTCTTTGCCAGCATCAGGCTCTCTTCCAATGAATCAGTTCTCCGCATCAGGTGTCCAAAATATTGAAGTTTCAGCTTCAGCATCAGTCCTTCCAATGAATATTCAGGACTTATTTCCTTTAGGATTGACTGGTTGGATCTCCTTGCAGTCCAAGGGACTCTCAAGAGTCTCCTCTGACACCACAGTTCAAAAGCATCAATTCTTCGGCGCTCAGCTTTCTTTATAGTCCAACTCTCACATCCATACATGACTACTGGAAAACCCATAGCTTTGACTAGATGGACCTTTGTTGGCAAAGTAACATCTCTCCTTTTTAATATGCTGTCTAGGTTGGTCATAGCTTTTCTTCCAAGGAGCAAGCATCATTTAATTTCATGGATGCAGTCACCATCTGCAGTGATTTTAGAGCCCCCCAAAATAAAGTCTCTCACTGTTTCTCACTGTTTCCCCATCAATTTGCCGTGAAGTGATGGGACTGGATGTCACGATCTTTGTCTCCTGAATGTGGAGTTTTAAGCCAACCTTTCACTGTCTTCTTTCACTTTCATCAAGAGGCTCTTTAGTTCTTCTTCACTTTCTGCCATAAGGGTGGTGTCATCTGCATATCTGAGGTTATTGATATTTCTCCCAGCAGTCTTTGATTCCAGCTTGTGCCTCTTCCAGCCCGGCAGTTCACATGATGTACTCTGCATATAAGTTAAATAAGCAGGGTGACAATATACAGTCTTGACGTACTTCTTTCCCGACTTGGAACCAGTCTGTTATTCCATGGCCAGTTCTAACTGTTGCTTCTTGAGCTTCATACAGGTTTCTTAGGAGGCAGGTCAGGTGGTCTGGTATTCCCATCACTTGAAGAACTTTCCACAGTTTGTTGTGATCCACACAGTCAAAGGCTTTGGTGTAGTCAATAAAGGAGAAGTAGATGTTTTTCTGGAACTCTCTTGCTTTTTCAATGATCCAACAGATGTTGGCAATTTGATCTCTGGTTCCTCTGCCTTTTCTAAATCCAACTTGAAATCTGGAAGTTCATGGTTCACGTACTTTTGAAGCCTGACTTGGAGAATTTTGACCATAACTTTGCTAGTGTGTAATGAGAGCAATTGTGCGTAGTTTGAGCATTCTTTGGCATTGCCTTTCTTTGGGATTGGAATGAAAATTGACCTTTTCCAGTCTTGTGGTCACTGCTGAGTTTTCCAAATTTGCTGGCATATTGAGTGCAACACTTTAACAGCGTCATCTTTTAGAATTTGAAATAGCTCAACTGGAATTCCATCACCCCCACTAGCTTTGTTTGTAGTAATGCTTCCAAAGGCCCAGTTGACTTCACATTCCAGAATGTCTGGTTCTAGGTGAGTGATCACACCATCATGGTTATCTGGATCATGAAGATCTTTTTTGTAGAGTTCTTCTGTGTACAATTCCCACCTCTTCTTATTATCTTCTGCTTCTGTTAGGTCCATATTATTTCTGTCCTTTATTGTGCCCATCTTTGCATGAAATGTTCCCTTGGTTTCTCTAATTTTCTTGAAGAGATCTCTCGTCTTTCCCATTCTATTGTTCTCCTCTATTTCTTTGCATTGATCACCGAGGAAGGCTTTGTTATCTCTCGCTGCTATTCTTTGGAACTCTGCATTCAAATGGGTATATCTTCCCTTTTCTCCTTTGGCTTTCACTGCTCTTCTTTTCTCAGCTATTTGTAAGGCCTCCTCAGACAACCATTTTGCCTTGTTGCATTTCTTTTTCTTGGGAATGGTCTTGATCACTGCCTCCTGTGCAGTGTCACAAACCTCCATCCATAGTTCTTCAGGCACTCTGTCTATCAGATCTAATCCCTTCAATCTATTTGTCACTTACAGTGTATAATTGTAAGGGATTTGATTTAAGTCATACCTGAATGATCTAGTAGTTTTCCCACTTTCTTCAATTTAGGTCTGAATTTTGCAATAAGGAGTTCATGATCTGAGCCACAGTCCGCTCCTGGTCTTGTTTTTGCTGACCTTATAGGGCTTCTCCATCTTTGGCTGCAAAGAATATAATCAGTCTGATTTCGGTATTGACCATCTGGTGATGTCCATGCATAGAGTCTTCTCTTATGTTGTTGGAAGAAGGTGTTTGCTATGACTGTATATTTTCTTTCAATACTCTGTTAGCCTTTGCCCTGCTTCATTCTGTACACTAAGGCCAAATTTACCTTTTACTCCAGGTATCGCTTGACTTCCTACTTTTGCATTCTGGTCCCCTATAGTGAAAAAGACATCTTTTTTGGGTGTTAGTTCTAGAAAGTCTTGTAGGTCTTCATAGAACTGTTGAACTTCAGTTTCTTCAGCATTATGGTCGGGGCATAGACTTGGATTATTGTGATATTGAATGGTCTTTCTTGGAAATGAACCGAGATATTTCTGTCATTTTTGAGATTGCATCCAAGAACTGCATTTTGGACTCTTGTTGACTATGAGGGCTACTCCATTTCTTCTAAGGCATTCTTGCCCACAGTAGTAGATATAATGGTCATCTGAATTAAATTTGCCTGTTCCAGTCTGTTTTAGTCCATTTCTCACTTACGCTTGCCTTAAAGGAAATGTGACAGATTTCCAGTAATAGAATGAATTTGAATTTTCAGAAGGGGATGGTCTTAATGTGAGGGAAAATGGACATTATTTGTTTTATAAAGTAAAACTGGAGAATCAGTTTCTTAGCTCCCAGCAGTGGCAACCTCCCCTGGAAAATCCTTTGGAAAAGTTGAAGCCAAATGTGGCGTCTGTATCCTGATACCAAGTTAAATCTCAGAGACAAGAGTTTTGAGTGAAGTAGGAAAGAATTGCTTTATTACTTCGTGGGGGCCACAGTGGTCTAATGCCCTCAAAACTGTGTGTCCCAAACTGGAGGGATTAGTGAGGAGTTTTGTAGTGATAGTTCAGAGAGGGTGTGACCAGCTCATGGACAATCTTCTGATTAGTTGTTGGTGAGGTAAGTGGGAGTAAGCATCATCAATCTCCTGGTTCCAACCAGTCTGGGTCTTTGTGCTTGTGGGCAGCATACTGTTTTAACTGTTAACTTCTCCCCATCTCGTGGCGGTTTCAGTATCTGCAAAACAGCTCGAAGATGTTGTGCATATCCCTTGATGAGGAACCAGGACCCTGCCCTGAGGCTGCACTGTTGCTTCTTGATTGTTCCTCCCTTGTCTCACATCTACACCCTTCCCTAATTAGCAATTGCTTGGATCTGCATGTTGGAACTCAGGGAAGGTCACAGAGGCTGAATGAAGCATATTTCCTTTAATAAAAGAAGTGGGGGGGACACAGAAAGGCTCTATATCTAGGAGTCCCACAGGGTCTTGTGTGGTGTGAAAGTGACCTCACATCAAAGACATTAGCTTGAACTGTATTTGGCAGTACAACAAGTCTGCCTATGTGGCTTATATTTTTCTATTGATAAATTTTCTTTCTCTGAAAAGGGAGGGGGGAAGAATACCTAGGGACAGTACCTGTACATAGCAATTTTTGTTAGCTTAATAAAGTTCTGTTCTTATGATTTGCTGCACATGCATATGAATCTGTTTTCTTCAGTATGAGAAAAGGAAATGGGACTAACTTGGTGAATAGTTTGATCACTAGTTTTAGGTTTATATAAACTCCTCTGCAACAATACAGACTTCCAAAGGAAAGACTTCTGGATAAAGGCCCAGAGTGTAGGCTGTGGGATTTACTCTATTAGCCATTTGAAAGGAACCTGAAAGCAGAGCTTCATCTAAGAAGCTCTTGCTATCCAAAATGCTGTTTATCTGAGAAATGAGAATGAAGGAATTAGGATAAACTTTAGTTGGTTTGTAGCAACAACAAGCATGATTAATGAAAATTGTTACATTCATGTCGAGATTCCTTTAAGATTTTGGACATGGGATCATGAGCCTGAGTGGGTAAATTTCATGTAAATATTAGGATAAATATTAATGGTCTGAGGAAAGTGTTATATGTGGAAAAGTAATTGAATTCTTCTGTATCCTTGTTTTCATCACTGTTTCTTGTCCTCAGTGCCTTTGACTTCTTGCATGGAAAGAAGTGGCATTTTTCTTGGGCACTTCCATCATTAAGTGTTTCTAGGGCACTTTCATCATTAAATGTCTCTATTATTTCCGCTCTTGAATGCCATTGCATAGTCAGTTTATATTGGCCTTCGATGTAACTCTCATTCCATAGACATCAAGTAACTGAGGGATTTTTGTCCTTCCATTGCCAATAAAATGTTTGATAGGATATATGCATTTTCCCATAACAGTGAGAACAAAAGTGCTTCCCCCCACTTCCCTTCATTGCTGTTATTTGTAATTTTGGAAGGAAACCTGAGATACCAGCTTAGATGTGAGACTAAGCAATTATTCTATTTAATAGAATTTGCTAATTCAAACAGAATGAATCAGATGGATACTTGGCAAGCAATTGGTACTAATGCAATTGTTTTTTGTGTATACGAATCTACCATTCTATAACCATTTCTGCATGTTTATCTATGCTCATTTTAGCTTCTGCTTCTTATCTCTGGGTATGTTTTTATTTTCCTCATTTTATGTCATATTTAAATAATTTTAGATTATCCTGTGAGATATATTTGATGTCTTTGCTCCTGCTTTCTTAGTAAAAGGGAGTTTAGAAGAAGCAAATATCGTGTAAGGAAATGAACACAAGGTGGGTAAGATTGCGTTTTTCTGTGCAAAGTTAAATTGTCGACTTCCTTGTACCTTTTCTTTTCACCATCTAGTATCTTGGAATAATGATAGTACAGACTGAGAAAGACCTGGATTTGTCAGCAGCTTTATTTCCTTAATTTTTAATATCACAGAAAACCTTAAACACATATTCTGTGATTTTCTTAAACCTAACCATTTTGTTGGGTCAGCCAACTTGAATGAACTTTTTGGCTGACTCAATAATATTTAATAGCTTTTACAGATGTGAACCTTAATCACTTGTCTTTTATCTAAGTTTTTATTCTTGATTGAAATTTTAAAAATAAATACTCTTATACTCTTTGTAAGTATCCTATTTAAAAACTTAAATATTTTTAAAGATATTTAAAAACTGTTATCTTTTTCTCTTTATGTCTTCTCCACTACATCCTTTCAAAACTTTTCCTTTAGAGGTTTCCTTTTAAAACATTGAGTCATCTTTGCTGTCCTTTTAAGAGTCTTTAAAAATCTATGATCACTTTAAATCTTATTAATTGACTGAAAGTATGTAGGAATTTTGACATAATGACTGCCAGGTTTTGATCTGAGAAAGAGCACACTCCTTCCTCTCAAATTATTGTAAAAAAAATGTTTTCTACGGCTTTCACTTCTAGAAGTAGTAGGTATTCTTGCTGTTTCCTGATTTGACATTTTGCAATAAATGAGAATGTCCTTTCCCAGGGTGTTAAGTATTGAACTGTCTTTTTCATTGACTGAGCATTCAGCATAGGATATGTTTGTTTTGTTCCTATAAGTGATAGATAGTTATATATAAGGCCAAAGTTTGTGTATTTCCCTAATAATAGAGAATAGATAACTTACATTTTATGAAATGACTAAACCAGCATCCTTTATGGGAATGGCACCAACCATATGAAGAGAGCTGCTGGTTCAGATTAGTTGGCATGGCCAGTGTAGAAGAACCTGTCATATTCTTAAAAATATTTTTATTTACGATGAATTTGTAATGATCACGATACTATCAGTTTGTACTGATGGATTGAACAAAAGGAAAAGTAGTCCATTGTTATTCTTGATGAAACATTCTTAAAAATGATCAACCGTGGTAAAAATACATCCTTGTAACATTAATAATAATCAACATTTTTCAGCTTAAGAAATAGAAGGGTCATTTTTCTACCAATCATTCAAAATGGAAGATGTTATTTCCAGCTTAGGAACAAAAATATTACATTTATATGATGGCAGACTTTGCATTTATATAAAAGGGGAAAATGAGGTCATTGACTTGTTAGAAAAACTAAGGACTTGCTTTAAAAAAAAAATCTCATCAGCCAAAATTGTCTAAATAAAGGGTATTTTTTTAAAGGATGACACAAACATATCTCAGTTCATTTCATTACATACTCAGAGTGCCTACGAGCTTGGTGTCAGGCATAGAAGTGAAAGTTCCAATGACATGTTCTCTGTGGTCTCCCAACACTCTGGTAGGTCTGTGACTGCCCACTTGTCATCCCTCATTTTTCTTTATGTAATGACCCAAATGACCTGATTCTTAACTATGTGCCTGAGCTCCAGGAAAGCTGGGGACAAAATTGACAGAAAATTCTATAAAGCATATCTTATTATTATTTTTTTTATGGGGACTATTTTAAAAGTCTTTATTGAATTTATTACAGTATTGTTTCTGTTTTATGCTTCTGTTTTGTTATTTGGGCCACAAGGCAAGTGGAAACTTAGCTCCCTTACCAGGGATCAAACCCACACTTGCTGCTTTGAAAGGTGAAGTCCTAACTGCTGAACCACCAGGCAAGGCCCTATAAACTATATGTGTATATATAATTAAAAAAAATTTTTTTAAGGTCTATTCTCTCTGAAAGGAGAGTTTCTCCATTCACATTTCCTGTAGTTGGAAAATTCTGTTGAAATCTCAGGATTGGAAAAACAATATCCTAGACACAGAGAATAGTGAGACACAGCTTACTATTATTCTGGATCAAATCTTCTTCTTTGTGAGTTACTGAAACTAGAAAAGTTAATTGCCTGACCTAGAGTTTTTTAGTTATGACTAAAACTTCTCATCCCATCCAATACCCTTCTAGAATATGGAGCTAAAAAGGTATGATATGGTTTACTCATTAAATGATTATATACTTCAGTTACATAAACTGGTGTCCTAAGCTGTGAGATCAACTTATGTAACTTTATTGTATTTTCATTCATTGTAGTATAATATTTAAGTAACTCCTTTGAAATCAGAGGACTAACTACAAGAAAAATGGAAAATGTATAGAGGCTAGAAAAGTAATAGAATTAATAATTAAATATTATTAATGCAAAGGACATGGAAAGAGAGAACCAAACTTATTAATATTTTTGAGCAAAATATTGAAACATGATTTGTATGCTATAGTTCTACTATTTTAAAGATTTGTTTCCTGGCAAAGAGAGAGTCAAGCCAAGAGGAATGTCACGAAAAGGAACATTAGTTCACAGTTCAGTTTGGTTCAGTCGCTCAGTCGTATCCAGCTCTTTGCGACCCCATGGACTGCAGCATGCCAGGCTTCCCTGTCTATCACCAATTCCTGGAGTTTACTCAAACCCATGTCCATGGAGTCAGTGATGCCATCCAACCATCTCATCCTCTGTCATCCCCTTCTCCTCCTGCCTTCAATCTTTCCCAGCATCAGGGTCTTTTCCAGTGAGTCAGCTCTTCGCATCAGGTGGCCAAAGAATTGGAGCTTCAGCTTCAGCATCAGTCCTTCCAGTGAATATTCAGGACTGATAATTTTTATCTTTGTATTGTCCTGTCCACTCTGTTTCTCACTCTCATAAGTCTCAGACCTTCTTGTTTGGCAGTTGATTTACTTTCCCAATCCTCAACTCCCCTACCTTCATCATTAGCCCATGGCTTTTCTCTTTCATCATGACATATATTGAGCTGTTTGTGTTTAGATTGGCCCCAGACCTCTTTCCTGTGAATAAGAAACCCTGACTGCACATGACCTGGTCACCTGGGCTCTACCTTATCTACTCTCTTGCTGGTCAGCTGGCTGTAGATGCAAATGGTTTATAATACAGGGTAGCCCTTTGTACTAGTGTTTAGAACGAGTTTACATCTCATAGTAGTGTGGAAGGAGACTGCTCTAAGTGTCACAAAATCAGAGTCTTTGTCCTGTTTCTGCTACTAAGTAGCTGTCCAAGCTTGAAAAAAATCATTCTTCTTCTGCTCAAAAAAAAATGTATTTATTTTTTCATTTCACTTTTCTCTTAAAGATGTGAAATAAAATCATTTCTTGAAAAAAGTCAAAATGTAGGGAAATTGCAAAGACTAATTACCCGTACCCATTGTTTGATTTTTTTTAAAAAAAATTAGGGATAACATTGAAGTCCCCTTTGGCCTCCAACCTACTCCCATTACCCTCATCCCTTCCTGAAGGCAGTTATTGACCTGAAATAAAATATCTTAAAATATCCATCATCCAGCATTAGATGAGACGAAAAGTAAGTTATAATGAGGTAGTTGTTATTATTTCTAAACTAAGCTGCAAAAAAAAAAAAAAAAAAAGGAATTATTTATTCCTCAAATGTATGGTTCATTTTTCTGCCCAAATATTCCTGTTTTCTCACATAGTATCTTAGAATATTACTACACTATATCTGCATTTTTTTCAAAGAATACTGCCAGTGCTTTGTTTTGGAATTCTAAAAATCGAGTTATAATAGCTAGCAAGGTACCGCCATTTGGAAGAATATTACCTATCTTAGTAGTCACTTTTGATTTCTGGAAACTGTAGCCATCTCTGCTAAATAATGCTGTGCATTGATGATTTGGTCATGGAGTGACAACAGAGCTGGTCAGTGGTATGTGGATAGTCCTCTTGTATTTTCCCTGGCATCAAGCACTGTGTCATGTCTTTCATAAAATAAATATGAGTCAATGATAAATATGGAATGAGCATCTTAATTTTACTTTTTAGTATACATACTGTTTGTTTCAGGGTTGTATTGCTGTGTCACAAATTACTATAAACTCTGCTGATTAAGACAACATCCATTTATTAGCTCATAGTCCTGAAGGTCAGATTTGTGGCATGGTGTCGTTGGGTCTATGTTTGGGGTATCAGAAAGCCTAAATCATGGGATTGGCCAGACTGAGTACTCCTCCGGGGACCTACAGAAAAATCTGCTCCCAAGGTGTCTCTTGTTGGCAGAATTCAGTTCCTTGTGGTTGTAGGACTGAGGTCCCCGTTTCCATGCTGGCTGTCAGATGGAGACTGCTCTCAGCTGCTGGACATAACTATTATTCCTTGCCACTTGGCGTCCTCTAAATTCACAGTAGTGCTTGGAGTCCTTCTCACTCCTTGAGCCTCTGACTTCCCCTTCTTTGAGCAGCTGGAGAAATTCTCTAAAGAAATCTTAAGAGTATGGACCCCCCTGGATAACCCACCAGCCGTACTTTCCAATGTCATTTACTCAGAGTACAGTCCATGCACAGTCCTAGGGCTGATTCAGGATGTGAACATCATGGGGGTGGGAAATCTTGGGACCATCTTAGAAATCTGTCTACCACACTAATTTTCACTCCTCAGGAGGACTGAGACTAAAAATAGAGTTTTAAATATTGTCTGCAGTAAGCAAAATGAATTCACAAGATTATCATTGCAGAGCAAAATCAAATAGTTATGCAATGAAAAATGTCATGCATGTTAGCAGTGATAGGATATTATATATAAAACAAACACCTCAAAACTCTTACTTTTGGAAGTGGATGATCAGATGAAATTGGAAATATACCTTTCTCATCTAACCTCAATTAAAAAGTTTTTTACTTTAATCATAAATTGGTGTTCAATCGGAAGGCCCCTGACTTTCCCCTGGGTCCTTCCTAACCTATAGACTCCATCTCATCCTAGTTTTATTTCTAAGTTAAACCAGAATGAAGCCCAAGGTGATTAAACCACCTTATTTACCTGATGTGATCTTATGATAATCTGTGATTCTTCCTCAGACGTAGTGGTTCTGAAGCTATCAGTTGCTTCTCTCATTATTTCTTAAGTCTTTTGCCATCATTAAAACCTATTGCCCCCAGGTTAACGCTAAGAATTCACATGCAGATCTGTTAGCAGCAAGTACTCCAAGTCCTAGAACTGGGCATTGGCTCTGGTACTGTACTTTTCCAGGGACTTTCCCCATAATTTGTGGTTCCTTTTGTCTGTTCCTTGGCCTTGTCATTTTCAGAAGACCCCCAAAATTATATACATCGACCACACAGCACCTGCGTGTTCTCTCGCCCAGATTTTTTGCTATAATGTTTTTCCCAACATTGGGTTGGCTAGTGCCAAATCATGTCTAAACTAATTTTCCCTTTTCTCCTGACTTACATGCTATAGCTCCTTGCTTCCTTCTTCTTTTTTTTTTTTTCCTATGAGCCATGCAGAATTCCTGACTTCAAGAGTTTATAATCTAATAGGACAAACATATAGGAAAGTGAAAAATTATATGACAATATGATAAAGTGTTATGTTACAGAAAAGCAGCAAGGGCCTGTGGGATTAGAGACATTCCAGCTCAGCCCGAATGTTGGTCAGGAAATATTTCCAAGAGGAGGTAACACTTGCATGGTCTGTGATAAGCAATTCGGAGCTGGCCTAGTGGGGAAGAGGAGCTGGGGGCATTGGAGGGAGGCCTAAATGAATCCTTTAAAGATGATCCAGAGTTGGAAACGAGATCGTCCTCAAGCTGAACTAGTTGAGCAGATGCCAAGAGGAAAGGATGGGACCAAAAATGGGAGATAAAGCTAACAGATCAGATATTCTGCAGACGTCTGCTGAAGCAAATTGAACCTTGAAAATGAGTCCAAGGATGGGAACAAAGCAGGGTCCCGAGACCTTCACCAGGCATGAGAGTGAGAAAGAGAACTGTTGCTAGCCTGAAGAGTGCCAGCACTTAAGGGCTAAATAAGCCCTTAGGAGATGGTGAAAGAGACTAGGAAGTGGTCCGGGAGTGACAGGGTGAGGACAAACTGGGCTTGAGGACAGAGATCCTGGGGCCTTATTCACTGACGCATAGTGAATAATGGGAGGAGGTTTCTAGGTGGAGAGCTTACAGCTGAAAGTCTCTATTTTGTCTTCCGAGTGAAAAATGATGTGTGAGTCTGATGAGTGTGTAGAGGGATGGGGATAGGGATGTAGCTCTTGTGGTCAGTCTCAGAGTAATCAATAGAAGGTCCTCACAGGCGTCATGCTGAATTATGAGGACCTGGCTGACGATGGGGAGGCCGTGAGGTTTTAGTGGATCTAACACGCTTGGTTGAGCTCCTGTCTCAAACAGCACTCTGCGGCAGGGCTTGAGGGAAAGAGGAGGCAGATGGATTGATTTAGATTTGGTGGTTTTCTGCAAGGGTGTGATGGAAAGAGCAGAAAGGCTAGGGAGTTAAGAATGGTTGGCAGAACAGATAAAATCTAGCTGAATAAAGAAGGACTTTCAATCAGCACAGACTGCTAATTTAGAGGAAAAAAATAAAAGTAGGGACCAAAAGACAAAGGATATTAATGAAGTCAAAGGGTAGTTAAACCAGAAGAGGAGATATTTGGAGAAGTACGATATGGATTATTACATCCTCATATAACAGGCTGTACTGACATTTCAGATAGATTCAAAGAACCAGACCAGGCTTCCCTGGTGGTTCAGTGGTGAAGAGTCTGCCTGCCAGTTCAGGAGACACAGGCTCGATCCCTGGTCCGGGAGGATTCCACATGCCATGGAGCAGCTAGGCCCGTGCACCACAAGTACTGAACCTGTATTCTAGAGCCCAAGAACCACAACTATGAACTCATGTGCTGCAACGACTGAAGCCTGTGTGCCCTAGAGCCCAGATTCTGCAACAAGAGAAGCTGTCATAGTGAGAAGCCCGCCCACTGCAAGTAGAGAGTAGCCTCAGTTTGCCGCAACTGGAGAAAAACCCACACGGCAACAAAGACCCAGTACAGCCAAAAATATATAAATAAATAGTAAAATTTTAAAAATAAACTGAAAAAAAAAAGAACTGGACCAAACCCAAAAAAAAAAAAAATTAAAATGCAGGAACATGATTGATGAGGAAAGACTGTATAATTAAATGTATGAAATCTGATGGAAAAATCAACTTGTTTTACTATAAATACACGAAAAACAATGACAAAAATGAAAGATAAGAAATTAAGAAACTAATTTCTGCAATTATGATAAGCAAAGGGATAAAAGAGCTTCCCTGGTGGCTCAGATGGTAAAGAATCTGCCTGAAACTTGGGAGACCTGGTTTCAGTCCCTGGGTCGGGAAGATCCCCTTGAGGAAGGCATGGCAACCCGCTCCAGGATTCTTGCCTGGAGACTCCCATGGACAGGGGAGCCTGGTGGGCTACAGTCCATGGGGTCGCAAAGAGCTGGACACTACTGAAGCGACTGAGCACGCGCACATGCACGCAAAGGAATAAAAACCCTTCATCGGTAAAGATGGGATCTAGGTTGGTATTTCCCCAGCAGCTGTAGATAATTGTAGCTTCTTTTTGCATTTCCATCACCAGTTTTTTCTACTTCTCAACAATTAGAGCAGTAGTCAGGCTGCATCCTCTCTCTGCTTCATGCTCCTCCTGTCTCTGATTAAAAGACCTGGGGGGCCCAGCAAAGGGTTTTGGAGCCTGGACAGAGTGGAGAGCAGCCTGGCTCAGGTGTGAGCCAAGCAGGTGGAAGGGAGGATCTGGTAGGAGAATGGCCCAGCACCGGGTGTCAGAGCCCCAGTGGGGCCATCTGTGGGGGAGGCCTGCCCACTTCAGAGACTGGAGCCTTGGCGAAGGAAATGGGGTGTGTATGCAGGGAGGAGACAGGATTGATTTCATACAAGAAGGCTGATCAAGGAAGGAAATGTATGAAGCATTATGGGAGTGCAGTTTCTTACTCTAGGAGAAGGTTGTCACAAATGGGAAAACCAAGGGGGAGAACACGAGGATGAATCCTGTGGTGGTGTTAGAATTGGAGGTATTAGTGTGAATTTATGGTTTGCAATGTATAGATAGATGAATGTATAGTTATAGAAATATATATGTGTGTGTATTCTGTATGCATGCATGCTTGCATGCTAGGTTGCTTTAGTCATGGCCGACTCTTTGTGATCCTATGGACTATAGCCCGCCATTCTTGTCCATGTGATTCTCCTGGCAAGAACACTGGAGTGGGTTGACATGCCCTCCTCCAGGTGATGTTCTCCAAGCAGGGATCGATCCTGTGTCTCTTACATCTCCTGCATTGGCAGACGGGTTCTTTACCTTTAGTGTCACCTGGGAAGGATGTAAGAAGTGTGTATGCACACACATATATTCTCTAATTCTCTCTGCTGAGTTGGCTTGGCAGCAGTGACACCCCAGTAACATAGGAGTACACTCAGCACTCAGATCTAAATGCTGCTCTCTGCCAGAAAAGGAATCAGAACTCCTTAGAAAAATTACTGATTCCAGGGCTGGGCCAGGATAAGCAAAAGATGAGCTTGGAACATCCTGTCCCACAAAATAAGGAAGTGCTCAAAGGATAATGGGGATGTGTCAAAAGGACATAGAAATCAGCTTGAAGAGGCTCCCACAGGCCAATTCTGGGACATTTTAAGCATTAAATAAATAATGTTTGCAACGGATTAGAACCTATTTAATGAAATGATAAACACAAGTCCACAGTGATATGAATAAATTTAAAGTTGAATGGAGGAACAGGGTGTTTTCAGTTTTAAAGAATCTTCCCATAAGGTAATTGTTCATTACAAAGAGAAAAAAGGTCCCATTAATCAAATGATCAAAGTGAACATTATCAATAATGGGACAAATCAGGAATGGCGCCACCTGAAAGGACGCAAGGAGAAGCAGCTAGAATTACTTCTGGGGTATTCATGTACAAGATGAATAGCCTGAATGGGATCATGAGGAAACACCAGTCAAACCTACATCATAGAACAGTTTACAAAAACACTTGTAACTTCAGAAGCATTAACGTCATGGGAAGTCAAGGAAAGACTGAGGAAATGTTTCAGACTGAAGAGGACCAAGGAACATGACAACTAAAATACAGTGGACTCTTGTTATGAAGGAGGTATGCATTCAGTCCTTGGCTTGGGAAGATCCCCTAGAGAAAGGCTTGGCAACGCCCTCCAGTATTCTGTGAATGATGTCTGAAGATTTCATGATAGCAGTGTATCAGTATTTTGGAGAAGGAAATGGCAACTCCAGTATTCTTGCTGAGAGAATCCTGTGGACAGAGGAGCCTGGTGGGCTCCTGTCTGTGGGGTGGCACAGAGTCGGACGCAACTGAAGCGACTTAGCATGTGTGCATGCATTGGAGAAGGACCTGGCAACCTACTGCAGTATTCTTGCCTGGAGAATCCCAGGGAAGGAGGAGCTTGGTGGGCTGCCGTCTATGGGGTTGCACAGAATTGGACACGACTGAAGCGATTTAGCAGCAGCAGCAGAATATTTTTGTTTGTAATGCACCGAATTATTTGGTAATGATGAGGGATCGTGTTGGCTACTTAGCTTGCAAATACTTCAGGAAAAAAACAATTTTTTGTCATATATTTAGAAGACTTTTAAGCATTTTCTGAAGGAGAGACTATTAATCCATGCATTTTAAAAAACTTTTTAATTGAGGTATATTTGGTTTACAGTATTGTGTTAATTTCTGCTTTACAACAAAGTGATTCAGTTATGAACACGTATTCTTTTTCATATTCTTTTCCATTATGATTTATCACAGAATACTGGCTATAGTTTCCTGTGCTATACAGTAGGACCTTGTTGTTTATCCAGTCTATATATAATAGTTTGCATCTGCTAATCCCAAACTCCCAATCTTCCCCTCCCCCAGTCCTTCCCTCTTGACAACCACGAGTCTGTTCTCTATGTCTGTGAGTCTGGTTCTGTTTTGTAGATATGTTCATTTGTGTCATATTTTAGGTTCCACATGTAAGTGATATCATATAGTACTTGTTTTTCTCTTTCTGACTTAATTTTGTCTAGTATGATAATCTCTAGGTCCATCCATTGGATGGTGCAAATGGCATTATTTCATTCTTTTTTAAGGCTGAGTAATATTTCATTGTGTGTGTATGCCCCGTTGTGTCTGACTTTTTGCAACCCTTTGGACTGTAGCCCACCAGACTCCTCTGTCGATGGGATTTTCCAGGCAAGAATACGGGAGTGGATTGCCATTTCCTCCTCCAGGGGACCTTCCCAATCCAGGGAATGAACCCATGTCTTTTGTGTCTCCTGCACTGGCAGACGGATTTTTCCCACTGCACTACCTGGGAGTCCGTGTGTGTGTGTGTGTGTGTGTGTGTGTGTATTCATCTGTCAGTGGACATTTAGGTTGTTTCTGTGACTTGGCTATTGTGACTCGTGCTGTTGCTGTTGTACCTTTTCAAATTATAGTTTTGTTTTGACATGTGCCCGGGAGTTGAATTGCTGGACCATGTGATATTTTTATTTTTAGCTTTCTGAGGAACCTCTATACTGTTTTCCATAGTGACTGCACCCATTTATATTTCCATCGACAGTATAGGAGGTTTCCCTTTTCTCCATGCCCTCTTCCCACATTTGTTACTTGTAGACTTTATAATGATGGCCATTCTGACCTTTGTGAGTTGGTACCTCATTGTACTTTTACTTTGCATTTCACTTATAGTTAATGATGATGAGCATCTTTTCATGTGCCTATATTTTCTTGTTCCAACCTTTCTTAACATTGTCCTCCCGTGACTTCCTGTGGCTTCAGAAACACTAGTTGTCTTAGATTTTTTTTTGCAAGGACTCTTGTTAGTCATCCTAATCTTCTAGAAGATGTATAATGTGTGATATTTCCTCCTTGACCTTCTCTTCTTTCTCTTTTATTCCTTTCAACTCCAGGCATATGATTCTTAACTCTGCATCTTTATCCTAGGTCTCTCCTGATAGGAAACTTCATTTTACCTGAATTAGCTGGTAAAGAATCTGCTTGCAATGCAGGAGACCCTGGTTCAATTCCTGGGTCAGGAAGATCCCCTGGAGAAGGGATAGGCTACCCACTGCAGTATAATGGGGCTTCCCTGGTGACTCAGATGATAAAGAATCTGCCTGCAATGTGGGAGACCTGGGTTCAGTCCTTGGCTTGGGAAGATCCCCTAGAGAAAGGCTTGGCAACGCCCTCCAGTATTCTTGCCTGGAGAATCCCCATGGACAGAGGAGCCTGACTGGCTACAGTTCATAGGGTTGGGAAAAGTCAGGCATGACTGAGCACGGCACAGCACAGCTTTTGTGGGCACATTGTTTTTTCTCATTAGCCCAGACCTGCTGGAGTAACTCAACTTTAAGTTAGCTACTGGGGCTCACTAATGCAAATTCAAATTTTGTGAAAAGTACAGGGTCTAAATTTCTTCAGCTTCTGTAGGAGAGCATTACTATTGAAAACTGTAGAATGATTGCTTCCTCCTCTGGGTCAGGAGCAGTCATGAATTCATTTCCATAAGGAAATATATAAGTCTGGTTACCACAGAAAGTTGCATGTTAGAAATGAACTCTATTTTGATATGAAATTAATTTCATTAAAGATGTTATGTGAGACAACATGAAGTAAGAATCTTATCTAACAGATCTGTTTGAGAGTGGAACATATACAATATCAGAGGTTATGAGAAAAGTTTGAAGTGCGTATCTGAGAAAAAATGATCCGCATTTTTAAATTGTCTCAGTTCTAACATGAAATAGACACAATAATATGAATATTTTAATTGGCATGGTTAATATGCTTTGAATCAAGAATAAGTATGTTAAACAAATTGATGAATTAAGAACTTGGACCAAGAAAATATGTTTATTGTATTCCCATTCATTAAAAAATATCATTGACAGATTATTTTCTTGTCTGAACTTTTCATTTTATGAATGTATATATTTATGTACGTTGAGATTAATGTTTCATTTCTAGTTTTTATACCAGGAAGCATGAGTCTTTGCTGACACACTTTTGGACATCTTATTAAATTTCTCATCAAGGAGACATTCCAGGAAGTTTTACAAATTATTCTATCAAAATGCTAGACTTTGGTGGGACATTACAGATTCTTCATTTTTTGAGCTTTCTCCAAAAGTAAGCACTTTTGCATAAATGAATCTGCTAAGTGCAAGAGATTACAAGTGTCCAGGTGGCTCTTTCACTGAAGTTGCACTCATATGTTTGTACAATAAACTTGGGCATTTAACTGATGCAAATTTTAGTATATTTGTTGTCCCTCTCGTTTAAAACGAAGATGCTGTTTCCTGAGACCACTGTTACTTGGAAAACCTTGGCTATCTAACAAGTTCCCAAGAAACATTATTTAATGTACATTGCCAAGAACATTTTAGCTAATTCAACAGCATTGCCTTCTTTGTCCAAATATATTTCCTATAAATGTGACAGTTATTTATTGAGACCTTGTTGATTGCATATTTGGATATGACAGGGTTCCAAAAGAAATATATAATTTATAATGAGCTTATAATCACTCTGGAGAAGGAAAATAACTTCGTATGAAACAGCGAAAAGTAAATAGGAAAGGATGTAATTTAGTGCCAACTTGGTAAATTAATATTTTTGTTGAATCAGATGGTCATCAGTCATCTGCCTGTGTTACTTACTATCATAATATAATTTTGGATTACTCAAGTCAGTATAAGTCTGGATTTGCTTCATATTTTCTGAACTTAAAAACTTTTTTTTTTTAATTTGGAAGGTTTGTTTTTTTCGGCACTTTGACGTCAGCACATATTGTTGGACACGTACTATGTGCCAATACAGGTACTATGTGCCAATATAGACATCGGGCTTATAAATAGGAGCAAAACAGAGTCTCTCTACTTAAGGAACTTGCTGCTTTGTGTGTATAAGTGTCCTGGAGGGTGGGGGTGGGTGGGTGTGGGCAGTGGCAGGGAGGAGACAGATGGCCAACATATGAGAAAATAGGTAAGGGAGCTTCAGAGACATAAAGGTATTATGACAATGGTAAAAATACTCCAGTGGAGGTGCTTGGACTGCTGTTATCGGAAGAGTCCTGTCTGAGGAACTCCAGTTTGAGTTGGGGCCTGAGTGATGAGAGGGCTTAGGTACCTAGTTAGATTTACAGTTTGGAGCCCCAGGGAGTGGTCTTGGTGGAAGACAGACATCTGAAAATCTTCACTGTGGACGCGACCCTGAAAGCCAGGTCAGTCACAGTTGGGATATTGAAGAGGGTGAGAGTTGAGAGCTGACCTTTGTCTTTATCAGATGTCTGTCAGCAGTGACTTTGGGAAGAGCTGTTTTGGGGGAGAAGTGAGGAGGAAAAGCCTAATTAACAGTGAAAAGAGACTGGGAGGTAAGGATATGAAGGCAGTAAGAACATACACGTCTTTGTGGGGTTTTGCTCTGAAGGAGACAGAGTAGAAGGGTGGTGGCCTTAAACAGTTGTTCAGATTGTGTATTTGTTGTGTGTGCCTCTCTGCATTTGAGTTGGATTTAACGATACTACAGCAAAACTTGTAAGTGAAGTTAATGTTTGCCAAAATCTTGACACCCTCCCCCCCCCGCCGCCGTCCACTGGTGCTGAATGAAAATGCCGAAACAGAAACAGAGTTTGGAAGAGATAGAAAAATGGCTTCATCTTTTCTTGGCAAAGTGGAATGCACAGCAGACTAGCACCTCGAGGACTGTGCTCCCCATTCCTGGGAATAGAGAGAGGTTATATCCCGGGGCTTGTAGTCTGTGGATAGGTGATAAGGCTCAAAGCAATGAAGATCTTGTATTTTGTTTTTCCTTTTGCGAAGTTTCAAAGTGGCCACAGCTGAGATCATGCAGCTCAGCAACTGGGTCTAGTGTCCCTGAAGTTATCAGCCCGTGACCTTCTTTCTGAAATGCTATCAGAATGGTACAACAGAGTGAAGGGGGAGAAGAATGCCAGGTGCAGAGTGTAATCTATGTGGAGTCAGAGAGTAATTATTAATAGCTTTGTGAAGGACAAGTCTAGCTACAAGTGTTTGTTAGTAGTAACAGCTAAAGAATAACCAAGATTGTTTAACTCTTGCAGGCCTGTTTGACTGGTATGTGCCAAAGACTGTTCACTCATTTATGTTTTTGCTGCAATATTAAGACATCTGCACATGTTTTACTTTAATTTTTAAAGTTCCTTGTTAAGCTTTCATAGGAATTGGGAGGCCATAGCAGAGCACTGTTAAAGACTGAGAGTTAAAACTGAGAGTGAAGAACAGAGTTACAAACAGCTGAGACCACAAAGCAAAGAGTCAAGTGAAGCTGAGCTCTGGGAGCAGGGTTTGCAGCAAAGGGTTTATTGCAGGAAGCCAAACAAAGGAGTGGGGGTAGGCTTGGTCTTTGAGTTGGTGTTTTTAAAGGGGAAGAACAGAGGCTGGGGTCAGTCATCATCTACGTTTAACTACATTCCTTAATCATGGTTTCCAGTGTCAGGATGCTTCTGATTTGGATTCTCTGGCCGGGTGGTCTGTGGCTTGGGGGTCTGTTAGCTCTTCTTGCCTTAGAGAAACAATCCAAGGTTGTGTGTTCATAATGTTATCTATAATAGCAATGATGTTATCTTTAATACATCAACGATGATATCAACAACAGCAATTTTAGTGCCTTAAGGACGTTAACAACATTAATTTTAGCATCTGACTTGAATTGATTGAGGATTGAGGGGACAAGAAAGAATAAAGTTTTGGATAGAGGGATTAGTCGTAAACTTGGTTTGGGGGGGACTCAGTATCAGGGTTTTACAGGTAATTTTCACATGAAAGGCCTGCTCAGCATGTGTTTGTCACTTTAGCCCACTCCTATAGGTGGTCCCCTCTTCACACTGTAAATATGTAATAATGAAATATACAGTGAAATGCCTCTGTACATATGCTTCATGCTGGTTTTCAAAGTGCTTTTACATGTATTATCTTATTTAATGAAGACTGTAAATTAATCTATGGGAGAAATGATAATACTATTTAAACTATGTATAAAAACTGGGAATGTTAAAAATACTTAAGAATATGTGTTATAAGGATTAACCTGCCTTTATTGTAGATGTCAATATATTGTTTAATATGATAACTAATAATATTGCAAGTAATAACCTTACTTATAAGATTCCTGTCCCTTATTTGTTTAAGGAAATAATTTTGGTAAACATTACTGATAAAAATGGAAATACATTTAATGGCTTTGATAAAAATTATAGGTAAAAATGGAGATATAGTTCAGTTCAGTTGCTCAGTCGTGTCCGGCTCTTTGCAACCCCTTGAATCGCAGCACACCAGGCCTCCCTGTCCATCACCAACTCCTGGAGTCTACCCAAACCCATGTCCATTGAGTCGGTGATGTCATCCAACCATCTCATCTTCTGTCGTCCCCTTCTTCTTCTGCCCTCAATCTTTCCCAGCATCAGGGTCTTTTCAAATGAGTCAGCTCTTCACATCAGGTGGCCAAAGTATTGGAGTTTTAGTTTCAGCATCAGTCCTTACAATGAACACCCAGGACTGATCTCCTTTAGGATGGACTGGTTGGATCTCCTTGCAGTCCAAGGGACTCTCAAGAGTCTTCTCCAACACCACAGTTCAAAAAGCATCAATTCTTTGGTGCTCAGCTTTCTTTATAGTCCCAACGTTCACATCCATACATGACTACTGGAAAACCCATAGCTTTGACTAGATGGACCTTTGTTGGCTAAGTAATGTCTCTGCTTTTTAATATACTGTCTAGTTTGGTCATAACTTTCCATTCAAGGAGTAAGCGTCTTTTGATTTCATGACTGCAATCACCATCTGCAGTGATTTTGGAGCCCAGAAAAATAAAGTCAGCCACTGTTTCCACTGTTGCCTCATCTATTTGCCATGAAGTGATGGGACCAGATGCCATGATCTTAGTTTTCTGAATGTTGAGCTTTAAGCCAACTTTTTAACTCTCCTCTTTCACTTTCATCAAAAGGCTCTTTAGTTCTTCTTCACTCTCTGCCATAATGGTGGTGTCATCTGCATATCTGAGATTATTGATATTTCTCCCGGCAATCTTGATTCCAGCTTGTGCTTCTTCGAGCCCAGCGTTTCTCAGGATGTACTCTGCATATAAGTTAAATAAGCAGGGTGACAATAGACAGCCTTGACGTACTCCTTTTCCTATTTGGAACCAGTCTATTGTTCGATGTCCAGTTCTAACTGTTGCTTCCTGACCTGCATACAGGTTTCTCAAGAGGCAGGTCAGGTGGTCTGGTATTCCCATCTCTTTCAGAATTTTCCACAGTTTATTGTGATCCACAGAGTCAAAGGCTTTGGCATAGTCGTTAAAGCAGAAATAGATGTTTTTCTGGAACTCTCTTGCTTTTTTGATGATCCAGCGGATATTGGCAATTTGATCTCTGGTTCCTCTGCCTTTTCTAAAACCAGCTTGAAGATATAAAACCAGCTTGGAGATATAGTAAATTGATTTAAAAATTAAAAAAAAAATGTTCCTGATAGTTTGACAAGTCTGAAGTAAATTAAAATTACTCTTTTTTTCTTTCCTGTCAGAGGTCTCTTTATTAGTATCCATGACCGAGGACATATTTCTTCCGTTCTTAATGCATGGCCAGAAGATGTCATCAAGGTAAGTTAGTTACCACTTTTTTTCCACTGTGGCACATTTGTTCTTTTTCCTGTCCCATAACATACTGACCCTTTTCACAATACTAGGTAGTGGTAGCATTCTCTAGCTTTTCAATTTATATCCCATTGATTTTTGCATAGTGGATTAATTTTATCCTGATACCATCTAGATTCTAAGTTTTCCCTTTATTTCTGCCAAATTTTTTAGTATTTCTTTATTTATTGTAAGTGATGATAAGTGTTGAAAAAATGTTGACGTAGTACCTGAATTTCTTTAAGCAAACTCTTATTTCTTCTGTAATTGATCATCTACTTAGAAGAATCAGTGTGGGCAAAAAAACATCTGTTAATTCATTTTCTTTGTCATGGTAACCTCAAGTATCTCATGGGACTTCCTCTGGGAGAGAGGAAGCTAATGAGAACAGAATAACAGTTATATCTGACATTTGGTAGCTTTCTGAGTGAGACACTTTATCTAGATTAACTCAGGTATTTAGTATCATGAGGAAAGGAAGGCCCAGGTGGATTACACAGTAGTATGTGGTGGTGGTGGGAACTGAATGCTGGTGTCTCAGGTTGCCTCCTCCAAAACAGCGTAACATATTGACCCTTTATAATGAGACGTGAAAAATTTGACAGAGATCAGCTTTATGGAATATGCAAATATAATTTTCACCCTCCTCTCCCATGTATTTACCTTTAAGGCAGTTCTTTAAGAGCTGCATAATATAGGTGAATAGAAAACTAAATGAAAAGATCTCAAAAATTTTTGTATATATTCTGCACTATTGTGTGGTAGAAAAAGTAAACACTCAGGTCTTGGTTCTTTGACTTTAACCAGATAAATCACCTGAGGCAAATTATTTCAGTTTTCTGATCTTCAGAGGGATAGAAAATAAGAGGGATAGACTGAATATACTCAAAATTCCCCCTTACTTCTAAAATGCTATGATTCTGTTCATTAGTCCTTATGATAATAATAGTATTAATGCCTACAGTTTTTTTGAGAATTTGTAATGTATCAGGTACTGTGGTAAGTTCTTGTATATCATGATTTCATTGTATTGAATCATTAGTTCAGTTCAGTCTCTCAGTCGTGTCCGACTCTTTGCAACCCCATGGACTGCAGCACGCCAGGCCTCCCTGTCCATCACCAACTCCCGGAGTTTACTCAAACTCATGTCCACTGAGTTGGTGATGCCATCCAACCATCTCATCCTCTGTTGTCCCCTTCTCCTCCCGCCTTCAGTCTTTCCACAACATCAGGGTCTTTTCAAATGAGTCAGTTCTTCACATCAGGTGGCCAAAGTATTGGAGTTTTAGCTTCTGCATCAGTCCTTCCAATGAACACGCAGGACTGATCTCCTTTAGGATGGACTGGTTGGATCTCCTTGCAGTCCAAGGGACTCTCCAGAGTCTTCTTCAATACCACAGTTCAAAAGCATCAATTCTTTAGTGCGTAGTTTTCTTCACAGTCCAGCTCTCCCATCCATACATGACCACTGGAAAAACCACAGCCTTGACTAGACGGACCTTTGTTGGCAAAGTAATGTCTCTGCTTTTTAATATGCTCTCTAGGTTGGTCATAACCTTCCTTCCAAGGAGTAAGTGTCTTAATTTCATGGCTGCAGTCACCTGTCCCATCCACAACTGGGTGTTGTTTTTGCTTTGGCTCCGTCTCTTCATTCTTTCTGAAGTTATTTCTCCACTGATCTCCAGCAGCATATTGGGCACCTACCGACCTGGAGAGTTCATCTTTCAGTGTCCTATGTTTTTGCCTTTTCATCCTGTTCATGGGGTTCTCAAGTAAGAATACTGAAGTGGTTTGCCATTCCCTTCTTCGGTGTTGAATCATAGATCTATTCAACTGACTATTCTTGTTGATCGTTTTCTATGAGCCACATGCTGTGCTAGGTGTTGGTGTGTGGTGGTGAGCAAAACACAGTTGGTTCCTAATGTCATGCATCTACTCTGAAAAGTTCCTTTTTTAGTTCCCATGTTTATACATAAGAAACAGAAGCTTTAATTCATCAGTTTATCCAAAGTCAAATAACTGACATTTTACTCTAGGCTCAATGGATATGACGGGTGTAGTAGTTTGTAGAAAATCCGATAAATTTTGTCGGACAAAATTGGTTTTGCTTAAATTCATATAATGGCCGTGAATTACAGGATAAAGATGATAGATCCATTAATTTCGATAAAGACAACAAATTACTTAGAATTAAAATCTCCACGTGATTAAAATGCATGCTTTTTAGATATAAAAATAAACTGAAATTAGAAATAAACTACAATAAACTTAGATTAGAAATAAACCAAAAAAAAAAAAAAAAACCAATGTCTAGTAATACTCTACTGTTAAGAATAGCAATAGACCGTTAAGAAGAGCAATAGACCGTTCTTGGTAGAATAGTATCCAGTGTAATAAGAGTTAAAGAGGATGAATCAGCATTGTTGTGAAATTAGGAGGATACATAAACTAAAGATCAGAGCACTGGGGACTCCTCAGCAATTATGTGCTATTAAATCATGGGCTTTCCTCTAATGGTATTCAAAATGGATGTGAATAGTTTCCAAGCTGTCGTTTAAGTTTCACTTTATTTCCCAGTTTGAGCTTTTTATTTACCTGTACTCTGCCCATGTACTCCTCCTGATTGAAGACTGAGTTCTTTGAGTTCTTTGAATCTTTAGGGGCATACCTTGTCTTTATTTTTAAACAATCAAATTGATCATATGTATGTATTTTACAAATACATTTAAAATACATGTTTTCAATTTATTCTCCCCACTCTTCTACACTTAATGATTATAGAAAATCATTTCCATCATTTTTGATCATATAAAATCATGTCCATCATTTATGTTTTCTGACAGCTTAGTATTTCGTTGCATAAATATTTAACTTCAGAAAGAGAGAGTAGGAACTGTGCCCCAGGATTTGCAAACATCTATTAATATATATATTTTTTTATTTGAGGCTATTGTGGTGACTGATGGAGAACGTATTCTTGGCTTGGGAGACCTTGGCTGTAATGGAATGGGCATCCCCGTGGGTAAACTGGCTCTGTATACAGCTTGTGGAGGGATGAACCCACAACAATGTTTGCCTGTCATGCTGGACGTGGGAACGGAAAATGAGGTAAACACTTTAAGTCTTTAACAGCTACACACCTTAAAAAGTAGTACCATTCCTGCATTTTGAATTACTTTAGAAACCTCATGAAATTCATCTTTTTCATTTTGATTCTTTCTCTCTCCTCAAACGCATCCTTCAACTCTTATAAGAAAAATTACTCATTCTCTTTTCCTTTCCTTTTCTTCTTTTCTATAATGTGAATAATCTTTTACCAGCTTCTTTAGTGTTTTATTATCCTTTAGTAAGCACTCACCCCATTATTCTGTAGAGTATATGATTTACTTTAGGGTATCATAGTTACTTTCTAAAAATTATTATTTTTATACTAGGCAGAAATTTATTAAGTATAGTCAGTGTGATATCTTGAAGTCTGCAGTAGATTATTTGGAGTTTAGCATTTCTCTTTACTGCATTGATAGAATCTTAAAGTTATATATTAAGTAGTACATAATTTTGCTCATCTGTAATTGGTAATACTTGGGTTAGCTGTGGGTGATAGATGAGCTTCCCAGGTGGCGTTAGTGCTGAAGAACCCACCTGCCAGTGCAGGAGACATAAGAGACATGGGATCAGTCCCAGGGTCGAGAAGAGCCCCTGAATGAGGGCATGGCAACCCACTCCAGTATTCTTGCCTGGAGAATCCCATGGACAGAGGAGACTGGCGGGCTACGGTCCATGAGGTCACAAAGAGTCGGACACAACTGAGACAACTGAGCACACACACATGGGTGATAGATGCTAGAAATTAAAGATAGAATTTTCTGAATTAGAGATGAAAAATAATGGTCAGTTAAGATAGACTTTTTAGGTCGCTGGGCCGGGGAAATGGCGGCTCCAGGAGAGAGTGGGGCTTTGGGTGGAGGAGGCAGCACGGAGGAAGCATTTATGACCGTCTACAGTGAGGTGAAACAAAGAGAAGAGAGATTCAGTTCTAACATCCAAAAATCAGATTGAAAGATTGACTCGTCCTGGTTCCTCCTACTTCAATTTGAACCCGTTTGAGGTTCTTCAGATAGATCCTGAAGTGACAGATGAAGAAATAAAAAAGAGGTTTCGGCAGTTATCCATACTGGTGCATTCTGACAAAAATCAAGATGATGCTGACAGAGCACAAAAGGCTTTTGAAGCTGTGGACAAAGCTTACAAGTTGCTACTGGATCAGGAACAAAAGAAGAGGGCCCTGGATGTAATTCAGGCAGGAAAAGAATACATGGAGCACACTGTGAAAGAGCAAAAAAAGCAATTAAAGAAGGAAGGAAAGCCTACAAATGTGGAGGAGGATGACCCTGAGCTGTTCAAACAAGCAGTATACAAACAGACAGTGAAACTCTTTGCTGAGCTGGAAACTAAAAGGAAAGAGAGAAGCCAAAGAGATGCATGAAGGGAAGCGACAACGGGAGGAAGAGATTGAAGCTCAAGAAAAAGCCAAACGAGAAAGGGAGTGGTGGAAAAATTTTGAGGAAAGTCGAGATGGTCACGTGGACAGCTGGCGAAACTTCCAAGCCAATACGAAAGGAAAGAGAAGAAAAACCCGACCTTCCTGAGACCACCAAAAGTAAAAATGGAGCAGCATGAGTGACCGCCAAGGGTCACGGCCCAGAACCTTCCCCGACTGTCTCCCTCCTGCTCATTCTTTCCTCCCATTTTCACCCCACATAGAGTAGTATTTGCTTTTTAGTCCATTTTGTTTTCAATACAATTTAATACCTATCAGAGTAATTCTTTTGTACATTGAAATGAGGGGCTCGGTTTAAAAAGAAACCCCCCCCTACCCTCACCCCCCAGACCAACTGGGACTGGAAGGTGCTGCCTTCTCTTCCCACAGCCTGTAACTTCATGTTTTGTACTTCACCGAAGTGTGATGGTTAGAAATGTCGTGTGTAGTTTGTGGAAATCATCCAGTTAAACACACTGCTGACTCTGGTGTTGCTGTGACTTCAGAGGCCAGCCTGGGCCACCTTAGGAAGCCCTTTCACTTCGGTTGCTTGCTTCTGGGTGTGGCGTCCTTCGAAGCCCCAGATCAGATGGGAAGGCTGCCGACACCCAGAGCTGTCACTGGACACCCCAACGTCCCTGGAGTTAGGCATGTGCTTTCCCATCTGACTGGCCAACCTGCGTGGCATGAGGCTCCAAGCTACCCAACCTGTTCACTTTCCAAAGAGCTAGCCGTGCTCCATCCCATACTGTGGTGTCCTCGCCTGTATGCATTTGTTAGTGGTAATATTCTGTATGTGTAATAAATTTTTATACCCTAAAAAAAAAAAATAGACTTTTAAAAAGTTGCATGCAAATATCAAACCTAGGCCAGAATGTCATCATCAAATGAGATCTTTATCGTGTTAAGGTGTGTTCTCTCTGTACCCAGTGTGTTCAGGTTTTATCATTAATGGATGTTCAATTTTGTTAAAAGGCTTTTGACATCTGTCAAGATGATTATATGATTTTTTTTATTGTTTAATTGGTTAATGTGGTATCTCACATTGATATGTTACATCACATTAATTTGCTGATATTGAGCCATAGTTGCATTCTTGGGATAAATCACACTTGATTATGGTGTTTGATTCTTTTGATGTATTATTGAATTTGTTTTGCTAATATTTAGTTGAGGATTTTTGTTTCTATGTTCATCAGTGACATTAGCTATTAGTTTTCTTTTTTGTATGGTACATCCTTGGTTTATTTTTTATATCAAGGTGATAGTGGCCTTTAGAATAAGCTTGGAAGGATTCCTTTCTCTTCTAGTTTTTGGAAGTTTGAGATGGATAGGTGTTAACTCTTCTCTAAATGTCTTATAGAGTTTTCCTGTGAAGCCTCATGGTTCTGTACTTTCATTTGTTGAGATTTATTATTATAATTATCACTGATTCAATTTCATTTCTTATAATAAGTCATTCGTATTTTGTATTTTTTTCTGATTCAGTTTTTGGGAGATGTAAATTTCTTAGATTTTATTCATTTCTAATAGGTTGTCCATTTCATTGCCGTATGATTGTTCATAGTAATCTTTTATGATCCTTTGTGTTTATGTGGTGTCTCTTTTTTAACTTTTCATCTTTTATTTCTGCTTTTATGTATTGATCCTTTGTGTTTATGTGGTCTCTTTTTTAACTTTTCATCTTTTATTTCTGCTCTTATGTATTTGGGCCCTTTCTCTGTTTTCCTTGATAAGTCTGACTAAAGGTTTATTAATTTTGTTTATCTTTACAAGGGACCAGCTCTTAGTTTCATTGGTGTTTTCTGTTTTTTTAGTCTCTATTTCATTTATTTTTGCTCTGATCTTTACGATTTTTTCCTTCTTTGGGTTTTGTTTTGTCTTCATTTTGTAGTTCTTGAGGTGTAAGATTAGATGGTTTTAGATTTTTCTTGTTTCCTGTGGTAGACATATATTACTATCAACTTTCCTCCTGGAAATGCTTTTGCTGAGTACCTTAGGGGTTTTGTTTTTATTTTTGTTTTAATTGAGGTATAGTTGATTTACTACATATTATGTAAGTTTCAACTGTACAGCATAGTAATTCAGTTTCACAATCTTTAAAGGTTATATTACATTTATAGTTATTATTATATAAAATATTGGCTATATTCCCTGTGATATACAATATATCCTTGTAACCTATTTATTTTATACATAGTAGGTTTGACTTCTTAATCTCCTATCCCTCTATTGTCCTTTACACCATTTCTTTCCCATACTGATAATCACTAGTTTGTTCTCTGTACCTGTGTCTGTTTCTTTTACATTATGTTCACTAGTTTATTTTGAGATTCAGCATATAAATGATATCTTACAGTATTTGTCTTTCTCTGTCAAGCTTATTTGACTTTCACTTTAGCATAATACCCTGCAAGTCCATCCATGTTGTTATAAAAAGCAAAAGTTCATTCTTTTTTTATGGCTGAGTAATATTCCATTTTGTGTGTGTGTGTGTGTGTGTGTGTGCGCGCGCGCGTGCGCGTGCGTGCGCACATGCACGTGCACGCACTCACACCACATCTTCTTTATCCATTCATCTCTTGTGGATACTTAGGTAGCTTCCAAACCTTGGCAATCATAAATAACGCTATGAACATTGGGGTTCATGTATCTTTTCAGCTAAGTGTTTTCGTTTTCTTTAGGTATATAACCAGAGTGTAATTGTATGGCCATTTGGTAGTTTTGTTTTTAGTATTTTGAGAAACCTTCATACTATTTTCCATAGGGGCTACACCAATTTACTTTCCCGCCAGTGATGTATGAGGGTTCCCTTTTCTGCACATCCTGCCAACATTTGTAGTTCGTGGTCTTTTTGATGATAGCCATTCTGAGAGGTGTGAGGTGATTTCCCACTGTGGCTTTAATTTGCATTTCTCTGATGATTAGTGAGGTTAAATATCTTTTTAAGTGTCTGTTGGCCATCTGTATGTCTTCTTTGAAAAAATGTCTATTCAGTTCTGTCCTTGTTTTAATCAGGTTATTTGTTTTTTAATGTAAGCTGCCTCTATATTTTGAATATTAACACCTTATTGATATCATTTGCAAATGTTTTCTCCCATTCAGCAGGTCACCTTTTTGCTTTGTTGATGCTTTTCTTTCCTGACCAAAAGCTGAGTTTAATTAGATCTGATTTGTTTTATCTTTGCTTTTGTTTCTTTTGCTTTTGGAGACAGACTCAAAAGCATGGTTATGATTTATGTCAGAGTGTCCCAGCTATGTTTTCTTTTGGGAGTTTTATAGTTTCTGGTCTTAACGTTTAGGTCTTGAATCCATTTTGATTTTATTTTTGTGTATGATGTTAGAGAATGTCATTCTTTTACATGTAGCTGTTCAGTTTTCCCAGCACTTATTGAATAGATTGTCTTTTTTTCCATTTCATATGCTTGCCTCCTTTGTCATAGATTGATTGACCATAAGTATGTGGGGTTTATTTCTGAGCTGTCTGTTCTATTCAGCTGATCTGTGCATCTGTTTTTGTGCCAGTGTCATGCTGTTTCGATTATTATAGTTTTTAATATGGTCTGAAGTCAGGGGTCCTGATTCCACCATCTCTGTTCTCCAGATTGTTCTGGCTGTTGGAGTTCTTTTGTGTTTCCAGAGAAAACTTTAAATTATTTGTTCTAGGTCTGTGAAAAATGTCCATGGTATTTTGATAGGGATCGCACTGAATCTATTCAGTGCCCTGGGTAGAATGGTCATTTTAACAACATTAATTTTTCTAATCCATGAACGTGTTATATATTTCCATAAGTTTATGTCATCTTCGATTTCTTTCATCAGGGTCTTACAGCTTTCTGTCTTTTACCTCCTTAGATAGGTTTGTTCATAGGTGTTTTATCATTTTTGATGTGATGGTAAATGGGATTGTTTCCTTAATTTCTTTTTCCGATCTTTTGTTGTTAGTATATAAGAATCCAAGAGATTTCTGTGTGTGAATTTTGTATCCTGCAACTTTACTGAATTCTTTGGTGAGCTCTAGGAGTTTTCTGATAGCACGTGTAGAATTTGCTCTGTATGTGCTAAGTTGTTTGTGACCCCATGGACTGTAGCCCACCAGGCTCCTCTGTCCATGGTATTCTTCAGGTTAGAATATTGGAATGGGTTGCCGTTCTTTTCTCCAGGGCATCTTCCCAACCCAAGGATCGAACTTGTGCCTCTTACGTCTCCTGCATTGGCAGTCAGGTTTGTTACCACTAGCGCCACCTGGGAAGTCCCATTGCTATGCATATTATCATTTAATCTACAAACAGTGACAGTTTTATTTTCTTTCCAATTTGAATTCCTTTTATTTCTTGTAGAATTGCCATGGCTAGGACTTTCAAAATTATGTTGAATAAAAGTGGTGAGAGTGGATATCCTTGTCTTGCTCCTGGTCTTAGAGGGAATATTTTCTGCTTTTCACCATTGAGAATGATGTTGGCTATGAGTTTGTCACATATAGCCTTTATTATATTGAGGTAAGCTCCCTGTATGGCCACTTTCTGGAGAATTTTATCATAAATGAGTATTCAATTCTGTCAGAAGCTTTTTCTGCATCTATTGACGTTATTATATGGTTTTTATTCTGCAGTTTGGTAATGTGGTATATCATACTGATTAATTTGCAGAAATTGAAGAATCTTTGCATTCCTGGGATAAATCCCATTTGATTATGGTGTATGATCCTTCTAATGTATTGTTGGATTCAGATTGCTAGTATTTTGTTGAGGAGTTTCGCGTCTGTGTTCATCAGTGATATTGGCCTGTAATTACTTTTTTTTGTGCTAGCTTTGTCTGATTTTGGTGTCAAACTGAAGCTGGCCTTGTAGGAGTTTGGCAGTGTTCCTTCATCTGCAGTTTTTTGGTATAGTTTGTAGAGAAAAGGTATAAATCTTTTCTGAATGTTTGGTAGAATTTACTTTTGAAGCCATCTGTTGGGAATTTTTTAAATTACTCATTCAATTTCATTACTGGTATTAGGTCTGTTCACATTTTCTGTTTCTTCCAAATTCAGTCTTGGGATAGTGTACAATTCTAGAAATTTATTCATTTCTTCTTAGTTGTCCATTTTATTTGTTTATTGTAGTCTCCTATGATCTTTTGCATTTCTGTGGTGTCTGTCGTAACTTCTTTTTCATTTCTGACCTTATTGACTTGGACCTTCTGGATTTTTTTTCTTGATGAGTCTGGCTAAAGGTTTATCAATTTTGTTTACCTTTTCAGAGACCCAGCTCTAAATTTCATAGATCTTTTTTTAAAGTTTCTATGTTTTATTTATTTCTGCTCTGACCTATATGATTTCTTTCCTTCTACTAACTTTGGGATGTTTTGTCCTTTTTCTAGCTCCTTTGGGTATAAGGTTAGGTTGTTTGAGAGTTGTCTTAGTTCCTGAGGGAAGCTTGTATCAGTATAAACGTCCATCTAAGAACTGCTTTTGCTGCATCCCATAGATTTTGGATCATTTTGTTTTTATTTTCATTTATCTCCAGGCATTTTTTGATGTCTTCTTTGATTTCTTCAATGATCCATTAGTTGTCTAGTAGCATATATTTTAGCCTCCACGTGTTTGCTTTTTTTGCATTTTTTCTTGTAGTTGATTTCTGGTCTCATAGCATTGTGGTTAGAAAATATGCTTGATATGATTTCAGTTTTCTTAAATTTACTGTGGCTTGTTTTGTGGTCTCACTTGTGATCTGTCCTGAGAATGTTCCATGTGCACTTGAAAAGCAATGTGCATTATGCTGGTTTTGGATGGAATGTTTCATAAATCTATTAAGTACATCTGGTCTCATGTGTTGTTTAAGGGCGATGTCTCCTTATTGCTTTTCTGTGTAGATGATCTGTCTGTTGATGTAAGTGGGATGTTAAAGTGCCTTACTATTATTACTGTTGCTTTCTCCCTTTATGTTATTAATACTTGTTTTATGTATTTAAGTACCACATGTTGTTGCAGTTGCTAAGTCATATCCAACTCTTTGCAACCTCATGGACTGCAGCATGCCAGGCTTCCCTGTCCTTCACTATCTCCTAGAGTTTGTTCAAATTCATGTACTTTAGTCAGTGATGCTATCTAACCATCCCATCCACTGCCATCCCCTTCTTCTTTTGCCTTCGATCTTTCCTAGCATCAGGATCTTTTCCAATGAGTTGGCTCTTTGCATCAGGTGGCCGAAGTTGTTGTTAGAGCTTTGCTGGGGTCCAGCCTCAGCAGGATCCAGGGGGTACCCTCGGGATGAACGGCATCGGCCAGAGAAGACCCGTGAGACCAGCCTTGATAGGGTCAAGTCTGTGAGGGAGAGAGAGAGAAAGACGGAGAGAGAGAGAGTGACCAGATGAGGGGTGCAGCCGAGTCAGGCAGGGTCTGGCAATGCTTTATTTTTTACCCTAAGTTAGTACATCTAACTAGGGTAGCTTTTATACCCTAAGTTAGTACATCTCTAAGGGGAAGATAGTTTAACATTACATCAGCTTGTTCTTCACGAAACCAGAGTGTTTTCTGCATACTTCTTTGTTTATGAGGGTCTTGTACATTATCTTCTGGCCTTGGGGCCTGTTAACATTTTATGCAAGTCAGGTGAATGTAAACCTGTTTTCCGTTTCTATGGTGACCTTAACTGAAAGGTAGCAGTCTCATAGGGCAACAGTACAGAGTAGAAGTATAACCTTGTTAACATAAAAATTAATCCTTCTACAGAAGTTGTCAGTTGCGTTTATCTAAGAAGCTTACCCCACACTGACTCTGCGACTTTGGTGAGGCAGCCCCTGCTTAGCACTCCTGGCTAACAGTTGACAACCGTCTCATGGTACCACACTAGGGCTAAGCTCTTATTTTTCTAGATCTATAACTATATTAACAATGGTTTCCACTGCACAACCTTAGCACATTAAGAGTAAAAACACAGCAAGCAAATGTTAACCCAATAACCACCTTTAGAATAATTTTTCTTATGTTTTCTAATAGGACTCCTTCACCCCTCAAAAAGGCTCTATGTCTATTAGGGCTTTTATATAATCAGGTTCTTTATGCTATTTTATGATTAGGATATTATAAGCAATCATGCATATTAGTACCAAGGGCATAAACGCATTTGCTAAACAAACTAAAATACCAGCAAAGGAGTTTAAATTAAAACACTCCTTTCACCCTGGATAATCTCATAAAATACCACCACCCGGGAAACTTACTGATTAAACTTCTAAATTGATTCTTATTTGGGAAGAGATCAGGGAAGGCCTTCTGCCTGTGTCACAGAAATTAGGGAGTAGTCTATTGAAGCAAGCATCAGAAAGACAGATATCATCTTTAAGGTGAGTGCCGGGGGCAGCTTTTCAGAATCCCTGAAAACCTGATCCGTCTTGCCTGTCAGGTTTTCTCCCTCATGACCTTGTCATGGGTGGGATCTCGTGTGCCGGCTCCCGGCAGAGCTTCAACTTTAGCATCAGTCCTTCCAATAAATATTCAAGATTGATTTCCTTTAGGATTGTCAGGTTTGATCTCCTTGCAGGTCCAGGGGACTCTCAAGAGTCTTCTTTAGCATCACAATTAGAAAGCATCAATTTTTTGGCACTCAGTCTCCTTTACGGTTCAACTCTCACTTCCGTACATGACTACTGGAAAAATCATAACTTTGACTATATGGACGTTTGTTGGCAAAGTGATGTCTCTGCTTTTTAATATGCTGTCTAGGTATGTCATAGCTTTTCTTCCAAGGAACAAATGTCTTTTAATTTCGTGGCTGCAGTCACTGTCTGCAGTGATTTTTGGAGCCCAAGAAAAGAAAATCTTTCACTACTCCTACTTTTCTCCCTTCTATTTGCCATGAAGTAATGGGACAGGATGCCATGATCTTAGGTTTTTAACGTTGTTTCAAGTCAGCTTTTACACACCCTTCTTTCACCCTCATCAAGAGGCTTTTTATTTCCTCTTCACTTTCTGCCATTAGAGTGGTATCATCCACGTGTCTGTGGTTGTTGGTATTTCTCCCGGCCATCTTGATTCCACCTTGTGATTCCTCCAGTCCAGCATTTTGCATGATGTATTCCAAATATAAGTTAAATAAGCAGGTGACAATATACAGTCTTATTGTACTCCCTTCCCAATTTTGAGTCACTCTCTTGTTCCATGTCTAGTTCTAACTGTTGTCTCTTGACCCTGATGCAGGTTTTTTAGGAAGCAGATAAGGCAGTCTGTTACTCTGATCTCTTTAAGAATTTTCCACAGTTTGTTGTGATCCACACAGTCAAAGGCTTTATTATAGTCAGTGAAGCAGAAGGAGATGTTTTTCTGGATTCCTTTGCTTTCTCTATGATCCAACAGATGTTGACACTTTTATATCTGGTTATGTGGGAGATGTCCTTGGGCGCCCAGCAGCATTCTTCTCTCTGGTTACCAGAAGCTGTATGTTGTAAGGGTATGCCCTGTGTGGACTGGGTGCATCCTTCTGTTTTGACAGGGTCGGCTCCTGTGGGCATGCTGGTAGTCAGGGCCAGTTCCTGCGCTGGTTGACCGTGAGGCTGTGCCTCATGAGGTGGCTCTGGGCCTGCTGGACCGGAGAGTAGGCTTCCTGTGCATTTGGCCGCATGACACAGGGTTGCACTGGACTGCTGCCAGCCTGCTGGTGGCTGAGGCTGGGTCTCTACGTTGCTGGCTGTGCAGCTGGGGAACTTGTGGCTAATGCTGGCCTGCTGGAGTGTGAGGCTTTGACCTTGGTGTTAATAAGCTAGCGGGAAGAGACCAAAATGGAGCTTTGCCAGAGCCAGTGTTAACATAGTAGAATGAGCTCTCCCGAGCGGCTGTTGGCAGCACTTCTTTCCCCGAGGGCAGTTCCAGTTGCTTCCTGCATATTTAGGTGGCTCTCTAAGATCAGCTAGTGTGTTGGACCCAGCCCCCCTTTCAAACTACTGTCTCTGGATAGGAAATTGGAGTGTGTGAGATGTTGGTTTTACTTTTTAAGAGCCAAGTCTGTTTCCTACTAACCTCCAGCTCTTCCAAATAGAAGACCTACTGGTTTTCAAAGCCTGAGGACTCTTCGCAGTAAAGAACTGCTGGGGGCTCAGACCCCTTGCTCCTTCGGAAGAACCTCTGAATATGATATTCCTATTTTTGGTGGCTGACATAGGGGTATGGGTCCTGACTATCTTGTCTCTGCCCCTCATCTGTCTCGTTGTGCTTCTTCCTGTCTTTTTCTTTGTAGAAAATCTTTTCTGTAAGACTTCAATTCTTTCTTATAGATACTTGTTCTGTAAAGAGTTGTCATTTTTGTGTGTCTCTGGGGTTGAGTTTAGGGTCTTCCTATTCCCCTATCTTGGACACATATTGACACTCTATTCTCTTTATCCTTGCACTACTACTTTACTGAGAAGACAAAAAATTTACTTCACTAAAATATGCTTGAGTTGATGGGTTTGTGGAAAATGTAGTTTTTATGTTGCCATTCTGTGTTCCACTTTCACATGTGGAGAAACCACTTGTAGTCAAAATATCTGTAATAGCAGTTTTTGATCTCATCCCTTTGGTGGATCTCTGTTCAGTTTTATACTTTATAAAAAAAAATGCAAAATTAATTGATCATTACATTTAGTTTTTTTTTTTTTTTTCAGAATAATCTAGAAAATTTCTTGAGGGTTAGATCCCTTTTTAATAAATTATTTCACAAATGTTTTCTTCTTTTATCATAAATACCTATATTGAGTAGTACTGAAAGTGGAAAAGGAATTAACAGCTGATTGATAAGATAGTCCTCACTTTCTGACTTCTTAAATCTCTGCAGCTTACAACTCGAAGTTTACAGAACGAAGAGACTAGAACTGAGCTACAGAAGCACTTGACTAAAACATACTCTTATTTTTAAGTTACTAATGCAAAGCATTTATTTAGGTAGGATGATTGTGTTTTCATCTTATCTCTAATCTGTTATTTCATAGTCCACGTTTAATTTACCTGTAAAGCAGTTGCTATATAAAGTTTATCTTTTACCTGAAGTAAATTGTTTTTGTCTTTTAAGAGAATGGGCTTCCCTTGTGGCTCAGCTGGTAAAGAATCTGCCTGCAATGCAGGAGACCTGCGTTCAATCCCTGGGTTGGGAAGATCTCCTGGAGAAGGGAAAGACTACCCACTCCAGTATTCTGGCTTGGAGAATTCCATGGACTGTATAGTCCATGGGGTTGCAAAGTCAGACACGACTGAGCGACTTTCACTTCACTTTATGAGGATCCCATACTTTCTTTTTTTCCCTGTTGTTGCCAAATCTTTTTATAGCGGCTTCCCTGGTGGATCAGATGGTAAAGAATCCGCCTGCAGTGCGGGGGACCTGGGTTCAATCCCTGGGTTGGGAAGATCCCCTGGAGAAGGGAAGGCTGTCCACTCCAGTATGCTGGCCTAGAGAATTCCATGGACAGAGGCGCCTGGCAGGGTACAAGTCCATGAGTTCACAAAGAGTCAGACACAACTGAGTGACTTAAAAAAAAAAAAAATATATATATATATATATGTGTGTGTGTGTGTGTGTTACATATATATATATATATATATATATGTACATATAAAAGTTTATCTTTTACCTGAAGTAAATTGTTTTTGTCTTTTAGGAGGAACCATACTTTATTTTTTTCCTTGTTGTTGACAAATCTTTTCATGAAAGTTATGTTTATCATTTGTCTTTTAAGTAAGTGCCCAATATCAAAGTTTGATATTTTACTAAAAATGTGAGTAAATGTGTCTTGTGGGCCCTCCACACTCTTCCATGTGTTGTTAGGTCTTAAACACTGCTGCGTGTGTCATGTGGGGTATGCTTGCTAGGGCTGCTATAACAGTACCCTGAACTGGTGGCTTAACCAATAAAATTTATTTCTCACAGTTCTAAAGGCTAGAAATCCATGATCAGGGTATCAGCAGTCAGTTTCTTCTAAGGTTTCTCTCTTGGCTTATCTTCCTTCAGTATCTATACATGGTTATTTCCTCTGTGTGTCTGTGTCTTAATTTTTTTTCTTAGAAGAGCACCAGTCATGTTGGATTAGGGCCCACCCTAGTGACATAATTTAACCTAGTTATCTTTTTAAAGACTCTGTCTGCAAATACAGTCATATTCTGAGATACTGGGATTTGGACTTGAACCTACGAATTTGGGGAGGTTGCAAATCCAGTTGAGCCTGTAACACATGATCAGTTCTCAAGAGGCCCTGGGCAATAGGAATAGAAGATTATTGTATCTACATAGTCTGTCTCTATCTGTTTATTAAACCATTGCTCCAGGTCTCAGCTTTTCTGATCTGGTTTTATATTCAGTCTGGCCTTCAGATCATGTATACAATGTATCAAGATCTAGAATCATCTAGATCTTGTGATGGAACTTGAAGTAACAAAGTTGAAGTCTCTTCCACTGAGGAGGTTCCTACTTGTGTTCTGGAAAGAGCTCTTTATGTTTGGCATGAAGCAGCTTGTTGGAGAGAAACTGAACAAAATAAAAACTTTATAGATTTTCTGTTATATGGACCTGCCATGTATTTTTCAGCTCATGTACAGAAGTCAGTGTTGACATTAGAATATGGTCGGTATTAGGTTTCTATTGCTACCATGAGAAATTATTACAAACTTAGTGGCTTAAAACAGCACAAATATATTGCCTTATAATGCTAGAGGGCACAAGTCTCAAAAGGCTAAAATCATTAAAGATGTCAGCAGGGCTGAGTTCCACACCCTTGTCTTTTCCAACTTCTAGAGGCTGCATCTGTTCCTTGGTTCATGGTCCCCTTTATCTGTTTTCAAAACTAGCAATGTAGTGTTGCTCTGACTCTGCTTCTGTCATCACATTTCTTTCTCTGACTAAAGCCAGAAAAGGTTTTTTCACTTTTAAGGACTCACCCTTCATCACATCTACAATGCCTTATGCCACATAAGGTAACATGTTTACAGGTTTATGGGGAGGAGCATTTCATTACTTTGTCTACCCCGTGGTCCCAGCTAGATTGTCAGCATTTCTCTCTCAAGCCTCCTCAGTTTTTATCTTTGTCTTTTCGTATTATGCTTGCTGCTTCAGACAAGTGATCCTGCATTTGAATGACTCCTAATCATTATTGGAGGAGGAAATGGCAACCCACTCCAGTATTCTTGCCTGGAGAATCCCATGGACGGAGGAGCCTGGTAGGCTAAAGTCCACGGGGTCACAAAGAGTCGGACACGACTGAGCGACTTGATTCACTCACTCACTCAATCATTATAGTAAAGTCAGAGGAGAGAAGATAATCCTCACTGCCTAACTTGGTCTGTATTGTCACATGGTTACTTTTTCATGGTCTCCTCTTAGCTCACCCTCTTTAAATTAGGGTGACGATGTATTATATCAGGGATTTATTCATCTGTTTTCTGAAGCAGGAAACACCAATGCCTTGGGAAAGAGAATGGGGATTTCAGTTTGGTTTTATATGCACTATAAGTCTCAGGAATTCCTTGAAGTTTGGGATATATCTTAGAAATGCCTGTTATATAAACTAAAATGGAAAAAAATTTACCTGAGACAGGAACTTTTAGAGAAGTAGAGTACTTTTATTTTAGCTTAATAATTTAAGTGGTTCTCAGTGTATGTCTCTTGAATGTTCCGTTCAGAATTAATGAGGGGATGTGTTAAGAATGCAAAATCCTGGGCTCTAATCCAGACTTACTGAATCACAGTCAAATTTTAGTCATTTTTATTTCCACAGCTTTTTAACATTTCATGCCAGCTCATGTGCATGCTGACACTTGAAGTATTACTTTAGACTCTTGATGACCATTGGCCATAAGATTGCTTAATCATATTGATGGCATGAACCAGCAAAACAACAAAAATTTTACATAATTTCTTTGCAGAATTTGGTCTTTTATTTGAAAAGAATGAGTAAATAGCAGCATAGAGTATGATTATCTATGTATTATAAATATAATTTAAAAATAAATGCTGAAAAGGGAAATATTCATAACATTTATGGCAGATAAAAATTTAAAATGTTCCTAGTATTCAAAGAAAACTTCTAATAAGAAAATGCTAAATGTGCAGTATACAAATTGCCTAGGAAAACATGGTTATAGGTAATTTTAAAATGAAGACATGAAAATGGTCAATAAACTTATGAAAAATGTTTAATGATATTAGAAAAGAAACATAAGTGCATACTAATGTAAGATTTCAAAAATATATTTATATATTATATGTTGCTCTTATATTTCATATATGTACACACATACATACATGGAAAGATAAAATCCTTCCTTTGGCTACCCAAAAATGAACATGTTTATTACTATCTATGTCAGTGGAGTATGGGGATTGGAAATTTGTTCATCCTTTCTAGACAGGTAGAGTTCCAGTACAGATCACAAGTTTTAAAAATAATCATCTAGTGAGTGATGTGAAGACTTTTCACAATATATTCTTATTTTGAAAAGGGTTATAAAACAGCCTATAATATTGTCCCCAATTTGGACAGATAATATTGTACATGCATAGATGTAGAGAATATGTATTGAGGTGCTAGTGGTGGGTAGTTCTGAATGGGTAGAGCTTATTGGTTTTCTTTGGTTTTGATTTTACATTATAGTGCTCTCAAATTTTCTGATAGGAAGTACTGCTTTTTGTAATGATTTTTTAAAATTTATTTTTATTAGTTGGAGGCTAATTACTTTACCGTATTGTAGTGGTTTTGCCATACATTGACATTAATCAGCCATGGATTTACATGTGTTCCCCATCCCAATCCCCCCTCCCACCTCCCTCTCCATCCCATCCCTCTGGGTCTTCCCAGTGCACCAGCTCTGGGCACTTGTCTCATGCATCCAACCTGGGCTGGTGATCTGTTTCACCCTTCATAGTATGCTTGTTTCAATGCTATTCTCTCAGAACATCCCACCCTTGCCTTCTCCCACAGAGTCCAAAAGTCTGTTCTGTACATGAATGCCTTAAAATCTTAAGAAAATATTTTGCAATTCTCAAAAATTTTAGATGAGAAAGGTAGAGATGTGAGAGATATGAACAAGGTGAAAGTTAACAGTGGTTACTATTAACTTCAAATCAAAATTTCCAAGGTTTCAGAATTGAGGCAGTGCTAAGAAGTAAAATAATTAACTTTACCAATATACGCGCTCCTTATCTCCTCTTTGGAACTTTTCTTGTGTTTCCATATGCTTTATTCTTTACTCTTCCTAATTTTTTTCCATTTCACATGCTTCTAAGTCTTTGTAAGTCTTCAGTGACAACAAATGCATTGCATGTGACATATCTTGTTAAAGAAGGTCTGTCTTTTTTTAAAATGTTTGCTTAATACCAAGTCTTTCATTTATTTTCCAACAAACATCTATTAAGTGTTTCCTCTTGGCTGCGAGAAGTTTTTAACCCAACAAATTAATGTCACCTCTGTGCCAGGCTACATGGTCTGTGGAGCCATTATTAAAATGGGATAATCTTGTTAAATTGCTTTTTGTAGATGTTATTTTTTGTCAGCCAACTTTCCAAGAATGCACTTATTATTGAAGGCTTAATTATCATGAAATTTTTTTAAAAAAATAGTAATTTTTGACAGAGACATTATGGCCAGAAGAATTTGTTAACTTCCTGATTTAATTCAAAAGCTATCTTGTTCATAGATCTTCATAATTGACACGTCACTGTAGCCAGACTTCTTTATGATATACTTTAATTATTAACATGGGAAAGAATGAGAGAACAAAGAAGGAGAAATGTGTGACATCTTTTCTCAATTGTGTTCCTTTTCTGATTCACATTTTAGAAGTCCAAATATATCCCAGACATGGAGAAAGTATTTTAATTCTGGCAGCCGTTAATCGCTCATTGGCACTTCAACATCAGCTGTTCAGAAGACTGCCAGTAGATTGTTTAAAGTTTTTAGACTTCAAGGAACAGCTGGGCTTTACAACAGCACTCAGTTTCAGAGTCTACATTTCATGTGAAATACATTTTTATGATTTGATATGTTAACTTCCAGCTTGCCAGAAGGCCTTAACTCATTGTACACTACATTATAAGTGGGATGACCAACAAAATATATTGGCCAAACCAAGGCAGTTTCACAGTGAGAGATAATGCTATTAGTAATTACTCTAAGACACCAGATGTGAACTTTGCTATAATTCCTGTTGGCTTTAAGCAAATTCAACTCAAGTAATTCACATGGTTTAACCTTCTTAACAACATAAGTATACCTGCAAAATCATATTGTTTATCTATAACAAACCTATCTAAAGGTAGTGACTTAAAATAATTACTGTTTTATTAATGATTCCCTGAGATGGCTAGGGAGGGTGGGATGCTTGGGACATATAGATTCTCATCCTTCCTATAGATTCTCATTCTTCACACATTGTTCACATTCTGCAGGTAAAATATGCTCGTCTCCACCCTAGGTTTCCAAAAATGTCATCCCAGTAGCAACAGCAGGCCCAAAGTTCAGGATCCCATCATCTACATCAGGTCTAGATGCAAATGAATATTCTTGTGTTTTGCTCCGTGGTGTGTGACTGGTCTTATCTGTTCCCACATACCAGACATACAGTGGATGGCAAGGACAGAACAACCACAATAAACACTCCCATCCAGAATGGCAGGAATAAGAATCATATAACACTAAGTGGTTCATAGCAATTCTGAATTTGCACTGGACGTGTTGCCAGGCCACCTATTTGAGGGACAGGGAATGTTCTTTGAATCGGGCCCAGTTTCATTTCCTCAGAATGTGGTTCTGTAGTTCATCGTTCTTTTGGCTCTGCTTTTGTGCTTTTGGCTCTGCTGTCTGAGTTCTTGGTTATGTCCTTTGAGATGTTCTTCCTTTTCCATAAAAAATAGCTGTGCTGCATCCTGAATAACTTTCTCAGCATGCTTCTTGCCTGTGGATAATTGAGGACCCAGCGAAGTATTTTCATTTTGAAGTGTCCCTGTGTCGATTAATCCAAGTAGTACAGTACCCTTACATTTTTCTTTTTTTTTTTTTTAGCTTTCTATGTATTAGATTATAGTCTCCTCCATTAGATAAAGGCCCTACCCACAGTTCTTTTCAAAACAGACCTTCCCCTATATTGGCTGACATATCAGAGTGCTGTGGACCAGTCCCATTGAACTAGACAAAAATCTCTTTGGAACTTAAGTCTCTTAGGTTCCACTTTAAATCATTCAGAGATTCTCAATAGAGTTGTTACAGTCACGTACTTAATTTGATCTTTGGCTGCTGGCCTTATTTTATTTTAGAAATCTTTTACAGACAAGTTTTGTGCCCTCTATAGTCTGTTTAAATTTTTGTCAGAGATTGAACATTTCCTTCCATAGTTCTTATCCATTTTAGCCTTAGCATACAGCCAATTTACACATTCAGCATTATTCCTGAAAATCTTTTTTAGTCAGATTTATAAATTCATTAAGTACATTTTTCTCTTTTCTAGATTACTGAAGGTGATAAGTTTGTACATTGTTTCTTTTTTTATCACACAGATTGCCATTTTTTTCCAACCTGTAAAAAGTTTGTCTTTGTAATTTCTTTTAGCAATATTTTGTGGTTTCCAGTATATAGGCCTTACACATATTTTGTTAAATATGTCCCTATGAATTTCGTGTTCTGGAGTGCTATTGTAAGTGGAGTCATGTATTTTATTTCATTTTCAACTATTCGTTGCTAGTATATAGATATACATTTGCTTTATGTAAATTGTATAATTTACATTTACATTTATAAAATTGTAAATTGTATATTCTACATTCATGTTAAATTGACCTATTTTTTTCTAGTGGATTTCTTGCATAGGTTCTTTAGTATTTTCCATGTATATGATCATGTGTGTACAAATAAAAACAGTTTGTTTCTTCCTTTCCAATCTATATTCCTATTTTTTCTTTTTCTTGTGTAACTGTAATGGCTAGGATCTCTAGTATACACAGCATTTGATAGAAATAATGAGAGTAAATGTCTTTGTCTTGTTTCCAGTCTTAGGGGTTGTTAGTTGTGGGTTTCGCACAGATGCTCTTTACTAGGTTGGGGAAAGAAAAGAAAATTTTAGTTGCTCAGTGATGTCCAGCTCTTTTCAGGCCTATGGACTATAGCCCTCCAGGTTCCTCTATCCATGGGATTCTCCAGGCAAGAATACTAGAGTGGGTTGCCATTCCCTTTTCTAGGGGATCTTCCTGACCCAGGGATCGAACCCAGGTCTCCCACGTTGTAGGCAGATATTTACCGTCTGAGCTACCTGGCAAGCTCAAGTTGTCCTTTCTATTCCTAGTTTACCGAGAGCTTTTGTTATAAATGTGTGCCTATTACTGTCTATAAATTATACCCCAATTAATAACTGATTTAATAAAATTACCCATTCTAAAGCATAAACAGAGTAGTGTTGTCTGATATATATTAGTTTTGAAAAACTTAAACTGTGTAAAGTTTTATTTAAGACTAAAAAGTTTTTAACATCAGTCAACAATCATATTAAAGATATAATCAAAGTGTTTAAGATTTTTCTTTCAAAAACAAAAAATAGATCTAAGGAATTGCTGTATTTCCATTTACTAAGCTAATATGATACTTCAAAACTTTGTTATTTTTCTGGGTGGTAAACTTTGTCTGTAAAATCTAAATTTAGCACAGCTGAGAGATTGTAATACCTTTTCTTTCCTCAAGAATAAGACCTAAGAATAACAATGAAAACGTAAGAATGCTTTTAATGCTTAGTAATTATATTTCGTGTTTTTATTAACACTGTAGATATATATAATACTAAATAATAACTCTGTAGGTTAATTCTGAACCAGTATAGCTAGATTTTATTTAAATTTCTACTCTTATACATATGAGAAAACTGAGGCTCACTCAGAAAAAGCAATGATTTGCCTTTAGTTATTTCTATATTTATGGTAATTTTTTTAAAAATAGGAGTTACTTAAAGATCCACTGTACATTGGACTACGGCAGAGAAGAGTGAGAGGTCCTGAATATGATGATTTTTTGGATGAATTCATGGAGGCAGTTTCTTTCAAGTACGTATAATCTTTATTTTGTCTATATTTAAGTTGGATTTCAAAAACTTAAAAGATAATCTAACATAAACTATAAAAATGATCAAGTTTGGTATAATATGTTTAATAATTATAAGTGATTTGAGTGAAATATATATATATGTATATATATATATCTCCTCATAAATATTGCTGACCAAATGATAATGTCATATGTCTATCCCCCCAAAACTTGTCTGTGTTGCTCTCCCTGAAGATACTTTTTTCTTACAAGAAACTTCAGTGTCTATGGGATTCATAATTATGGTGAATGAGGCAGTGGCCAGTGACTAAATTACCTGAGTAAGCCTTTTCATGATTATTGGCAGTCTGCATTTTGTTTCTGGCTGCTGATAAAATCTGGTCTTCCATCATCTTCCTTGGTGAATCTGACTCTTGTGGTAGGAGAGGCAGAGAAGTGAGCATGAATTAGTACGATCCACAGGGTCCAGAATGAAGCAACATCCACGAATCTCTGATTAAGTCTACTGTATTTGATTAAGATGCAATACCATATTTCACTGAATATTTCATTTAATTGTGGACCACGAGCTGCTATAAAATTTTCTGTTTTTTTCCTTCGAAGTAGAGAGTAGAGACTTCTGCCATAATTTAGTAACATACTCTGAGAGAATTTTGTCAATCTAACAGTGGTCCCATTTCTCTCTGTATAGCCACAGAAACCATGTACTATTTAAAAACATATATGTTGCTTTGGTTTTTCATAGAAATGAACTCATCACTGGCATCAACTGTAACTATAGACATATTTCTGGTTTCTTTTTATTATAAGGTTTAATTTGAAGAAGTTGAATTCAATAGCAGAAAGTGCTCTCATCAGCTTGCAAAATATTTAGAATATTTTGAATGTCTTCTTACCCAGGGTTTTAATGCAAAGTACATTTACCAGTTAGTATGGACTACTTTTTTAAAACCCATGTCTGATTTATTTCTTCTTATTATTTAACTTATTTAGTTACATTGTACTCACTCATAGACATAGTTGAGCAACTCTAAAATTCAAGAGTTCATGGTACAGTTAATTACTAGAAGTTTTTCATATTTAATTTTAAATTTCTTACCCTTTCAAATTTATATGAGATTTTGCAATTATGTGTAACTTTGTAGGTAGCAATATTAATCAAGAAATTGTATAGAGAATGCCACAAGGTGGCATAAAAGAAAAAGAAATTCTCAGCATATTTGTTTTTATTTGTCTGTTTGTGTAAATAAAATTTATCTTTATATATAAAGATAAAGCCTTTATATATATATAAAGACTTCAGTATACTTTTTCTATATTCCTATTTTTTCTTTTTCTTGTGTAACTGTAATGTTGAGTCATGAATATAGCATATATGGCCTATATACTTAAATACTGTTGAAATAAAAAAGAAATGTGTGGCCTATATACTTATGCTGTTGAAATAAAAGAGAAATAATTCCACAGAAACAAAAAGAAAAATAATTCCATAACCAGTGAAAAGCTTTCTGGATGAAAAACTAATTTTGAATGAGCTTTGTCAATCTAGAATCAGTAAAACTGTGTGTGTGTGTGTGTGTGCGTGTGTGTGTGTGTGTGTGTGTGTGTGTGTGTGTGTGTGTTTAATGTTGATTTGAAAAGTTACCTCAGATATATAATAAGAAATGGGGATTGACAAGAGTCAACAATAATTTAAAATGCAGAGACCACCTGTAAATCAGGAATTACACTTCTGGGCTCTTCCCGGAGAAAAACCCCACAGACTTTCCAAAGATACTTTCTAGCATAATGCTACTTTCGGAAGAGTTTTCTAGAAATGAAACCTACTACCGCTACCGAATTAAATTGGGACGTAATCCTGAAGATAAACCCAAAATTATTTAGAAAGGAAATATAGCTTAGGTGGAAAATGCCTGTTAGGAGTTGACTTAGCCAGGAATCAGATTCTAGATGGAGTTATTAAGGAGTGTAGTTGGAATCTATCCTTTTGTAGAACAGGAAAAGACGTGGATGAAGGAGAAGTTGAACTACAGTGTCGACCTGCCAGCAGCCGTTGGGACCACACTTTCATGCTGTCTATTTAGACCCCTAGGGAAAAGTAATTTCCATTCCCCACTCCCCAACCAATATTATGTTGGTTTTCTAATTTACCTCTTGTCAGGATTGAGTTGGGGCAGTTGTAATTTCTTTCTTTTGGCTTTCTCCACAATTATATTTCTTAGCTCATGGGCCAAAGGCTTGTTATGGGTGTTGCGGCAGTCACCAAGTAGGTATCTGTCCTGGTTCTGTCTTTGGGGACTGAGGAAATCACCACCGTGTGGGTCTGTGGTCCCAGGGCCCATTACGAGCTAGACCTTGGCCAGGGCTCCATTTATGATTGGGCTCCAAATCCTTCTAACTTGGAATGACAGCATATTGATACTCCAGGTCTCCTAGTATCTCTGTCAGCTCTGTCTGAAGTATTCTGTCGCCCTAGATCACAGTTTCTGGAATAAAGGACTGTAGGTCCCCTTGGGGGAAGGTTGGGGGAATTACTACCTTGTATTCTTGTTATAATGTTACATGGTCCTTCCTTCTGGAGACTAGACTTCTTCAATAGTGAGTTCTGGGTTCAAAAGTTAGCTAAGATTTGGAAACTGAGTCAGTGATTGGGACATTATTGGGGCAACTACTCTCCACTTTGTGGCCATTCGTCTTTGATTTATTTTGAATATACATGTTGAATAGTCACCTTGTTGGGATGCCATATTTTATTAATTATGTCAGTAACTCTCTGTGGGTCAAGCACACCCCACACACCAGCCTTGCCACTGTCAGGATAACTGTGCCCACCTGGCTTCTGGTGGCTTCTGATCTTCACCTGGTTCTGTTATCCCTATTGCTGTTGATGAGCTTGATTCTCTTCCATACCTTCCCTCTGTCACTTCTGGTCTTCAGAAGAGAGCCACCACTCAGAACCTAGTAATGTAGGTGTCGTCTCACTAGTACCTTCCTTGCAACTTAGGGTAGTGGAGTGTCTTCTGGGCCTTCCTGTGGAGTATCTCCATCTGATGGGGTTCTGGCTCTATGCAGCATGTGCACCCCAGAATATACTCTCTGAACCTGTGTGCCCCTCTTCTGACCCCTGCCGCAGCGTTTCTGGCATTTCGTGTTTAACATGAGCTGTTACTTTTATCTTTGGTAATATCCTAGTAGCCAGTTTGCACATTTCCTGAGATTCTTGCTGGTTTTAAGTCTTGCCTCTCAAGACGGTGCCCTCACATGGATGGTGGTGGTGGTGATGGTTTAGGACCTAAGTCGTGTCTGACTCCTGTGACTCGATGGACTGTTGACTGCTGGGCTCCTCTGTCCATGGAGTTCTCCAGACAAGAATACTAGAGTGGGTTGCCATTTCCTTCTGCATGGGATCTTCCCCACCCAGGGATCAAACATGGGTCTCCTGCATTGCAGGCAGATTCTTTACCTACTGAGCTACAAGGGAAACCCACCCTCATGTGGATAAACTGTCCCTTGTCTAATCTTAAATTCCAGCCCCTTTGACCAAACAGCTTCAGAATTTAATCTTACATGTACTCTGCTTGCTAATGTAAACTTGCTAGATCTTTCAGTTCCTTCCTCAAACAGTGTTTCTTTTTCAGGCCTCATCACCCTATGTGGGTTATATTGTGATATAACCCTAGTTACATAGGCCTGAGCGTCTGGAGAGGAGGTGGGGGTGGACAGGTGGGAGGTTAGGGAGAGACAGGTTGTCTTACTGGGGAGAAGCCTCTGCCTACATCCTCCCCAAGAAAGAAGGGGCAGGGCCACTTATATTGGTTCAGAAAGTTCTGCGGAATTTGAGAATTCAAGATTTCGGGAGGTATCGAGCAAGGCATCTTGTGCCATGTGGCAGGATCCCAGTCTTCCAGTCAGGATGCTGACTTAGCACATCTCCCATGCCTGCAAGTTTGGGAGTTTTTCACTACTCTGACAATTAATCCCAGCTCCTGGTCTTTAACATTCTCTGCCCTAAACACTTGATAACATTTCATATCTACCAGAGAGTTCCTCTGGCTTTCAGGTTGGCGGTTACTTGCCTTTTAGCTTTTTAATTTCTTTAAAATTTCCAAATCCATTCTTTTTCTTTTTAAAAATTTTATTGGAGTGTAGTTGATTTATAATGTTGTATTAGTTTCTGGTATATAGCAAAGTAAATCGGTTATACACGTATTGCCCTCAGCGTTTTATTTTCTTTGCCCATTGTTCTTATAGTTATTATTTCTCTTCTGTTTCTCAAATATCATTCCAGCTACACTGTTCCCTTCTGCTGATGTATCAGCCCAACTATCCCTGGCGAGAGCTTTAACTGTTGGACAGGGCTTCTCTGTGCTCCCCTGGGGCTAGGGTCCTCTTTTGCCAGCCAGACAACTAGGGATCCAACTTCACAGCCCCGTCTTATCACCCACTTTCTCGGACCACTCCAGGTACCATCAATCACAGATTAGGTTATCTGGGACATATTTGGAAGCAAACTTTGGTCTTCAAAAGGTTTGTAAGAAGTGCCCTAGAGGTCAACTCCCATGGAAGGCGTGCAGAGGGAGAAGAAATGGGCACAGGGACAGAATTGAGCTGGGATGCAGCACAAGACACCTTCCTCTGGTCCCATGGAGAACTCTGGAACCATAGCGGCTTTTCAGAGTTGTCCTCCATTGCCTGAGATGGCCAAGCCTTCCTGTTCCTGCATCAGTTAGTCGTTGGATGTGGGTCCCTCTGAGAAGGAGCATGACCTATGGTTTAGGGCTCCCTATAGCTGAGACAGTCCCTGGGACAATGGGGAATCTGAGAGCCATGTCACAGTAATGTTTCAGTTCAGTTCAGTTCAGTCACTCAGTCGTGTCTGACTCTTTGTGACCCCATGAATCGCAGCACGCCAGGCCTCCCTGTCCATCACCAACTCCTGGAGTTTACTCAGACTCATGTCCATTGAGTCGATGATGCCATCCAGCCATTTATCCTCTGTTGTCCCCTTCTCCTCCTGCCCCCAATCCCTCCCAGTAATGTTTAGATAATGATAAAAACTGAGCAGAAGAAAGTATTGAGGTTTGTAATAAATAAAGGCATGTGCTAGAGTCTTAGGAGGGACCATATTTCTGATATTCTGAGTCACGTGACAGACAAATGCTAGCCTCTGCATAGTATTCTTGCTTTGGAAACTGACCATTGGAGCAAACCATTGAGTTGCTTCAGGAAACTGTGTGCTAAAAGAAGCTCGATCTCTCCAGTAAAAATGTCACGTCTAACTATTTCTTCTTTCTCACTGTTTTGACCCATTTGTTCATTTACTGAAAGCCAGGCACTGTGTTTGGTGCTGGAAATATGGGACTGAATCAGACAAAAATAATCTTTGCCTTTCACATAGCTTCTTTACTAGAGGAGTCAGATAATAGACAAGCAAATAAGGAAATGAAACAATGCAGTTTATGGTAATTGCAATGAAAGAAACAGGAAATTGTACTGAGAATAATAGGAAATGACTTAATTTATATGTCAGGTAAGTTATTAGATACGTTCTATGAAGTCAGTTGTCAAAGTCTTGATACTTTTTTAGGCATGATACTTTTGTTGCAAGTTGATATGAGCTCTTTGATTATAGTTAGGTAAATTCATGAACAGTGGAAAACTGAATCTAGAAAGGATTGATTGATTAGAACAGATACTAAGTAGCATCTCCTGTGGAGTAATACCACAGGTCCATTTCCCTAATGCTTGCCTTTTCAATGATTTTATCAGTTGGTCCTATAATTATACATTTGAGAGTATCGATTAAGAAAATAATCCTGAGTAGAAAATAGCTTCTACACCCACATATGTTCACTGAGCATTTTTATTACATGGTTTTCTTCCCTCTGTTTCCTGAGTAGCACACCCTCCCTGCTGTCTTCCTACCTCACTGGTTGCTCCTTCACACCTCTCTTGCTTCTTTCTTTCCCTCCCCTTGACCCCTGGACCTTATGGTACTCCAGGGCTTGGCGCTTTCCTAGGTACTGTTTATCTTCACTCCCTTGATGACCTCCTCTGATTATTCTTCTTTGTATCTGGACTCCCAAATCTATGTTTTGAGTCTGTATCTCTTTGAACTCTAGAATCATAGTCAGCCTCCTCCTTGACATAGATCTGTAATGGACAGAACATATGGAGAAGTCCAGAATTGGACTCCTGACCTCCCACCTCCCCGACCCCTGCTCCTGCTCTAGGATTTCCTATCTCAGTAAATGACAGCCCCGTTTGTCCTGTTCCTGAGGTGAAACTCATTGGCATTATCACTCTGTACCCATACTACCTACAAAACTCGTTAGCTTTAACTTCAGAGTATATCCACAATCTAGGCACTTCTCATTGCCTCTGTTATTACTTCCCGCGTCTTCTCCCTGATTATTGTCATAGTCTCCTAACTAGTTTGACTGCTTCCTCCCTTGTGTCTCCTTAGTCTGTCCTCAGCACAGAGGCTAAAATGATTGTAAGTTAGGTAATTTCCCTGCTCAGAATTCTCAAGGGCTTATCATTTCATGCAGAATTAAAATGAAAAGTCAAAGTGTGAAAGCACTAGTCAATCAGTCATGTCTGATTCTTGGTGACTCCATGGATTGTAGCTGGCCTCTGTCCATGGGATTTCCCAGGCAAGAATACTGGAGTGGGTTACCTTTCCCTTCTCCAGAGGATCAAACCCAGGTCTCCTGCATTGAAGATAGATTCTTTACCTTCCGAGCCAAGTGGGAAGCCCTGCAGTTTGTAAGTCCTTGCAATAGCAGAAAAAGACTCCGGACCAACTGACTGCTTGTTTGCTATTTTTCTGAGTAAAACCAGGCATGCAGATGCCTCAAGGCTTGCCATTTTTTCTTCTTGAAATCCTTCCCACCCTCACCTTACCCAGTTTTCCACATGGCTAGCTCTTTTGCCTCCTTTAAAGAGACATTTAAAACCCCACCCCCTCCCCCCCTTGCCCAAGGGATTTTCTTGGCAGTACAATGGTAAGAACTTGGGTGCTTTCACTGCTAGGGCCCAGGTTCCATCCCTGATTGGGTACTAAGATCCTATAGCATGGGGGAGAATAAGAGAGAAATAATAATATAAAATAGAATGTAATTTCCTCAACTATTTCTTTCTCAGTGAGGCCTTCCATGACCAACTTGTTATATAATTTCACCTCTAATTCACTTTTTTTCTTCCCTGTATTTATCAGTATCTGATGTATTTATATTTAATTATTTGTGTTCTGCCTACATCCCTACACTGTAAGTTTCATAAGAGCAGGAGTTTTCTCTGGTTTTCACTGCCATATCCCTGGTCTTTAAGATTTTATCTAGCATGTGATAAGTACTCAGTAAATATTTGTCAGGTGAATGACTGAATTTGATTTATTTTGTTTATGTAGCTTAAAATGATAGATAGGAATGGAAGAACTTTGGTAGTTTAAATAAGTCACATAAATATTTTCATGTGATTTAATTTCAGGAAATATTAAACCTCTTATAATCCTTACATACTGCCAAGTACATACTAAAAATACTACTTGTAGGTTAGTCCTTAAGTACTTGTTTCTATTTTGCGGTTGTACTTCTTGAAGTATCTTTTGTTTTTCAGAATCAGTCGCATCTGAAAGTTAATAAGAACAGTAGTGACAACTTCAGGTATATCGTCTAAAATCCTTTGGAATTTCATTGATAGTTATTAACTAAATGAGGGGGAAGAAAAACAGTACCTCAAGAGAGCTTTAAAAAGCTAGTATTAACATTTTTTTAATGAGAGTAATAGAAGCTATACATCTGTGACTTAATCTTTTTTCCTTTTTCTTTTTAAATGATTAAAATAAAAAAATCACTTGGCAGCACTAGGAGTGGCAGCAGAGATGATTATTATATTTAGACCTCAGCCTTGGCTGCCATCGCAGATTTTATTATGCTCTGTCACTTAACACTTAAGGCAAGTAATCTTAATCTGAAGCCATACTATCTGCCACTTCTGCAGGGTGTGATAATGGTGTTTTCATAAAACGATGCTTTGCCTACTGATTTGACACTGAACCAGAGCCTTGACAGTTTGCCTGAGACACACCAGACTATTCAGAGAAGTTATTAATTTGGTCAGAGTTCTCAGAGGTCACATATTAGATTTCAAAGGAGTAAGACATATAGCCCCTGATTATCGTGGCCAGATTTACTAAATATATTTTTATGATTATTATAATACTTTCTCTTTCCAAAGACGTCATCAGATATCCAAGTTAATGTGCTCTTCATCATTACTCAGGGCTGCACTTCAACACCTTCTCCACCGTTCCACATTGACTCTTTGGTTGCTCCTTAGGGAAGGGGCCTCGATACTTCCCTGTTGTCTATCTTTCTCCTGTTTCTGCTGCAGTTAATTGCATGGCTGACTTTCTGTGCTGCCTTCTTCCACCTGTTCCAATCATTGCCTTTTATTCCTGATCCTTTTTTTAGCTGAATGGGTATATTTATAGCTTAGATGATTTTATCTATAAATTTTTGAGACCCTTTGGATTCCACCTGTCACTTTGATCAGCATAAGTTCCTTTGGTTTTCATAAGAAATTTAATAAAAACATATGACTGTATGGGACACCAGCTGCTATTCTTCCTTGTGGTCCAAAGGTGAGGTAAACCATTTGAAAAAAAAAAAATCAAGTGGAAAGAATGTCTGTCAATATGAGAAAAATCAGCAACTATGTAACTAAGGAACATGACTTATATCAAATTTATGACTCAGATTTTTTTTTCCATTTTTCCATCCAAAGAAAAATCAGATTCACACTTTAACTATAGCCATATTTTTCTTGAAATGCCAAGTATTTCTATTTATAACTTTCCACTTTTTTTTCAAGTAAATGAAAAAGATAGGTCATGTAAGTATTAGCAATCTATAGGTGCTTTATGTATACATATGTGTAAATATATATATATATATATATATATATATATGTATGTATATACAGTTTTATTCCCTTAAAGATTTAAGATGGATATGTGTTGGGTTGGCCAAAGAATTCATTTGGATTTTTCCATAAGATTGCACAAAAATCTGAACAAACTTTTTGGCCAGTCCAATACTTCAGTATTTTAATGCTAGTTTTGCATCTTTGCCCATATTCCAGTCTAGTCTTGGAGGAGCTGGTTTGACTTGAAGGAGCAAGTCAAATTTATCATCTCTTTCTGAATATAGTTTACAACTCTTTTCTTGCAGATGCTTTTCTTTTCTAATTGTATTTTATTCTAAACATTAATTCTAATTGCATTAATTCCAGCATTCCTTTAATATGGATGTAAATTTTTTGCACTGGTTTTATTCTGTTTGTGTGAGTGTTACATATGTTACTTTATTGTGCCCTATTTTCCTTACTTGAATATGAGTTCTGTCAGGAAAAAACTTTATCATCAAGGGATTGCTTTTTTCTCACTGTCCCACATTATACTGTACCACATGAAAGTGAAAAGTCATGTCCCACTCTGGGATCCCATGGACTATGCAGTCCATGGAATTCTTCAGGCCAGAATACTGGAGTGGGTAGCCTTTCCCTTCTCCAGGGGATCTTCCTAACCCAGGGATTGAACCCAGGTCTCCCTCATTGCAGGCGGGTTCTTTACCAGCTGAGCCACAGGGAAACCCAAGAATACTGGAGTGGGTAGCCTATCCCTTCTCCAGCGGATCGTCCCAACCCAGGAATCCTCCTGCATTGCAGGTGGATTCTTTACCAACTGAGCTGTCAGGGAAGCCCTACTGTGCCACTAGTGAGTATAAAATAACTGTGTTGAAAGCATTACTTAAATGTTGAAGCCATCATGAAACTACTGTGACATGTATCTGAAGGAAAGGTGATTTTCTAACGTAAACTAGAGAATCATACAATTTTATGAATGAAGTGGCTCTGCCAGTAGTAAACTAAAGGTTTGAATTTTAATTAAAGAGAGACATTTATGTTTTATAGTTTACATTTTCTCTAAAGAAGAAAAGTGTTTTAATAAATTCCCGTTGTATCCATTATTACCTGTCTTTTTCTCTTTGAATCAACAAGCATTGAGATCTGTATAGAGGAATCCGTTGATCTTTTATCTGAGTTTATTAAAGCTGTATCATTGTGTTTATTAAAGCTAATCATTGTGGTTTGACAGTTTGTATACCATGCTTCCCCTCTTCTTTCTTCTGACTTTCATTCAGCTAACTGAACCCTAACTTCTTTTATTTATTTATTGTTTTTGGCTGTGCTGGATCTTGATTGCTGCACTGGCTTTTCTCTGGTTATGGTGAGCAGCTTCTCACTGTGGTAGCCTCTCTTGTGTAGTGCGGGCTCTAGGGCACATGGGCTTCGGTAGTTGGGGCACATGGGCTCAGTAGTTGTGACCCATGGGCTCAGTTGCTCTGCAGCATGTAGAATCCTCCCAACCCAGGGATCGAACTCGTGTCTCCTGCCTTGGCAGGCGGATCCTTTACCACTGAGGCACTGTGGAAGTGCAGCCCAGTTTCTTAAAACGTTTCTTTCTTGTTGTTGTCCATCTATATTGCCGTGTATATTAAGTTAGAAAATTTGAATATATCTGCTAGTGGCTGGTACTAAAAATGAATAATCACTGTAGATTTCCTTAAGTCATATTCATCGATTAACCTAAAAACAAAAACCAAGAAACCACAAGTAACAATGCCTTGTGGATCCCAATAAGGTTATCATCATCTTTTCCTGCCTCCCTTTGTAATCTTCTTTTCCTGCCATCCTTAGTTTACATGTCTTTATAAACAGAGCAGGTATGCACATAGGAAAGCAGTTTAGTTTTTATTTTCAAAGACTAATCTTAATCTATATGGCTGGGTTTGATGGGGAAATAGTGTTACCGTACTTGAATGAGATAGATACAATTTTACTATTGGAAATTAAAGATGTTGAAAGGAAAAGGGAAATTAAGCAAAGTCAGAAAGGTGGTTAGGGTAAGGTCAAAATTAAAAGGGACTCTCTTGTTCTCTAGGAAGTTTGGAATCTTAATTTGTAATTAATGTTGTATCTTGACTTAACATCATTGGTGATGGTCAGCATGTCTCAGTTAGTAAAAGGCAGAGCCCCTGTGCTGGCCCATCCTGATCTGGGCAGAGGTCACTGTCTGCTCTGCCTGCCCTGGCTTTGGACTCTCAGGGCATGTTCCCACCTCAGAACATTTGCACTTTCTCATCCTTTTGAAATATCCTCCACTCTCCCTCCTCCCCCCTTCCCTCCCTGAAATCTACTTGGTTAACTTGGTTTTTCAGTCTTTATTGAAATCTTACCTTTTCCTGAGCCTTATCCTTATTCACCCATCCACAAAATAACTGAAATCAGCCCAAACTTCTCGCCACCCCTGGCTCTCCTGATACTATTGTTTGGCGTGACTTTTTCCTTATAAGATAGTTTTTTTTTTTTTTTACACTTTTTTTTGAGGTGGACCATTTTTAAAGTCTCTATGTCTTTATTGAATTTGTTGCATTACTGCTCCTGTTTTATGTTTTGGCTTTTGGCCACAAGGTATGTGGGATCATAGCTCCCTGACTAGAGATCACAGCCGCACCCCCTGCATCAGAAGGTGGTCTTAATTAACCCTGGACCACCTAGGGGAAGTCCCTTATGGTATAACTTTATATTATTTGTGTAGATTACATCATTGTATATAGTTTATTTATTTATTACATTTATTGCTTACTGTATGTCTCACCCACTGGAACGTATGTTCCCCAAGGACAGTGATCTAGTTTGTTCATTTTATGAGCGAATTCTTATGTTAATGCCTGATACAGAAGAGATATATATTAAACACTTGTTGAACTTAATTGAACAATGCTCAGAGGGAGACCACACAAGAGAATATGAGTGAATTGGTACAAATCTTTCACTATCACTAGGAAATTAAATTTTAAACATGCCTTCCTTTTGATGAGTTACTTGCATCATTTTCATTGGAAAGAGAACCATAAAGATGTTGTGAGTGGTGAATACCTGATTTTCTCAGGTCTCATGAATAGACTAGTTCTTGAGGACTGAAAATAAGTACTGAAGTTGGTGTGTTATATAAAATAATGGCTATACATTTAATGCAAGCTGGTAGTAGATCTTTTTGAGCTGATAGATTTTCAAGTTCTATTATTTAAAGCTGTAACAAAATTTGTGTAAAATTTGTCATAATCAAGACAAAAGAATAAAGTAATTATTCATATTACCAAGATGATTACATTCTGGCTAATTCAATTTTCCATCACTTGACTGTTATTTTTATTTCACAAATTATAAAGCAAGCCAGAATTAACACAGCATGCCACAATTTTGATTTAACCATGATGTAGTGGTTAATTCTTTAGACTGTTTTTCTTTATGGTGTCCACAGATGGTGACCCTTTTTTTTTTTTTTTTTCACATCTTTAGTCAGAACGATTCCACATCCTACAGTGTACGTGTAAAGACTGCCACATTTGCAAATAGGAAGAAGAATAAGCAGCTGTTAAATGTATTGTTAGCCAGTATAGTGAGATTGGGATTATAGAAATTCTAATATAAAAAAGGCTCAGTCATTTTGAGGCTAGGTTGGAGTGGGGTCGCCTGGGATAGGTTCAAAGTTTATTTCTTTGGAGTCCTCCTAGAGTGACATTTCTTATTTCAGTGAGTTCACAGTAGTTTGGGATCTGACTTTCAGCTCAGGAAGTTTAGAAAGCAAAGCAAAGCCCATATCTCAGGACCATGTGATAAGTAAAACCTGGGCTTTAAAAAGTGCATGGCCAGATGCACTTAGGTATATAGGTTTCTGTCTTCAGTGAGAGGGTGGATTATAATTAAACATTCTCAAAAGTGTTCCAATTTTAGGATTTTATTAAAGTACTGAAGAAACTGTATTTTGTTTCAACATTCAGGGCTGGATCTGTTTCATAAAACATGGTGATTCAAGAATATCTGTGATCATTATGAGTCAGTTGAAAATGTTGGTCACATCATCTAATTATACTTGACCCAAAGGAATTAACTCAATGTTTTAAACTACTTTGTTCTGCATAAACTTTAACTTTTCCTTGCTGCCCAAAGTTTGTTTTAGCAGGAGCTCAAAAGACAGTTGGCAAAGGGAACAATTCAAGAGAAAAAAATTTCACAAAAGATTTTTTTATTTGCCTTGCATTACTTTCCCTGTGCTACATATTATTTGTGTAGTCAGCTTCAAAGTAAGTTCATGTTAAAAATTACTTCCACAATTAAAAAATGATACAAAGATACTAAAAGTTGTTGAATTAACTGTGCACAGATTAAAAATGAGATTTGGGCTTGCATAAGCTATTTATGGTAATCATGTAGACTGGTTCGTTGGTCTCTCTGTGTTTTTTTAAAACATCTATATCAGTACCATTTGATTATATCCTGAAATAGAGACAAATTTTTTCTTGAGTATTTGGTTATATCTTATCTGATTATATCCTAAAGCAGAGACAAATAATTTCCTCTTCTTGAGTATCTTCTTTGACCCCTCAAAGTTTTCTTGTGCATATATCTCATGAACAAGTTCATTATTAAATCCATAGACATTTCTACTGTTATGTCCTTGATCCATGCCCTGACTCCATGTCTATCATGATAACCCTTCTTCTTAGACCTTGACCGCTTCTATTCTTTATCACCATACAAAACCCTTCAGTAACTTTTGCATTATAGTGCTAAGTCTTCGTACACTTACCTTCACCCCTTTTAAACCCTTTTTACCTTCCACACATAAAACCCTTTCTGGTCTGTTCCTTGCACTTGATCTTTCTGTCTTTCCACCTTCCACCCTCCATGTATCCTTTGTACAATTCATGAAGATCTAGTTTTAGTTGCCTGTACATGTACTTGTCTATCACACCTTCATACATATTGCTCCTTCTTGCCTCTCACTGTTTTTGATTATTTAATCATTGCATGTCTTTTATAAACCAGTTGCAATCTGTAGACTATCCTTGTCTAGGTAATAGAGGCTTCTCTGGTAGTGCTAGTGGTAAAGAAACTGCCTGCCAGTGCAGGAGACATGAAATGTGGGTTCGAACCCTGGGTTGGGAAGATCCCCTGGAGGGGGGTCTAGCAACCCACTCCAGCTTTGTTGCCTGGAGAATCCCACAGACAGAGGAGCCTGGCAGGCTACGGTCCATAGGGTCACAAAGTGTCGGACACAACTGAAACGACTTAGCACGTAGCACACACGTATGGTTCCTTAGCATGGATACACCCTAATAGTATGCATCACACTGAATTGTAATTCCATTTATTCATCTGAATTAGCACTAAGTCTTGGGAATACTAGAGGTCAAGGACTGGGTCTTTTTTTTCTTTTCCTTTATAATACCTGTCATAATACAGAATAGGTGCTCGAAAAATGGTTGTTGAATGAGGACTGAGGTGAAATTGTACAGTTCTGGAATGTTGGAAATATAAGTATCTGAAGATTGTATAACTTTAAGGGAAAGTATATTGGATGATTACTTGAAATTAGAACTGAATTGCATAAAGAAATAGTGTTTCCACTCTCTGTGGCTTTATAGTATAAAACTAACAACTCTTTATAGATGAACAGAACATCCATAGAGTCATTGTATTCATGTTTCTGGATAGACTTTAGTATTTTATATGCATTACAAGGGTAAAAGGATTTTTTGCATAGGAAGTAAAATTTGTTGTCGTTCAGTTGCCCAGTCGTGTCTGACTCTGCAGCCCCATGGACTGCAGCACATCACGCCTCCCTATCCCTCAGCATCTCCCAAAGTTTGCCCAAGTTCATGTTCATTGCATCGGTGAAGCCATCCAGCCATCTCATCCTCTTACACCCTCTTCTCTTTCTGCCGTCAGTCTTTCCCAGCATCAGGGACTTTTCCATTGAGTCAGCTGTTTGCATCAGTTGACCAAACTTCTGGACCTTCAGCTTCAGCATCAGTCCTGCCAATGAGTTTTCAGGGCTGCTTTCTCTTAAGGTTGACTGGTTTGATCTTCTTGCTGTTCAAGGGACTCTCGGGAGTCTTCTCCAACACCACAGTTTGAAAACATCAATTCTTTGGCATTCTGCCTTCTTTATGATCCAGCTCTCACAACCATACTTGACCACTGGGAAGACCATAGCCAATTGACTATACGGACCTTTGTCAGCAGAGTAATGTCTCTGCCTTTCAACACACTGCCTGGGATTGTCATAGCTTTCCTGCCAGGAAGCAGTCATCTTCTGATTTTATGCCTGCAGTCACCATCCACAGTGATTTTAGAACCCAAGAAGAGGAGATTTGTCACTACTTCCACCTTTTCCCTGTCTATTTGCCATGAAATAATGGGGCCAGATGCCATGATCTTAGTTTTTTAAATATTTAGTTTTAAGCCGGCTCTCGCTCTTCTCCTTCACTCTCATCACGAGGCTCTTTAGTTCCTCTTCACTTTCTGCCATTAAAGTGGTATCATCCCCATATCTGAGGTTGTTAATATTTCTCCTGCCTATCTTGATTCCAGCTTGTAACTCATCCAGCCCAGCATTTCTCATGATGTGCTCAGCATACAGGTTAAATAAACAGCAGACAGCCCTGCCATACTCCTTTCTCAATCCTAAACCAGTTGGTTGTTCCATACAGGGTTCTAACTGTTGCTTCTTGATCCACCACCTACAGGTTTCTCGGGAGACAGGTAAGATGGTCTGATAGTCCCATCTTTTTAAGAACTTTCCACAGTTTGTTATGGTCCACACAGGCAAAAGCTCTGGCGTCACTGATGAAACAGAGGTAGATGTTTTTCTGGAATTCCCTTGCTTTCTCTGTGATCCAGCAGATGTTGGCAGTTTGATCTCTGGTCTGTCTGTCTTTCTAAACCCAGCTTGGACACCTGGAAGTTCTTGGTTTGTGAAGTGCTAAAGCCTAGCATGCAAGATTTTAAACATGACCTTACTAGCAAGGGAGATGAGTCCAATTGTCCGATGGTTTAAACATTCTTTGGTACTACCTTTCTTGGGAATTGGGATGAAGGCTGACCTTTTTCAGTCCTGTGGCCACTGCTGGATCTTCCAGATTTGCTGACATATTGCATAGAACACTTTGATAGCAGAGTAGTAGACGTTTAACTTTATGTATGTCCCATATTTATTATGAGTTTGTTTACCTGAGAGCACTGATGCTGTTTTCTGGTTACAAATAGTTAAGGATATAAGCAACTAATAATTTGAACCTTTTTTAATTTAACTAAACTCTGGATTATGCCAACATTTGGATTACTCCACATCTATAGTCTCTGCCCAGTAGAGTTTCAACTGTTGAAAATCACGTGTGCACAAAGGGAGTAAGTAAAAAGATGCTATAAGTTAATGCAACAGAATAATTAAAATATTTAATTCATTTTAATGGTATTTGTGATAAAAACTGACACCAGAGAATTTGTATGGTAGCTATGAAAATGAAGTGAAAGTGTCATTCGCTCAATTGTGTCCAACTCTTTGCATTCCCATGGACTGTAGCCTGCCAGGCTTCTCTGTCCATAGAATTCTCCAGGAAAGAATACTGGAGTGGGTTGCCCTTTTCTTCTCCAGGGAATCTTCCCAACCCAGGGATCACACCTGGGTCTCCCTCATTGCAGGCATCTTCTTTACCAGCTGAGCCACCAGCGTAGCCCCTGTGGTATCTATGGCCTTTGTTTATTTATTTTTTTTAATTTTTTTGAGAGATTTTGCACTGACTCCCGATTTTCTACAGCAGGTCTTTATTTTTTTTGTCCATACTCTTGCAGGATCGTAATTCCCCGACCAGGGATTCAACCTGGGCCCTGGCACTGAGTCCCAACCACTGGACCTCCAGGAGACCTAGAGATGGTCTTTGGAAATACCTAGAATGAGGGCAAGTGCAGTGAAAGGAGGGACTCAACAGCAGACCCAGTACGATAGTCCCTTCCTCTCTCTTGTCTTAGCCCCCACTCACATGTATATATGGTTGATTTTACAGGTGAAATTCATTTCTGTTCTGTTTATTTTAGGAAACATTTCTTGTTCAGGTCAAAATGCTAAGTACTAAATCTTCACTTTCAGTAAAACATACCTAAATAAAATTTTGCCCATAAGAAGTTGTTAGTGCTTGAACCTCTTCATACAAAGTGTCTGGAATAGTCAACCTCATAGGACCAGAAAGTAGAAACGTGGTTGCCAAAGGGTGGGGAAGGAGAGGAGGAATTAGAGTTTAAAGAGTCTGAGCTTTGCAAGATTAAAAAGTTTCCAGAGATGTGTTGCCCAGCACTGGAAATATACTTAAATTATTGAACTGTACACTTAAAAATGGCTAGGATAGTAAGTTTAATGTTAGGTGTCTTTTTTTGCCACAATAAAAAGGAGAAATTGTTAGTAAAGTTTTTATAGATGAAAAGCTTAAGTGAAAAAGCTTTTTAAAGATTTGCAAAATATCATTTAGTGTTAGGGACTAAAATCTTTCTTACTGTTATGATTACATGAAATATTCAGTCCATGTAAAGTGTTTGGAATAGTAAAGCTCAATAATACTGTAATTGAATATAGTAACTTTCACTTTGCAATGCAGTTTGATGTTAATTCATTTTATACTCCTTTTACTGACAGGATACTGGCATTGTAACTCAGTGATCTGATATATTTCACAAGAGCTACTTTTATAAACAGAACACCTTGAGGCTAAAAGGAAAATTTTAATATAAGTATGCATTTTTCTGTATATTTTATGCTTTGTGAAAATCCATGGAGTAGCTATGCTGCCCTTCTGTTTATCATGTGTTTGTATTTTTTCCTAAATGGTCTAAAAATAAAATACAAAAGTATTTGCTTTTAGCTATACCTTTTACTTCTGAACACTCACAAATATTAAGTATTGAAAGGCATATTTTCTTCTAACTTATAAATTATCAGAAGGTGACTTTATTTGAATGCATTGTTTTCTTGATATTTAAAATTATCTATCTAAATACAGGAATGAATATACATTCAAATAGTATCATGGATTTGAATCTTCAAAAGTTCAGGAATGACTTTTACCACTGAGAGAGAAAACAGATTAAAAATTAAGGAAGCATTGGGATGTCCCTGAAGGTCCAATGGTTAAGACTCCGTACTCCCAATGCATGGGTTTGATCCCTGGTCAGGGAACTAAGATCCCACATACCACACAGTGTGGCAAAAAGAAAAAAAAAGAAATTGTAATTCCTTCTTATTTTGGATATGACATATTTTAAAAAACGACCAACCCCCCCCCCCCAAAAAAAAGACCAAAAAAAAAAAAAAAAAAAGACCAGATGTCTTCCATCATTAATAATCACAGTAACAACTACAATGACAGCTGATATAATTTTAGGATATGTAGCAGCCTCTGTTCTCAGTGCTTTTTCTTTCTTTTCATCCTTAAAACAGGCCTGTATCATCCTTACAATTATTTGACCCCATTTTTCAAACAAGAAAACGGAGGTACAGAGAAATGAAGTAAATTTCTATAGCTATCCAACTGAAAAGTAACAGGCCAGAGATTCAAATCCAGACGGTCTGGCTCCAGAGTCCATGCTCTTAATCAACATGCTACATTCCTCTCTGATTTAAAATACTGTTATCCAAATGTGACAAGTGCAGATAACACAGCCTCTATTGTTCATTCTGAGTTCAGATGTCTTATAAATGCAACTTTTGGTATAATGAGGGAAATAATAGGGATCACAGTAACTCTAAGCTCTAGACTGAATTTTAAACATGCAGCCACAAAGATAAGCAGTGCCCTAACAACTGTGAAAATTTCAGCAGTTATGGAAGGTTAGGTGATTTTGTTTGAAACTATGCATTTTCCTCTTTCCCTAAAGATTATAACTTTCTTAAACAAAGTAGTTTGATGATATTTTTTGGTATCTGAATGATAAATGGATAGGAAATTTGTGTGAATTCAATAAAATTTTTCTTCCATGGGAATTCCAAATCTTACTGTTGCATGTACTTCACGTACACTCCTACCTCAGTTCTCTGCTCCTGTAGGCTTTCTCTCTTCCTCTCCATCCCCTCCTTTTAGTCTTTACTCACTTGTCATCTTCTTAATGAAGTGTGCTCTGCGTTATTTTGTTATAAATTGCACCCCCACCCCAACACTGGCTGGCTTTCTCTGTCTCCTTCCTCTGCTTTATTTTATTATAGAGCTGCTTGTTACCTTATAACATGTTATATAATTTACTTATTTATTATCTGTCTCCCATAAAAGGGTAAGGACTCTTGTCTGTTTGGTTCACTGTTGTATCCCCAGAGCCTGACTCCTAGGAAACACTCAGTAAATGTTTATTGAATGCATTCAACCTCTTTGTGTTCACAGTAAGATTTAGCTGGTAGTTAACAGAATGAAGGGCTTCCCTGGTGGCTCAAATGGTTAAAAAAAAAAAAAAAAAAAATCTGCCTGCAATGCAGGAGACCCAGGTTTGATCCCTGGGTTGGGAAGATTCCCTGGAGAAGGGCATGGCCACCCTCTCCAGTATCCTTGCCTGGAGAATCCCATGGACAGAGGAACCTGGCGGACTATAGTCCATGGTTTCGGACACAACTGAGTGACTAAGACTTTCACTTTAAAAGAATGAAATCTTTCATGCTTTTTGTTGCAGATGAAAGAACAAAATGGAGGAAATTTATCCACTTGGGTTCTGAACAGTCTCCAACACATAAGATGTCTTCAATAACAGTTAAATACAGATTTTACTTTGGTGGTTCAGGTTGTTGTATTAGTCAGTTTTATAATATATTGTACTCCCATCCCTATTTTTTCATTCTTAATATTCTAATGTTAAGAAAAGGCAAAATAAGCAACTATATCTCACAGTTATACATATTAAATTGTAAACACATAGTTTATTTCTTCTGAAATTATATTCTGCCTTGTAAGATTTAATTCAACTAAAGCACTGAAAGTCATCATATTCTTTTGCCTTTTGTTCCTAAATTTAATATTAATTTAGGTTGACATATATGGGACTTCCCACATGGTGCAGTGGTAAAGAATCCACCTGCTCATGCAGAAGACTCAAGAGACTTGGATTCGATCCCTGGGTCTGCAAGATTCCCTAGAGTAGGAACTGACAACCCACTGCAGTACTCTTGCCTAGAAAATTCCATGGACAGAGGAGCATGGTGGGCTACAGTCCATGGGGTCGCAGAGAGTCAGACACAGCTGAGCAACTGAGTGCACCTATGTGTCACCTTATTTAGAAATTCTTGCATTACTTTTGTAAAAACTGAAAAAGAATGGAAGTCATATTTTATTTTTCTTTAGAATCACTTCATACCCCTACTATGCATTGGTTGCCATGAAATGTTGATTTACAGCTATGTGTTATTATTCAGCGAGCAAGTAAATCATTGATGTCTGGAATTTTTAATGGTGGAATGCCAGCCTAGAAAGGTAGAGAATTTTCCCAGACATCTTTCACATAGAAAGATAGCCATTTAAATTTGGTTGGTTTTAACAACATGATGCTGCATGTAGGCAGAAGCATGCCATAGCCAAATGGGACTTTATGTGAACTTCAGTGTAGGTTCAATGTCAAACCAATATTTTTATAGTTGTGTAAGTTAAACTTTTTTTTCTAGGTAAGCAATACTGGTATATTGAAAACTGAATAAATGATAGTGAGGATAAAAGAACAAAAGCAAAAATCAAATATTGTCGACTGGTCTTCAGTGAGAGGGGCTTCCCTTGTGGCTCAGCTGGTAAAGAATCTACCTGCAATGGGGGTAGACCTGGGTTCAATCCCTGGGTTGGGAAGATCCTCTGGAGAAGGGAAAGGCTACTCAATACTCCAGTATTCTGGCCTGGAAAATTCCATAGACTTTGGGGTCACAAAGAGTCGGACACGACTGAGCGACCTTCACTTTCATACAGTGAGAGAAATTAGCTCAGTCTTCTGCAACTATACTTCATCATATTAATGATTCTGTAAACTTAGTCGAATAAAATATTTATGGTACCTTGAATTATCTGTTCATTCAGTAAACACATCAAGCACCTATATGTTCCAGGCATTCATTTTACTAATTTCTATTAAAGAATTCAGTCTAGTTTGGATAGAGAAATAAATCAACAGATATTTTCAGTAAGCCCTGTAGTAGAAATGAGTTGAGTACTGTAAGCGACTATAGGAAATAGTGTACCTAATAGGTAATGTGGGGAAGATGAGTTGTCAGAGAGGACCTATCTCATTTGTCTCTTCTGGCTTTTGTAGAAAGGGTAGTTTAGTATTCACTGTTCTTTTTTCTTAAGTGCCAAACCATATGAAATTAAAATCAGGGGCAGATTTGCTTAGTATGTTCCTTTTGATTCACCATCATCCCTTGATATTTTGAAATGTTATATTAAATTTCCATGAAATTGGCTTTAATCATGGAATAAGGCTGCCTAAATCTGCATATGTATCTGGAAAGCTTTCAAAGTGTTTTTTCACAAGTGAGTGTTTTGCATTTAAAGACTTAGACACCTGGCCTCAACACCTTTTAATGTGCCAGATGTACGATCTTTCCCCGGCATACTCTTAAATACTTCTGCAAAGTTAGATTTCAGAAATGTGCACCAGTACAGGAGATTTCACTTTATTTGTGAGATGGTTGTTAAAGCAAGTTGACAAATAATATTAAAAAATATAACTTCTCACCAAGTATCAAATATTCTTCCTTTTAGCATCAGTTCATTTATTCATTCAATAAGTAATGTGTATTTGCTATATGCCAGGTGTTGTTTTAGGTACTCAATATATATTTTGATTACTAGTATTATTAGACTCACCTGCCCAGAGTGGTTGTGTCAACTAATACCTACTTATATGTTCATGGTGAGGGAAGAGTTATAAAAATTTCTGTCACACTTTCAGGTCTTTAGCCAGTGTGATTATTGGATCAATTCTCTCACTGTTGTGGGCAGCTTTTTCTATCTCTTTGTTGAACTTATTCATCATCTTGCCAAAACATGAGCATCTAAAGGATAGAATAGTTGGAAGAACCAAAACTTGAACTACATAGAGCTCTAATAGACACATCCAACATACTACAAGTAAAGGAAGACCAAACAGTTCATTAGTATACAAAGAAACTCGTACTGACATACATTCATTTTCTCTCCTCTACTAGTATATAAATTATACTTCTTTTAAAAAAATTTAGTGGTTCCCCCAGAATTTGTGTTACACATTTGAAACTAATACTGGTCTCCTTTCAAGAACCTGTATCACATCATGGGTAGTGTAGGTAGCTTATAACAGAGCATTCCCAGTTCGCCAGCCATCCCTTGTTACATTACTGTCTTTCATTTCACTTACCCATAAGGTATAATTATCTAATACGTTCCTTCCATTATTTTGAAAAAGCTGTTATCTATCAAATCAATTAAGACGAACAAGATTTTCTTTTATTTCCACTTATTTCTCCTCTGATGCTCTTTCTTTTACTATGTGGATCTGAGTTCCTGACCTACCTCATTTTCCTTCTCTCTGAAGAACTTCATTTAACATTTCTTGGAAGGCAGGCCTACTGGTGATAAATTCCTTCAATTTTTATCTGAGAAAGTCTTTATTTCTCCTTCTCTTCTGAAGGATAATTTTTCTGGATACAGGTTTCTAGCTTGGTGTGTTTTTTCCTTTCAACATTTTGAATATTTCATTCTACTTTATTCTTGCATAGTTTCTGGAGAGAAATCTGATGTAATCCTTAACTTTCTTTGTCTGTAGGTAAGGTATTCCCCTCCCCCTGACCCACGTATTAAATACTTTACAATACTTCAAAACCTGTTTCAAAGTTTTCTCTTCATTATTGGTTTTCTTCAGTTTGAATATTACGTACTTAAGTATAGTTTTTTGTTTGAGGTTTTTTTGGGGGGATTATTTATCCTATTTGGGGTTCACTGAATTTCCTGGATCTGTGGTTTGGTATCTGTCATTAATTTTGTAAAATTTTTAGCTGTTATTAATTTAAATATTTCCTCTCTTCCATTCTTTTTTCTCCTTCTGGTATATCCATTATGTGCATGTTACACCTTTTTTAATTGTTCCACACTTCTTGTCTATTCGTTTGTTTTTCTCTGTTTACATTTCAGTGTTGGAAGTTTCTGTTGGCACTTTTCCATACTCATAAATTCTTTCCTCCTCTGTATCTCATTTACTGATGAGCCCATCAAATGCAGTCTTCATTTTTATTATTATGATTTTGATTCTGAGCATTTCTTTTTGACTCTTTCTTAGAGTTTCCATCTTTCTGCTTCCACTACCTATATGTTCTTGCATGTTGTTTACATTTTCTGTTAGACCTGTTAGCGTATTAACTAGGTTATTTTAGGTTTCTAGTCTGATTAATCCAGAATCTCTACCATATCTGAATCTTATTCTGATGCTTTCTTTGCGTTTTTACTTTTATCATGCCTTGTAATTTTTTGCTTAAAACTGAATATGATACTTGGACTCCAGTCATAGAGTTGCTACTAGTCTTCTGTTCCTGGTAAACTGGGATTCTCTATGTTTGCTGGCTCGTCTCTCCAGTTTTCAGGGCAGCAGCATTGGTCTAAGAAAGGAATTATTAATTTTGAGTTTGTTCAGCTTTTTTTCTTGTAATGACTGAAGTGCCAACTTTCAGGCTGTTTGCATGTCAGACTGGAAACCTTGACTCCTAGATTCAGAAGTCTGGGATGCAGATGGCAGGAGATTCAAGAAGAGGATGCTTTCGGGCACACTGAGTTAAAATTCTAAATCTTATGTTTGTTTTCAATTTTAGTTTGATAATCCAGACAATGACCTTGCTGTTTCATGTCCTATGTGAATCCTTTCCCCTTGTATTACCTTAAATTTCATAGTTTTCTAACTGTTCTGCCGCAGTCCAGCCAAGCCTTTGATCTTCCATGACCAAGAGCTAACATACTGTGGTGGGCATGTATTTTTAGATGTGTTTTCTGCTAAAGAAGAATCATTAGTTGATCTGATTAAAGTGTGAGAGTTAGGCCTGTTGGAAGATTTATACTCAGATTCCAGAAGACACTGGATTTCTCCTGTTATTGAAAAAATTGTAGCAGTTAAGTGGTAGGCATTACACATCTTGGCTCTTACAGTGAGTGAATTTAAGAATATAAATATTCTGTTTACAAAAGACAATATAAATGGGCAGACTTATTGTAATTATTTAGTTCACAAAATCTATTTAAAGTTATATTAGAATGTTTATTGCTGTGTTTTCCTCTAAAGGAATTCATCTTCTCAAGTGTTTTTTTTTGAGGTGGGATTCAGTTCATTTAAAAACAGATGATTCCCTGTCCTAAGACTTGATGCACTAGAATTCATTCTAAAAATCTTCACTCTCTTAACTGTTTGTTGTGGAGCTGAAGAATTGTTAGCATGTAAATTAGTCGCTTTTAGAATTAGTCTCTTTCCTGTGGTAGTTTGTTAATAGATGTCTATTAAAAGGTAGAACTTTTTGCAGTTAATAGATTCGTAAAAGCGTACTTTCCATCCTTCTTCCAGTTTAACTGTGGACATGAACACTTAACAGCATCACAGAGAAATAAAAATGGAAATTGAAAAAGTCGTATAGTGGAACTTCCCAAGTGGTCCAGTGGTTAAGACTCCGCTTTCCAATGCAGTGGGTACGGATTCAGTCCCTGGTCAGGGGCTAAGATCCCACGTGCCTTGAGGCCAAAAACCAGAAGATAAAACAGAAGCAATATTGTAACATATTTGATAAAGGCTGTAAAAGTGGTCTACATCCAAAAATTTGTTTAAAAAGTCAGGTAGTAGGCATAAATTAACTTTTATGTTCTCCTTCTCTGTGTTTCAGTGTTAGTAGAGGGTTGGGAAACCAGTATCTGAGGAGTATTAGCACAGCCGAGGAAAGGAGACAGATGCTGGAAATGTAGCGGTGAGGCTAAGGATAAACGTTACAGGAAAGACGGGTTGATAGGGCCAAACACAAGTGAATCAAGGAAGGTAAGGGTTAACTTTTTCCTCTTAAAAATTCCCCCTTTTTTCATTGTAAAAATAAGATACTTGATGTGAAGGGGTTAAGAGGCACTTAACCGAATAAGGTCACTGGGGCACATATGGGAGTCCAGTTAGAAAGCCTTGGCAGAAGACATAACTGAAGCAGCAGAGACAGAATCATATCACTTTCAGTCCATAACACAGAACATGAAATGGATTCTTGTCAGCAGACATAAAATCTTCTTCCAAAAACCGTAGTGACTTTACCTGATTTGGCACTGTAAAATCAATCATCTGAATATTTTAGGATAATTGAGTAGAAGGCAAAATCAAGCTCTTTTTTTTTTAAACCTCTACCTTTTTTGAGGATAAAAAATGCCTCATCATAGAAGGAAAACTGTTTTGCAATCACAGAATGAGGATTTTGATTGTAGAATAACACAACTTTGGGGATTTTTGTTGAAAACATGAGTTTTGACCTCAGATGGTTGATTTTTTTTTTTTTAATAGCTTTTAAAGCATTTTGTTAAAAATTGATAATGGTGGAAAACTTGAAGAACAATCTTTAAACCAAGGTTCTCGTGAATCCGAGCTAGGAAAAAAATAAATTTGTATATATTTAGTCATTGTTTATATTTAACTGTGGTTTTTCAAAAGATTAGCTCATTAGAAACATTAAAACTTTCTTATTTTATATCTTCTTAAACGAGATCATTCGAAACTCATTTTAGAAACAAATGTTGGGGCTTTGTGTCTTTTGCCTTTATTTTGAGGGGCTATTGGTTGCTTTTATAGATTTTTTTTTTTTTTTTTTTTTTGCTTGCAAACAGTACCACTCTGAATCTGTATTCTCCTTTCTTGAAAATTTTCTTTCCTCTTAATTTGGGATTTGAAAAATATAAACCTTACTCTTTTCACCGGATACCACAGAATCCACAAAATGTTACTGTTATCAGTTTATGGGAAAACAAAGTGACTAATCCAGCTCATATGAGCAAAAAGAGCAAGGGTGTCTTTACTCCACATATGTTTATGATTTAAGCTTCCAGCTTTTAGAAAACCAGTTGCAGCCTCCGTGTGACTCAGTTGTAGCCACAGGAGGTTGTAACTTCAAGTAAAAAATTCAACTTCATAAGCAGAATATAGGCAGTAAGCACGACATTTAAAAACATGGACATCATTAAACCAACTCATCAGATAGAGTAACAGGATCCTAGAGATACGGAGTATTTTTCTTGTATGTATTCTCCTTTCTCCACTGAACTGCTGTATGGCAATTCTCTTATGATTTGCTAGAGTCAGCCTTAGGAAGAGAGAAATTGGTACGTTTATAAAACTTTGTCTATAAAATTGTCAGCAGTGATTACTTTGGCAGAGGAAAGTGTAATAGTTAAGTGAGATTTGTCCTGCATAAAGATCAAGCTTTTTTTAAAATGTGAGGGGATTTTAGGGAGAAGAGGGATTTTGATCATTTAGCTATAAATCTGGAATCTGGTCTGTGCTGGAATTTAGCTAACATGTACAAAAAGAAATGAAGAATTACAGTTTAGAAGATAAGTTATAGTATGTAAAAGTGGATATAGCTTGGTTAAGAGTATATTTTAATAGTATATATGCCTTAGAACAGGCTTCCCTGGTGGCTCAGTGGTAAAGAATCTGCTGGCAATTCAGGAGACCTAGGATCAGTCCCTGGGTCGGGAAGATCCCCTGGAGGAGGGCATGGCAACCCACTTAGTACTCTTGCCTTAGAGAATCCCATGCACAGAAGAGCCCGGCAGGCTGCAGTCCATAGGGTCGCACAGATTCAGACAAGACTGAAGCAGCTCAGTAGCAGCAGCAGCATGCCTTGGAAAACTCAATAGAGTTTATTATGCAGATCAGTTAAAGTATGGTAATATCACTCATTTTACTGACACGATAGTACATATCTTTTTCTACCACTTGCTCCAGCACTGGTTTTAAATATTTTAAAAAATATTATTATTTTAATAATTTATCTATCTATTTATTTATTTTTGGCTGTGCTGGGTCTTCATTGCTGTGCAGGCTCTTCTCTAGTCTCAGCAAGCAGGGGCTACTCTCTAGTTGTGGTGTGCGGGCTCCTCATTGCAGTGGCTTCTCTTGTTGCAGAACATGGTCTCCAGGGCATGCAGATTTCAGCAGCTGCAGTGCGTGGGCCCAGCAGCTGCAGCTCCCGGGCTCTAGAACACAGGCTCAATAGTGTGCTACACGGGCTTAGTTACTCCACAGCATGTGGGATCTTCCCAGACCAGGGATCGAACGCATGTCTCCTGTGTTGACAGGCAGCACTATTTTCTGATGCATTGTCTTGTTTCTTTGTTCCATTGGATGGAGAAAGTATGGGACATATGCTCTTTTTGCACAACTGCATTACAGAGGTCTGTAGGTTTGGACTTCTGGGTATATATTTTATCCAGGGTTTTGGAACAATGCAGAGGTTATTTTTCTTGCTATGGAGAAATACAGAGTTTTGGAATGAGACAGAAAAACATATTTCAAAAAGTTAATGGAGACTTTTACTTTTCCAAGCATCTACTTATTCCAGAAGTTTACATTTGGCCAAACTCCTAGTTTTAAAACAAAAGATAGGGATTAGAATCTCACTACAGTCAATATTTGACTGGGTCATTCTTAAAGACTTAATGTTCCTCCAGATTCTCATTCACCTGGTCTCCAAGGACAAGAATGAAGAAAGAATACCTTAGCTATTGCGCTTCTTTTCTGATCTTTCTTCATAGATAGGTTTCATTCCGGCCTTTAATTATTGTGAATTTCAGAAAAGTATCGATGAAAAAGAGGGGAACTGGTGTGTATATCTAGAAAAATAGTTTTAGGAGGGGAGGGAAAGCTAATTTTAAAGAAGAATATCAGCTATGTTTTGACTTCTGCATTATTTTCTAAATAATTTATATTGTTTGACTTATTCTTAATATTTCCCCTCTACTAAACTAATACAACAGTCTCAAGCTTTTTGGACTATGAAATACAGATATATGATAGTCTTTATGAGAGAGAAGACATTTTACTCAAAGCCTCCCAAGAATGTTTTTCAAGTTTTAGTTTGTTTTCTTTAATGTTACTTGTTTGTGTATTTTATTATAAGCAAAAAAAATCAAAACACAAATGGTAGAGGAACAAGTGTTAGAATGTAGATGAGTTGTTGACAAAGAATTAGACTGGAGGTATTTATCATCACTGAATATTTTATTTGAGATGACCCTACCTTTACCCTGGGCTTCCCTGGTAGATCAGACAGTAAAGAATCTACCTGCAAGGCAGGAGACCTGGGCTTGATGCATGGGTTGGGCAGCTCCCCTGAAGAAGGAAATGGCAGTCCACTCCAGTATTCTTGTCTGGGAAATCCCATGGACAGAGGAGCTTGGTGGGCTACAGTCCATGGGGTCGCAGAGAGTCGGACACGACTGAGCAGCGAACACACCCACGTGTGGTAGACCTGTAGTGCCTTTGCCTCCGTGCCGGGGTGACACCTCTATAAATATATCCATGTGTCTAAGGAAAGGACCAGTAAATGTTCTCAGATCATTGTTTGCTCAATCATGGTTTCTTAGATTCCCAGGCCTAATCACTGCTCTTGTGATAGATAAGAAAATCATGATGGGTGGATAAAAATAAATACTATACTGAATGTTTATTATGTGTCATCAATTGTTCCAGTGGCTTATATTAGTTCAATCACACCTATGAAGTGGGTACTATTATTATTCCCATTTTAGCCATGGGGAAACGGAAGTATAGGGAAATTAAATAACCTGCCCTGTGTCAAGAGGTAATAAAAAGTAGAACTAGAAAATTAACTCATGCAGTTTAATTCAGTAGAGGCTTAGGCTCTAATCTACTCCCATCAAGATATCAACTTGAGTTGTTCATGAAGCAGTTCCTGAGACGGAGTTGAGGTGTGAGGAGTATCCTGGGCTTAATGCCTGTAAAACTGGGAGGGAGAAGAATTGGGCAGGGAAAGCCTTCAGACCGGAGCACATCTGGAAGCAGAATTGGGCAGAGAGCACCACGGACTGTAATATATACCTGCCAAAGTCTCAGCCAGCTCATTGGGAGCTGTAGAGCAGAGAGTGCTCGTTAGATGAGTTCCACATTGAGTGGGAACGGCCAGCCCCCAGTACCACTGCTGTACTCAGACATTGACTGGGGGCTCCCCGGGAAGAGCGTGGCCTTGGGTGGAATGCTGCAACCCATCTTCCAGCATTGTGGCCAGAGGCAGTTACCTAACTGCACTCCTAGGCAAGTTTTTTTCTGGAGGGGTAGTCTAAGCAGCACGTTTCTGTGGCTGCCTAGCATCATCCTACCATCTTATAGATGCAAATACCGTTTCACATCCATCAGATGGGCAACAGTGATTGAATCTGACAATGCCAAATGATTGGGAGGCCATGGATGAATATGTCCGCTGCTTACAGGAGTGTAAATTCATAAAACACTTTGGCAATATGGTTAAGATTATCGTGATCTACTGCACAGCTCTTGCACCCCAGAGAAGCTCCTTGTTAAGGAGACATGTACAGAAATTTTCACAGCAGCATTATTTGTAGTAGAGAAAAATTAGAAGCAGTCTAAATGTCCCATCACCAAGAAAATTGATCATTTGTACTGTGTGTGTGTGTGTTTGTGTGTGTGTGTGTGTGAGCGTGCGCACACACGCGCATTTGGGCTTCCTTGGTAGTTCAGATGGTAAAGAATCTCCTGCAATGCAGGAGACCAGGGTTTGATCCCTGGGTTGGAAAGATCCCCTAGAGAAGGGGATGGCAACCCTCTCCAGTATTCTTGCCTGGAGAATTCCATGGACAAAGGAGGCTGGTGGGCTATAGTCTATGGGGTGGCAGAGTCAGACATGACTGAGCAACTAACACACACACACATAGAAATTGCAGTATCATATAGTACCTAGAAATATTATGAAGTATTACTTCATGTGTCTACTTAAATATCAGAGAACTGAGGAACAAATTCCAAAAGGAGACTTTTTAACTCAGCCAGAGTTCTTACTAATGGCACCCTACTGTCATTTCAAAAGAATCAGATACTGTTCAATATCCATCAGGTTCATATACAGTTATTCATGAATACCAAGCTTAAAAGCAATGCCATGTTTGCTTTTGAATATTATACACTTGTAGTAAAAGTATAGCGTGCAAGAGGATGATAAACATCAGGTTTAGGTGAGTGGTTGCCTGAGATAAGCAGGATCAAGGAGGGGCATAGGGAGTTTCAAGTCATGTGTGACTTTTTTTGTGGTCTGAAATATAATAAGTATGGCATAATGTTAATATTTCACAAAATTGTTTAGGGGAGCATGTAGATGTTAGTGAATTTTCTCTAATGCTTTGCTCTATGGTTAAAATATCTTGTTAATAGATTTGTGGATAGTGAAACAATAGGTGCGCATCTAAAATTTACTTTCACATGGAAGGTGTCCTGTCTACAGATCCAGATAAAATCCTCCATTCCAGGAAGATCAATGTCATTTCACTGAAATCCTTTCTTAAAAGGTTTTATGATGTAAAAACATAAATCTGTTTTTAAAAAAGATGTTAACCTCACAGAAGTAAATTTAGAATGTCTATGGAAATATAAAAGACTTAGACTAGCTAAAAGAATTAAAAAAAATAAAGTTGTAGAATTTATACTCCTTCATTCTAAGACTTACTATGACTCTATAGTACACCAAGATAGCCTGATATTATAAGGCAATAGGACAGAATAAATCAAAGAATAAAAAAAAAATCCACGGAGACCCATGTGAAGATGGTTAATTGATTATTGATGACATATCAATGTAACACAGGGAGATTAGTACTTTCAAAAAATAGTCTTGGAACAGTTAGATATTCATAAGGAAAAGCAAGAGTCTCAACTCTTATCTCCTACCCCACAAAAATGAACTCAGAGTGGGTTGTAGACTTAAACATGAGGCTAAAACTATGAAACACTTAAAATGCAGGAGAAAATCTTTGTGCCTTTGGGTTTGACAAAATTTCTTAGAGAAAGCACAAGTCATAAAAGAAAAAGTTTTTACATTGAACTTAAAATTATTAATAAAAGCAAAGCTCTTCAAAAGATATTGTTTGGGAAATGACAAGGCAAGCCACAGACTAGGGAAAAGATTTATAATATATACATCTGACAAATGTCTAGCATCCAGAATACATTTAAAAGACAACAACAACTCATACAGCTCAAGATAAAGTACTTTATTTCTTAAAATAGGCTGACAATTTGAAGCAAGACTCACAATGATAATTAAGCACTTGTAAGCTCATAAGTTATCAGGGAAATACAAATTAAAATCAAATGACATGCCGTTACATACCCATTAGATGTCTAGAGTTTAAAAGACTGATGCGGGCAAGTGTTAGTGAGCATTTCCAACAACTGTCACTCTTATACATTGCTGGTAGGAGTCTAAAGTGGCAGAACCACTCTGGAAAACTGTTTAGCATTTGCATTTTTTATATACCTACCATACTACCAAGGTTCTTCTGGTAGTCATATATGGACGTGAGAATTGGACCATAAAGAAGGCTGAGTGCTGAGTAAACTGATACTTTCAAATAGTGGTGCTGGACAAGACTCTTGAGAGTCTCTTGGACAGTAAGGAGATCAAACTAGTCAATCCTAAAGGAAATGACTGTGTGGATCACAACAAACTGTGGAAGATCCTTCAAGAGATGGGAATACTAGACCACCTGACCTGCCTCCTGAGAAATCTGTATGCAGGTCAGGAAGCAACAGTTAGAACTGGACATGGAACAACAGACTGGTTCCAAATTGGGAAAGGAGTACGTCAAGGCTGTATATTGTCACCCTGCTTATTTAATTTATGTGCAGAGTATATCATGTGAAATGCCAGGCTGGATGAAGCACAAACTGGAATCAAGATTGCCAGGAGAAATATCAGTAACCTCAGATATGCAGAGGACACCACCCTTATGGCAGAAAGTGAAGAACTGAAGAGCCTTTTGATGAAATGAAAGAGGAGAGTGAAAATGTTGGCTTAAAACTCAATATTCAGAAAACGAAGATGGTGCTATGGGTATGAAGTGAAATGAAGTGAGTGAAAGTTGCTCAGTCATGACATGGTCCCATCACTTCATGGCAAATAGATGAGAAAACAATGAAAAGAGTGACAAACTTTATTTTTTTAGGGTCCAGAATCACTGCAGATGGTGACTGCAGCTATGAAATTAAAAGATGCTTGCTCCTTGGAAGAAAAGCTATGACAAACCTAGACAGCATATGAAAAAGCAGAGACATTACTTTGCCAACAAAGGTCCGTCTAGGCAAAGCTATGGTTTTTCCAGTAGTCACGTATGGATGTGAGTTGGACTATAAAGAAAGCTGAGTGCTGAAGAATTGATGCTTTTGAACTGTGGTATTGGAGAAGACTCTTGAGAGTCCCTTGGGCAGCAACGAGACCCAACCAATCCATCCTACAGGAAATCAGACCTAAATATTCACTGGAAGGACTGATGCTGGATCTGAAACTCCAATACTTTGGCCACCTGATGCGAAGAACTGACTCATTGGAAAAGACCCTGATGGTGGGAAAGATTGAAGATGGGAGAAATGGATGACGGAGGGTGAGATGGTTGGATGGCATCACTGACTCAATGGACATGAGTTTGAGTGAGCTCTGGGAGTTGGTGATGGACTCGGAAGCCTGGCATGCTGCAGTCCATAGGGTTGCAAAAAGTTGGACATGACTGAGTGGCTGAACTGAACTGAAAGGAAATCAACCTTGAACATTCATTGGAAGCACTGATGCTAAAGCCGAAGTTCCAGTACTTTGGCCACTCATGGTGAAGAGCCTGCTTCTGTTTCTGGGAAAGATTAAGGGCAAGAGGAGAATGGGGCGGCAGAGGATGAGATGGGTGGGTGGCATCACCAACTCAATGGGCATGAATTTGAGCAAACTCAGGGAGATAGTGAAGGACAGGGAAGCCTGGCATGCTGCAGTTTGTGGAGTCACAAAGTCACGACTTAGTGACTAAACAACAACAACAGTACTGCCAAGGAATTCCATTGCCTGGTATTGGTTTGGCCAAAAAGTTAATTGGTGTTTTTCCATAACATCTTATGGGAAAAGCCAAATGAACTTTTCGGCCAACCCAATTTTTTCAAAAGGGAAAATGAAACCTTTAAAATTTCATGGCAGCTTTGTTTGTAAGATCCCCAAAGTGTGATCAACCAGATGTCCAGATGTTATAATATGTCCAAATTGTAGTATAGCCATATAATGGAAAAGTATTAAGCAATAAAAAGAAACTATCAATTTATGCAATAACATGGATGAATCTCCAAAAACCAAGCTGAACAATAGAAGCTAAATACAAAAGGTTTCTTGACTATTCTTCCATTTATATGAAATCTGGAAAAGACAAAACTAATCTTTAGCAATGGGAAGTAGATCAGTGGTTGTGTGAGACCATTGTTGGGCTGAGGGTTGATTAGAATGGGCTACATGAGTGCTTTTGGGAATGTTGTCGAATATTCTGTATCTTACTTGTACAGATGGTGCTATGGGTATGAAGTGAAATGAAGTGAGTGAAAGTTGCTCAGTCATGTCTGACTCTTTGCACCCCCATGGCCTGTATAGTCCCTGGGATTCTGTAGGCCAGAATACTGAAGTGGGTAGCCTTTCCCTTCTCCAGGGGATCTTCCCAACCCAGGGACTGAACCCAGGTCTCCTGCATTGCAAGCAGATTCTTTACCAGCTGAGCTACGAGGGAAGCCCAAGAATGCTGGAGTGGGTAGCCTATCCCTTCTCCAGTGGATCTTCCTGACCCAGGAATCGAACCGGGAGTCTCCTACATTGCAGGCAGATTCTTTACCAACTAAGCTATACATTTGTCAAAACTAATCAAATTGGACACCTAAAATGGCGGTTTATTATCTTGTGTCATTAGAGTTGATTTTAAAGGCAGCAAGACACAGAAAAATCTTAACCTGACAAAAAACTGTTACAGTTTCATATCATTTATTGAGGTGACTTTGTGGATTTTGTTATTATTTCACTGTTTAGGTTTTTCAGTCACTTTCTGTATTTTTGTCCTGTCTAAAGAAAAATCTCCTTTTGGTAGTTTCATTGTGTAGTAGAAAACCTAATGGAGTCTGAAAAACAAAAAAGAAGAATCATCATTTGAATTGATCAGTTAAGACTGAATGAGGAGAATGTTGAACCTATTAGTTTATTATAAAAGGTTATCAGATATCTTGTATCTGTGTTCCTATTCTTCAAATAGTCTCTAGTGAATTATCAGTGATGAAGTGGATCACATATATACAATATTTATGTATATACATAAATATATAAAACAAAGATAGGAGAAATCGAGTCAGTATTTCTCTTGATTTTCATGTGCATGCTCAGTTGCTCCGTCATGACTGGCTCTTTAGGACCCTATGGATGGTAGCTTGCCAGTGTCCTCTGTCCCTGGAATTCTCCAGGCAAGAATACTGGAGTGGGTTGCCATTTCCTCCTCCAGGGGATCTTCCCAGCTCAGGGATCAAACCTGCCTCTCCTGCGTTGGCAGGTGGATTCTTTACCACAGCGCCACCTGGGAAACACTGTCTAGACTTTCATCAGTCTACTGTTGCTCAGAAGTAAGAGTGGGATTCTATTATTCTTACACATGTGAATTCTAACTACTTTTTTTCAGAAGTTACTTATGTTTCTTCCACTTGAAAAATGGGTGTATCAAAATACTCCTGGACAATGCAAAATTTAGACATCTTGCCATGTATATCTACCTCATCAGTAATAATAGTTTTATTCAGAAATCTCTCATCAGAGGGGCTACTGCTGTTCTTCATTGGGACTGCATGGAGAGCAAAATTATCAGGTTTTTATTTCCTTAACTTTCACTAATCAGATTTCTAACAGAGTCAGATTTTTCAAAACTTGAATACTTTGCATAGTGATATGTGTTGTTAATGACCTCTGTTGAGTATATTTTTTTCACTTCCTTTTATTATTTTAGGATTGTAAAATGAGTTCTCAGAAAGGTAGTAGAAACACAGAATTTGGCCCCAAAGACTCAATTTGTAAGTAAAGAGGCAGAATAGGTAGTTAGAGTCTAAGCCCATTGGATTATTAGCTTCCTCTTAAGTGTTGTTTTTCAGGAAGTACTGCTTTAGGCATAGAAACACTTTGTCTTGGCTCGTATTTCTCAGTGATGCCAGAATAAAATTATTAGTTTACATATGACAAGTTGTCATACTTCCGCACACCCTTGTCCAAAATCAGGTTTTGGAAATATGTCAGTTTGGCAGAGAAAGAGTTGCGTTCTTGAAGACTTAGACTGAAATATATGTGTACTTGTTAATTCAAAAGGGTTTCCCTGGTGGCTCAGATAGTAAAGAACCCACCTGCCAATGCAGGAGACATGAGAGACGCGGGTTTGATCCCTGGGTGGGGAAGATCCCCTGGAGAAGGGAACGGCAACCCACTCCAGTATTCTTGCCTGAGATTCCCGTGGACAGAGGAGCCTGGTGGGCTACAGTCCATGGGGTCGCAAAGAGTCTGACTACCGAGCGACTAAGCACACTGTTACTTCAAAAAAAGCGTCAGAGTCATTTAAAAATGATTTAATGCAAAAGGAAGTCAAAACAATTCTCAGAACTGTGTCAGATTTTGTCCCCAAGGATGGTTCAGAATTAAGGAAGGACTCTGCAATAGGGTTCTAATTGTAGTATGTTAGATTTTAGATCACTTAAACTAATTATTGAGCTATTTTAAGGGGGGGAGAAAGTCATTGACATGCAAGTAAATGTACCCACACAGGTTCCAGTAGACACAATCTTAAGCAGTTTGGGCTTAAGACCTTCAGCATCACTGGAACACGTGATGACTGAGTTCATGAAATCCCTAGTATGTGGGAAGAAAACAGCTTATAAGAAAGTGGGGGGAAAAAAAAGAAAGCGGGAAATATGATATTTTTGGCATTTTTGTTAGTATTAGACAATAATACTCCCACAAGAAATACTATTAATATGGAAATATAAATAGATATAACTTCAGGGCAAATTATTGGTAGATGGGTTCTCGTTATGGAAAATGGTTAGTGTTCAAACTTGGGCGTTAGTCCAGACGACTGTGCCAGAGAGGCCAGGTTTGTCATTTATGTCGGATTTGTGCCTTCAGCTAGCTCCAAACGTACAGTTCTCAGATTTTTATTGAATAATATGCATAGATTCCTCTTATACAGTGGCATAAGAAAGGATATCATCTTTCCAAGTTTGTAAGTAGTGGTACATGCAAAGCCCTTTTTCATTTTTAAATTGATTTTGAGGTTTCCCTATAAAATGATGTGATTGATTCTTTTTAATACAAAGTTAAATGCTAATGAGTGTTATCTCTTTTCAGGTAATATCCTAGAAATCTGTACAATGATTACTGCCAATATTTGTAGTACTTTTGGAATGCTTCTCTGAATATTATCTTTAGAACTTTTAGTAATTCTTTTAAATATCACAATAATGGGATTTAAAGAAAAATCCTTTGATACTGATAGTGATTCTTAAGAACAGTCAGAGAACAGAGAATATTGATCCAAGTCAGTATTTAGATCTAGTTCTTGTTCACAACTATTTCTTCAGATTCTTTTTATTGTTAGTTAACAAAGAAGGAATAAAATTACCTAAAGTATAGAATGATAAGAGTGGTGGTGGTGTAGTCACTACGTCAAGTCCAACTCTTGTGACCCCCATGCACTGTAGCTTGCCAGACTTCTCTGACCATGGGATTCTCCAGGCAAGGATAGTGGAGTGGGTTGCCATTTCCTTATCCAAATGATAAGAGTAATAGAACTGATTTTAAAGTCACTTTGAAAATAGTTGAACAGTTTGCAGCATCATTGGATAAATAGTATGAAAGCGGACACTCTGAGGATAGTGTTCATATTTACTTGAATTTATAAATTCTTACAAGTATCTGTGAAAATATAAATATTCTGGGTTTTTATAGTCTGAAATAAGATATTTTCCTACATCAAAAAAGTCTGGTATCATAAGTGGCTGCTTTACTTGGGCCTTCTGGCTTTTCTCTTAGTTAGCGACACTCACTAGTGCCTGCTCCTGTCATCCTGGGTTTTATTTAATAACCTTCCTGGGCATTCCTTGTTGTTAAACGGTCTCCAAGGACCTTTCTAGCTTGAAAATTTTATGGCTCTGATAATCTACAGCAAAATCACATACAATTCTCTCTGCTGCTCAAAGCTTGATTCCTAGTGTTTTGTGGAAGTTCTTGGCTTTTAGAAATAAACAGTTTGATCTAAACTAAATTGGGAAGGAAGCACAGACAGATTTAGTGATTCAATCTGCAAAAGTAAATGACATGATTGAGGTTGTGGATAAGGTATTTACTGGAACATGCATAGAGACTTTTAAATCTCTATGGTAAGTTTGTAGATGGAGTTTACAGAAGCATTTTCCAAATTTCTGCATATTTTATATGAAGGCATTCTGGGCATAGGAATTCATGCATACTAGAAAGGAAGGATTAAAACGCAGTGACATGTTGAAGCAGAGATCTGTCCATTAGAGTCAGAGCTGCCCTGAGGATTTGAGCCTGTACCGGCGCTGCTCAACTCATAGACACCAGGATGCAACTTTCACCCAGCCATAAACCCACCTCCTCGCACTCCACCTTTGCAGTCTATCATGTGGCCTCTGAGCATTGTTGTTCAATTGCCAGCTCATGTCCAACTCTTTGTGACCCCATAGATTGCAGCGTGCCAGGTTTCCCTGTCCTTCACTGTCTCCCCGAGTTTGCTCAAATTCATGTCCATTGAGTCAGTGATGCTATCTAATCATCTCATCCTCTGCCGCTTCAGTCTTCTTTTGCCTTCAATCCTTCCCAGCCTCAGGGTCTTCTCCAGTGAGTCAGCTCTTGGCATCAGGTGGCCAAAGTATTGGAGCATCAACTTCAGCATCAGTCTTTCCAATGAATATTCAGGACTGATTTCCTTTAAGATTGATTGGTTTGATCTCCTTGCAGTCCAAGGGACTCTAAAGAGTCTTCTCCAACACCACAGTTCAAAAGCATCGGTTCTTCGGTGCTCAGCTTTCTTTATAGTCCAACTCTCACATCCATACCTGACTACTGGAAAAACCATAGCTTTGGCTATATGGAGCTTTGTGGGCAAAGTGATGTCTCTGCTTTAAATTCACTGTCTAGGTTTGTCATATCTTTCCTTCCAGGGAGCAAGCATCTTTTAATTTCATGGCTGCAGTCACTGTCCGCAGTGACTTTGGAGCCCAAGAAGATAAAATCTGTCATTGTTTCCATTTTTTCCTCTTCTGTTTGCCATGAATTGATGGGACCAGATACCATGATTTTAGCTTTTTGAATGGTGAATTTTAAGCCAGTTTTTTCACTCTCCTCTTTCACCCTCATCAAGAGGCTCTTTAGTTCCTCTTCACTTTCTGCTTCACATTATTCTCCCATTTTAATGTAAAAATAACAAGTCATTTGTCTATTCCCATGTACCCTTTCACATACTTCATGCTTTTTCATATTTCAAGTTTTGTGTTTCCTTTCCCCTAAACCAAACTCCCAACATTCCCTTCCCTAAACTTTCCACTCTGCCTTTGGAAATCTGTTCCTTAATAAGGCTCCCTAACTGACTCGCTGGATGGTTCCTTTGCCTTCCTGCTTTCCTGAATTATGACTTTTATTTAAGACCTCTACTTTTCTTGAACTGCTTTCTTTCTTTCCAGTATATATATATATATATACTTCAAGTATATATATATATATATATATACACACACACACATATATATAAAATAAATTCCTCTAATATATAAATATATATTACATATATATTTTTATATATTTAATTTAACTGTGCCAGCTCTTAGTTGTGGCATGTGGGATCTAGTTCCCTGAACAAGGATCAAACTCAGGCCCCCTGTGTTGGGAATGTGGAGTCTTAGCCAGTCAACCACCAGGGAAATCCCTGCAGAGCTTTCAGATAGTCATGCTTGTTGGTCCACACCGTGTTTGAGGGTTGGGAGGTGAGATCAGCACCTTCTCCCGTCTGTCCCTTTTTAGACTGTTCTTCCTTCATCCTTATGTAAGCCCTCCCCCGGCATCTTCGATGTTTATGTCAATTAGGTTTATCTTATCTCTGTCTTCTCCCACTTTCTTAACTAACCTCTAATTCTTAGTCATTCTCAGAGCCTTTCTTTCCACTGACTTTCCTTCCATATGGATAGTGTGTTTGGGAGGCTTTCTTGTTCTTCGGGTCTCATTTCTGATGGCCTTTATCCCACACCACTTTAGACTCCCACTTGTGGCTGCATCATGGGCCTTATCTTCATGGGCAGCTGCTCAAACTCTGATATACTGAAGTCACACACCTTAATTTTTCACAACTTCCTCTGCTTGAATATCTCTGAGGTTGCTCTAAAGCAGTGTTTCCAAAGCAGAACTCATTATCTTCCCTTACTAAACCTGCTTCTTCTGAGATTTCTTGTTGGGTTTTTTTTTTTTTTTTTAATACTCCATCCTCTACCAAGTGGTCCAAATTAGAAACTTGGAATTCATCCTTGATTTCTTTTTTAAAGAAAAAAGATTTCTCATCTACTACTCATTATCTGCTCCTCACCTAACACAGTCCCTTCTGTCTCCTGAATGTTTCTCAAATCTACCTCCTTCTCCCCATCCCCACTCTCATTCCAGATGCAGCCTTGGTATTTAGTGGCAGCCTCTTAAGAAAGCTTCCTACATCTGGTCCTGCTTCTCTCTATGCCATTCTTCATCCTGATCATACAGGATGTCTTTATGATCTAGTCTAGGTAGTCTAAAATGCAAATTGATCATGTTACACTCCTGTTTAATGTCCTATTTATAGGATCAGGTGTGCAAACCCCTTAACACCAGTTAGAGGACCTGCGTCATCTTGCTCTACTTACCTCTATAGCCTTAATTCTTATCTTTTTTTCCATCAAGCCTTGTGATTTAATCATAACTTATTTCAGTTCTTGAAATATGCCATTTATTTATTTCACCTTGGGCCTTTGAACATGTTCCCTGTTCCTCATAGAGTCTTCTTCCTTTTGATAAACTCCTACTCATCCTTCAGACTTCAGCTTCTTCTAGAAAGCCTTTGCTAATCCTCTTAATTCTTGATTGGTGACCCTGCTCTGTTTTGGAATCCTGAATTTCCTCTGTTACAGTACTTACCAGACTGCATTATATTCTCCTACTTACTGTATCCACCATAAGACTATAAACTCTTTGAGGTCAGAAATGTGTCAACCGCACCTGGAACAAGTCCTCATCCATAGTAGGTGCTCCCCTGAGGGAGGGCATGGCAACCCGCTCCAGTATCCCTGCCTGGAGAATCCCATGGACAGAGGAGCCTGGACAAAGAGTTGGACATGACTAAGCACAAGCATTAGTAGGTGCTCAGTATATTATTTGGTAAATGAATAAATAAAGGAAGAAAGGAAGGATAAGGTTTCTTTTTGAGAATAAGGGGATATAAGTTTAGATGAGATCACATTACAGAGGACCTGCTTTAAAATAGGATAAACATATTTTTTCATTTTCTTACTGTGTAAACTGGTTTCAATCGGGCAGTATACAAAAGCAAGGAGACTAACCAGTAGATTGTAGTACTATGGCAGTGATGTGGTCCAAAGAACCTAGACTTGAATTGAGGCACTTAGTCTAGAAAGCATACCAATTACTATGAAAAGTGTATCAGAAGAAGGTGTAACAGAGCTTGACCACTAGAGTATAAGGTAGAAGGCAAAATAAAATTGATTATAGTATTTTGATATTGGTGGAAATAGGAAAAATTTGGATCCGTTTTGTAAGGAAAAAAGTTGAGAATTTCTCGGTTTAATATTTTTATATTAAATTAGAATTGTTAGAGAAAAGATTTCATTGATTTTGGATGCAAGATGTAATTCTGAAATGTTTTTGAGTAAAATACACTAAACTAAATATAAATTTTAGTTATAAATGCAGTTTCAGAATTTGTTGATATTTAAGGAACTTAAATTTTAACAAGTCCTGCTATTTTTTTTGAGTAGATGACAACCAAAGAAAGTAATTCTATTTTGTTGATGATACATTGTTTGTCCTTGATGTCATAAAGTTGTTAATTTTTTGATACTGTATATACTTCTGATACTATAAATAACAGTAAGAATTGTTGATGACATATTAAAATATTATCATATATGCATTTATTCCTCATTATAGAAAGGTTCACAATATAACATTTCTCCATGCCTTTCTTACTATCATTTTGGCAACATGGAGTTTCTTTAAAGGATTAGTGACATAAATTATCAATTTAGAAGTTATTCATCTGAAGATGATTACTGAATCCCCATGCATGAGTGAACTTAATAAGGAAATGATTATAGGAGGAAAGAAGTGTTTACAATTTCCAGTGTCAAAGAGAATAATTGTCAGGAAATATAACAGAAAGAATAATAAGAAAAATGAAAGATATTATCCAAATGTTAGGAAATAATACAGAAACAAAGTAGTAGGAATTGGGGCCATTACAGTAGGTTAACAAAGGAGTAAACACATTTTCTTAATTCTTACTGACAAGGAAAAACTAAACTTGAATGGTTCTTACCAAAGAGAATTTCAGTCAACTTCAAATTACTTATTCTAGCATTCAAGGCTATATATAATCTGAAATTCAGTGGCCATTATTGATCTTAAGTTCCTCAAACTATTGTCCTTAAGCACCAACTCTGAGACCTCTGTGGTTTTATTTCCCACCTCAGTCTTTCTCATTGGAATCCTACCTAAGGGCTTAGTTTAAACCTCAACTTAATTCATGTTGTCTTCCCTAAATACTATAATGATCTCTTTGTGTATCACTGATTTTGCTTTTAATTTGAACCCTCTTTAAATTACGTGTATCTTTTGTCTTCCCAATGAGACTGTAAGCATTTTAAGGACAAGATCCATGATTCCTATTTGCTGCTCAAGTTGCTCAGTTACATTATTGAAAATGAGTAATTTGTCTTTAAGGTACCCGTCAGAGCTAAAATGCTCTGGATCTTAAATGCTGCATAATTCAACATACATAACTCTTCATTGTTGTTCAGTCGCCAAGTTGTGTCTGACTCTTTGCTTCCCTGTGAACTTTAGCATGCCAGGCTCCCCAGTCCTTCACTATCTATCTCCTCAAACTCATGTCCATTGAGTTGGTGATGCCATCCGACCATCTTATCCTCTGTTGCCCCCTTCTCCACCTGCCCGTGATCTTTCCCAGTATCAAGGTCTTCTTGAATGAATCAGCTTTTTGCATCTGTTAATAAATCCTAAAAACATTTATTAAGTCAAAATATGCTTGGTCGACCTAGTTAAACAGTGACTTCTTAATAGCTTGTAATCAAAGAAAGACTAATGTTGTCACCAACATCTGCCCATACACTTTTTAATACAAAAATAACCTAGTATACTGAATGCATACAGATGTATTACGTTAAAATTTTATGATGAAGTTATAACTCCCTTATTTTTTCAGTACAGTCCCTTTCTTTCTAAAGAAAGCACTTCTTTGATGTTGACATTGGTGCTCTGTAGAAGCCAGTATATAAAGTAGTTAAAACCACTGGCCCTGTGGTTCAGCCCCTACTCTACTAGTTATTAGCAGCATGAACTCAACCATGGACCTAAATCCCTCTGAACTCAGTTTCTTCATATGTAAAATGGATAATAACTGCCTTCCCCATTGAGTTGCCGAGAGAGTTAAGTGAGATAATTCCCATGAAGTGTGGAGAACTATATCTGGCACTTAGTAAGTACCATCAACTGTAATAAGGGTTTTGTCTAATTTAACAATGCCACAAGAGAAAGTTCTCTGCAGTTTTTACATATTAATTTTATGGGTGGTATTTCTGTTCACTTCTAAAACTATATACCCACTGTTTTATGTGATATTTTGATCATGAAATAGTAGGTTCTTTTCCTAGTCATGTAGAATCCAGTTGGCTAACAACCTTGTATTCCACTGCTTATAATTTCATAGTGACAAGGCTGGTTCAATCTGGAACAAAATATCCCTTCCATGGCTTTCTTTCATTATATGATGCAAGACACTTGTATCACAAAATGAATTCAGGATGCCTCTCTCTAAATCTTTAGGACTCAAATCAGAGTTAACTACCAGGTAGAGAAAATTCATGAAATGAAAACTGATCGGCGGTATTCTCTAAGGAACGGTTCTAAAATACCCTTTTGTAAATGATAAGGCCTCTTGTGTACTCCTTTACTACCTATGCCTATCCCCAAATTTCACTGAGAAAACATTATAAATTTATAGCCTGACCACATTGTGTCCTAAACACTGAAGGCAAATCATATTGTGGGGATTTCATTTTAACCACAGAGAAGTTGGAAACAGCCCCAAACCACGGGACCAAGTAAGTAGTAGGTCCGGGAATAGAACTGAGAAGGCTCTGATTCCTCCTCACATCCTGTAACCGCAAGGCTCTGGGGCTTTGGAACATAATAACAGAGCATCTGGTGCTGCTGGACCACAGTACATGATGCAGCGGGGGCAACGCATGGGAGGACACTGTCTGAAGACATGCAGCCTCTGCTTTGTGAAGAGGGGGCTGCTTAGGGGCCAGAGCAGGAGCCACGGGACGGAGCCGTGATGAGTGCCAGACGGTGCTTGACTGATGTTTATGTTTGGGGTGATCAGTTGCTGCCACAGAGTTTGCTTCTCTGCTAAGGTTTTTTTGTGTTTTTTTTTTAAGGGTAATGATTTGTAACCATGAAGACGCTTTTACCCATTCTTAACATTTTAGTAATTTTTAATCAGGATAGCTAAACAGTTTCCTAGAGTGGCATTATATAGCATTATGGTATCAGAATTTGGTACTTTGAAACTTTTTTAAAAAATAATTTTTTAATTTATTTTTGATCGTGCTGGGTCTTCTTTGCTTCGAGGGCTTTTCTCTAGCTGTGGCGAGTAGGGGTGACTCTCTAGTTGCAGCGCACAGGCTTCTGGTTGTGCTGGCTTCTCTTGTTGCCGTGGGGCACAGGCCCTGGCGCATGTGGGCTTCAGTAGTTGCAGCTCCCAGGATCTAGATGACATGCTCAATCATCGTGGTGCATGCGTTTAGCTGCTCCATGGCACGTGGGATCCTCCCAGATCAGAGATCGAACTTGTGTCTCCTGCACTGGCAGATGGATTCTTGACCAGTGAGCCACCAGGAAGCCCTGAGACTGTCTCAGAATTGTAGGCCTAATATTAACAAGGAGTGAAAAATGAGGGACCCTGCCTCAAGGCTGCATTATTGTTTATTGGCTTCTCCTCTCGTGTCTCTGCATCCCCTCCCTTCCCTGATTAGCAGCTGTTTTTTGTTGTTGTTGTTGTTTTATTTTTTCATTTATTTTTATTAGTTGGAGGCTAATTACTTTACAATATTGTAGTGGTTTTTGTCATACATTGACATGAATCAGCCATGGATTTACACGTATTCCCCATCCCGATCCTCCCTCCCACCTCCCTCTCTACCCGCTCCCTCTGGGTCTTCCCAGTGCACCAACCCCGAGCACTTGTCTCATGCATCCAACCTGGGCTGGTGATCTGTTTCACCCTAGATAATATACATGTTTTGATGCTTTTATGTGCCCTTAGGAACTAAGGGAACTTCATGGAGGTTGAAGGCTATACTTCACAATCAAGAAACGGGAGACAGAAAGACTTCTGTGCCTAGGAATCCCACGGGATCCTCCTTGGTTTCACTAGGGGGACAGTCAGTGCAAAGCTGAAGTAATTTTCTTCAGCATACAGAGGTGAAATGGAAGAATGAGCTTGAAGGAGAGAAAGGACCAAATGAAGAACAGATTGTGTACTGGAGAAGGAGTTGGTGGAAGACTGGGAAGATAGGACTAGGGGCAGAGTGGAGAGTATTGGAAAATTTATTAATAAGAATCTGGCAGTAGAACTTTTAGGCCATTAACTTCTTATTAATTCATATCCTGTTAGTCTTTTTGCTCATATGGGAATTTTCTAATACAGCTTAGTTGGGCTGAAATATTACTTCTTTTAATGACCTAAAGGACTAGTGTAGAAAGTCTTCTGATCAAATAACTAATATTCCCAAAATGACTTTGATAGAAAGACAAAAGGATAAGGAACAGAATTTTAAAATGCTGATGGAAAAGATAGTTTTGTAGGAATTTATTTTTTTAGGTAACTGTAGAAAATAAGTAGTTTCAAAGGAGGGGCAAATAAATATGAAGAAAAATTATAAGAGTGATTGTGACTTACATAATTTAACGTGATTTAAATTCCTGTTTGTATTTTGGAATTTATCCAAAAGAGAAAAATGTGTTTACCTCTTATAATACTAAATGAGCTCTTTGAAAAATCTTGCTTTGACTAGTCTAACCTTTTTACTTCTATTAGCAGAAACTATTGATATTGAAAACTTCTATAGCCTACTTAGTGCCAATTCTTTTTAAAAAAAGTAACATGAATTTGATTTAGTTTCTTGTTAAATAGTAGAGAAATTCTAAAATGAGTCATGTCTATTTAAATAATAGAAAGATTATGCTTTTTTTGAACTAGTGTGAAAAATGCTAAACACTAAAACTTCTGGAATTTGGGCAAATAAAGGGAAAGCCTACTCTGATGCAGTATTCTTGCCTGGAAAAGTCCATGTCCAGAGGAGTCTGGTGGGCTACAGTCCTTGAGGTCCCGAGGAGTCAGACTGGACTAAGTGAGCGCGGGCGCATGACTGAGCACTGCTCTGATGCAACATTCAAAGCAGCTGGTAGTCGTAGTATTCAGCAGTGCAGATTACTAAGCTATCAGTTATTCTTATTGTATTCGGTAAATTTTTGCTTACATTTTATATTCGCTTGATCTTTTCTCTACTGAAGTAGTACTGTCGGATAGAGTTTTAAGTCTCTCTCTCTCTCTTTTTTTTTTAGTTTTAAGTCTCTTAAGAACTTTTAATCTAGTTAATGAGACATCTACACACTAGCAGTTTTAAACCCAATGTAATTGATACAGAAAATGTTTGCCAGTTCAAGAGTCATGGTGATTTGCAATGGCAGTGCCTTACTAAAGGCACAGGGGGAACTCTGTGGTGATGTAAATGGGAAGGAAATCCCAAAAGAGGGCATGTGTTCACATGTACACATGCAGCTGATTCACTTTGCTACTCAACGGAAACTAAGGCAACTTTGTGAAGCAGTCATGCCCCCATAAAAACTAAAGGAGAAAAATAAAGATGGGGGAAGGAGGACATGGCATGTTTGAGAGTGGAGAAAAGTGGTGCAGTGGGGAAGGGACTTACCCTGGGATACAGGGAAAGATAAAGCAATTGAAAAGATAGTATTTGATTATAAGCCCTTGAGTTTAAGGAATTTGGGTGTCAACGTCACAGCAATCCACTCTGAATTTAGAGCACAGGAGTAGCTGGAGGAAGTTGCTGTTTATCAGAGTTTGGCAGCTCTGTATCACATGCTTGAGGGAAGCAGAGAGACCAATAGACTTTTTGCAGCCCTAGCAGGAGCAAGACTAATTTCTTTGGCTCCAATAATATTTAAATAGTAGAAATGACGTGTGCTAAGTTGCTTCAGTTGTGTCTGACTCTATACAACTCAGTGGACTGTAGCCCACCAGTCTCCTCTGCCATGGGATTCTCCAGGCAAGAATACTGGAGTGGATTGCCATGCCCTCCCTCCAGGGGATAGAACCAGCATCTCTTATGTCTCCTGCATTGGCAGGTGGGTTCTTTACCACTAGCTCCACCTGGGAAGCCCCAGAAATGATAGAAAATAGTAATTAAATGAATACAATGTGTTAAAAAAAAAAGAGACAGTAAGACAATAGCTTTAGTCTTTGGATCTCTGAGACAGGGAAATACATGTTTTCATTAAAAAAAAAAATTGTTGAGGTTGCGAGTCAAGAGACTACTTAGCTTTGGAAATGTTCCATGAAGATGATTGAGTTTCAGTAAGTCATCTGGGTTAGAAATACAGAATAGATGATTTATAAGAAGGTGTTTGTTTAAGTCTTGAGGAGACAGACTTCACCATGAGGAGGTAGGACCATAACAAACACTGAAAAACCAGACCTAGGCTTAGCATCTTTCTATTAACAGTTGGTTTGCAATGAAACATAGCTCCTGTTCAGTCCTTTGCACTATTCAGTCTTTGCACTAGTTTATTTTTCTGATTAAACTTTATAAAACTTTTCTGTTGTATGTCTCCTTAGTTTTAGAACTTGGCATTATTCAAAGATACATACTTAAAGGTATATGTAATGACCTACAGTGTAACAGGAAAGAATCAAGCATAAACTTAAAGTTTACTTTAAACATCAGACTCTTCCATATTGTCAGGCAGAGCTGAATGCAAATCTCCCCTTCCCAGCTTACCAGGAACTCAAGGCTTTTCTTATCTCTAAGACTGTACCTTGCACTTAAAAGGTATTTGTAAGTTACATTCATTCAACAAATATTTGCTGAGTAGTTAATATTTTCTTTGGGAATATAATGAGTTTAATTCTGAGTTTTTTTAATTTGAGGTTTGTTCAAATGAAATTATCCAGCTGATCATGAGATTTACAAGTTTGACGTTCACAGGATTAGACTAGAAGCATACATTTGGGAATCACTGTACGTAGTTAGTGATTAAAACTGTGAGTAGGATCACATCTGTCAGGACACATACATGCACACACACACACACACACACACACACACGCATGCACGCACACCATGCTGTAGACCAAGGACAGAGTCATGGGAAACACCAATGTTTGCATGCTAAGAATTCCCTAAGGGAGAAAGAAGAAATGATCAGTAGTTTGGGGGAAGGCACTGAAAGGCATGCTATCACAGAAGCCTAGGGAATAGAGTTTCAAGAAAAAAGAAACAGAGTTAGTGGAAATGCAGCAAAGAGCTCTAGTCAATTAAGGTTTGAAAACAATGTTCCTTGGATTTTTATTTCAGAAGTATTCTAATTTTAATGCACACAATTTTAGTAGAATTGTGAGGGCAGAAGGTAAATGACAGAGCATGGAGAACAATGTAAACTATAAACTATTATTTCATGTACATTAAAAGGAAAGGATAGGAAACACTTGGGGTCAAGACATCTCATTTCTGCCTCTGATGAGAAGCTCAAAATCAGCTGTTGATAAAAAGGAAGGAGCTTGTCCAGAAGAATGTTGTTGTTGTTGTTCAGTTGCCAAGTTGTGTTCGGCTCTTTGTGACCCCATGGACTGCAACATGCCAGGCTTCCCTGACCCTTACTACCTCCCAGAGTTTGCCCAAGTTCATGTCCGTTGAATTGGTGATGCCATCCAACCATCTCGTCCTCTATCACCCCCTTCTCCTTTTGCCGTCAGTCTTTCCCAGCATCAGGATCTTTTCCAGTAAGTCAGCTATTCAATCAGGTGACCAAAGTATTGGAGCTTCAGCTTCAACTTCAGTCCCTTCAATGAATATTCCTTTAGGATTGACTGATTTGATCTCCTTACAGTCCAAGGGACTCTTCAAGAGCCTTCTCCAGCACCACAGTTCGAAAGCCTCAGTTCTACAACACTGCCTTCTTTATGGTTCAGCTCTCACAACTGTACATGACTATTAGAAAAACCAAAGCCTTGACTATATGGACTTTGGCGGCAAAGCCATGTCTTTGCTTTTTAACATACTGTCTAAGTTTGTCATAGCTTTCCTGCCAAGAAGCAATCGTCTTCTAATTTCATGGCTGCAATCACCATCCGTAGTGATATTAGAACCCAAGAAGAGGAAATCTGTCACTGCTTCCACCTTTTCCCCTTCTACTTGCCATGAAGTAATGGGACTGGATGCCATGATCTTAGTTTTTTAAATATTGAATTTTAGGCCAGCTTTTTCACTCTTCTCCTTCACCTTCATCAAGAGGTTCTTTGGTTTCTCTTCAGTTTTTGCCATTAGAGTGGTATCACCTGCCTATCGGAGGTCAAGAGGAATGCATTGTAATAGATAGGAGAAAGGAACTAATTGAGAAAGAAGGGATGAAAATGTGGGCAGTGGTGGTGAGTTACCTTGAGCAGGAAGAGGAACACCTTGTTGACTGATGCCTGAAGGGTAGCGCTGAAGATAGAGATGTGGGGTGCAGTGGGGGGAGAATAGTCAAGGGAGGTAATGTATTATGCCCTCATTATGCCAAGAAGTAGGAGAAAGTTAAGAGGTCAGGATTTTAAAAGATTGGCAAAGATGAGGAATGGTCTTTGGGTACAGTGGAAGTGGAAGCTGACCAAGGACAAATAAAAGGACTCACACAAATAGTATGGCAGTAAGAGTCTAGCTGAGATTGGAGACCAAGTATCTCTAAATCACCTAGCAAGGAGGTTCCTGCCTATAAGGCTTTCCCTGGCAGTTCTCAGATACATGTGGTATCAATGGTGTTAATTTCCCTTGCCTTGGAAGGCTAGGCTATGGATGGTCATAAAAATAAAGGTTCAAACAGGTTAATTTCAGAAATAAAAACCTCTACACTTCGAAACTCAAAAGGTTTTTAACTGTAACTGTAGAACAAACAACAGAATCCTAGGCTAGAATTTTTATGGTTTCCAACATAAAATTCTAACTTTGACTTTTGCTACACCCTTGCACGTACCATTTTAGCCAAATAAGGCTTCTTGCTGTTTTTTTTAAGATTTTTTTGTTTCCTAAATTTTACTTCAGTTACTTTGCTTCTGCTATTTACTCAGCTTGTGGAACCCTACATCCAATCATGAGGTGATTAAAACTCAATTTGTTACCTGGTTTGTAAGCCCAGTAAGGAATGTTGCCTGTCTTCTCAGCATGTGTTAATACCACTTTTATATTACTTTTCATGTACTTTCGTATATTTCAGAGTATCTTAGTTTCTACTAACTTTTAAATTTCTTTACTGCAAGTACCATATTTTTGTCATCTTTGTGGTTTGTCACAGTGCCAGTGAAATGCTTTTTCTGCAGTAAGCATGTAGTAAATATTTACTGAACTTACGTTGTATTTCATGTTTGTACTAAGTAGCAAGATGGGACCTTTAAAAGAAAATAATGTTTTGCCTTTTCTATAGGCTAGTGAATTGAACTGAACTGATAGGCTAGTTTTAAAGGTTTATTTTTAAATGTTATTTCATTAACTTCTTCTAATGTGAATGTTTTGTCCCATAGGTATGGCATGAACTGCCTTATTCAGTTTGAAGATTTCGCCAATATAAATGCATTTCGGCTCCTGAGAAAGTATCAAAACCAGTATTGCACATTCAATGATGATATCCAAGGTAATCAGATTTTCACTGCATATGGATCAAAAACAATGTGCCTTGATATTAGTTCATAATTTTCTAAGGATTCAAATTCAATAAAAAAATGTGTGCTAGACACTTAGAAAATGCCAGGAATTAATGTTTGATGATTTCACACACTATTTCTCATTGAATTCTACATATTTGAGAAAAGTACTCTGACTTTAAAATGTATTGTGCATGAGCTGGAGAAAGAGTGCCCTAGAATCTGATAAAATCCCCAGTGATTATGGCTGAACAAAGAATGAAATGTATGAAAATATATTATTCATTGTGTGAAATGAAGAGTGTATACACTTCTCTCTTCAACCTTCATCTCAAAAATCAGCCACAGTTTCTAAGTGTCACAACAGAATCTGCCTTTGTATACAATGTGTACCAGATTCTACTGTTTGTCTTTGATTGATTGTAGATACTTGACTACCTGCTTTTGTCTGAGTTACTTGTTTTATTTTTCTCTAAGCTTTGTTTTGCTCCTTTCTCTAGATCCACCTCCCCCAAACTACTTCCCCAAATCCAGAACCTCCCAGTGAGAATCTTACTCTTCCTGTTTCATGAAGGGCAGGTAGAATAAACGCACAGGCAGAGAGTCAAAGGAGAAAGACCTGATGAGTTCTGACAGCTTAAAAGATCACGCATAGACTTCCATTTCACTAATGAACATTTTCCCGTGTTGACCTTACTTGGATTCTCAGCAGCTTTTAACATTGTGGACCCCACTCTCTTCCTTGAAATATTCTCTTCTGTTAACATCCGTGTCAACCTTACTTGGATTCTCAGCAGCTTTTAACATTGTGGACCCCACTCTCTTCCTTGAAATATTCTCTTCTGTTAACTTCCGTGTCACAGACCCCTGCTGACTTTCTTCCTACCTTTTTGAATTTTTTCCTCCCCCCGCCACCGCCCCAGTTTCATCCTTTAGTGACTAGCTATTAAATCAGAACGCTTCAACACTCAGTACCAGGCCCTTTTCTCTTTGTTCTGTGTGATATGTTGGGTATATACTCCAGGGTCACACATTTCATTAGCAGATTTATATCTCTAGCCCAGACTTCTTTGAATTCTAGGTCCTTATACCCATTGGGTTATTTTAAACTTCCTCTAGGGATATCTCAAAGTTGTCTCATACTCAGCCTCCTCCACCATCAAATTCTTATTTCCCCACCAAACTTGACCTTCTCTTTGTGTTCTCTGTCTCCATGAATTCCTGATGTCTCTCTCTTCTTCACCTCTCTCTGCCAAATATAGCTCATCACTCATCCTCCTGATTTTTAGCACTAAGTTGGATAGAGAAGGAAGTGAAGATGTAAGGACAGGACGGGTAGATAGGGCAAAAGGGTCTAGATTCCCTATCTTTAATAAAGTTAAAGACTAGGTATAATGGGGATAATTGAATAAAGAAATGAAAAGGTAGAAGGTTACAGACCATGTTGAGTGAGTTATTCTAATGTAGGTCTTCCAAGAAGAATTAGTTCTGAGTGATGATAAGAACCAAGATACAACTTATGATGGGAGGAAGATAACCAACAGGGAGTAAGATGAATGTCATTGGAAATGATGGGATCCAAGAAAAGTTTAAATGTAGAATGAGGATAATATTTCTCTCATAGAGTTTTTATTATGGACAAAATAGTTATTTGTGAAAATACCCTATCAACTGAAATATACTGTATAAATATGATTTTTAAAATTTGCTATGCTTAAGTTCTTTAGTATAATATAACTATGTAAATATAATGACTCTTTACATTTTGAAGCACACTAATGTAATTGGTCTAATTTTTCTTTTCCTAACATCCTTCCTGATGCCAATTACATAATTTATCGTCATTTTTATGACAAAGATGCTTATGTTATTTCAGTTTTCTTTTTTTGTTTATTTTTTGAGTGTTTTTATTTATGAGAAATGAATGTGTGGAGGATTTCAGAGAGGAAATGATGGCAGTCTAATTTTAATGTGCTACCACTCTAATTTGAAAATGCAATGTATGGTGATAGAATGCCTTTGATGCTACAGACATAGACTTTGTAGACCTGTGTCTCTAAGTCACTTACCTGTTCGTTTCGTTGCTGCCTCTAAAGTAGCCACCAGTCAAACTGTTGAACAAACCTATCCTGTCCTTTCTTTAATATTCTCTATCTTTAGATTTTGGGGTCTCACAGAAATGTCTGTGTAGAAGTTAAAAACCAGGATTGCATAATCTTGAATCATTTTGCAGAATTAATAGGTATAAGAGTTTGGGTTAAGGAAGAGAACGTGGAATCCAAGTCATCAAACAAAATGAGCAATTAAGAATTAGGTTCAGCATTTCTGTCAACTGTGGTCAAGAATTTAGGAGTCAAGCCTTGGGCTGCCTCAGAATTAAAGTCAGGAGCGCAGGAAATAAGAGACAGATGCCAAGTCAAGACCAAGAGCACTACATGTGAAGTTGCCCTGAGAATTCACTGCAGAATATTCCCCACAGCAGGTCACCACTGCGGAGGCATTAAATGACTAGTTTCTCACCCCAGGTAGTCAGTCTTCACATATAATCTCCACACATAGTCTACATTATCTCTGTATAGGTGTTTTCGGGTCCTGCAGCCTTAGCCAACAGAAAGTTAGGTTTGAGAAAATGGGACTAATCTCTGACCAGAGAAAACTTTTGGCAAGTTATTGAGGTTCTGACTAGACATGACCAAACTATTTTCTGCTTTCTTCTTCATACCGAAATAGTGTCCTTAGTGACACATCTTCCCCATATGTTTCTATTTTACCTTTTTAACCTTATGTTTTTACCATTTTGCCCACAAATGTAATACTTTCCTCACTGTGGGCATAGAAATTGGATTCTAGTGCCAATGAAAATAGTTATATAACTATTACAGCCTTACCATGTAAATAAATGCTTTTAACTATACCCTTGGGGTGACTTTTTTCTTAACAGATGTGTTATTGAAATGTATTAGCTTTTTATGAAAAGTATTTGAATACTTAAATTCTAGTATATTAATGATCTAAGATAATGTTAAATGATAAAGATTTTGGTTCAACTGTTATTTAGACCTTCGTCCATTCTAGTTATAAATTATTGCCAACTAGAAAAAAATGTGCAAATTAAATCTATTAAGGAACAGATATTTAATAATATAATCTGGAAACCATCAGATTTCAGCAAATTCAGATCAAAAGAATAAAGTTTCATCCTCTGGTCATTTAAAATCATCTACAAAAAAGAGATTTTTCTTCCCATAATACCCTCTCTGGAATGGCTATGTTCTGACTTGACATTTCTAAGTATTTTGCATAGAAATTTTTGCCATGATAAACTAGTTTGATTACTAGTGATGACTAGTGATAAACTAGTTAGGATAAACTAGTTTGGATTTTTAAAAAATAAGGTAATCTTGTACCAAATACTTTGATCATTGTAAAGATCAAAGATAGACATGGTAGAACATTTTGCAAAAGCAGGAATATCATTGGCCTGAAAACATGTTTTAAAGTTTAACCGCACTAGGTTTTAAAAAGCATATTAGACGGCAAATGAGATACTCATTTTCTCTGTCAAGGTGGCAAAGATTTTTCTTGTAATCCCAACTGTTAATGATGCTTTAAAAATTGAACACTCTTGTACATCGATGGTGAGAATATAAATGGTACAGCTCTTGAGGAGTCAATATGTGTCAAAAACCTTAGTCATAAGCAGATCTTTGATCCAAGGTTTCTATTTTTAGAAATTTATCCTCAGTAAATGAAGGTGTGTGAAACAAATGTACAAAGACTTTTAGTTAGTTTATATATTTATTTTAAAATTTGAGATATGGTTGACATATAACATTATATTAGTTTTATATATACAACATAATGGTGTGCTATGTGTATATATTGCTAAATGATCACTGCAATAAGTTAATTTAACATCCATCACCACATATAGTTACAAATTCCTTCTTTCTTGTGATCAGAACTTTTAAGATCTATTCTTGTGCCAACTTTCAATGTACAATAGAATGTTATTAACTTGGTCATTATGAGGTGTTACATCTGCAGAACTTATTTGTCTTATAACTGGAAGTTTGTGCTTTTTTGACTTCCTTCACACATTTTTTGCGCAACCCCCACCAATCTGTTCTCATATCTATGAGTTTGGTTTTTGTTTTAGATTCCACATGTAAATGAGATCATACAGTGTTAGTCTTTCTCTGTTTGACTTATTTCATTCAAGGTCTATCCTTATTGACACAAATTATGAGTTTCTTTTTTTTTAGTGGCTCAATAATATTCATGTATGTATCTACTTCAAATTTCCTTTATCAGTTCATTTGTCAGTTTACACTTGGGTTGTTTCCATGTTTTGGCAATTGTAAATAATGCCACCGTGAACATATATGAGGCATCCAGGTGGCACTGGGGGTAAAGAACTTGCCTACCAATGCGGGAGACATAAGAGACCTGGGCTCCATCCCTGGGTTGGGAAGATACCCTGGAGAGGGGCATGGCAACCCACTCCAGTATTTTTTGCCTGGAGCATCCCATGGACAGAGGAGCCTGGTAGGCTACAGTCCATAGGGTCACAAAGAGTCGGACATGACTGAAGTGACTTAGCACAAACATAGGAGGGCATATATTTTTTCAAGACAGTGATTTCATTTCCTGTAGCTAAATACCCAGGAGTGGAATTACTGGGTCAGTTCAGTTCAGTTCAGTTCAGTCGCTCAGTCGTGTCTGACTCTTTGTGACCCCATGAATCGCAGCACGCCAGACCTACCCGTCCATCACCAACTCCTGGAGTTTACCCAAACCCATGTCCATTGAGTCAGTGATGCCATCCAGCCATCTCATCCTCTGTCATCCCCTTCTCCTCCTGCCCCCAATCCCTCCCAGCATCAGGGCTTTTTCCAATGAGTCAACTCTTCGCATAAGGTGGCCAAAGTACTGGAGTTTCATCTTCAGCAACAGTCCTTCCAATGAACACCCAGCACTGATCTCCTTTAGGATGGACTGGTTGGATCTCCTTGCAGTCCAAGGGATTCTCAAGAGTCTTCTCCAGCACCACAGTTCAAAAGCATCAATTTTTCAGCACTCAGCTTTCTTCACAGTCCAACTCTCACATCCATACATGACCACTGGAAAAACCATAGCCTTGACTAGGCGGACCTTTGTTGGCAAAATAATGTCTCTGCTTTTTAACATGCTCTCTAGGTTGGTCATAACTTTCCTTCCAAGGAGTAAGCGTCTTTTAATTTCATGGCTGCAGTCACCATCTGCAGTGATTTTGGAGCCCAAAAAAATAAAGTCTGACACTGTTTCCACTGTCTCCCCATCTATTTCCCATGAGGTGATGGGAACAGATGCCATGATCTTAGTTTTCTGAAGGTTGAGCTTTAAGCCAACTTTTTCACTCTCCTCTTTCACTTTCATCAAGAAGCTCTTTAGTTCCTCTTCACTTTCTGCCATAAGGGTGGTGTCATCTGCATATTACTAGGTCATATGGTAGTAATTCTAGTTTTAATTTTTTGAGGAACCTCCATACTGTTTTCCATAGTGACTGCAACAGTTTTCATTCCCACCAGCAGTACACCAGCATTCTATTTTCCCCACATCCCTGCCAGCACTTGTTATTTTTTTTCTTTTTTTAAATACCAGAAATTATGTTTATTCAGGAATAGAAGAGGAATTGCAATTTGGGAAACACATGCAGTAGCAAACTACAGGCAGGTCCCTTGTCTATTTGATAACAGCCATTCAATCAGGTATGATATGATAGCTTATTTTGGGTTTGAATGGCATTTCCCTGATGGTTAGTGATGTTGAGCACTATTTCATGTACCTATTCGCCATTTGTATGTCTGCTTTGGAAAAATGTCTATTTAGGTAAAGCTGTTTGTTGCACTGTGGTATTTATGGTGAAAATCATAAACCTTTTAAATATCAAAAAATATAGATTTGGTTAAATAAATTATCACATGTTCATACTATGCAATATTTTAACTATGCAAAATAGTATTTTAAAATATATTATTGATGTGGTAAGATACTCACAAAATATTTTGTGATAAATAACCCAATATCATTTATTATCTCTGCCAGTATCAGCTTTCTGCCAGTATTCTTTGAGTCAAGTAGGAGAAGAGTAAACATCCATTGAATCTTCTTTTCCACATGGTACCCCTGTACTCTTTCCCTGGTACCTTGCAGTAGTGACTGATGTCTTACAGTCTGGGGACTCTCTAGAGATTAAACCTCTAGCTGCTCTCTAAACTTCCAGTGTGCTGGGGAGCCATTAGGAGAGGAGAATAGATCTGGGTTCAAGCTACTGCTTAACAAATGTTTGGGCAGCTTCCTGTGTGCCATCTTTCTTTTTCTCCCCACTTCAGAGGTACCTGGTGCCTCCTACACCCAGGCCTTTTGCGTCAGTCTGCTGCTTAGCAGCCGTCATGACTGGCCAAGAATTCAGCTTTCTCTGCTAAGTCAGTTACCATTTGCCCTTTGGGCTTCCGGCTTCTGCAATTGTCTTTGTGTTCTCTTCTGCTAGCCTCTGATTTTTAAAGGTCTTTTTTCTGTTATTTTAGTAGATCTTGTTGATGGGAAGGAAAATTAAAAGTATGTGTTCAGTCCCTGATTTTGCGCTGTTATCCCTGCCTCCCCGTCTCTGCACTTGCTTTTCCTCTATGCTGTATGCTGCCCAGAGTCCTGTACCTCTCACATTCATCCTTCATCTCTGTGCTCAGGCGGCAGGTACACTAAACCTGATGTTCCTGCCTGTAAAGTCGTATCCAACTCTCTGTGACCCCACGGACTGTAGCCTGCCAGGCTCCTCTGTCCATGGGATTTCCCAGGCAAGAGTACTGGAGCGGGTGGCCATTTCCTTCTCCAGGGGCTCTTTCCCAGCCAGGGATCGAACCCGGGGCTCCAGCATTGCAGGCAGATGCTTTACTGTCTGAGCCACCGGGAAGCCCACTAAACATCTCTGCTTTAAGTAATTTGCTCGTCCTCCTCCACCTTCTAGTTCTCACCCTTCACCTGATCTGTGTATTTAGTAAAGCACATGCGCATTGTAATTATTTGATTACACCTAATCCTCCTCCGGACTTCCCCGGTGGCTCAGTGGTAAAGAGTCCACCTGCCAATGCAGGAGACGTAGGTTTGATCCCTGGGTTCGGAAGACCCCCCTGGAAAAGGAAGTGGCAACCCACTCCAGTAATCTTGCCTGGGAAATCCTGTGGACAGAGGAACCTGGCAGGATATAGTCTATGCGGTCACAAAAACGGTCAGATATAACTTAACGACTAAATGAAAACAACAAAGTCTTCTCTACTAGTTTTATATAGTAATTCTAATCAAATTTAACAAACTGCATGAATAGAAGTAATTCTTCCTTTCATAAAAGATAAGACTGATGTTTAATAACCACAGCAGAAGGACAGCATAACTGGTGGCTTCTTTTCACAGTAAAGTTGTTTACAAATATGAATAGAAGTTTTTATACTTTTAAGGTTGACTCTCTTTAGTATCTTGCTAACAGTGTTAAATATTACATACTCTTTAAAAGTGATAGTACAAAAGATAAACTTTAACCTGTCTTTGATTTACTAAAGAGTTTATTTTTCAAGCTCACAGTAAAAATTATTTTGAACAGTTTATTGTGGAGACTCACATTTTTATGTAACATCAATTTACCACATTTACTCCCTTGATTGCAGTGAAGTTTAAATCAAAGTAGCACTAGGAGGTAGGACCAGGTTATGTACAAGAATCATGTTCAAGTTCACCTTTTGGTAGTACTAAAAATATCTTTCTAGTTTTGTTAATTTTGTAAAGAGAAGCTCAGATGTTTCATTATGTCCTCAGGAAATATTATAGAATATACTTGTAAATATAAGGCTCTGATATCCAGTATAGATAGAGACTTATTTTGCCTTATTTGGGGTAATATAGTTGAACTTAAAACACTTTGATCTTTACTACAGAATGATGTAGCATGACCATATAAAAATAAGTCACACATTCTAGCTAATATCTTTTGGAATATTTTATTCTATCCTCAAATGCCCAGTTCTATTTAAAAATCAAAGCAAGAATACAAATACATTGATTGCTGATGTTACATCAACTTTGTGCCACATGGCATGTAGGATCTTAGTGCCCCATCAGGGATAGAACCCGCACCCCCTGCAGTGGAAGCACAGAGTCCTAACCACTGGAGCCTCTGGACCACCAGGGAAGTCCCAAATTTACCTTGATGTGTGAGACAAATATCATTCGTAATCCTGCCATGGTATCTTTCCTACATAGATCAGTATTCCTTTTACTCAGGCTTTCATTCTAAATAATACATAGAAGAGTGGCTTTTATGTAATGTATGACTTTCACAATTCATAATTTGTTGCATGGTAGCTCAAAATTGCAAGCCTTTAATTTTTGTGTTCCTAAATAAAAAAACATGCAAGAGACACACAGGTCTTCAGTAATTGTCATTTATTGTGATCTTATTTGTAATTACCAAATTCTGTAGGAAAGAAACAACCAAAAGATTGAAAAGAAGATATCTACTGATGGTGAAATGTTTAGTGCATCTGTGGTAGCTGGCGTACATAACCCTTCATCATTGTGTCAGTCATCAAATCTATTCTAATCTGATTTTCATTGTTGTTGTTTTTAATCAAATGAGGGAGTTTAAAGTTTCACTGAGTTTTACTACCCATCTGAGGGATCTAGGAATCATAGGTAGAGCGTTACTTTAGAGGAGTAAATTGTAGATACAGCTGGGAAGTACTGCAGGAAAATGCAGAGTTTTATTTCAGACGTGAACCATAAAGAAACTGAGCCATGTAATTATGTTCAAAGCAAAAGAAACACTCTGTGGTCTGTGAAAGTTTAAATGGCAAAGTAATAAAATTAGAGCTGGTGAAGTTTTTACTACCATGAGGCATAATGAAGAGAGGTCAGTTTTTATCCTAAATAAATTTTGCATTAATTTTGTCTGGTATCTTTGAGATTCACCAATGATTTATCATAAATAGGAGGTTGACCAAAGACTGCGCTAACCTCAGATTTTCATGGCTATTAAGTGTTCGTTTTTCCAGTTGAAAATCAAAACATTTAAATTTTCTAATGGCATCTAGTTCTTTTCATCTCATACATTGAATGATTTTATAGCTAAGGAAACTGATGGCCACAATGATTTCTCTCAATTCATTCAAGTAGTAAACAGGTTGAGCTGGAAATCCCCCGGAGAATCCAAACCCCATGTCCTTTTTAATTAATTAACGCATTTATTTTTAAGATGCAGTATAGTTGATTTACAGCATTGTGTTAACTGCTGCTGTGTAGCAGAGTGATTCAGTTATATGTATATTGATGTATCTATATTCTCTTTTTAAATATTCTTTTTCATTATAGCTTATCATAGGATACGGAATTTAGTTCTCTGTGCTATCCAGTAGGAGCTTGTTGTTTACCCATTCTGTATATAAAAGATTACATCTGCTAACCCTAACCTCCCGATCCACCCCTCCCCTAACCTTCTCCCAGCTGGCAAGCACCGGTCTGTTCTCTGTGTCTGTGAGTCCATTACTGTTTCATTGATGGGTTCATTGTGTCATGTTTTAGATTCCACAGATAAGTGATGTCATATGGCATTTGTCTTTCTCTTTCTGACTCACTTCACTTAGTATGATCATCTCTAGTTGCATCCATGTTGCTGCCGATGGCGTTGTCTTGTTCTTTTTAATGTCCGAGTAGTATTCTATTATACATGCATATGTGTGCACACGTGTGCATGCGGGCACATACACACACACCATATCTTCTGTATCCATTCATTTGTCGATGAACATTTAGGTTGTTTCCATGTTTTGGCTGTTGTCAACAGCCATCACTGTTGTCAATAGTGATGCTAGAAGCATAGAGGTGCATATATCTTTTTGAAGTATAGTTTTGTCTGGATATATGCCCAGGAGTGGGATTGCTGGATCATATGGTAATTCTGTTTTTAGTTTTCTGAGGCGCCTCCATTCTTTTTTCTAAAGTGGCAACACCAATTTAACATTCCTACCAACAATGTAGGGGGGTTCCCTTTTTTCACATCCTCTCCAGCATTTCAAACCCCAGGTTCTTAGTCATCACATCACCAAATTCAGTCGTAGAACCTTTTTTGGAAAGTTTTCAACCGTAGTAACTTGCTGTCTTGAAAGACTGATGTCAGTAGCTTGAGGATTTCACATCAGATGCAAGCATGGGATCAGACAACTGCAGGTTCCCTTTCTGAATCAGTTAACCTGTTGTGTGATGATTTCAAGAAGTGAATATCAATTTGAGGCTTGGGATTTGGGGTACTGCAGCACCCGTGTGAGGATCGCTCAGGCTGTCTCTTACTTGTTACAGGAACAGCATCTGTTGCAGTTGCCGGCATCCTTGCAGCCCTTCGAATAACCAAGAACAAGCTATCTGATCAAACAGTTCTATTCCAAGGAGCTGGAGAGGTACCTGCCTTATGGAGTGCTTATGTTCTCCTAAACTAGTGAATATAGCATTTATTCTGATAACTCATGAATTTTAAGTCTGAAGTAGCTCATGAAATTTTTAGTTCATTGAAATCACAGGTTTTATTGAAAGATTCTTTAAGTTTTGAGGCTTATTAATTTTTCACAGGAGACTTTAGAGGCATAGAGGTATTTTTTGCAGCTATCAATTTGTAAAATTGTCAGATGTTTCCATGGGTTTTTGTTAGGCATATTTAAGGTGCCATGCATGAACCAGAAGTGTTTCCAATGTATGATTAATTATGTATAGAAACCTTTAAGTTGTTACAGCCGGTGCTAACTTTTAGTATCCTCCAGTGTCACATACCAAAATTTTCCTAATTTGACTCACAATTCAGTATGCACATATATAACTATATACAGGATTTTTTAGAAGAAATATTTTGAATCAGAGATTCATCATGCAGTACAACAATTCACATGCGAAAGAACTAAAACATTCTAGATTGTTGGAAGAAGATGGCAGCAATACAAAATAATGCTATGTCCATTTAAGAAGCCTTAGATTTTATAATTTAATATGACTATGAATAAATGTATTACACTGGTAGAAACTATGTATACTGTGTTCGGTTTGATTTTACTTGTTCTTAAAGCAAAATATGTGAAGCTAAAATTTGCGTGCCAAGTTATAAACATGTGAACATATTCAGAGTATAAATCTCAAATTTATTTTCGCATCAGAATGAAAGCCAAGGTTAAATTACAGCTCATTAAGGTTTGAGGTTTTTTGCTTTTTTTTAAATTTTAGTGAATTGTTACATGCTGTACTTAATTTTAGTAAACTTCTTTAAATTTCCAAAGGGTTTTTGTTGAATGCCACAGGCCAGTTCTTGATACTCAGCAGGAAAGAGGTATTCATGGTTGGATGATCCGAAACTGGCCCTCTTTGTCCCTGAAAAGGTTTTGGAAATTTCACAGATCATCACCAAATTTATCATATACCAAAGGAGCTGATTCCTTTAATCTTATAAGTCTCACAGTACTTTCTTTGTCCAAATTAAGAGAGTAAATAAATGCTTGAGAACACACATCTTATGTGTTCTGTTTTATTGCCTAATTGGTGAAGTTCCCATCCAAATCACCCAGCTTCATTCTTCAAATTCAATTAGCAGAACAATAAGCAATACAGTCCGATAAGCCAGGGTGAGCAGTTCATTATTTTAAATTCGGTATTTTCTTATCAGAGGAAATCTTAATTGTATGAACAGAATTAAAGATACTGAAAACCAAGGATATCACTAGTTTATCTGTGGCTAAATATCACGCCACATAATAGTGATTCTGTTGTAATAAGGGTAAATAATTGTCATTTAGCATAGTAAACTCTGGGAGTTGGTGATTGACAGGGAGGCCTGGCATGCAGCAGTCCATGGGGTCGCAAAGAGTCGGACATGACTGAGCAACTGAACTGAACTGAACTGAAATGTGACAAAAATACTTTGCTCTCCAAGGTTAAATTACAGCTCATTAAGATCTGGGTTCTTTTTTATTTCTGTGAATTGTTACATGCTGTACTTAACTTTAGTAAACTTCTTTAAATTGAAGTTTAAAGGAGCCTTGAATGAATATAGCTCTTTGGATTGGTAGACAGAGCCATTTTGTACTTGCTTATTAACGGTGACAAAATGAGGTAAAATATAACTCTTGATAAGGGATTATGTAGAACCACTTGAAGCATTTTTGTTTTTCAGGCTGCCTTAGGGATTGCACACCTGATTGTCATGGCCATGGAGAAAGAAGGTTTATCAAAGGAGCAAGCTATAAAGAAGATATGGTTGGTTGACTCGAAAGGATTAATAGTTAAGGTAAGAGTTTGTCATTTTTAACCAGGTACAGTATTTTAATCAATATGCTATTCTGGATGCCCATCTCTAAGACAACTGCTGTTTGCACCTACCGCATCCCCAACACTGTGTTAAAAGAGAGGCTAGGGAAGCCTGGCTTGCTGCAGTCCGTGGGCTTGCAGAGAGTCGGACACAGCTGAGTGACTGAACAACAACAATTACACACAGATGACCATGCTACACAATGATGTGGATTTTCTGCTGAATCAAGGAGGCAGCTGAGGCTCAGCTTTCTGTCTGTGGTGTGAGGAGACTCTTGACAGCTCCATGGTCTATCGGTATGGATTAGCTTCGTTTCCAAGTGAGGCAGTTTGAGGCTAATACAGGTGGAACACTTAGGCCCAGCTCCTTTCACTAAGGGCTGTCTGTCAGATTACACACTAACTGGGAAAAAAGGAGGAAAAAACCTGAAATAGCTACTGTTTTACCTGCTACTTTCTCTCAGCCAGAGTCTTGGAGAGTTTAGATGGTAATTCCTGAGAAGGGCTTTAATAAATGCGCTGGATTCCAAGGTGGCTCAGTGCCAATGCAGGACACGTGGGTTCAGTGTCTGGGTCAGGAAGATCCCCTGGAGTGGGAAATGGCAACCTGCTCCATGTTCTTGCCTGGGAAATCCCATGGTCAGAGGAGCCTGGCAGACTATAGTCTGTGGGATCGCTAAGAGTCGGACACAACTGAGCACGCATGTGGTTCAGTGTTAACTTCCTTGAGGTTGTCTCCCAGCCTTAATAGAGACTGTAGTACCCACTTCATAGGGTTATTGTGAGAACCTAAGTAAGAATACAGTTGCATAGGTTATAGTTACAGTAACTAATGACATAGTTACAAGGTGTTATTACTACACCTGTCATCTCTGCACATCACTCACTCTTCCTTAAACTGCCAGAGAAAATACTCGTAAATCCCCCTTCCACATGAAGGTGAATTTTAAAAAAAAGAAAAACAGTGATAAGCATTGTCTCCAGGCACTGGATATAGAAACATGTGAATATGTGCAAACTTTCTGGAAAGCTGTTTTCTGTGTATCCAGTATCTTAAAAAATTTATGCTTCTGATCCAACAGTTTTCGTTCTAAGAATCTTTACCATAGAGATACAGATGTGTCAGTGTATGTGTGAGGGTGTTGTCTTAGCATTATTTATAATTATGAGATGTTTCATCAGACATTAATTAAGATAGTGATAGGTTGTTGTTTGGTTGCTCAGTCGTGTCCAACTCTTTGCAACCCCAAGGACTGCAACTGCCAGACTCCTCTGTCCATGGCATTCTCCAGGAAAGAATACTGGAGTGGGTTGCCATTCCCATCTCCAAGGGATCTTCCTGACCCAGGGATTGAACCCAGGTCTTCTGCATTGCAGGCAGATTCTTTACCATCTGAGCCATCATGGAAGCCCACGGTGATAGGTTATACTTACCTAAATAAAGGATACTATGACATGAATTGGGTAGTAGCCACATAGGTGTAATATACAGGCTTAAAGTTATTTTCATGGCTCAGTCGGTAAAGAATCTTCCTGCAATTCAGGAGACCTGGGTTTGATTCCTAGGTCAGAAAGATCCTCTGAAGAAGGAAATGGCAACCCACTCCAGTATTCTTACCTGTAAAATTCATGGACAGAGGAGCCTGGTGGGCCACAGTCCATGGGGTTGCAAGAGTCAGACACAACTTAGCAACTAAACCACCACCACCAAAGATATTTTCAAAGAACTATAAATAGCATTGAAGGATTCATTATTTAGTATTAGGTGAAAATAGGAAAATGTCATATTACATTTAACTATTTTACTTTAAAAATTGAGTTGCATGTAAAAATCATAGAAAGAAATGGCTCAAATACATATTACTTTAAAACTAATTTTAATGCTTTTCTACATATTCCAAATTTTCTTTAGTAATTATTTTTCTTTAAAGCTAGAAAAATGTTCTTTTTTAAAAAAGATAGAGAAGTTTTGTTTTAAATGAAGCAAAAGTATGTTCATAACTTTTTGTAGCAAATGAGTATCTATAAAGCTGTGAAATAAGACAGAAAATACCTTTACCACATAATAATAATCATTTTATTAATGATTTTATTAATAATAAAATAATCATTTTATTAATAATGGCAGTGTAATTGTTTATAGTATACAGGAAATAGTTTTACATTTCTTGGCTTAAAAATTGCTATTGCTTTAAAAAAATCAGCATAACTGTGAGAAACTGTACACTATGGCTATATGACATATCCTATCATGAAATAAGAACGTTTGCTGAGTGAAGTCATCTGAGGCTTGGGCTTTGTGCTTATTGTGGGGATACTGTAAGGCTCTTAATCTCAGGAGGCTCCCAGCCTCATGGCGAAAACTCGAACAAGCCAAGAGTTACAAGTCCGCGTGACAGTGTTACAGAAATATGCTCCCGCCACACCAGAGAATCACGGGGAGGCTGACGATGGTTCCAAAGCAAGGTGTCTCTCCAGCTAAGTTGGAAAAGAAGAGTTAGGAGTTGATCTGGAATCTCCCTGGACATCTTCAACTTCTTACATGCAAACTGAAACAAGGGAAGTTGAATGGCAAGTTCACTCTGAGATCCTGATTGAAGTTACGAATCATGTCTTCCACCTCTCTGATATCTTCAGAGCCCTGCTAGTGTTGAGTTATTGGCAATAAGTATATTATTAATAAATGAATTAATGATTGAGTGCCTCCCGGACAGAATAAGAGCATTTGCAAAAGAAATTATTTTGAGAGAAGAGACATTTAGGATTAAGGCTGAAAGGAATAGAGTGACAGATGACGAAGGCTCTTCTAAATCCTGAACTTGAGCAGTTTTCAGGCTGTCACCCTGATGGCATCGCGGAGGATGGACTGAGATGAGGTCAGGCTGAGGAAAGGAAATGAGGTACAAAACCGTTGCATTAATACAGATCAGAGGTAGTTGGGTCTTGAAATAAAGCACTAACGGGGTGAGTGAAAGATGTTTGATTCGGTAAGTATGTAGGAAGTAGGATTGGCATACTTAGTAACCAGTTAAATACAGAGGGAGGGTTAAAGTAGAGGAAGGAATCTAGCAGGACACCTTGGGTGTCTGTGTAAGTGCAGTGGCCATTGCTGTTTGTTTGTTTGAAAAGGAATAAAGAACAGGCCCGTTTAAGGGAAAGATAATGAGATCGGTTTTGGACATAGCAAGTGAAAGGTGTCTATGGAGACCTCAGATAGAGATGTCCCCTTGGCAGTTGAAGAGACAAGACTGATGCTCAGAAAAAGGATTTGGACTCCCAGAGATGGGGATTTGGGGATCATCCACATATATGTATAGTATATAGTGGGACCCGTGGGAAAAGCTATACACACCGTGCTGTACTTTGGGGTGCAATACATTCAAGAATCAAAAAGGTGAAAGCCCACGATTGTGGTTTCTAATGACATTTTAATGAGAAATCTTCATAAAAATACATAAATTTTAGCAGCTTAAGTAATTTTAACATAGACTTACTGAACTGAGACTCCAAATTGCATGGATTACAATACTTAGAATAACAGGGATTATAGCATGACTGGTATTTGGAATAACTGTGAAATTGTTGCCTAGACCTAATTCGTCACTCTTACTTCATGTTTTTTACTTGCCAAAGTAAAGAACTGCATATATTCTCCTTGCCAAGATAAATAAAGTTATGCTTAAAAAGATTGTTATATGTTTAATAGTTTTGCACTAGTTAATATGAGAAGCATATGAAGCTTCAATTCACCACTGTTTTTTCTTTCATATTCTTAAACAGTCAAAATTACTATGTTGATTTTTGTGGCCAAACTAGTAAATCTTAGGATAATTACTAAATTAGTATAATCTAGCTCTCAGTTTTATATAATCTTTCTGTGCTTGTTATCCTTTATCCTTAGTATTTTTACAACCTCTCTTGAGAGCCAATATAATCATTTCATTAATTTCATTAACTTATAATGCAATTGTTTATAATATATAAAAATTATCTTAATGTGTTAAACAAAAATTTGTATAAGTTAAGCTCCTTCAGTTTTTAAAGACATAAAACCAAAAACTAAAAGGATCACTGTGAAGTTAGTGCATTTATGGAGTTTATCATTATCAGACTAGATAATTATTATTCTAACATGTTTTCTGCTCTCATTTTCAGCATGACATCTATAGTATTTTCTATCATTTATTTCACATCCATATGTTCAATAATATCAGTATTTTAAATAATTCATCAGTATCAGTAAGGTTGATTGAAATGAATTATTTAGTCACTGGTAATACTCAGTTTTATTATCTTATAGCAAGAAACAGCTGACATATCTATTTAGCCAACTAATATTAGTACATTTTAATATTAACAAACCAATATTTTGTTTAAAACAAATCATTCCAAAATAAAATTAGATGGAGAATAAATACAGTGAAGAACGGATAAAAGAGGAGCACTGCTGGCCTGACTAGGATTTGCATTTCACAGTGATAATTTGGACCATTTTTTAGGGAGGACAAGAAATCACAAAACAAACCAATCCAGACTTAATCTCTCCCTTAAATAGATATATTTGACTTTCACTAATGAGCCAAATTAGTGCTAAGGCAGAAATCTCAAAAGTAAAAAGTAGAGTATTAATAGATATCATGAAGGATAAACTTCATCTAACCCAGAATAGGACTATAGTATTTTGTTTTTATTTTAATTTTCTTTTGCTCTAGTTTACATAATTCTGTTTTCAATTTTTTAAACAATTTTTTCTTTATAGTTATTTCTTTTAGTTCAATGTTTGGTTCCTATAAGGAAGAGGTAGTGAATAAAAGTATTTTATATGCTACAAGGGTAGTTTTGACAATATAGTTATTTCCTCCCTGAGAGTTTAATTTTTAGGTCTAGAACTTGAAACTCCATGCTTTTAGAAAAGTTTTCCTTTCCCTTGTGATCTTATCAGAATTTTAGCCAGTGATATTGTCACCACCTTGAATGATGATTAATATATTTCATACACTGTGGTTTAAAAAAATCTAACTCCTAAGAAACCTTGAAGCTTGGTGAAAAGGATCCAGCTTGTTTTTCTCCCTTCCTCTTCTCCATGTCTTGTAGAGTATGATCAATGTATGTGTATGTATTAAACAGAGCAGAGGGAGAAGATTATGTATATGAGTCTTGCAGACAGTCAGAAAATTATGGATTTTTAACAGTTATTGATTTTTAACAATACACAGTATTTTAAAATTACTAATTAAATATTGATGGTGTTATCCATTTAGTGTCTTCAATTATGGCCACTCTGCACCCCTTTGTTATGCTCTAACATGGAAAATACTTTTGTCACATCATTCATCTTCTTTTAATCTGTTCTGAGATGATGAAACCCAGCTCTGAGCTCTTTAGCAAATGCACACGCTTACACTGCAGCTGAAATATTACTGATAGTGTGCTGGGAAGGTTCTGTCTTCAGATAAAGAGGGGCCAGATTCAACTCTGAAAAACTGATGACAACAGTATCAGGCCTGTAAAATGGGGAAGGTTGTCTAAGTAGGCATGGATTCAAGCCTTCTAGTACCTGTGCATAGGAAGGAATACATATTTATCAGTGGCAGTGTACAATTAACTTTATACCTCCTGGGAAATGATATGCTAACTCAAAATCTTGACAGTGTTTGCTACCTTCCTCCCCCAAGCCCCACAAGCACATAGATGCTTTTGAAAAAGATAGTTGTTCAGTCTGGTTATATCTTCTTTACTAAGATTCAGCACAAAACAAGGAGGGTGGGTGGAGACCAAAGAAATAATAATATTTGAAGGAAATTCTCAGATATTTATAGTACATTTGGTATAAGTAGAGACTCCTAAAAAAAAAGAAACACCATAGAATTTGGGGCACTTGAGATAAACAGTGGCAAATGCAGGCAAAAAGCATTTCAGCAAGGGTTCCTGAAAAGGGAGACTGAACAGAAAAAAAATCTATATCTACCTCCAGCTGAAGTATTTGGCATAAAGAAGGTGTATTCCAAATTGCATTTTGAAAAGAGGAGAAGAGTGAGCCATTAGTACAGAAAACAGAAGTCCAAAGGTAAAGACATTTGCCTGAATATTACAGATCCAGAGAAGGTCACATTCCAATAGTTTTTTAATCTAAACCAGATCAGCACATCAACTTTGAAAACTGTATAGAAAATACTTGGGAGACCTTTATTTTTGTCTTTTGATTTTTCTGTTCTTGGCAAGTTGAGCCCTCTGGTGATGCTGGTATGCATGATTCCTGGCCTTCTTTCAGTGTTGCCTCTGCATTCCTAAGTCCCCACTAAGAATTACGTCTGTAGGTTACATCTGTAGGTTACGTCTGTAGTCTGTAGGTAATTTATGTTTCTTGCTAGACAGATGTCTTCTGGCCAAGTTCTGGCTTTAGTGGCCCGGAGCTGCCAGTGCTGTTACTATGATTAATAAAGTAAGATGTTCATGATAAAAGCATAAGCATACATCTTTTCCTATAATGTTTATCAATCTTCTTTATGATTTGTTTCTCATTCCAGGAAACTTAGGGGGTTTAAGCCTTATTAAATACTTTTCATGGTATCTCATGAAATATCCAAAAGAGCAATATTAGAAATCTGTGCTTTTATGTTATTTTGTAGCATTCCTTCATTAGAACTCACCATTTTCTACTTTTTTGAAAACAGATCACATATTAATATCTTTTAAAAAATGCTTCTGGTAGACATCTGATAAACCCTTTAGTGCAGTGATGCTCAAAACTGGCTAATCACTCAAATCATCTGAGAAGTTTGAAAAAAAAATACACACAGATGCCAGGGCCTCATCCTGGACTTGAATTAAAATATCTGGCAGCAGGGCTCATGAATCTAATTTTCCTCAGGTGTGTCTGGCACTCAGTTGGCTTTATAAAGCCCAGATCAGGTTCACTTTCATTACACTGTTATCATCACCAAACCAAACCATTTTCTAGATAGAGAAACCAGCATCCATGGAAGTACCAAAGGCCTTGCCCAAGGTCATGAGTGAATGGAAGGACCTAAGGAGGACACCACCACCCTGAGCCTGAGTCCCATGTTCTATCTCCAGCATTTGTAGATGGCATTTTCTGGGGTGCTTTTCTTTATTTTTTTGTATTATATTAGAGCTTTCAGAAGTAACATAAATATATTTGCTCTTAGCTGTTAGAATGGACTCTGCTACTAGTTATTTATTCATGTCCCTAAGCCAAAAATTTATCACAATTTATATCAGTTTATTTTGACCACAATTAATAGCTGTGAGAACAATATTGTGAAATACATTTAAAGCATTTTTAATGTTCTCTTTGGGATAATCTGGGACAGTGTGCCGAGGAAAATATTTTGAATTACTGAACTAAAAAATGGGGATTGTGTGTCTCACTCAGATTATTCAACATCTTTTATATTCATTTCATATTATGGATTTGTAGGTCCACGTTCACTATAACAGACTAGACCCTCTTCTTTTATTTATAGCTTACTTGTAGCAGTGGTACCATTCATATTATACGAGGTTGAATTTAGTTATTATGCTGCCCATAATATCATCTCTAAGACTTTTACTCTCGTGTTGCTTTTATTTTTTTGTGTAGAAGGCTACTTCTTGGCTTGGTAATATAATGAAAATGAATTGCTGTTCAGTCACTCAGTCGTGTCTGACTCTATTCAGCTCCATGGTCTGCAGCACACCAGGCTTCCCTGTCCTTCACCTTTTCCCAGAGCTTGCTCAAACTCATGTCTACTGAGTCGGTGATGCCATCCAACCATCTCATCCTCTGTTGTCCCCTTCTCCTGCCTTCAATCTTTCCCAGTTTCAGGATCTTTTCCAGTGAGTCAGCTCTTCACATCAGGTGGCCAAAGTATTGGAGTTTCAGCTTCAGCATCAGTCCTTCCAGTGAATATTCAGGATTGATTTCCTTTAAGATTGATTGGTTTGATCTGCTTGCAGTCCAAGGGACTCTCAAGAGTCTTCTCCAACACCACAGTTCAAAGGCATCAATTCTTTGGCACTCAGCTTTCTTTATGAAAACGAATAGGTTTTCATTTTTATGCGATCATATGCAAGTTTATTTAAAACTGTATTACCAGAAGCAGTTTGGATATGTTCTCATTGGCATGTTTGTCAGCAGCTAAATGGTCAAGAAGGGGTTGTTTCCTGACTCAGAAGCTTCAGTAAGCCCTCTCTGTGGCCTCCTCATTCTTACGTTTCTCTCTGCGGGCCATGGTGTTTTACCATGGATTGTGTGGAATCTTACTGTTTTGTGAGTGCAAGCATTTTTTAGAATAAACAAAATCAGGGACATATTCTCCTTTAAAAACTATTTTTAGTACTTCCTATTCTGTTAATAATCCTGAACATCTTATAACATCTTAAAACATCTTCTTTTCCTCACAGTCCTTTTGGTGGGGGTTCTGCTTTCTTTTCCAAAGTAATCACAGAAAAAGATTAATTATCATATTTTACTGTTACTAAAGAATAAAAGGTGATACTAGAATGCACTAATATAACATGGAAGGAAAGATCTAGGACGTATGGTAATTCCTTTGATCATATTCCTCTTGGTTGTTCCTTTGATGGAATGTAGTTGCCTAATACTTAAACTTTGTTCGGTGGAAACCAACAGGCCAAGAGGCAAAACCCTGAGATTCATTCAGTCTTCTCTAAGAGATATGCTTATTATCAGCAGCCCTCAAGATTACATAACACTGGGTTGAGATGACTACGGTTGTTTTGGAGTAGGTGAATAGTTATCCTGAGATATTTTTTCCTCTGTTAGAGAACCTAACAGAGGTTCTGATAATAGGTATCCTGAAAAGCAAATCTCTAAACCTTTGAAGAAGTAAGCACCAGACTGAAGTTTGATTTATACTAACTAGCTCAACTAACACAATACAATGTTGTGTTAGTTTCTGGTGTATAGCAAAGTGATTCAGTTATACGTATACATGTATCTATTCTTTCTCAGATTCTTTTCCTATGTAGGTTGATAATAGCCTTTTAAAGCAAGAATATTGAACCAGGAGTAACAATCTGTGTACAGTCTGACATATACCATTTGTAAAGTGTTTTCTCCAGGACTGGACTGTGTTGTATTATTGGAAAGACTGAGTTTTAGCACTTGCCTCACTGTCTTGGAACCTCTGTTTCTTCATGCAAAAACCTAATTATATTTGCCCTACTTTTCAAATTGTTGAGGGGATCAAATGAAATATGTGAAGATAACTTATAAGCTATAAAGTACCATAGGTTAGGTACTGATTTATTATGTAGCCAAAATCTTCAAAATTCATAGGTAGAGTATTATTATAATTTAAAAGTCAAGTTTAATAAGTGTGTCTGTGCCAGGTCACATCAGTAGTGTCAGACTCTGTGCAACCCTGTGGACTGTACCCCGCCAGGCTCCAATGTCCATGGGATTCTCCAGGCAAGAATACTGGAGTGGATTGCCATGCCCTCTTCCTAGGGATATTCCCAACCCAGGGATTGAACCCACGTCTCTCAGGTCTCCTGCATTGGCAGATGGGTTCTTTACCACTAGTGCCACCCATTGTTTTTACAATTTAAAAGTCAAGTTTTAATAAGTAGCACACTTAATTTAACTGTTTCTTCCTGTGAACAAAAAACTATTTCATCACTCATTCTTTGATGAAAGTTTCCCTGGTGGCTCAGACAGTGAAGAATCTGCCTGCAATGCAGGAGACCAGGGTTCAATCCCTGGGCTGGGAAGATCCCCTAGAGAAGGGAACAGCTACCCACTCCAGTATTCTTGCCTGGAGAATTTCAATGACAGAGGATCCTGGTGGGTTACAGTCCACGGAGTCACAAAGAGTCTGACATGATGAGTGACTAACTCTTTCACTGAAGTAAGGAAAATGAATAATAGGTAAATGAAGAGAATTCTAATTTGAGCAGATATTATTCCTGGTCATAGAAGTGTAGATGAGAATTTCATCTTCAGATCTACTAATTATGTGGAAAGATACAATACTGAAAGAGCAGGGGAAAAGTATGAAGGAAGCAGATTTTTAGATAACATTCCCTACCCCCATCCTAAGTTCCTTTTTATAGCTGGGATATTATAATTAGATGTTTCTTAGATAATACATGGTACAACTATGATCAAAACATTACAAAATAAAAGCACATGAAGCTAGTGCTTATTCAGAACATCAAAGTATTACATAAATATGGCATCAAGTTCCATTCTTAGTGAGTGGTCCATAAAGGATTCATGCAACCACTAAAGGCCACTCAGCACTCTAAGACACTGCTTTGTCAACACAAATCATATCTAACAAACAATATCTTTAAATGATATTTTGCATTGCCATTTGTTAACTCTCATTTCTTGCAAGTGTCTGTAGAGTTAGGATTTTAAATATTAAATAATAGTTAAATAAGGATAAGACTTTATTTTGTTCACTGTCATACCCTCATTGCCTGGAGCATTGTCTGAAATAGAAATCTTTGTGGCAAGAGTCAATGAAATAATTCTCTGATAATTGGAGAGGAGACTTTTAAGAACAGCTGGAAGGCATACTACATAAACCTATTAAGTATAAATTCTGCTGATATGTGTAATACTCTGAAACTTTCTTGACTCTCATACACTTGGCAGATTTATCATTTCTTCTTATTTGCTCTACTTAGGGACGTGCTGCCTTAACACAAGAGAAAGAGGAATTTGCCCATGAACATAAAGAAATGAAGAACCTCGAAGCCATCGTTCAAGATATAAAACCCACTGCCCTCATTGGTGAGCTTTGGCTTCTTCCCTGTCCTGTAAACCCTATTCCCACCCCACATGGGCCTGATTTGTTTCCTTACGGTTAATTTTTTTAAAATTATTGATTGATTTATCTTATTTTTGGCCGCACTGGGTCTTTGTTGCTGCGTGAGGCTGTCTCGAGCAGTGGTTGCCGCTCCTGTTGCAGTGCGTGGGCTTCTCTCGGAGGAGCACGGGCTGGAGGCCGTGTGGGCCTTCAGTAGCTGTGGTCCGCGGGCTTGGTTGCCGCATGGCTTTGTGGGCTCCTCCCAGACCAAGGATCGAACCCATGACCCCTGCACTGGCAGGCGGGATTCCTGTCCACTGTACCACCATGGAAGTCCTCTTGCTGCTAATCTTTGAGACATTCTTTAGCTTTTTGAAATCCTGATCTTTGGAATTCCACAAACAAAGTTACCTATTCCCTGAAGCAGCAGTGCCCCCTAGATGCCTGGGTTTGTAAATTCAATGCCGCCTTCTTAATGTTACAGATGATGCCAGCTGAGGGGGGTGGTTCCCTCTGCTAATTCTGTCAACCTGTCGATACCTGGCGCATCCAGCACTTTGCCAGACCAATTATTCCAAATAGACAGTGGCTCTTGAATAGGGGCGATTTTGCCCCATTAAGAAACATTTGGCAATGTCTGGAGACATTTTTGTTGTCCCAGCTGGAGGGAGAAGGTCAGGGGCTGCTGACGTTATTGGGTAGAGATGAAGGGATGCTGTTCCACCTCCTCCAGCGCCCAGGAAAGCACCCCTGCCCCCAACAAGGAATTGTCCAGCCCAGAATGCTCATGGGGCCAAGGTTAAGAAAGACTGAAAACAGGGACTGTAATTTCACGTGTCTATATATTCCCCATAGCAGACAACACAGTAGCTTCCATACTGCATGCACACATAAAGATGTTTAACGTGGACAAATTTGATGTGGTTGGAAAAAAATCTCCAAGTTTTGAAGCTTTATATCCTTTATTTTGTGTGTATATAATGCCAGCCCTTACTTGGTCTTACATTCCATTTCTAGAAGCTCCCATGCAACAGATGACGATATTGAGAATAAGGATGAGGACCCTAATAAAAACAAGTATTTACTCCATGACAGGAGTAATGTAGTAATGTAGTAAACCTTCATTGTTGTTTTTTTATAAAATGTGTTCTATCAGGAATCTTACTGTTTAAAATTTGCGTGATGCTAATTGCTTTATTCGTCTGTTCAAATTCTTTCAATGAGTCATACTTCAGTTCTGTCATTGAATGGGATGATTGACTTAAGTGTTAGCTCTGCATTATAAAATATGATTACTTGGTAGCCTCAGACACTGAAATAAACTTCTAGAATTGTTTACAGAGAGGTAATATATATTAGATACATTTATTTTTCAATAAAAATGTCTGTTATCAGAATTCCTAGTGATTGGTCATTAAATCTACTCATGAGCCAAATATTAAAACTGTTTGTTTTTTTTTTCATAGATACCTGTAGATGTATAACCTTAAAGGCTATTGGCATTAACGGACATCTCTTTTTGTCATTTTCATACAAATATTCTATATTTTGCTTAGGGTATATTACAAAATGACCTGACATGTCTCATTGTTTGGGGGGGGCGGGGCATTGGATTAAATAACCAATGATGGTCCTGTTCACTGGTTTCTTGTTTCTGTGTTAGGAGTTGCTGCGATTGGTGGTGCGTTCTCAGAACAAATTATCAAAGACATGGCAGCCTTCAATGAACGGCCTATTATTTTTGCCTTGAGTAATCCAACTAGTAAAGCAGAATGTACTGCAGAGCAGTGCTATAAACTGACCAAGGTAAAGCAAAAAATACAAAAAAACCATAACTGACATTTTCATAGTCAAATTGTAATTCTTTTAGGGAAGCCCAGGGTATCTAAGGTGCCTGCCAGTTAACCTTTAAACATTTTACGACCAAGAGTGAAGGAGAAGTGAACAGGTCGGGAAGGATAAGAACCATATCCTTTTTTAGAATGTCATATAAATCCTGTTCTTCAATAAACCGAATAAACTTTGTAATGTTTTATTGATAATTTTCCTTAAGTGCTTTGGAAGTATCTAAGATCTGAACATAGAAGTTAAAGAGGAAAAAGCTTGATCCTAGATGCTTATTAAAATAACTTTTAACTAGCTATTCCTAAACACTGAAGCATACCGTATAAAACCTCAGCCTTATTTTTACTTTGCTGACTGCTCCTGGGTTTGGATTTTGATGCTGTGGGTGGAGCATTTGGGCAGTTATTTTGACATCCAGCCAGGTTGGTATAGGCATCCTTAAAGCTTCAATACATAACTATTTCCAAAACATGTGACTTTCATATTCTGTGTTTCTTAATATGTACTTGACCAGTACATTGCCAAGAGCTCCTTTTCACCTTCAAAGACTTGAAAATGTCATTGCAACAAAATAGAGGTTGAGTCACACATATCTAACACTTTCATTTGGAAATAAATATAAAATGAACTAGAAAAGATAAGCAAGACAGAGCTATAACACTCTGCATAAATCAAACTCGATGCATAAATAAACCTGGATGGCCTTACTTCTTTAATATTGTATCCTTAAATGCTTATTACTAGAATTTATGAAATTTTGCGGAGGAGCTACTCCATTGTTTATTTCTCTTCTTTGGAATGGCATTAGTGCCCTAAATAAATTTTTATCCCGTCTCTAGATTAGGGAATTTGCTTCATATAACTCAGTCCTCAAATCCTTAAAGAAAAAAAAAACCCAATAACAAAATCTTAGCATGGTGCATTACACATAATAGGCATGTAATAAATAAGTGCTTAAGTATTTATTTTGTTTTGGCATATTTCAGTAGGCCTCAAAAGTTGATAGATTCAATGATAGTAGATGTAAACAAAATTAGCCAAATTTATATAGTTGTGTTTTTAAGTTTGAATGTGTCTGATATAAATGACCTAAACTCTTATGATTTTGCCTAATGCTCTTTGTTGCTATACATAAAAGTCATTTGGAAGCTGAAAACACTGGTTCAGCCAAAGGATTACAGAATGAGAAATGGGCTACCTGTTGCTGGGTGTGTGTCTCTACTGGTGCAGGCACAGGTGAAAAGTTACTAGGAAAGGTTAATAATACAAAATACAAAAAGATTCTTGAATGCTGAAAAATGATAATTATACCAAAATGGTATGGAGAGGTTTCCTTCTCCATATTGACAGTCTGTATCGATGAGAATATTTAGCCATTATTTATTTAATACCATGGGTTTCCCAGGTGGCTCAGTGGTAAAGAATCCACGTGTAATGCAGGAGAGTCGGGTTTGATCCCTGAGTCGGGAAAATCCCCTGGAGAAGGAAATGGGAACCCACTCCAGTGTTGTTGCCTGGAGAATCCCATGGACAGAGGAGCCTGGTGGGCTACAGTCCATAGCATCACAAAGAATTGGACATGACTGAGTACACACACACATTTAGTATAATACAATGATTATATTGTATTAAATACATAATATCCATAAAATACAATGATTGTAGAGTGATAAGCAGGAGAAAGAATGAAGGACAGGAGAGCAATAAACAGGTGTGTATATAATATTGCAGGTCTCTTTTTCAAATATAATTCTCAAGGATATATACCAATTATGTATGTAAATGGTAATTTAGTTACATTAGAGATTTGCTTATAATAGAACATTTTATCTCCTAATGAGAACTGAAGGTATCAGACTTGTCTAAAAACAAAACCTACTTTTGTGAAAAATATGACAAGTGTCTGATAAACATCTGGATGAGAATTTCTATTTTTTTCCTCATCTATTTTCCTCTTTTTATATCCCACATAAGGTTGACTTGTATTATACTTTACCTTTACAGAAAAGATGAAGTGAAGTGAAGTGAATTTGCTCAGTCATGTCCGACTCTTTGCGACCCCATGGAGCCTACCAGGCTCCTCCATCCATGGGATTTTCCAGGCAAGAATACTGGAGTGGGTGCCATTTCCTTCTCCAGGAGATCTTCCTGACCCAGAGATTGAACCTGAGTCTCCCTCATTGTAGGCAGACACTTTACCATCTGAGCAAGTTAATATAATATCATAATGGTTTTAGACTCTAGGTGTAAGAGGGATGAAATTTATAATTCAGTCTATTTCCGTTTAAGCTGTACTTTGGGGATTTAGTGCTGTTTATGCTTTTCAAGGGCATTTCTTAGACTGTGATGCTTTATTTGTTGAGGGTTTCCTATTCTGTTTTTGAGGACTGAGTAGTTTCACCTATATCGCCTCCCAGATCACACAGATGCCCCCTCGCTTTGACTGGCAGTCTGGAATCTAGCCCCTGACAGATCTTGAGTTCATGCTGTCTTAAAACTTATAAATAAGAGGTTCCACAAAAACATGAAAAAATATTGGATTGGTCAAAAAGTCCGTTTGAGTTTTTCCATATGAACTTTTTGGCCAACCCAATATTAAGACTAGGGGAAAAAAAATATAAAGACAGTTTTTTATAATTATTGATAATTTATTCTTATTTGCTATTCCCACTTGTGCTAGTGAATTTTTTTCCTCTGTGACTTTCCAGATAATTCTTTACAATATATAAAATTTGTCCCAATGATGACATGGAAGCGTGTTGACCCCTAAACTCTAACCTCCAATGTCAGCCTTTCTAAGACTCAAACCCCGAAACCATCACTTTTGTCTTCAGAAGCCTATAAGTGGAAGCCTCTAGGCTAGAGACGGTTGATGGCCCTGTGTGTTGGACCACCCCAAAAACATGTGGTGGTCTTGGGGTCTGTACTTGGGTAGTCTGTACTTTATATGCTTCTCCTAGGAGTAGAGAGGAAGATAGAGAAAAGAAATAAGCACCCACTGCAGAACTTATTGCCAACATCATGAGAGCTTGCTCATTCACACTTACTAGGGAGTCAATGAAAAATTAGACCTCTTTCTAAACACTAAATAGTTGAACTATTCTCTTAGGATCCATCTGTCTGAGACACCTGCCTCTTTTCACAGTTGGGTGTCTGTGTTGCAGGGTCGCGCCATTTTTGCCAGCGGCAGTCCTTTTGATCCTGTTACCCTTCCAAGTGGAAAGACTCTTTATCCTGGCCAAGGCAACAATTCCTACGTGTTCCCTGGAGTTGCTCTTGGTGTCGTGGCGTGTGGACTGAGGCATATCACGGATAAGATTTTTCTCACCACTGCTGAGGTATTGTAAAATACTGTCTGTTTGTCAAGGCTGTGAAATCTCAAATCAGCTCTTTGTAGGCCGTCTGCTGTTTTATTTATTTAGTATCTCAGCTCACTCCCTAGAAGGTGTAAAGTCCGAGGATCAAATCTTTCCCCCAAGGGGAGTCAGGGGTGGGTTGTAAGTTCACACTGAGTCACTCGCAAGCATTGTTCTGTAGCCAGCAGAAAGACTGTGTTCTGATCCCTTAAAAGGGACCTTTTTTAAGTTGATGTACAATATTATATAAATTACAGGTGTACAACATAGTATTCCACAATTTTCAATGGTTATACTCCATCTGTGCCTATTATAAAATATTGGCTATATTCCCGTGCTGTACAATATGTGCTTGTAGCTTGTTTTATACACAGTAGTTTGTGCCTCTTAATCCTCTGCCTCTGTTTTGCCACTCACCCTTTCCTCTCCCCACTGGTAACCACTGGTTTGTTGTCTATATCCACGAGTCTGCTGCTTCTTTGTCATATTCAGTATTTTGTTGCATTTTTTAGGTTCCACATACAAGTGACATCATACAACATTTATCTTTCTCTGCCTGACTTATGTCACATAGCATAATGTCCCTCAAGTCTTATCTCTGTTGCTGCAGATGGCAAATTTTCACTCTTTTTTATGGCTGAGTAGTATTCCATTCGGAGAAGGCATTGGCACCCCACTCCAGTACTCTTGCCTGGAAAATCCCTTGGACGGAGGAGCCTAGTAGGCTGCAGTCCATGGGGTCACTAAGAGTCAGACACAACTGAGCGACTTCACTTTCACTTTTCACTTTCATGCATTGGAGAAGGAAATGGCAACCCACTCCGGTATTCTTGCCTGGAGAATCCCAGGGACGGGGCAGCCTGGTGGGCTGCTGTCTTTGGGGTCGCACAGAGTTGGACACGACTGAAGCGACTTAGCAGCAGTATTCCATTATATGTATATACCACATCTTCTTTATCCATTCATTTTGATGGACACTTATGTTGCATCCGTATCATGGCAGTTGTAAATAATGCTGCTCTGAACATAGGGGCATGTGTATTTTTTTCAAATTATAGTTTTGTCTGGATGTATATATACACACACACTCTAAATTGGAATTTCTGGGTCATATGGTAGTTCTAATCTTAGTTTGAGAAACCTCCATACTATTTTCCACAGTGGCTGTACCAGTTTCCATTCCCATTAACAGAGTTCAAGAGAAGGAACTTTAAAAAAATCTGCAATTTTTGATCAAGTTCTGTGACAGTAATGAGACAATTAAAATTTTTGTTTCCAAATCATGAAATAAGTGGTAAATATTTTTCTCTATGGAGAACCTTCCTAAATGATGACATTTTGATGATTTGAAATGAAAGTCTGATTTGGTATAGTGAAGAAATGTTTATCATTCAGGGTTCAGTGCAGAAGGCAGCAACTACTCTAGTATTTAAGCTAAGAAGAAATTAAAATAGAGAGTTTGGTGTTTGTAAAATCATTAAAAGGACAGGAACAGGCTCTTCTGTGGGCCTTCAGGAAAGATTCACAGAACGCCACACAGCAGACCCAGTAAGGGCACTGTGTTACACTACTGTTTGGCACTCTGAAGGATCTGAAATTTCATCTTTGTTATTTAGTCGCTAAGTCGTGTCTGACTCTTTTGCAACCCCATGGACTATAGCCTGCCAGGCTCCTCTGTGCATGGGATTTCCCAGGCAAGAATTTTGGAGTGGGTTCCCATTTCCTTCTCCAAGGGATCTTCCCGACCCAGGGATCAAACCTGCGTCTCCTTCATTGGCAGGTTGATTCTTTACCTCTGAGCTACCAGGGAAGCCAAAAATTTAACCTTACTTGCAGGCTAGCAGGTCAGCCTGCCACAGATTCACAGATGCCGGCAAAGGACACAGAACTCCTAGGTCAGAGAAAGAGGAATTTATTACTCGTGGCACAAGAGATAATGGGAACCTCAGGCTCCCATCAGTTTGCTTCTCTCCCAAGCTTCGGGAGGATGACACAGTGGTTGGACCTTCATTTGTGAAATTGTGAGCTGGTGATAATCAGAGTGTTCATCTCGTTGATACTTTTGAGGAGGATGCAGTTCATGAAGGAGAAATTAAAGCGAGTTTCTTCTCTTAAAATTAACCCACTGCACAACATGTTAATTGAACCGAACCACATCCAAACTGATTAATGTTCACATGATTTCATCACACGCACAGGCTTGTCTCTACACTGTGAAAGATGTTTATGTTATTGGCGTGGTCTCAAGCAGCCTAATCCCAGGGTTTCACACTTGTCATTCCGTGAGAACAGATGTCTGTCAGCCCTTGTGCTCGGCTTCTTTTTCTTCACTGCACGATGGCTAGGGTTTCAGAGCTTCTCTGACTCAAAAAGTCGTCTTAAACATAAGTAGATGTCTACTTACTGAGAGCTTTCAAAGTTTTTCTTACATTAAGGGAAATGTAGTCATTGTCTTTTCTAGCAGACACATCAGAAGAAGAAAAATGATCTTTCATGGTTGCCAGTGATTTCTTTCCTAAATAACTCTAGCACCCTCTAGTGACAAATTTCTAGCCAGTGATCGCTCGGCCTGAATCTTTTAGCCTTTTCATCACTTTCTCCTTAGGCATCACGTAATATTTCTGTTTTTTATGCCACATCAGTGCTTTCTTTGTGTCCCTTTCAAGTCCCTTTAAAAAAATTTTATTAGAGTACAGTTGCTTTACAATGTTGTATTAATTTCTGCTGGACAGCAAAGTGAATCAGCCACATGTATACATGGATCCTCTCTTTTTTGGATTTCCTTCCCTTTCAGTTCACCACAGAGCATTCCCTGTGCTATCCAGTAGTTACCTATTGACTAAGCTTCTTCCCCAAATTCATTGTCTTTTGTTCTCATTTTTCTCTTTTAATTTCTGCTTTCGGAGATCTCACTCTTTCTCTCGTTTCCATTGTCGTCATCCTGAAAGGGGCCAAGAGTGTGTATCTCTGTTCTTATCTTTTACCACATCTCCTGTGAACCACTGGGTATTTCCACCAAAATGCCCTGCTGTTTCTTTAAATACAGATGTGAAAAACCACCTTTCATCTTCCCTCACCCTCACTCTCCGCATTTCTATTTGTGATACCCACTCTGTAAGCAGGCTCCAAAGCTTGGAAGACTGACCTTCTTTTTATCCTCCCTAATCCCAAAGCCTTGAAATACACCACACCTAGGAACAGCCATGGACTGCCCTGTGTATGGTCTTGCCCTGAAATGATTCTTTCTCCACTGGTCTAAGCCTATCTTAAGGTCATGGCTTAAGTCCTGCCTCATTCTTGGCTCTCTCTGTGACTGCTCTGAATTATTTTTATCTTTCTTCTTAGCCATGACTGTTTTTAGCAAACACGTTGATATTTCATTTGATTCCTAGTTGTATTATGCTTTCAAGAGTTTCACATATTAAATAGTCAAGTCTTGCCTTATAATTAAATCATATGTGATTTTCTATACAAACAGAAGGTCTCCCATATACCTCTTTCAGAAGACCAGTAACATCTAACACCATGCTAAAACACATAGCAGAAACTTACTAAATACTTACTGAATTATATAGAACTAGTCAACAGTATTTATCAGTAACAATACAATACCACAGACACGCCTTTTGTTGTTCAGTGGCTCAGTCGTGTCTGACTCTTTGCGACCCCATGGACTGCAGCATGCCAGGCTTCCCTGTCCTTTCACCATCTCCCGAAGCTTGCCCAAACTCATGTCCATTGAGTCAGTGATGCCATCCAACTATCTTATCCTCTGTTGTCCCCTTCTCCTCTTGCCTTCAATCTTTCCCAGTGTCAGGGTCTTTTCCAATGAGTTGGTTCTTCGTATCAGGTGGCCAAAGAATTGGAGCTTCAGCTTCAGCATCAGCCCTTCCAATGAATATTCAGGGTTGATTTCCTTTAGGATTCACTGTTTTGATTCCCTTGCTGTCCAAGGGATTCTCAAGAGTCTCCTCCAGCACCATGGTTCAAAAGCATCAGTTCTTTGGTGCTCAGCCTTCCTTGTGATCCAACCCTCACATCCGTAAATGACTACTGGAAAAACTATAGCTTTGACTAAATGGCTCTTTGTCTGTAAAGTAATGTCTCTCCTTTTGAATGCACTGTCTAGATTTGTCATAGATTTTCTTCCAAGGAGCAAGCGTCTTTTAATTTCATGGCTGTAGTCATTGTCTGCAGTGATTTTGGAGCCCAGGAAAGTAAAGTCTGTCACTGTTTCCATTTTTTCCCCATCTGTTTGCCATGAAGTGATGGGACCAGATACCATGATCTTGGCTTTCTGAATGTTGAGTTTTAAGTCAGCTTTTTCACTCTTCTCTTTCACCCTCATCAAGCAGCCCTTTAGTTCTTCTTCGCTTTCCGCCGTTAGAGTGATATCATCTGCATATGTGAGGTTGTTGATATTTCTCTCAGCAATCTTGATTCCAGCTTGTGATTCATCCAGCCTGGCATTTCTCATGATGTACTCTGCATATAAGTTAAGTAAGCAGGGTGACAATATATAGCCTTGATGTACTCCTTTCCCAGTTTTGAACCAGTTTGTTGTTCCATGTCCGGCTCTAACTGTTGCTTCTTGACCTGCATATAGGTTTCTCAGGAAGCAGGTCAGGTGGTCTGGTGTTCCCATCTCTTTAAGAATTTTCCACAGCCTCTAGAGTGCACAAAAAGAAGAATGCTCTTATTAACAAAAGTAGTATGTAAGAGATCTAGGTGAATATTTTGTTTGGCCACCACAGATCTAGTAACTGTTAGGATTATTGTCAAACTGCTAGTTGGCTCTCTTATGAACTAGAAATCCCACAGTTTGGCACCAATCCCAAAGGCTATTCCTGCACATTTTTATATCACAAAGAGATTTTTGGCTCTCTTGGTCCTCTGGACAGTCTCTTGGACTTAGAGTGTTCGGGGTCAGCGATACAGACTCCCAAGTAGTTTGTGCGGCAGCCTAGAACAGCCTCCTCTCTCCAGTTCACATCTGGGAGGCAGACCTGGTCCTCCTGCCCTCACACCCCTCCTCCTAAATCACCTTCCCCACCCTCTCTGATGTCTGCCCAGATGACTGCAGAGGGGATCCCCTGACAACAGCACCTGGAGCAGACTTTGATTCATGTAAGTCACTGGATAACTGAAAACCCAGCTAATTTTAATATTCATATAATGCTATCTAATGTATAATCTAAATTCGAATTTTGTCAGTTATTTATAAAAGATCTTTATAACTTGCAGAGTACTCTTTTCATATGCAAGAACATTTCGGCCTTTCTGTTTCTTTTCTGGCAGTGGCATTTTGACGAGTACAGGCCAGTTGTTTCTTGCAGTGTTCTCATGATTTAACTGAAGTTATGTGGTTATAGGGTTTGGTTTAGTTGGCCCAATAATCATGTGCTTCTCAGTGCCTCACATCAAGAAGCTCATGATGTCAGTTTGTCTCATTTTTAAGCTATTTTATTGAGGTATGATTGACAAAAGGCCACAAATCTTACAACTTGAGTTTAGAGATAAGTATACACCTTTGAAGCCATCACCACAATCCATACCATAAACAAATATATTACCTCCAGAAGTTTTTCCCACCTTCTTTATTATATGTGTGTGTGTGTGTGATAAGAACATCTAATGTAAAATATCTACCCTTGTAGCACATTTTTATGTCTACACTGTTTCCTTTAGAAATAGGGAGTGTTTGGGGACAGCCCATGCTGAAGCTGGTTAGATGAGTCACATGATCCAAAATCTGTGTAAAATTAATATTCTGCTTTGCAGTGTGACTCAGAAATAGCTTTCTCAGTCTCGTAGCCTTCCTCCCGTGTAAGAATATGTGAGCTGGGAGTAAGGCCTGACCAGCCTCTCCCCCTCTGCTTTCAGGCCCTTTCCTATCACTTCTCTCATCTCCCTCTGAATTCTTTACCCTACTTCCCCGGTGCTCTAGTGCGTCGGGTCAGAAAACTGCCAGCATTTCATGGTACAGTAAAAGAGAACTGAGTTAAGAGGAAACCCAGATGCTCATCACCATCTTTTCCACTAATTGTCTTCTCCCACCAGTCTCCAAACACACTCGCATACACACACCAGTCTCCAAACACACTTGCACATACACATCAGTCTCCAAACACACTTGCACACACACACACCAGTCTCCAAACACACTTGCACATACACATCAGTCTCCAAACACACTTGCACACACACACACCAGTCTCCAAACACACTCACACACACACACCAGTCTCCAAACACACTTGCACACACACACACCAGTCTCCAAACACACTCACACTCACACACATACCACACCAGTCTCTAAGCCTCTCTGAGCTCCATTTTCCATTGAGAAAGGGAGAGATGCAAGTGCCGATGGTGTTCATGTGATCTGCTTTTATCTGTAACGATATTCACCATTTTCCTCACAACTGCCACATGGTATGATATGAAGTATTTTTTTGTCTTTATTTTTTTTTTAAGGTCATAGCTCAGCAAGTATCAGATAAACACTTGGAAGAGGGCCGGCTTTATCCTCCTTTGGACACCATTAGAGATGTTTCTCTGAAAATCGCAGAAAAGGTAAAACAACTGTGGTTCAAGCCTCATTGTTTTTCCTTCCTTCTATGGCTAAGTGTGCATATTTAGACAGTAAAACGGTAGTAGAAATGCACTTCCTTGAAATATCTGTGTCCACTTCTTCTGTCAGAAGTCAGAGAAATGAGGCATGGTGCCCTGACAGAGCATAGGAACTGTATTTGATCCTTCGGCATGAGTTGAACCTTTAATTCCCCTACCCTTCTTTTTCTCTCCCAGAATTGAAGTAATTCATCAGGCTTTCATTTCAGCTAAGCTTCCCCAAGTTCACCCTTTTTTGTTTGGTATTTTCCATATAACACTGTGATAATCCCCACAATATTGCAGATATGATAGAGTGACATTTAGGCCTTTAACCACCCAGGTCTCTGTGATATGTGACATCTTACAAATCACAGTTGATTAAATTGGGCAGGAAGCAAAACAGTGAGAACAGAGAACTCAAATCTGTTGAGGTGGCAGATGAACTCTTCAAGGAGCTAGTCAAGAAGAACCTTCGTCTTCGGTAACTAAGATGAGAGAGAAAGGGACTTTTGTGTAGGCTGGTGGTGTTCATCTGCTAGGGCTGCCATAATAAACTGCCACCAGCCGGGTGACTCAAATAACAGAAATTTACTTTCTCACAGTTCTGGAGGCCGGAAACCTAAGATGAAAGGGGTTGGCAGGTCCAGTTTCTTTGGATGCCTCTCCTTGGCTTGCTGATGACCACCCTCTCCCTGGGTCCTCTGTGAACTTTCTTCTGGGTGCGCCCATCCTTGGGGTCTTTCTGTGTGTTCCGTTTTTATAAGAAGACCAGTCAGCTTCGGTTAGGGCTCACCCAAACAGTCTCATTTTAACTTAATTTTCTCTCTAAAGGCCCTGTCTCCAAATACAGTCCCACTCTGAGGTACTGGAGGTTAAGGCATCAACATTTTGGGGTAGCATACTTCAGCCCACAATAGTAGTCATATGTTGAAACTAGAATTTCTCAACCTCAGCCCTGTGCACGTGACTCTTTGTGCACTGGGTAACTCTTTGTTGTGGGGATATCTCGGGGGTTATAGATGGTTTAGCAGCATCCCTTGTCCTTATTCACCAGACGCCAGTAGCCTCTGCAACAGGTGTGACAACTGAAAATGTCTCCAGACATTGCCAAATGTCCACTTGGAGGCAGAGTTGCTCCTGGCTGAAAGTAAAAATTTATTAGCAAATTTATCAAAACAATTCCACTTAGGATTCATACGTCATTATTTACCTTGTTTATTGAAAGTAGGTGCTTCAAAAACCAAGTAATGCTTCAAAAAAAAAAAAAAACCGTTAAATAATTCTGCTTGGTTATCTATTCATGGAAGAGTATGCTCATAGCTTCTTCCAGTTTGTCTCTACTAATTTTAAACTCCTAATAGTTTGGATTATTAATACATGGAACATCACATTGTCATGTTAAGTTCCTTTTGAAGATTTGGATGCAAACGAGTAGCATAGGATCAGAGGAGAAAGTGAGATGATGAAGGGCAGCAGGAGAGTGCAAAGGACTCAGACATTTCTCTGTGCAAGAATGCTTGCCTGGAGGGAAGTATTGCCTGAAGGGAATGGGTAGCCAGTCCCTTCTCCAGGGGATTTCCCAACCCAGGGATTGAACCTGGGTCTCCTGAATTGCAGGCAGATTCTTTACTGTCTCAGCCATCCAGGAAGCCCCACTTAACATACTCCTAGTTTCTCCTCATTTGTATCTACTTAATAGTTTGAATTATTAACACACCAAACATCACATTGTCATTTTAAGTTCTCTTTTAAGATTTCAATGGAAAGGAGTAGCATATGAGCGATCGGAGGAGAAAATAAGACGATGAAGGACAGCACTCAGATATCACACTTTATAAAGAGAAAAAAAAAAAAAAGCTGAGTGCATAAACAGAAGTTGGGAAACCAGGACAAAGAATCAGCTTCAGAGAGGAAGGGGGTATAGTAGGCTGACGATTGTGGTATCCATGGTACATTCAGATGTACGAGTCTAACAAGTAGATGGTGATGACTGAAACTTAAAGAGAGGCTGGATGTAAAGATGGGGGGTCATTTGTATGTGGTAACAGGGGAATCTCTCAAGGTAGTTGCGGTCACCAAGAGAGCAAATGGAAATGAAAGAAAACTGAGGCTAGAACCCAGTTCATTATTCTGACCAGAGAGAGATGAAAGAAACCAGTTTAAAATGGAACTGGTTAAAAAGAAGAGGCTCAGAACTGAGCTGCCTGTCAGAAAGCAGAGAAGACACCGTTTCAGGATGGGGGTGGAAGTTAATAGTGACAAAACCAAATCCTAGGGATAAGAACAGAGGAGGACATTTATTTAGTACTTAGGAAGCTTTCAGAAACCTTTACAGACACAATCACAGTCCCACAAGAAGTTGAGAAGTCAGGGAGAATTAGGAAAGCAACAACACATTGGCCACTCTCCGGAGAGTCTAGCATTGACAAGAAGGAGAGAGTGAATGTCTCACTGATGGAGAGCATTGTCAATGCAGTGTGTCCTGGGAGCAGAAAGAGGAATGGATTTGCACAGAGTCTGTGTCAGGAATGAAACAGAACATTTTACTGTAAAAGTGATACAGCCATTGCAAAACAGGCACAGGGAAACTTTTTGGGGTGATGGAAATGTTCTGAAACTGGGTGTAGTAACAGTTGCCTATCTGAATTTACAGAGGTAATTGGATTGTATGCTTAAAATGGTTGAATTTTGTGGTCAGTGAATTGTAACTCAAGAATATCTGTTAAAACATAGTAATACCACCTCATAGGCACTCTGGAAAGTGGAAAATACCTGATATTCTACTTTTCGAGCACAAGTATTGTCATCATTTTGGTGTGTTTGCTTGTAGTCTTTTTTCATTGGGTTGCTTTCTTTTCTAACATCAATATAATAAGGTATAAGCGTGTATTCACATACTTTTGATCCCTATTTTTTATAAGCATTTATCCATAATATAGCACAGTCTTTATAACTTTAATTTTTCAGAAATGCATAATTTTACGTTGGGAAGAGATAGTTAATCATTCTAATAGTCTTCAAAATCACACTTATTCAAATAAGTTTGTCATACAAATAGCTCTTGAAGGATCACGTTCTTAAAAAACTGGAGTGAATTAAAGAGCACATGTGGAATGATTAATTTTGACAGTGGAATCCTTTTTTCTCAACACAGGGGAAGAGAGAATGTCAAGACATGGAGGAGATAGTTTGAGATGATGATAGAAATTGAGATAGTTTTCTCTGATTAGTTGGAATTTTCTCAGCAAAGTGAAGAGAATCAAATTGATACTTGATGGGAAGGGAAGGTTTGAAAATGACTTGTGGGAAATTGACTTGGGAGGAAGTTTTTTGTGTGTTTGTTTTTGAATTTTAAAGAATAAAAGCATCATGTGTAACCACGTGGGCCCAAGTAAGGTTAGGAAAGGTGTGACATGTCAGGCGACAACTATGAAAGGAGAAAGACGGCCCTGAGGGTTCCTGGTCAGGGACTAGAGTGGGGACTGTGACGGGAAGACGTGGGGACAAGGTTCTGTGATACCAGTGAGTTAGGGAGCACGGAGACTGCCCCCGGAGCCCTGCAGATTAGGGTGAGAGTCGCCCTAGCCGTGGGATGGAAAAAGAGATTCTGTAGGAGGCTGTGGTCAGAATCGAGATTGCTGGAAGTGCAGGATATCTGAGCTCAAACTCAGTGGGGTGTTTAAGGCATTGAGTTCAAGTTAACTATCAGTCAGGTCATTTCTAGGCTTTTAAGACAGACTCATCTGAGAAATTCTGGTAGGATCACCCATGAGTAAATCCCTGGTAGCCACACCTTCCTTTGTTGCTGACATCATAGTCTCCTCTTGTTACATGATTGCATTTTCACTTGATATCTTTGTGATGGTGTGTTCTTATTATAATACACTGAAGTTTTTGGAAACAGGCAAGATGTGGATTATTTTAATCTTTTGAAACAGATATAAAATTTCTTTTTTTATGGAGGTATAGTTGATTTACGCTGTTGTATTAATTTCTGCCGTACAGTAAAGCAATGCTGTTTCATATATATATATATATATATATACACACTTTCTTTTTTATATTCTTTTCTATTATGGTTATCATATTCAATATAATTCCCTGTGCTCTACGGTAGGACCTTGCTGTTTATCTGTCCTGTGTATACTGATAATACCTGACATCTGCTAACCTCAATCCCCTACTTCAGCCCTCCCCCTTGGCGACCACAAATCTGTTCTCTGTGTCCGTGAGTCTGTTTCTCTTTCACAGATAGGTTCATTTGTGTCATGTTTTAGATTCTACATATAATTGGTATCATATGGTATTTGTCTTTTTCTGACTTATTTCACGTAGTATGATAATCTCTAGTTGCATCCATGTTGCGGCACATGGCATTATTTCATCCTTCTTTTTTAATAACTGGGTAGTATTCCATTGTGTATATTTACCGTGTCTTTATCCATTCATCTGTTAATGAAATCAGATGAAAAATTTCTGATGTGCTCATCATCACCTATATTCATTAAAATAATTAATATTCTTTTTTTATTTCTAGATTGTGAAAGATGCATACCAAGAAAAGACAGCCACAGTTTATCCTGAACCCCCAAACAAGGAAGCATTTGTCCGCTCTCAGATGTATAGCACTGACTATGACCAGATTCTACCTGATTGTTATCCTTGGCCTAAAGAGGCCCAGAAAATACAGACCAAACTTGACTAGTAGCATAATAGCTGACATTTCTAACTCCATTAATGAGGTCTTGAAGTCTTTCATAATTTTCAAAGATTGAAATCTTTTATAACGATTCATAATATGCTAGATTAAGATAATTTTACTTTAACAATCTAAAGATTTACAGAAGAATATTAATATACTTTAGTGTGATTATCTCATTGAACAATTTGCTTCATTTACTTTCTGGTTATTTATGGTTTCCATCTTAATTATTTTGCCCAAGTTCTCTTTAAAAGCTATTGTAACTACCACTGAGAAACCCATCGTTTTCGTATAGGGAACTAAGGGGAAGTCCAAAATTAGTAATAAATTGATATGATCAGTATTCAAATCCATAATTTTTTTGTTGCTCACTTTATTAAAAATCGACTTAAAAGATAAAAATCAATTTAAGCATGGACGAACTTTCGCTAAAAACAGAAACAACACTTACTTTGTTGCCTAGAGAAAAATAACTCCTCAGGTATTTTTATTCCAATCCTGGATTACATGTGCTCTTTTGATGCAACTGAATTCTAATGTTTCTAAGAAAGATCATTGCTGTTTACAATGCCTTGTGCAGCCTTAGATTTTAATATTCTTTCGAGATTATTCCATCTCCTTATCGCCTTGGTCCTCCGTCAGAAATCCCGTCGTAAAAGCACCTTTCTTACTCCCTGACCGAACGCCCTGTCCTTCAGCCCTGCACATTGCTGCTGGGCCCTCGCAGACCATGGCCCTGTCCTGAGGTTGGTGCCTTCAGCCTAGCACAGCCTGAGAAGTGGGCAGAGCAGAGAGAGTGGGGAGCATCTTGAGAAAGGGCTGCCTGTGGGGTCAGCGTCTTCAGACACACATCTCCAGAGTTAAGGCAAGCGGGGTTCCCAACTGAGTGACCTGCCCAAGTGTCCCCTTGAGTAGCTCAGGTAACTAGGAGCTCGTTGTGTTACAGCAAACTCACTTTCCTCTGAGTTTGAAGGAAATTTTGTCACCTCTTCCCCAATATCAGGAGCCCTCTTTACATCAGATATTAAAATATTCTAATGACTATCAGTAGTTACAGTCCAGAAATGAATGTTAATTTCAGGTTTTACTTTAGAAATTAATAAACCAATGGAGACAAGTTAAAATTCTTAAGCTCAGGTACAATAACATTTACTATTTATTTACAGAATTATATGGAGACTTTTTGTTTTTGAAGTAAGGCTTTCAAGGAGTATAAGAAAATGTTCAGGATAAACTGTAGTAATAAATGATTTCACTGAAAGTTACACAAGTTGTTATAGTAGAAGGGGTAGGGGTATTTCTGAAGGTAACGGTCAGTCAAGAATTTCCTCAGAATAGTTATTTTGAAAAGATCTGGAATGCCTTTTCTAGTTTTCATCGCTTCTTGTCTGGTTTTCATGTTGTCTTGTAGCGCTAACTACATGTATTTACCTATGCAAATGACTTATTAAAGCAGTAGAAAAAGCAAATGAATAAAATGAGAAAGTAATTGTCTTTTTCTCAAAATATTGTCACCCTTAAAAATGACAGTGCTGGGTCTTGGCAGTCATATGATAGAGAATTTTGAATTTTAAAAATATTCTAAGCTAATGTCACTCTGAACTTCATTCATTTAATATGTGTGTAGTCATTTAATACATGTCTGCTGTATACTGTTATGAGTGAGCTACTTCCTTATCCTCAGAGAAAGATAATGAAACAAACATTGGGTGATTACTTGCCAGGTACCGTGTAGTCTATATACCTTATCTTAATTAATGAAGTCCTCACCATTCCCATGTGCCATTCCGCAGAGATCATAAGTGAAGGAGGGGAACTCTGAATCCATGTTTACCTTTCTCCATTGTCTGTTTTGTGTTTGCCAGAGTACAGTCAGAACAGTACTGTCTAATAGAAAAAAAGTGGGACACATGAGTAATTTCTGTGGTCCTATAAAAAGAAGTGAAGTGAAGTGAAGTTGCTCAGTCGTGTCCGACTCTTTGCGACCCCATGGACTGTAGCCTACCAGGCTTCTCCATTCTTGGGATTTTCCAGGCAAGAGTACTGGAGTGGGTTGCCATTTCCTTCTCCAATAAAAAGAAGAAACAGGTGGAATTCATGTTCATGTATTTTATTGAAACCACCATATCCAGAATATTATAAAAAGAATTGAGATATTGTTACACATTTTTAGTTTTCTTTTTTATTTCTATTATTTATGTATTGTGCTGAGTTGATTGCAGGACTCAGAATCTTTGATCTTCATCGAGGGATGCAAGATCTTTCGTTGTGGGTGGGGTGTTTTTAGTTGCAGCATGTGGGGTCTAGCTCCCTGATCAGGGATGGAACCTGGACTGTCTGCATTGGAAGCACAGTCTTAGCCACTGGACCACCAGGGAAGTCCCCATATTTTTGCATTATTTTGTTCACACTAAGCCTCTAACATCCAGGTATATACATCAGAGTCATGAGAAACATATAGAACAGCTCACAGACAGACCCCCTGAATATACTAGTTACAAAAGTAGCACAAAAATCAATACATGAAGAATGGTGTTCAGTAACCGGATTGGGACAGCAGACCTACTACATGGAGAAAATGGAAACTGGAACCCTGACTCCCACTAAATAAAAATGAAGACTTCAGATGGATGAAAAACCTAAATACAAACGGTAAAAAATGTAAGTTAATGAAAATTGATGTAGCAATGTATCTTTGGTACCCTTCCCTGACTCCCACCCACCTCCCGCTGGCCAGACACAAACATGAAGTGAAAAATGGATGGATTGCATTATCTAAGGATAGGAAGGTTTTGACTGATAAGTGGGTGCTGCCATTTAACAGTATAAAGTGAAGAAATCTAGGACTGTGGAATAGGTTGGTTGCTTTTACAGAGATGGACTCATAAACATAATTTAGGCTCAGGGGCTTAAATTCTCAGTTCTAGTCACTGTTTAAACGCTAGGAAAAAATGCCTCTTTTTTTAATTAACTTATTTTTTATTGAAGGATAATTGCTTTACAGAATTTTGCTGTTTTCTGTCAAACCTCAACATGAATCAGCCATAGGTATGCATACATCCCCTCCCTTTTGAAACTCCGTCCCATCTCCTTCCCTGTCCCACCCCTCTGGGTTGATCCAGAGCCCCTGTTACTCGCTATAAGACTGAAATAATAGAAGCCCCAAATCATAGGTCATCCTGCTGGTTGCCAGATTTTAACAGGAGTTGCATTCACAGCCTCACCAGGGCTCTTATGTGAAATAAAGAGTATTGACCAGGACCCAGGAGGACGTTGATTTGGACTGGGGATCTCTGGGTTAGGGGGGTTTGGAGGACTTATAATACCCTAAACCAGGGTTGAGTTCTGACCATCCTGTGTCCCAGGAGACCCCTCACAGTTGGCAGGTCCTTCCTTGCTCATCAACATGGGAGCTCTTCCTGCCCAAAGAGGTTGTAAATGCCTTGTGTGAAGAGCCTGTAACAACCTCACTCCATCTCCTCTTCCTCCTCCCAGGTGATCTCCTTGGGCATCATTTAGAGACCAACATGGAGAGGAACTGTGGTGGATACAGTTAAAAAGGCAAACCCAGGAGGAGAGGACTCACACCAGAAAAAGTCTAGACTTTGCTCATTCATATTGGCAAAATCTCAGGGAAATGTACGGAATTCTGAAAATGTTCTGAGGATGGAACAGTGTAATTTGGGATTGGGCAGACTTTATGGAGGGCTTCCCAGGTGGCTCAGTGGTAAAGAACCAGCCTGCCAATGCAGGAGCTGCAGGAGACGTGGGTTCGATTGCTAGGTCAGGAAGATCCCAGGGAGGAGGAAATGGCAACCCCCAGTATTCTTGCCTAGAGAATCCCATGGACAGAGGAGCCTGGCTGGCTACAGTCCATAGGGTCACAAAGAGTTGGACACAGCTGAGTGACTGAGCACACATGCACAGACTTGATAAATGGGGGGTGCACCTACTGCAGATCCTGCATTTAATGTGCTGCCTTGAGCAGCTGAAAATGACTCTGCTTGTTGGTTTAGTTAGTTGACGGAAAGGTAGACTTGACAATGATGCACATTAAATGAAATTGAGATCACGAACATTCCTTGAAATAATATAAAGGGATTCAAAGATTTACAAAGATGGGATTATAGGAGTAGATTTGCAGTGGGCAATCTGACCATTTCAATCCTAATGATCCCCTAAGTCTCCCAAGAAGACCTATTGGTGACCCTCCTTTCACTAACGTCTTGAGATATAGACTGATGAAGGGATTAGTAGCATCAATGAAAAGCATTTTTAAAAATCGAGGTATAATTAATATATAACATGTTAGTTTCAGGATTACAAGGTAATGTGATATTTGTATGTATTGCAAGATGGTCACCACAATGAATCACCATAGCTAGTTACAAACTTTTTTTTCTTGTGATAAGAACTTTTAAAATTCTATTAGCATCTTTCAAATATACAACACAATATTAACTATAGTCACTGTGTTGTGCTAAGTCGCTTCAGTCATGTCCAACTCTTTGCTACCTCGTGGATTGTAGCCCACCAGGCTCCTAGGTCCATGGGGTTTTCCAGACAAGAATATTGGAGTGGGTTGCCATACCCTCCTCCAAGGGGTCTTCCTGACTCAGGAATCAAACCCACATCTCTTAAATCTTCTGCATTGGCAGGTGGGTTATTTACCAACAATGCTATTAAATTCCCATGACTTACTTGAAAATTCATACTTTTTGACCCCCTTTACCCATTTTACCCTCTCTTCCATCCCGTCTCTGACAATGACCAACCTGTTCTTTGTATTTGTGAGCTTGCCTTTTTTTTTTTTGGATTCCATATATAAGTGAGATCACAGGATATTTATTTTTCCCTAACTGACTTAAATCACTTACTATAATGCCCCTGAGGTCCATCCTGTTGTTGCAAATGGTGAGATTTTGTTCTTTTTTATGGGGTGTGTGTGTTTTTCTTTATCCATTGGATACTTACATGTCTTGGTTGTAGTGCATATTACTACAATAGGGCAGCAAACTAGTTTTTATTTTCCTCAAACAAATACTGAGAAATGGGATTGCTGGATCTTTTGGTGGCTCTATTTTAATGACTTTAGGAACCTGTGTACTTTTTCCATAGTGATTGTACCAGTTTACATTCCCCCTAGCAGTGCACAAAGAAAGGTTCCCTTTCCTGCACATTCTCACCAACATTTTTCAGTTCTTGTCTTTCTGATTAGAGCTGTTCTAACATGTGCTATCTCATTGTGGTTTTGGTTTGCGTTTCCCTGATGGTTAGTGATGCTGAGCATCTTTTCATGTACGTGTTAGCCATCTGTATATCTTCTTTGGAAAACTGTGTTTTCAAATCCTCTGCCTATTTTGAAATCAGATATTTTATTTTATTTTTTGCTAATGAGTTGAGCTCTTTATGTATTTTGAATATTAGCCCCTTATCAGATATGTAATTGGCGAATATTTACTCTCATTCATTAGGTTGCCTTTACATATTGTTGATGGCTTTTTTTGCTGTGCAAGAACTTTTTAGTTTGATATAGTCCCACTTTGTTATTTTTACTTTTGTTGACTATGCTTTTGGTGTCAAACACAAATATCATTGCCAGAATTGATGTTAAAAAGAGCTTATCACCTGTTTTCTTCTAGTTTATGGGCTCCAGGTCTTTCATTCAAGTCTTCAATTCATTTTGAGTTAATTTTTGTGTATGGTATAAGATAGTGGTCTAGTATTTTTTCTTTTGCATGTGGCTGTCCAGTTTTCCTAATCGCATCTGTTGGGAAGACTGTCCTTTTGCCATGTGTATATGCTTAGCTTCTTTGTCATAAATAATCAGGTATGTGTGGATTTCTGGGCTCTCTTATTCTGCTCCATTGATCTATGTGTCTGTTTTTATGCCAATACCACACTGTTTTTATCTATTTAGTTATTTGTCTGCATCAGATCTCAGTTGCAGCACACAGGATCTTCATTGCATCATGCAGGATATTTTGTTGCAGCACATGGACTCTCCACTTGTGGCTTGCAAGCTTCAGCAGTTGTGGTATGTGGGTTCTCTAGGTGTGGTACTCGGGCTCCAGAGCACACGGGCTTCAGTAGTTGCGGCATGTGGGCTGTCTGATTGTGGCACACAAGCTCCATAGGTGTGGTGCACAGGCTTAGTTGCTCTGAGGTATGTGGGATCTTCCTTTCCTGATCAAGGATCAAACCTGCATCCCCTGCATTGCAGTGTGGATTCTTAGCTGCTGGACCACCAGAGAATTCCCCATACTGTTTTGATTACTGTAGCTTTGTAGTGTACTTTGAAATCAGAGAGTATGATGTCTCCAGTTTTGTTCTCTCAAGAGTGCTTTGGTTATTCAGAATCTTTTATCATACTCTACAAATTTGAGGATTGTTTGCTCTATATCTCTGAAAAATGTCATTGTAATTTTGATAGGAATTGAATCTGTAGATTGCTTTGAGTAGTATGGACATTTTAATAATACTAAGTTTTCTAATGCATGAGCATATAATATCTTTACACTTATTTGTGTCATCTTTAGTTTCTTTCTGGGGAAGGCATGGCAACCCACTCCAGTACTCTTGCCTGGAAAATCCCATGGACGGAGGAGCCTGGTAGGCTGCAGTCCATGGGGTCGTGAACAGTTGGACATGACTGAGCGAATTCACTTGCACTTTTCACTTTCATGCATTGGAGAAGGAGATGGCAACCCACTCCAGTGTTCTTGCCTGGAGAATCCCAGGGACGGGGGAGCCTGGTGGGCTGCCATCTATGGGGTCATACAGAGTCAGACACGACTGAAGCGACTTAGCAGCAGCAGCAGCAGCAGTTTCTTTCATCAGTGTCTTATAGTTTTCAGTGTACAGGTCTTTTACCTCGTTGGTTAAATTTATTCCCAGGTATTTTATTCTTTTTGATATAATTATATGTGAGATTGTTTTCTTGATTCTTCTGATAATTCATTATTGGTGTATAGAAATACAACAGAATTTGTGTACTGATTTTGTACCCTGAAACTTTACTGTATTTCTTTATTCTAAAAATTTTTTGTAGAGTCTCTAGTGTTTTCTGTACTTAATATCTTGTCGCCTGCATATAGAGACAGTTTTACTTTTTACTTTCCAATTTGGATATCTTTTATTTCTTTTTCTTGCCTAATTGCTCTAGCTAGGACTTCCAATACTTTGTTGAACAAAAATGACAAGAGTGGGCATCCTTGTCTTGTTACTGATCTTAGAAGAAAAGCTTTCAGGTTTTCCTCGTTGAGTATAAATAATGTTAGCTGTGGGCTTGTCATATATGCCTTTGATGTATGTTGAGATACATTTCCTTGATACCCACTTTGTTGAGAATTTTTAATAGATGTTGAATTTTGTCAAATGCTTTTTCTGCATCTATTTGAAATGATCATTTGATTTTATATCCTTCATTCGGTAATATGACTGAATCATATTGATTGACATTCTAATGTTGAACCACCCTTGCATTCCTGGAATAAATCCTGCTTGATCATTTTATATGATCCTTTTGATGCTTTGTTGAATTTAATTTGCTAATATTTTATTGAGGACATGAAAAGCATTTTAATGACTCTTCTCTATAAGCTGGGAAGTGCTATAGTTAACATGAGCCCTTTATTTAAATAGAGACATCAGAATCTTGGGGCTACTAGAGGCTTAAAAAGCAGCACTTTGCAGCAAATAACAACTGGAGACAAGGTGTACTAACCAGGACAGTGTAGTAAGAATAGTTTGGCCTACAGAAATCTTTGGTGGTCACCAGTAAAGCACAGGCTCCCAGAACCAGAAATGATGCTGAAAAAATTGAACAACTAAGGCAACACAGGTCTTGATCTAGAAAAACGGGTGCTGGTGTATACAACCGATATAGCTACTGAACATCAAGTTCATGCTAAGTTGCTTCAGTGGTGTCTGACTCTTTGGCAGCCCTATGGACCTAGCCCTCCAGGCTCCTCTGTCCATGGGATTTTCCAGGCAAGAATATTGGAGTGGGTCGCCATGCCCTCCTCTAGGGAATCTGTCCAACCCAGGGACTGAACCCACATCTCCTGCATTGGCAGGCAGGTTCTTTACCACTCGTGTCACCTGTGAAGCCTAGTTGAATATTAAATTGGCTTAGGCCAAAAGATGGGGACAGCCCATGTAAGTGATACAGCAGAAAAGCCAGATCAGGGCCACCAATACAGTGTCAAGGCCCTCCCTGAACTTACATGCACAGAAATGAATGAAAGCCCTCTAAGGTGAAGAACTCTGTAATCTCACAAGTATGTTTCCAAAATCTACCTTTGAGGCTCCGTTTCCTAGGATAACGATGCATTGCAGAAAGACAGATATGCTTAGTTGCTTCAGTTGTGTCCGATTCTTTGAGACCCCATGGACCGTAGCCCACCAGGCTCCTCTGTCTATGGGATTTTTGAAGAATACTGGAGTGGGTTGCCATTTCCTTCTCCAGGAGATCTTCCCAACCCAGGGATCGAACCTGTGTCTCCTCCATCTCCTGCACCGCAGGTGGATTCTTTAGCACTGAGCCACCAGGGAACTCCTAACCACTAGGCATTTTGGAAATCATCTGGCAACAGCTCTGAAACCATGGTGGTCTATGGCACAAAGCATAGAACCCATTGTCTAGTTATCTTCACGGTGAAGAGTTAGAATTGATTTCTTCATCATCTATGGCAACATCCCCACATTGGATCCACGATGCATAGAATAAGAGTTATTCTGGCTGGAGTACCAAATGATTTGCCAAGATAAATCCTACTATCAAAAGCTTTAAAAGAAGCACAGGTGTGATTCTTATCACGTCCGGACTTAAATGATCTTTGGCATGTGCAGGAGACAGATAGGGCTTTAGGAATGACAGCATTATGTTTATTAATCAGATTGTAATTCTAACTGTAGCTGTTGTCAAACAGGTTCTCTTTCTTGGAGCAACTCAGTAGGTAGGTATTAATTTGGCCAGTGCATTTTTTTGTTTTGTCTTTATTCCAGTAAGGAGAAGACACTTGTAGCCGCAGTTTATTGATAACCAACATTAAAGATTGTCTTCTCTTAATGTTCCATTAACTTTCTGTGTGCCATTATATAATTCTTTTTTTTTTAATATATAATTCTTGATACTAGACCTTGATCATCTCAGTATCATACAAGGCATCATGCTGGACTAACACATTGATGATATATGCTCATAAGACCTGGAGCACAGGTGTAATTAGCTTCTCTGGATACCCACTATGATATATATCTGGCTGGACAGTACAAAATAAATCCCATGAAAGCACAGGAGCCTGCCACCTCAGCCAACTTTATGGTGGTCCAGTTTCCTGGTGTATGTTGGAATGTTCCGGCCATAGTGAAGAACAAATTGTGTGCTCTATTTCACCTACAATGAAGGAGGACCCTCAGTGTTTGGTGGCTTTCTTTGAATTTTATGTGCAGTGCTCTAGCCCATTTATGGGTTAATCCAAATGCTTCTAGATTTAACTGGGCTCAGGGGAAAAAAGAAAAAAAGAAGGCCTCTCCAGCTGAATCAGGTTGCAGTGAAAAGTGGTTCTACCATGTGGACCCTATGAGGGAGATCCAATGGGCTGAGAATTTTGAGCAAATTAGGATTTTATATAAAATCAGGATTTTTGAGCAAACCACACTCCATTCAGAAAATACCTGTTCTTTCAACTTATTACTGGGCCACTTGAAGTAAAAGAAAAGTGTCCTGCTCAAGAGGGTTATATGAAGGCCTCAGATAGGCTTCTGCAAAGCCTTCTCAAGTTCTCAGAAGGATAGCTTGTAAGCAGTCACACAGAAACTCAAGTTCACAGGCAACAAATTTCTGCTTTATATAGCAATGTTTTTGAAGTCCTTGTGTTATGGTGTGTCAGCTCATCAGACCCACTCTTCAGTCCATTATATGCGTATCCTCTGTCCTTGTCCTAACAAAATAGACCAGCAAGGAATGAAAAGCAGAGAATATACTTGAAGGAAAAACTGATTTAATTCAGTAAGCTTTAAAAAGACACAAGCATGTATAATGAGCATTCTTTCCAAATGAACATTTTAAACATATATGTATACAGTATCAGGATTCTTGAATGACAAGCAACAGAGGCTGATTCTGCCTCTCAAGATTCTCCCAGAGAAGGGGAGTTTCCCCAGTCTAAGTGTGTGTGTGTGTGTGTGTGTGTGTGTGTGTGTGTGTGTGTGTGTTTAAACAGGTACCTACTCCTATGAGTCTGGGCATACAAACCAGCAGTATATCTACTCTAACTTCAAAGCTGAGCTTTGAATTATCATTACATGAAACATATATATTCCTATAAAATCTACATTTCTACTATTAGTGCTTCTGCGATGGTTGGATGGCATCACCAAAGCGACGGACAGGAACTGGGCAAACTCCGGAGGATGGTAAGGGACAGGGAATCCTGGCATGCTGCAGTCCATGGGGTTATGAAGAGCTGGACGTGACTCAGTGACTGAACAATATTAGTGCTTCTGATAGGGGAAAAAAAAATTGGCATATGCTTCTATTGGACATGTCAAAGTAGGTCCTGAAAAACTATCAACAGAAATAGCTCCAGAAGCAGTAAAGCATTCAAAAACCAGAACTTATTACCTTCATTTGAGTCATGTAAGATTTTTGTTCCATATTCTTTAAACTTACCTTTCTGTGACTACTTTAGCTCATTTAATCATAGAAAACACCCTCTGAGTGGCTTGGGCACATACTAGATGAATGGCACCTATTACTGTCTCAGTTCAAAGGGGAAAAAGTTAACAAAGTTAACATCTGTTTAGGGCCTGAACCCTTGTGAATGCTAATTATACTTCTTGATGGCTCTGGGAGATGATATAGGCAGTTGACTCCTATGCTGTGTTGTTTTCAGTCCTGGTAAAGACTGAGAAACGAGTCTTTGGCAATGTCAGTCCTACTTCTTCCCTTCGAACACAGGGAAAATGAGGCCCCAACCTGAGTCCCAGCCGTGTGCAAAGCCAGGATTAAAACACGAGTGGGCAAGCTGGATGAGCAGGCAAGGCAGGCCCACGATAAGGGTCTTGATGTGAGGGTCCGAGTTGCACCCTGAAAGGAAACTCACTCTGATGAGCTGAGTAGAGCTCAGGCAGGACAGAGTGGACCCTGTTCCCAGGCCTCATGGTCAGGACACTCAGCTTAGCACAGGGTCTGCTATCTGTCACGTCCTGGCCTTGCCCGAGGACACGTGTCTGGGTCCTAGACACAGAGGAAAACCAGACACTGGAATGGGCTGTTTCATCAAAGATTCTATAAGCGCCGCCAGCACATGCAGCAATTTTGGCATCTTAACAGCATCCCGAGATGGGGAGTGAGGCATGCCGTCCATGTCGCTGAATCTCAGCCCCCAACTTTGGGGACTGAGGGGTATCAGTGGATACATCCTTAGGGGAGCAGGGTATCAGTGGACTGCCTGTGTCCCAGCAGGAGAATGGAATGCTCCCCGGGAAAGGGCAGTAGTAAAGAGAGACCAAGACCAAGAAACCAGAGAGAGCCGAGTAGAAATAGCTCGGGAATGTCCTTCACCGGAGGTGAGACTCCCAGAAATCCCTGGTGAGGGGTAGATGCCTTGTAATAAAAAGGTTTGGTAAGAGCTGCTTAAACAGGGGCTATTATCGTTAAAATAAACTCTCATTTTGACGAAGGCTGGTGAAGACTGTGGAGCTTGAAATTTTCAGCAGAGATGGTGGTGACATCACTTTTGTCCTCTAGGAAGGTGACAGTGAAGGGCCATCCACACTGGTCCTTCCCAATGCCCTTGCCCCACAGAACGATGCAAACTGGCACGGGAAGAAGACACAAGTGCACAATCTGTCAGACACTGTGTGCACAAGAAACCATGTTTGGTTCTGAGGAGAAGAACCCAACTAAGAATATTGGTGCATGATCCTCAGTATTACTAATCGATTGATGTACACAACCCACCGTCACAGTCAGCATTTGGTTTTACTGAAAGGAAAAACCCAACACAAAGAGTTTAAGTAAGAAATGAGTAAACACGTGTTCTCTCTTAGTTCCTATTTTTAACTTGACTAAGAAAAATGTGTGGTGTCCCCGGCCTGCCAGCAACAGGAAAAGGAGAAATGTTAATATTTATGAGTTCACAGCTGCAGTTTGGGAGAAGGCAATGGCACCCCACTCCAGTACTCTTGCCTGGAAAATCCCATGGACAGAGGAGCCTGGTAGGCTGCAGTCTATGGGGTCGCGAAGAGTCGGACATGACTGAGCGACTTCACTATCACTTTTCACTTTCATGCATTGGAGAAGGAAATGGCAACCCACTCCAGTGTTCTTGCCTGGAGAATCCCAGCCTGGTGGGCTGCCATCTGTGGTGTCGCACAGAGTTGGACCCGACTGAAGCGACTTAGGAGCAGCAGCTGCAGTTTGACCACTGCCAATCAAATTGGCTTTGAAAACGCTTCTTTAATTAAATTAGCTTCACCGGTTAGACTGAGTGGCTTTTATTAGTTTACCACAAAATAGTTTTCAATTAACAGGAGAACATAGAGGTAACATCGCGATCACACTGTTACAAAGTTAAAAGGCTTATGTGTTTGTTTCAATACCAGGGAAAAATACTGGAGCTAGGTTCCCCACCGACAATGCTAACCAGCTACTGGTCCTTTTATTTTGCTCTTATTAATAGAAATATAACTTAGTGAGCTTAGTTATGTAGGCCTCTTCATAGCTTCCTAGGAGTCAGAACTTTTGCTTTCGATACCAAATAATATCTGGAAAACATGCTCACTTTTGTGTTTTTTGAGAAATTCCAAGAACTGGCCCAGATTCATGTGATAGTCATTCCTCAAGCCGTAGTCACCGTGGGCCTCAAGGAGTAATTCTTCAAAAGAATGGAAAAGGCGCAGGTCTTGCCCGTCTCCTTCTGTTTCGATACTCTCCGCATGCTTACAGGAAATGTGCTTCCAGTTGGGGTACCTGATTGTGTGCCAGAATTCCTCACAGTGCTCTTTGAAGCCCTCCACACAGATTATCCCTGGCTTTCCCGTCATGCAAAATCCTGTCACGTCCAACCTTTTCCCGACCTCCAGGATCTTTTTCCGGAGGTCCTGCTGATATATATGGTGACTGTAGATCCACATTCGGAGGAAGGTGTTCTTGACTGGTTTTGCTTGTGTCGATGGTTCGTCCACGAGCTTTCTGTTCAGGAAGTAGGAGGCGCTGTTGTCCTGTAACCACTGGATGGCTGCACACACACACAGCTCCCCTGGATCAAAAGTCCCGATATAAGAAGTGAGGCCTTTGTTGAGAAGCAGCTGCTGCTGTCTGTCAAGTTCTGGTGACCGTGCAAACATCTGCAATGCTACATAGGGGTAGCTGTGAGGCATGGTTACTTGCAAGTCAATTTTCACCTTAAAAATGAAAGGCAAATAGATTTAAGTACCATGAAATCACATAAGCTAGTTTATCAATGGCCACTGCATGATTCTGATCAAGGTATCAACAATAGTTATTTCTTCTGTTACGTGTCAGCTGTGTGCCAGACACTGCACAACTTGACAAACACAATTTTACACACAGACATAACTCCTTCCTTTGATGCAATCATTCCTTCCAATATTCATCAAACACTGACCACATGTCAGGTACCCTATGCTGAAAAAAATATTTCAAGATATTTCTTCTTCACAAGAAGCTAGACATTAGTTCTGTCCTTCATGAAGTCTAGAGCCTAGTGAAGGGGGCAGACATTAAACAAATCATTACATGCAGCAAGTATTTCATTGCAAAGGTGAGAAGCATTGCCATGGAAGAGTGAAGGGATCCACTGAAATGTGTAATCAGAGGGACTGCATGAGGTCTGGGGAGCCAGGGAGCTGCTCTGAAGGAATGATAACCCAAGGCTGAGTAAGAAGTAAATAACAGTGGTTCTCAAATGCCTGGACCACTTGTTACATGGGCTATGCTAACACTGCTGGAGATAAACAGATCAGAAAATGAAGGTCAATTCATTTTCAGAATTTAGATTTTCTACCTGTATTTGCTTTCAGGGTCGTGGTGCCACCGAAGAAACAGTCATTCACTCCTTAAAAACAGTGCTGCCAAAAAGACAACATTTAGATCTGGGGAAATCATAACGTATGTACAAGATAGTCCATACCACAGTAGTAGGACTGGTTAAACTGGATAAGTGACAGAATAATGGCACTATAAGACTGCAAGATGTGTTTAATAAAAACACTAGGCATATTGGTTTAAAAGGTGAGCATACGTATGTAAAATTCAAGATCTTTATTGGAGACAACTAACATCCCATATTTTCCTTTCAAACAAGTAAAGGAAATATGCATCTGGAATATTCTCTATCTGCTTCTTGGAGAGGAAGCTCAGGCTCCAAGTGTTTTCAATAAAATCCGGGAACCTGGCAACAAGGAAAACAACTCAGGGCACCTACCTTGGGCTCCTCGATCTGCAGGGTGATCACAAATTCGATTTTTGGTGGCAGCGCCTCCCTTATGCCGTCCAAGTATCTCTTTATGTTTGTCAGGGCATTGACATCTTCAAGTTTTACTTCTCCTTGGTTAGGAAACATAGAAAACAGCATTTCCATCTCCAGCAGCTGAAGCTGAAGGCATTCCTTCATTGAAGCCGACATGCTGAGACGCAATCAACCTGCCAGGAGAACTGGAAAGGCCCAGGGACACTGGGTTTGTCAGCGTCGGCGGTGTCCAGGGAAATTTCCCGCAGTTCCCTTTCCGTGGTAGCCGCTCTGCAGGAGCGCTATTCCGCACCGAGAGCTATGGGCACAAAGCGGGACACTTACACTCTTCCGCTTTATTTCTTGACCCCCAAATCTAGCATACACATCTCCCAAGATGCGTCGTTAAAATTCAGATTCTCTTTTCCCCCGCCCCCCCGCTTCCGATCTAGGTCCAGGTAATCTGGATTTTCAACAAGTGTTCGGAGTTGCAGATGGCTGGCAAACACCACCTGCGGACACTGCAAGCTTGAATTCTGGGAAGGGCGAGGGGCCCAGCTTCCAAATCCCACCCAGGTGTGGGGCTTGAGCAGCGGTGTCCGCAGCGACCAGAGAGGCCCGCAGTATCTGCGAGGCAAGGCTTAGGATCCCCGGGTTCCGGGGTCTTCCGGGCCCAGCCGCGCTCCACGCCAGTTGCAGCCCCCGCGGCCCCTGCGCCACGGACCCCTGCCGGGTGGGCCTTTCGCCTCTCCCAGGAGCCACTCCGGATCCGGACGGCAAATGTGAGTCCCGACGATTTGGATCCACCTGGCTTCTGCCCCCTGGGGTTCTGCCTTAATGAGAGGGGTCTTCCAAGTAAATAAAATGACGTTTAACGCGAGCTGGCGGGGAGGGGAGGAGCGGCTCGAGAAAGCTTCCCAGAAAACGTTTGGGAGATGAACCTCGAGAGTAGAGATGTGGGATGCCGGGAGCCGAGTGGCGCTCACTGGGGCTGGGACCACCTTGTTGGAGGTCCCGTTTCGGGGCTGGTACCCCCTTCCCACTCAGGACCACTCGGAACCCCGCCTTCCCGGGAACGTGGGCCTGCCACCCTCTGACACCCGAATTTGGAGTCAGGGGCTGCGTTTTTTTTTTTTTTTTGCCGGTCGCAGAGCTCTGAGGGCCCGCGACCCTCAGCCCCAACCCCCGGGCCACCGCGGGGGCCTCACCCTTCCTGGTCATTCAAAGGGAAACAGCCCCAAACCCTCTCGCAACCTCGCAACGCGGATCCGCAATTCCGCAGGCGCGAGCCGCGCGTGACGGGCGCGGAGGCGGGGCGGGGCCAACAGGCCGTCCCCCGTGCTGATTGGCTGAGGGGCGGGGCAACGAGCCGGAAGCCACGCAGAGCCACGTCTTCGGAGTCTCAGCGCCGCAGTCAGTTCCCTGCGCCGCCGCGAGGAAGGTGGTCCGCGTGGTGGGGGTGAGGTGAGTGTGTCGGCGGAGGTGAGCGGGGCCCCGAGGCTTGGCTGCGAGAACGGGACGTTGCGGTGGGCGGGGGTTCGGCCGCCCGAGAGGCTAGTGGGCTGGCTGGCGGACTGAGCTGCGGGCCGCGAGGGACACGCCTACTCGTCCCCGGCCTGGGGAGCGGGCTGGAGGCTCGGGCCCGAGAGTTGAGCTGGGGGAAGGGGTCTCGTCCATCACCTCAGTGCGGGCCTCAAGGCTGGGTGCCAGGAAACGTGGGCAGATTCGGGGACGCGGAGAGAGGGGAACTAACTAGGTGCTGAAGGTTGAATAGAGGGAAGGGGATCGTTCTTACCTTTTTTGAGTGGTCCCAGTTTGGACTTGACAGTACTTTCAATAAACACCTTTGCATACTCATCAGAAGTAGTTTTAGGACATAAAACGCTTGAAATGATGGAAGCATTTTATCTTGACTTTTTTTTTTTTTAAGACTTTTGGACGAAACAAGTTTACGCCCTTATGAATAATTATGGTATATTGCCGACTGGCCAGTTTTTAATGAAATGTCTTCATGCTTGAAAAATAGATTTGATCACTCTGGGTCAAACTAAATTAGCTTCCTAAATGCCAGTTTTTTTCAGCTGAACAAAATAAAATGTTCATTGAAGCAATCAAGGACAATAAAGAGAACAAGGAAGTCTAGTGGGCTACAGGCTGACTTTTGACTTCAAAATTAAAGATGAAAGGAAGATGTTGCTTGTTTCAGAGCTTAATTTAGGAGGGCATCAGGATCCTCTCTTATGAAAATACAAAAATCCACCCCATGGTGTATGTGGAGGTCTGGACAGTCTTGGAGAGGAGGCTTTTCCCCTTTGCTTTTCCTTTGGGAATCAGTCTCTGTAGCCTGGGAGGAATAGCAGAACTTCACGGATTTACCAGATATTTTGCATAGGCAGCTCAGGTCCACTTGAGAGTGTGACTTTAGGCCTCAGTCCATCAGCAGCTCTCCATGTAAAATTTAGGTTGTATACGCTAGACCCAGAATTACGTTTTCCCATTTATAAAATTGGATGATCCCTGATCATGTAGAATTTTGTGAATCGTAAGTGGTCATATGTGTGGATTTATTTCTAGGTGCTCTTGTTCTGTTCCATTGATCTGTTTTTATACCAAGGCCATACTGTTTGGATTACTGTAGCTCTGTAGTGTGGTTTGAAATCAGGGAGTGTGGTGCCTCCAGCTTTGTTCTCAAGAGTGCTTTGATTATTCAGCATCTTTTGTTGTGCTGTGGAATCTTCATGTTAGTTGGGAGTGGACTGTTTAAAGTTTGCCTTGTGTCCAGGAATTGTTGGGGACAACCTGATTTCTGTCCTGAAGTGGACAAAACAGGTAATGCTAACCCACGAGATGTATTCTACTGTTCTTCTGTCTCAAATGTAGGCTTCTTTGGGAGGGTCAGAATGAGGCAGATGTATTAGTTTGGGATGACAGGTTTTGAAGCAAATGGTCCTTGGTAGATTTCTTATTATACCTGAAAAATATTCCTTTATTTTGCAGACATGGATTTAGATGCTGTTACAAAGCAGTCAGCGTTACATGCCAAGCCTGACGGGCTCACTCTTCAATATGGGACTGCTGGATTTCGAACGAAAGCAGAACATCTTGATCATGTCATGTTTCGAATGGGATTATTAGCTGTCCTGAGGTCAAAGCAGACAAAATCTACCATAGGAGTCATGGTAACAGCGTCACACAATCCTGAGGTAATGCATTTAGTGCTCCAATAAGACAAGCTTTTATTTCTAAGACCAAACCTTAGTTTCTGAGCACTTTGACCCCAATTCAAATTCTAATTCTAGTACTTTGCTTTTTCCTTGTTATCTGCCTTTGGTTTTGAACAAGCAGTTTTCTTAACAAGTGGTCATTTCGCTCACAACTCTTTAACAGTTGTAGAGAGAGTGAAATGAGACAGTCATTTTTTAGAGTGTGTCCATATTGAGAAATAACACAGTGTCCTTCTAACTTAGTTGTATTGAGACAGCATCAGTAATAAACAGTGTTGACTCTGTTAATGTGGTAGAGTTTGAAGAGATTGGAGGCAAGCTGGGGGAGGGGAGAGAACAAATTTTTGAAAAGACATAGCACACTTTGAAAATTTTCAGACAGCTTTTCTTTAGCTAGGGAATAGTCTCCTGTTCTGAGAGTGAACAGCTGGACATGTGACTTCAGGGATCCAGAAGTGAACATTGGACAGGATATTGATCAGGCCTGATGAGTCTAGGGTTTATGACAATCAAGTTTTTTAAAGTATTCCTCTGACACAACTTAATTATCTTATTGTGTACTGGCCTCTAACTTTAAATAATTTGCTTCTGTTCTGTTGCTAGACTTTTGCCTTTGTAGCTAAATCAGCAGCAAGTTAAAGTTCTGTGGGTTAGTGAAGGATTGTAACCTCTTCCTCTCACACCTGCCCCCCCCCCCCAAAAAAAAAAAACAAGAGGATGTTGCTTATTCAGCTTCTAAATGTGGATTGTTATAACTATGTTGTTTAAATGTCTAAATCACCACACTTGCTTAATGATTTGTAGGCAGAACCCCAAATTTATTGTTCATTCCAGAAGCACTTCTTGGGACTTCCCTGCTGGCCCAGTGGTTAAGACTCTGAGCTCCCAATGCAGGGGGCCCAGGTTCGATCCCTGGTCAGGGAACTAGATCCCACATGCTGCAACTAAGACCTGGTGCAGCCAAATAAATGAATAAATATTTAAAAAACAAAAAAAAGAAGCACTTCTTAAAACAATTTTGAGCTCTTGTCTTCCAGTGTGTGCTTTTGAGTGCAGCCACAAGGAGAAGGATCGCCAGGGGCCCTGGGTCTGCTGCCGTTGTGCCTCGTCAGTTAACTGATGGTGAAGGCACAGACGACAGCCTTTTAAAAAGCTGGCGTGGCACAGCAGCCGTTGGGTGTAAGAGTCGGATAGACTTGATGTTTTTACATCAGCGCTGACACTTCCTGGCTGTATGAACATAAGCAGATGACTTGCTCTGAATCTCAGTTTTCTCAGAGTGGAGTAACCACAGGAGGATTAGTTAGATTGATGACATGTGTCGTGAGGATTTACTGAGGTGATGTACGTACAGTACCTGGCCCAGCACCTGGCCTTCAGTCGTGGTCACCGGTGAAACTGCCCAGCCATCACTGTCTTTTGTTTGGAGGGAAACACCTTGGGTTTACTTCCTCACTTCACCCTCATGACTGTGCACAGATGACTTATTACTGTTTTTTTTTTAGGAAGACAATGGTGTAAAATTGGTGGATCCTTTGGGTGAAATGTTGGCAGCATCCTGGGAGGAGCATGCTACCTGCTTGGCAAACGCTGAGGAACAACATTTGCCGAGAGTGTTGGTGGACATCAGCGAGAAGGCAGCCGTGGATCTGCACCAAGATGCCTTCGTGGTGATCGGTAGAGATACCAGGTGCCCGTTAGAGCCACAGTGAAAGCTGATTTTTGAATGCCACATAAATGGTTGTATCAGTTTTAGCACCCAAGACAAATGGAAAGAGTCAAGTGGAATGGAACCACCCTGCGAGGTTCTTCCTGGTCTTTTCAGTAGGATGTAGGAGTTAAGTCACTGCTACAGCTTGGGCTTGCTGTCCGAGCCCCAACTCTCAAGCTTTCTGTATGAGTTGAGCAAGTCACTTAACCTTTTGGAGCGTACCTTTGCTCACCTGTAGTGTTGATGGTGAGCTTACATCTTGCAGGACTTCCTGAATATTACATAAGATAACATATACATCTGTTTCCTGGCACAAGACAGGCACTTACCAAATGTCTCCCTTTATTTCTTTATTTTTCTCTTTATTTCTGTAGGTTTGAGCCTTTCCCCTGTAGAGTAAGAACATGTGATTATTACTTAACTGTGTTTAGAGACTATAACCTTATTGTTGGCTCACACATCATTTTCCTGTGCTAGAGTTCGTTGGAAAGCGTTAACCATCTATATTATTTCTACATGTTTGTCACATTTAGCAACTCTTGCCTTCTTTCACAGAGAAGTGTTACTGTAAAATGTTAGGTTAAAAGTGTACTTTGGAACAGAAGCATTCTCTTTAGCATAAGATCTGGTTCTAGCCAGAGATGTGTTCTAAAGTAAATTTCTACTCAGTCTCCAAATGCCTTACCATTTTACCCTTACCCATTAAGTGTTTTACCCTTAATGTGTTACCACTGATTGTGGGTTTGTAGGTAATGAATAGCCAAGTGGTTTATGTTCTGAAGCAGATATCATCTCATGGTAAATCCGTCCACATGTGTTTTCCTCTCACCTGTTAACTAGTTTAAATGGTATAGAAAGTCTTGTTCTATAAAGCAGGTATGTATATTGATCTTTATTTTCAGATAGAAAAATAATTTATTCTGACTTTTTAACATGAAAACTAGATTCTCTATCCTTGGTGGTTTAACACCTAGCCGTGGCTTACACACACTCTGTGTGTATTTACCATTACTGTTTTCAAGCAGTAAATGTGTTGTTACCGTCAAACTTGAAAAAGTGTTTGAGTGTAGGAGTAATTAGTGTTACAGTTATATTAGTGTTAAAGTTTATTTCTATTTCCTAAATTCATTTAAAAGGCAAAACTCTTTCCGAGAAACATATTGAGAAAGGCTACTGGAAAATGCTTACACTTTACCTGTATTTCTTTTCAGAATTTTTGGGCTATTCAGGTTTCATTTAGTTTGAATACAGTGGACTTATTATTCTGAAATTTGTAACCCAGAATTTCTGCATTTGCTTTCAGAACTTGCAGCTCAGTTGGTCTTGGGTTAGATGTAATATTTTCTTCCTTTTCCTTCCTAGGCCCAGCAGTGAGAAACTTTCACAGTCTGTAATAGACGGCGTGACAGTTTTAGGTGGTCAGTTCCATGGTATGTACTTGTTCTGATTTGTAAATTAATCTTAAAAAAAAATCTCAAAGTGAATACATAATTTAATTTAGAAAAGTTTGAAAATAAAATTAAAGTGAACTTGTAGATATAAGCTACTAGCATTTTAAGTTAAAAATTAAAAAAAAATTTTTTTTTCTGGTCATGCATGTTACATTTTACCTGTAGGAGATTATCTGTAGGCAGTACTGATCTTAAACAATTTCCTTTAGTAAGGCTGAACATACTGATACAAAAACCCTTGAAGTTACTTGAAAAACTCATTCTGGGGAGTTGTTCTTACTGTCAGGCAGGTATTCTCTAATACCTGATCACGTGTGTAGTCAGTGTGACAAATAATGATGAAAAATACCTTTGACCGACTTGTAATCATGATTTTTAAGTTTTGATAGGTGATCTTTCCTATTTTACCAAGTGAAGAATTAAATGCAACGAAACAGGCTGGGATCCTCTTCTCATATTGGTTGTGCATCTTGTGAATGCAGTGACTCCACTGTGCTTGGAGCTGAATTTTCCTAATGTCAGGTTTCTCTCATTCAAAAGTATCTTCTTTTGATCCTCTCAACCTCCTATGTGTTCCTTAATTCCCAGTTAACCTGTCCTGTTTCAGACTCGCCTGATTTGCTTCTCTATTTGCTCTTCTGATCACAGTAAGCCTACTGGTGGTGAATCCCCGTCCTTGCCCCTCCAGGGAAATGTCTGCCCCAACACTCATCTGCCAGAAAGCAGGAATTCACCTGGGGCCTGGGCCTCCCCAGGAGTGTTTGGTTAAGTTGCTGGACCTGTGCACCGTGTTACCTGCACAAGTGCTTGTCTACAGAGAGAAGGTGTAGCTTTTGTCAGATACTCAAAGGGACCTGTGATCTAAGAATAACTCTCAGAACTTACATTTTAAATTTTTTATTCCAGCTGATCTCTGGGCAGCTGTCCACACTGATCTCTCCCTCTTTTTCCCCTGCTTCCTCGACCACTGTACCATGTTGTTCTGTTCTCCGGATCCTCTTCTGTCTCTCCTAATACAGGCTTTCCTCACTTCTTGCTTTCATTCTGCCTCACTTCTGAATGAGCATCCTTGCTGCCATAGCTCCAGCTTCAAATATTCTTTTATTCATTCACTCATCAATTCATCAGACAGTTTTGACTACCTGCTCTGTAGAACCCTCCAGGAGTCCGTTTCATGGCATAGCTCAGCCTATAGTAAGAAACCCATTTTGTATCATGACATGTCTAATGTGCTTGTGTGAATAACTGAAACAGTTTTCAGAGAATAGTTCTTATCTTCCTCCATGACATGCGTTCATCTGTTTCATTAAAAAAATGGAGAAATGCTGACTGAGTCTCACTAAGTAGATTCCCTGACCTCTTGGCAGGGTTTTTGTTTTTGTTTTTTCAATAATTTTTAAAAAAATTCTTGTTTTCGGCTGCACTGGGTCTTCGTTGCTGCCTGCGGGCTTTCTCTAGTTGCAGCGAGTGCGGGCTGGTCTCTAGTTGCGGTGTGCAGCCGTCTCACTGCGGCGCCTTCTCTTGTTGCCAAGCATAGGCTCAAGGCGCTCGGGCTTCAGCAGTCGCAGCTCTCGGGCTCAGTTGCCCCATGGTGTGTGGAATCCTCCCTGACCGGGGACCAAACCCGCATCCCCTGCTCTGGCAGGTGGGCGCCCAGCCACTGGACCACCAGGGATGTCCAGCAGGTGGTTTTGAAAGCACTGGTGTGAGTTATGTTTCCTCGTAGGTGCCTGCCCCCTCCCCAGGTTCACCCTGCCCCAAATCGTGATCTTTCTGCCATCTGCAGAATGGTTGACCTGTCCAGCTCTTTCATTCTAACTCTAGAGCCATCACTCTTTCTAGTGTTTTAACCTAGAAAAATTTGAGAGTGATTTAAAAACAAACAAACACCTTTTGCTCATTGCTGTCTTCCACTTAATGTATTTCAGGAAATCAAAGGCAGTTGATATGGCTGCAGCTCAGGGAGACTGAGAGAAGCTACTAGAAGATAGGGTTAGGGAGGTGAGCAGGGCCGGGTCATTCTGAGCCTTACAGGTCGTGGGGAGGATTGGGGTTTTACTTTCAGTGTAGTGGGAGTCCGCTGTGAAGGAGTTTATGCCAGTGAATAGGATCACATTTTCCCTTTAAGTCAGTCCCTCTGGCTGTGGTTTAGAGAGAGGAGGGAGTTGGTCATCAGAAAGGAAGAGAAACCAGCTAGGAGACTATGTAGTAGATTCATGCAAGACTTGAGTGCTAGTGAGAAAAATGGGAAAAGGTGAAATTAGTAATGAATTTAAAGGATTTTTGTGATTCATGGTGAGGTTAGAGGTGTTGGCTGCTAGGTTTCTGGGTTGATCCATAGAATGGATGCTGATGTTTTTACTGAGTCACTGTCATTTAGTAAATGTTTATTTTGTAATTTTGATACTGCTCACAAAATCCACTTGTTTCAGCCTTCAAAGTGTGTGTCTTTGGACTGTTGTTTGTCTCTCCTTATACACTGCCACTGAGCTGGTCTGAGCTTTTACCCACTTTTTTTTTTTTTAAGCTCTTCCACCTCCTCCCGTCTAATCCTTAAACCAGGGCCAACCTTGACTTCACAAAATACCATTTCTGTTACACAGCTGCAGTGCTTAAGAACCTAAAGTGACTATTTGCCTTCCGTCAAGACTCTTGTGCTTGACTTTGAAGACCATTGACAAATTTTGTCACAGTATATTTATTGGATCCTGGTCCACTTTTGCTGTTTCTCTTGCTTCTTACTCATATGTGTTTAGCTATTTTTGACTGTAAGCTGTTTGTTTTCTGGGAAAATTATCTGTGGGACATTTTTGAGGTTTACGATGAAGGTGTATTGCCCTGGCGGGGTTTAGTGTTTGCTTCTGCTTGAGGTACTTCCCGACTGGTGGGTGATAAGGTTCTTTGACGACAGCATTCTTCTGGATCCCTGTGGTTATGTGCCTCTGGGCTGGGAATCCCAGGAGGCCTGTACTTGTGGTGACAGCTCTTCAGGAATGGACTTTCCACTCTGCTCTGTTGGGTGCCAAGTCAGTTTTCTGGGGAGGAGGCCCTGGGGGCTTACTCATTTCTGACTCAGTCTTGCCCTGAAGAATTGTTGTTGTTTAGTTGCCAAGTTGTGTCCAACTCTTTTGCAACCCCATGGACTGTAGGCAGCCAGGCTCCTTTGTCCTTTGGATTTTCCAGGCAAGAATACTGGAGTGGGCTGCCATTTCCTCCTCCAGGGGATCTTCCCGACCCAGGGATCGAATCCTCCTCTCATGCATTGGCGGACAGATTCTTTACCACTGAGCCACCTGGGAAGCTCTGCACTGAAGAATAGTCCTTCTTTTAAAAAGTTTAATTTTTATTTTATTTCAGTTTAGTTGTTCAGTCGTGTCCAACTCTTTATGCCCCATGGACTGCAACATGCCAGGCTTCCCTGTTGAGCAACTCCTGGAGCTTACTCAAACTCATGTCCATAGAGTCGGTGATGCCATCCAACCATCTCACCCTCTCTTGTCCCCTTCTCCTCCTGCCCTCAATCTTTCCCAGCATCAGGGTCTTTTCAGATGAGTTGGTTCTTCGCATCAGGTAGCCAAAGTACTGGAATTTCAGCTTCAGCATCAGTCCTTCCAGTGAATATTCAGGACTGATATCCTTTAGGATGGACTGCTTGGATCTCCTTGCAGTCCAAGGGACTCTTCAAGAGTCTTCTCTAACACCACAGTTCAAAAGCATCAATTCTTCATTGCTCAGCTTTCTTTATAGTCCAACTCTCATATCCATTTTATATAGGAGTATAATTGATTTACAACATTTAGTTTCAGATGTACAGAAAGTGATTCAGTTATACACATATCTGTTCTTTTTCAGGTTCTTTTCCCATTTAGGTTATTATAGAGTATTGAATAGAGTTCCCTGTGCCATACAGTAGGTCCTTGTTGATTATCTATTTTCTATATAGTAGTGTGTATATGTTAATCCCAACCTCTTTAATTTATTCCTCCCCTCCATGTTTCCCCTTCAGTACAATAAGATTGTTTTAGAAGCCTGAGAGTCTGTTTCTGTTCTGTCCATTAGTTCATTCGTATCATTTTTTGAAAATTAGATTCCACATATGAGTGATATCACATGATACTTGTCTTTGGCTTACTTCTCCTAGTATGGTAATCTCTCGGTTCATCCATGTTACTGTAAATGGCATCATTCAGTCTTCTTTATGGCTGAGTAATAACTCATCGTAATATGTATTACATCTTCTTTCAGCATTCCTGTCAGTGGACATCTAGTTTGCTTCATGTCTGGGCTGTTGTTAATATTGTAAATAGTGCTGCAGTGAACCTTGGGGTGTGTAATGCGAATTCTGGTTTGAAGAATAGTCGTTTGGGGCTTCGGGCTCTTGAAGGCTGTTCTGCCAGGTTGCACGTCTTAGATCAGCATGGACCTTCTACACAGAGAGCCATTGCTCAACTCCTAGTTTAGGGGAATGCCCTCAGAGCAATACTGGCTTCTCTTATCTTGCAACCTGGAATTCTCTTTTACTTAACTTTGGCCTAATAGTACTGCAGTTCTTTTTGAAAAGAAATAAAAGTCTTTTATCTTTCATTTTTGGTTGTTTTTAAAAGGAGGGTTCATCTGAATTACATAGTTTATAATGTTATGAAAATAGAACTCAGTTATTACTTTTGTACATGGCCACCGATCTATACCAAATGACTGGTTTTGCTGTCATTAGTAGTTCATATTTCGTTTAGAACTGAGTATGTGTCCAGTGTGTGCCTCTTCTTCCACCACCGAACAGTTCATTCTGACACCATCCACCCAGCGGCCACATCCCACGGGTGCAGGGCTCAGGGCCTCAAACCTTGCCCCTCCCCACCTTCAGATGCCGTCACCTGGGCTTCTGCCCACCCTCTCATTGGGTCGGTTAATGTGTTTAGATAGGCTCATAGAACTCAGGGAAACATTTTACTTCCTAGAGTACCAGTTTATTATAAGGAGCGTGACCCGGGAACAGCCAGGTGGTAGAGATTTGTGTGGGGAGGAGCGTGGAGCATCCATGCTCCCTGGGCACTGCAGTCTCCACTGGCTCCCCATCCTTTAGGGTTTCTATGGAGGCCTCCTTATATAGGCATGGCTGCTTAGATCTTTGGTGTTTGAACTCAGTCTGTTGCCCCTCCTTTCTCCCCTCCCTGGCGTTTGGGAGGAGGTTGGAGGGGGGCTGGGAGGACTATAAGTTTCAGTTCTCTAATCTGTGGCTGGTTCCCTGGCAACCAGCTGCCACCCCTAAGGTTTCTAAGAGCCTTCTGAAAGTCACCTTATTAGCATAACAAAAGATGCCTTTCTGTGGAGGCTCTGTCAGAAATGGAGACAGATCAAATGAATGATTCTTAGTATAAATCACAGTATCACAGCATGACCTGTAGTTTTAATGACTTCAGTGGATGTTTATGCATATTTCTGAGTGGTTTAAAACTTAGCGTTTCTTGTATTTTCTGAGATGTCTTCTTTTAAAGAGGATTTATGACCCTGAAATTGACACAGTATGAGTCTTAAACTTTGTTAAGAACTGTGTTAAATGGCTTTTTGTATTTCTCTGACAGATTATGGCTTGCTGACAACGCCACAGCTGCACTACATGGTCTTCTGTCGAAACAGCAAAGGCCAGTATGGAAAGGCAACCGTCGAAGGTTACTACCAGAAACTGTCCTTGGCCTTTGTGGAACTCACCAAACAGGTTGGAATCTCTTGAATGTGGTTAGAGTTTGAGCAGTTGCTTAAAAGAGCATCAGTTGAACAGTTCATTTAAATATTTGTCACTCTTCTTTCCAAAAATTTGGCCTGTCTGCTTTTTCTTTCCAGGGCACTGCAAGGTCTGGCCCTTGTACCCAGCTAACTCTGTGTTGGCATTTACTTGGCAAGGCACATAGTATGTTTTTGTTACCGACTAGGGTTCTTGGCCTCCTTAATCAGTAGAAATTGGTAAGAGGCCAGACAAATTCAGGCAGAGCTTTACTGGGGCCCCTGCTGCAGCAGAAGGGAGCAAAAACCACGGATTCGCTTGCTTGCTGAGGGGAGGCCAAGGTGATTCCTTACATTGGAGGGAAGAGGTGTGTCCAGGGTTCTGGCTAGAGGAGGGCTTAGGTGGTTTGTCCACTCCTCAGCTGGTGTCATGTGCAGGGGGCATGCACAGTACCCTGCTTTTCCTCCCAGCTCTTCAGAAGTAGCAGTTGGGTGTTTTTGGATGGTTTTTGGTGTCTTGTCCATAATTTGCCCCGACTGCATCCATGCAGTTATTTTCAGTTCCTCTTCTCTCTGTATTTTGTGGCTGGAGGAGACTCTCCAGGTGCAGGCACTGTAGCAAAGGGTCTCAAGTGCCAGGCTGTCTCATTTTGAGCTCACTGCGGGAGAAGCGTGGTGAACTTGCAGTTTTCATAAGTGTTCATGCAGATGAGTTTGCTCTTAGAGTTACTGTAGGTGCTGTTGGCGTCATACTGGAAGCATCTGCTGTTAAGAAAATCTTTCTTCAAGGTGTACTAGCTTCCTAAACCTGAACAAAGAGATTTGAGGGGTATGATTCATTTGATCAGCCAATATTGAGCATATGTTATTGTCAGGAACTGTTGACCAAAACCAAGTCCTTGCTCTCATAGAACTTACATTTTGGGGTGAGGGTGGGTAGGAGAGGAGACTGCCAGGAAAAAAACCACTGTGAAGAGAAGGACGGATATTATTGCTACTCATTCATCTGTATACTCATGCCCACATTTGAGTGACTGCTATGGAATACAGACTAATAAGGGACCTTGCTAAATTATAATAAAGCTTCATTTCCGTCATTTATTTGGTCTGTAAAACTTTTCCAATATCTGTGACCAAAAAATGGTGTTTTAAAATCTTACTTTGGTGTTTTACAGTTTTCATATGGATATGTCTACCCTTTTGTTTCCTGGGTTAAAATAGACAAGTTAACTGAAATAATGGAAGATGTTTACATATACATACCTGTGCTTTATGCTTCACTGTGGTATCTTGAAATTTTTCTTCCATTTCAGGCCTTCTGCAGTGGAGATGACCATAGGACACTTAAGGTTGACTGTGCAAACGGCATAGGCGCCCTGAAGCTGGCAGAAATGAAACACTGCTTCTCCCAGGGACTGTCAGTTCAGCTGTTCAACGATGGAACCAAAGGGAAACTTAATCATTTATGTGGGGCTGACTTTGTGAAAAGTCATCAGAAACCTCCACAGGGTATGCGAAAAATGTGTTTTTAGCGCTCTGCCTGAAACCAGCCTCTCAAACAGAGGTGACGAGGAGAGAGTCATGCAGCTGTCTGGCCCCGCTGCCGTTAGACATCTGGGCCTCGTCCGCTTGCCGTTGCCATGCAGTGACACGCAGAGCACGGCTGCTCTCGGCCCTGAGGGTCCTGTGACTCTTCACAGGGGCAGGAGATCTGGTGGAGAGAGCAAAATCAGGATGTGGGATTTTAGAGCAGTGATTCTTAAGCTTTAGCAGACATAAGAATCACCTGGAAAGCCGGTGAGCACATAGATTTCCTGGGTCTGATTCTGTAGGTCTTGGGTAGATTTGTCCATCTGTTGTGATAAAGGAACAGTCATGTCTAAAATTTGATGTGATGGTTGCTCAGGTTTCAATAAACTATGCACAAGACATTAATCTCACAGGTTGTAAATTTTTGCTCTTAAATACCAGTGTTTCTTTTTCCTGATGATGTAAACAAATGAAAATCACTTTTTTCAGGATTAAAGTATATACCGTATCTGCTGCTGATTATTTTTTATATAAGGATGGGCGTAGTACAAGGGAAATTGAATTCAGTTTAATACCTATAGCTTTCAAAGCACTATGTGGGAATCTGTGTTGCCAAACCACTGGCTTGTAGAAGGGAGTTTTATTTTAGTATCATATAGGGTTTCAGCTTAGATAGATTTTGAATGCTCTTTTTTCACTTAGCTGTGAAAGAATTTACCGTGTAAAAATACCAGGAAACCTGTTTACTATTTAAAGGTTAAGATACTGGTTTTATTTGGAAGGGTGTTTTTTTTTTTTTTAATATTTTATTTCCATGTAAATGAATTCTCTTCCCTTGATTTGGAAACAGTTATCTCCATTCATGTTCAAAAATAATATATGTTTATGTAGAACTTCAGACAGGAGGAATGATCAGGATTTTCTTCATTGACAAAATACTCCAGTTACTTATATTTGATTATACCCTCCGCTTGGTCACGTAAGGATAGTAATGGTTCTTTATCTGCAGGTACAAAGACAGTTGTTCCTTTTAACTGGTCGTCAGTTCACAAATTGGGAGAAACTTTGTTCAGCTGAAATTTGATTTTTATAATCTTAAGGACAAGCTGACAAGCTCACTCTTTACCTAGCACATGTTTAATATTGCTGAAGTCCTGGAAGGATAATTTTAAACACCTCTTGAAAAGTCATAGTGGACATGCTTCTGTATAACACAGAGGGTTACTTATAACCAATACTTAACGGAAAAAAAATATCCCTCTGTAACTAGTGTGAGAGAAAAACCTAAAACTTTTTACATTAAATTTTATCCCCCTTTCTTAGACTGAAATGTGTTTTGATTTATTCTCGGTGCTAGGAATTGAAATGAAGGCCAATGAAAGATGCTGTTCCTTTGATGGAGATGCAGACAGGATCATTTACTACTACCATGATGCAGATGGTCAGTTTCATCTCATAGACGGAGACAAGATAGCCACCCTCATTAGCAGCTTCCTCAAAGAGCTCCTGTTGGAGGTACGGTGCTGGGGCTGACCACCCTTTCAACCTAGACTCACTGAGGAAATTGTTCTGTATCAGGCAGTTGCTTGAATGTCTCAGAGGCATGATTTGTGGGAAGTTCTTCACATCTGTGACCAGAAAATACAAAAAGAAATGGTCATTCCAGTCATTTCAACGTTAGGGCTCTGGTTTTGGAACCCAGAGGGAGTAGTCTTTTGCTTTTTGTACTGGCAGAGAGCCTCATGATTTGGAGGTTTACAAAGTTCTGGTTTCTTCATAGCTGCCTTTTTTTTTTTTTTTTCTTTTGGCCAAAATGTGGGGCATGTGGTATCTTAGTTTCCCAACCAGGGATTGAACCCACACCCTCTGCAGTGGAATCGTGAAGTCTTAACCTCTGGACCACCCGGGAAGTCGGTAACTGACATTTTAATGAGGGTTCCATGAACATCATTCCCCAGAGCCTTGAGTTTATGTAGAAAGTCTCCTCTGAGGGATTTATTTACTATGATTATGATAAACTTAGTGACATGAGGTTTATTATGTTATGCTCTTTTGGAAATCTCAGATTAGCTTTAAGTATAAAATGTAACGATAATTATCATAATATGGAAAAGGTATACTTTAAGAATTCAGTGTGTATTTTTATTAAAAACTAATTAAAAACTAATATTTTATTAAAAACTAAGAGATCAAGAAACGACATGTTTCTCTAAAAACAATTCTTTAGCAACCGAGATGTCCTTCATAGGTGAATGAACTTTGGTTCCTCCAGACAAAGGAGTATTATTCAACAGTTTAAAAAAAAAGCTATTAAACCATGAAAAGACATGGAGGAAATGTGAATGCTTATTTCTAAGTGAAATAAGTCAAACTGAAAGGGCTGTGTATATCACTTTGGGTCCAACTACAGGATATTCTGCAAAAGAAAAACCCACAAAAACTGTGGTGACAGTTAAAAGATCAGTGGTTTCAAGGGGTTGGGGAGAAATGAATGCTGAAGGATAAATAGATGGAGCACAGGATTTTTTTAGGGCTGAAAAGACTCTACATATTATAAACATGGAAACATGTTCTTATACATTTGTCCAAACCTGCAGAATATACAACATTAAGAATGAATCCTAATGTAATCTGTGGAGTAATATAAAGGAAATCAGGTGATTAAAAAGAATTCCTTGTAGAATTGCTTTAAATAATACTCAAAAAGTACTTAGGTTTTTTCCTGGCATACGTGTAAATTTTCTGTCGAGTTGTTTATTGCGTAAAACTAAGTGATGGCCAGACTGGTTGATAATTTTGTCATACTTTAGAAATCTGTAGGTTTGCTTTTGTAGGGCCTTTGCCTTTGATGGCAAGGTAATTGTCCTTGTTTTTGTCTAGATTGGAGATGGTTTGAGTCTCGGTGTTGTACAAACTGCATATGCCAATGGAAGTTCAACACGGTATCTGGAAGAAGTTATGAAGGTATTAACACTTTCTATTTTTTGGTAGCTTCTTCATCATTACCTTTTTTTTTTTTTTTCATCATTACCTTTTATTGTAAGGTATTTCTGTGAGGAAAATGACACCCTCATAAAAATGAATAGATTGAAGTGCATGGATCAGAGCTGTTGTCTACCTAAGGGTAGAAAGTGAAAGTGTTAGTCACTCAGTCGTGTCTGACTCTGCAACTCCATGGGCAGTAGCCTGCCAGGCTCCTCTGTCCATAGGATTCTTCAGGCAAGGATACTGGAGTGAGCTGGCATTCCCTTCTGCAAGGGATCTTCCCGACCCAGGGATTGAACCCAGGTCTCCTGCATTTCAGGCAGATTCTTTACTGTCTGAACCACCAGAGAAACTGCACTTAAAGGTAACTAGAAATCAAAAATAGGAAAAAATTAAATTGTCCCTAATGCAGAAAGGGAAAGAGACTTTCTTTCCTCCCTTTTCCTAGAGTGTTTCTTTTAGAAAACTTATGTCTTCTCTGTCCTTTTGTAATGTCAATCTTTTGAAAAGTGAAATAGGCCAGTTTTACAGTTAAGGTTTTTCTATAAGGGCCTAGAATACCTCTTTGAAACATAAACATCAAGGAAGGTAGCATCCCAACACTTAGCCTCCTGAGAGTTTCACCACCTTACCCCTTAGAGCCGGGCACCCATCTGCTTGACAGAGAGATGTGAGAAATTGTATCATTCCTTTGGAGAAGGACAGTTAGGCAAGCCCAGTGGCCACAGCTTTAGGACAGACCCTCGTGGCTCAGATGGTAAAGAATCTGCCTGCAATGCAGGAAACCCAGGTTCGATTCCTGGGATGGGAAGATCCCCCGGAGAAAGAAATGGCAACCCACTTTGGTGTTCTTGCCCAGAAAATTCCATGGACAGAGGAACCTGCTGGGCTACAGTCCATGGGATCCAGAATCAGACACAACTGAGTGACTAATACGCGCACACACGCATGACAAAAGGTACTGCAAAGTCTTCCTGACAAGTAGACCTGTTCAGTAGATAGACTGCCGTGGGGCTTTGTAGTGGGAGAGGCTGGGCTCAACTCCTGATACAACAAGGGAAAGTGGGGATTTTATAGCCAAGCAATAGGATATGGGGGCAGGGAGTGGGTTGGTGAATGGATAATTGCCAAGAGGAACCTCAGGGAGGGTTCTGGCTTAACCAACCTAACAGGACTTGTGTTGATTCTTAAAGCAAGTGGGGTGGTCTGACCACCAGGCCTGGATGGTCAGATGGTACAGGGTAGGGACTTCGGGCTGATATGGAGGGTAGGGGATTCCAGCTAAACTGATTGAGTGAAAGATTCTTTGTAAAATTGGATCCTTGGAGACATGGCCAAGGACAGGACCTGTTCAGGCTCAAAAGAGCCTGATTCTCACGTGGTTGGGAGAGATCTTGGTCCCGAGTTATCCTGAGGTGTGTAAAACGGTGGGATTGCTTTCTGTCTTTGCAGTCTCTTTGCAGGGGTCCCCAACCTTCAGGATCTAGTGCTGTGATCTGAGATGGAGCTGCTGTGATGACAGTAATAGAAAGTGCACAATAAATGTAATGCACTTGAATCATCCTGAAACTATTTCCCACCCCCAGGTCTGTGGAAAATTGTCTTCCACAAAACTGGCCCCTGGTACCAAAAAGGTTGGGGGCCGCTGTCTTAGCGGATTGCCTGTGATGTGCATCACAGTCTGGCTTACTGGTTATTCAGTAACAAAACTTGTCCTGCTCTTCTGTGGAGATGTTTTGTGAGTTGGTAGGAGATTTTGTTTCTAATCATTTCCCCAGCATCCCCAGCATACCACTTGCTTTAAGAATCAGAGGCTGAAGGACCCAAATTGGGTCTTTCTCTCCCTGGCTAGTGTGATATTTTCCAACATCAGTTTTATCCCTTGTCAAATTCCTGCATTTCACTAGTTTTTGTGGCCATCCCATTGTTTTTAAAGCAGGAATGGCAGAGTCAGGTTCCTTTCGGATCTGGATAGGAGGAGTGAATGAGTCCAGCAGGTGGGCACAGACTTGGAGGGTGTGGCCAGGCCAGCTGCTGGCACCTTTGGTCAGAGTCTTCAGGAGAAGCTGAAAATCGAACTTTGATGTGAATTTCCTACCTTTGAAGTCTTGGCAGCTGATTCAGCATTTAAAAGAAATAGTGGTTAGGCCACATAAAACATGCCTGGAGGTGACTAGCTGGTGCCCTGACTTAAATACATGGTTATAGTAAATATATGCCTTAAATATATGGTTACAGTAAACCCACGCAAAGGACTCCATCTGGAGCCTAGTTGCCTGCCTTTCACAGAGATTCTTGCTGTTTGGGTTATTTTGGTATTTTCTTAATTTCTGTCTCAAAAATGGCTTATAGTAAGATGCCCTGTTGAGGAAACTGAAAGTTGGTAACTCTTCCTTCTCAACACATTCTCTTGTAGATTAAATATTTTCAGCCCTAGCCATGCCCAAGGTCTCCTAAACCCAGTCAAATGCCAGGCCTGTCTGAGCTTGCTTTCTTTTGCAGTTTTGCTGCTGTCTTTCCTTAACCATTCTCTTGTAGATCCATCCGAGACTTGCTGCCCACTGTTAGTACTCCAGTCACTGATTTCTTACTAGGATTAGCCCCAGAAACCACCTAACCTAAGCCAGAGCTTAGCAAACAGTGGCCTCTGGGCCACACTGAACCGGCCAGCCATGTCCGGTTTCATGGAGATACAGCCGGGCTCTCGTTTTCATATGGTCTTGTGACTGCTTTCTCACTAGAGACAGAATCAAGCAGTTGTGATGGAGACCACGTGGCCTACAAAGCCTGAAATACTAGTTATCTCTTTATAGGAAAAGCTGGTTTTAAGCCACTCTCCACACTGTAGCTAAACAGCTTTCAGGAACAATCAGATCATGTCACTCATGCCCCCAGCTGGGCTCTTTCATTATCAGGGGCCCCTCAGCTCTCTCACGCTGCTTTACCTGGGGCTGTGGACTTCCGCTGTGCAGTCACTCCCCACAGGGCCACTTAGGCTTTGTATTCTAATTGCTTAGTCTCACTAGACTAAGTTCCAGGAGCTTTGTTCCCTAGGATGGTAGGTGGTGGTGGTTCAGTTGCTCAGTCATGTCCGACTCTGCGACCCCATGGACTGTACCCTACCAGGCTTCCCTGTCCTTCACCATCTCCCAGAGTTTGCTTAAACCATTGATATGGTGATACCATTCAACTATTTCATCCTCTGTCGCCCCCTTCTCCTCCTGCCCTCAATCTTTCCCAGGATCAGGGTCTTTTCCTGTCTCTCAGCAGGTGGCCAAAGTATTGGACCTTCAGTTTCAGCATCAGTCCTTCCAGTGAATATTCAGAGTTGATTTCCTTTAAGATTGATTGGTTTGATCTCCTTGCTGTCCAGGGGACTCTCAGGAGTCTTCTCTAGCACCACAGTTCAAAAGCATCCGTTATTTAGTGTTCACCCTTCTTTATGGTCCAACTCTCACATCCGTATGTAACTACTGGAAGAACCATAGCTTTGCCTACACAGACTTTTTCTGAGCAAAGTGATGTCTCTGCTCTTGAATATGCTGTCTAGGTTTTTCATAGCTTTTCTTCCAAGGAGAGAACATCTTTTAATTTCATGGCTGCAGTGACTGTCCACAGTTATTTGGGAGTCCAAGAAAAGAAAATCTGTCAGTGTTACCATTTTTTCCTCATCTGTTTGTCATGAAGTGATGGAACTGCATGCCATGATCTTTTTTTTTTTTCCAATTTTTTTTATTGAAGGATAATTGCTTTACAGAATTTTGTTTTCTGTCAAACCTTGGCATGAATCAGCCATAGGTACACATATACCCCCTCCCTTTTGAAGCTCCCTCCCATCTCCCTCCCCACCCACCCCTCTAGGTTGATACAGAGCTGTGTTTGAGTTTCCTGAGCCAGACAGCAAATTCCCGTTGGCTCTCTATTTTACATATGGTCGTGTAAGTTTCCATGTTACTCTTTCCATACATCCCACCCTCTCCTCCCCTCTCCCCATGTCCACAAGTCTATTCTCTATGTTTGTTTCTCCACTGCTGCCCTATAAGTAAATTCTTCAGTATCATTTTTCTAGATTCCATATATATGCATTAGAATACAATGTCTTTTTCTTTCTGACTTACTTCACTCTGTATAATAGGTTCTAGGTTCATCCACCTCATTAGAAGCGACTCAAAGGTGTTCCTTTTTATGGCTGAATAATATTCCATTGTGTATATGTACCACAACTTCTTTATCCATTCATCCGTTGATGGACATCTAGGTTGCTTCCATGTTCTAACTATTGTAAACACTGCTGCAGTGAACAATGGGATACATGTGTCTTTTTCAGTTTTGGTTTCCTGAGGGTATAGGCAGAGGTTTATAACAATAATAAAATACGTGACAGAAAAAAAAAGAGCTCAAAAGCTTACTTAGATTTCGTCATGCCAATAAAATGAACAACGGAGTCGGGGGTGGGGTGGAGAAAAGGAAAAACAAAATCCAAAAGAATCTACAGAACAAGTCAAAGCATAAGAATAATAAATGTTTTTCTTGAGTCACTGCTGTCAGAGTCCTCTCCCTCACTGGGAGTCACAGCCCACCCCACCTCCCTAGGGTGCCCTCCAACACCGTGCTGATCTTTGGACCTCCTCTGGGGGCAGCTCAGATTCTAATCTGGTCCTGCTCCTCTGTGTTCTTGCCTCCAGTGTCTACAGCCATTAGAACTAGTGCTTTTTCTCATGTGGGAGCTCCCAGTGTCCTTTTATTTATTCCATAGACACAGAGTCTGCCTCGTTGATCATGTGGGTTTAATCTGCAGCTTGTACATCTGGTGGGAAGGTTCTGGGTCTTCTTCCTTAGCCACACTGCCCCTGGGTTCCAATTGTGGTTTTATTTCCACCTTTGCATGTGGGTCGTCACTGGGGTTTGCTCCTGAGGCTGCCCTGGAGGACTTGGGTTTGCCCCATGAGGGCCACGTGTGGAGGTGGTGCAGCTGCTTGGGTCACAGGGGTTCTGGCAGCACCAGGTACTCAGGGGAGTTGGCAGCTAGCCCAGCAGGAAATTTAGTGCCCTAGAAAGGTATGGCAACCAGTATTGGCCAGTACACTCCCAATATTGCCTGAAGAACCCCACTCCCTGACAGAGAAGCCTGGCATACCACAGTCTACAGGGTCACAAAGAGTTGGACACAACTGAAGTGACCCTGCGTGCATAGACACAAGATTTTTTTTTGCCTGTGGCAGCTCTGTCCTAGTGTGAGTTGAGCATGACGGTGGTGCAACTGCTTGGCTGGCGGGGACCCTGGCGGCGCAAAGTGTGCAGGGACATGGACTGCTTCCGCTGCAGGAGTTACGGCCCTCTCAGAGTCTTTTTTCCAGCCTCTTGTTGCTGGCGATCAGAAGGCCTCATTGGCCAGCCTTTCTCAATAGCTCTGCCTGTTCAGGCACTTAGAGGGCTCTCTTGCCTGGGGTCCTTCTCTGTTGTTGGGTCAGTCAGAAACATAGAGGGGGGCCCCCCTGGCTGGGGTCCTACTCTCGAGTTCAGTGCGTCAGGCATCTGAAGGGCCAGCCTCTCTGTTGTTCAGCTGCCGATGCTGGCGTGTGGGGGGAGAGGCTAGGCTGCTGGCTCCACCCTTCTACGTGTGACTCAGCAGTATCTCCTTGCTTCCATGGCTGCCTGGCTTTCCTCCACAGGCATTTCCCACCACGATCTCCTCCTCACATCCCCACCGCCTGTCTCTCTGCAGTCAAGAGCAGCCCTCGCCCTGAGATTGCGCCACAATCCCTAAACTCCAGCTGTCAGCCATTGCATCTTCCAGGGGACCTGAGTCCCTGTCCAGGGTATGTATGGCTTTGGCAAGGACTGTCTGATTCTCATTCCCTTTAGGCTGCCACAGAGCTCTTTCACTCTCAGCCTTAAATGTTTCTCGTCTGACTCAGACAGTTGCTGCACTGTGGGGATCAGACCCCTGCTTCAGCAGGTCCAGTGTTCCTAACACTCCTGTTTTTCCCCTAGTTCCTTCATCCTACTGAGTTTCGTGTGGTTCTGTATATTCTTTTCCACTGGTCAGGTACTCCTGTCTGCTCTCAGCTGGGGTTCTGCATGCACTTCTGTGTCTGAAGGTGTACTCCTGATGGATCCGTGGAGATATGTACTCCACGTACACCTACTCCTCCGCCATCTTGTTCTCTCCCATGATCTTTTTTTGAATGTTGAGTTTTAAGCCAGCTTTTGACTTTCACCCTCATCAGGAGGCTCTTTAGTTTGTCTTTGTTTTCTGCCATTAGAATGGTATCATCTGCATATCAGAGGTTTTTGATACTTCTCCCGGCAATCTTGATTCCAGCTTGTGATTCTTCCAGCCCAGCATTTCGCTGACATACTCTACATATAAGTTATATAAGTAGGATGACCATATACAGTCTTGACATACTCCTTTCCTAATTTTGAACCAGTCTGTTGTTACATATCTGGTTCACTGTTGTTTCTTGACCTGCGTACAGGTTTCTCAGGAGGCAGGTAATGTGGTCTGATATTCCCATCTTTTTAAGAATTTTCTGCAGTTTATTGTGATCAACACAGAATTTTCCAAATTTGCTGGAATATTGAGTGCAGCACCTTAACAGCATCATCTTTTAGGGTTTTAAAATAGCTCAGCTGGAATTCCATAACCTCCACTAGCTCTGTATTTCCTAAGGCCCACTTGACTTCGCACTCCAGGATGTCTGGCTCAAGGTGAGTGACCACACCATCGAGGTTGGTAAGCACACAGTGAATATTTGCTGATTAACTGCTGTTGTTTCGTAAATATGTGTTTCAGGTACCTGTCTACTGCACTAAAACTGGTGTTAAACATTTGCACCACAAAGCTCAAGAGTTTGACATTGGTGTTTATTTTGAAGCAAATGGGCATGGCACAGTAAGTTCTCATAAATGATGACCTGCCTTTAGCTCATTTTTTTTTTTAAAAGATGGAATTCTGTATGTAGTTAGGTAATATTCCACTATGAAGTGATTGGGATGGTAATAGAAATGATTTAGCTGATATTTTCTTATGTTCTGTGAAACCGTGGCTCTCTTTTAGATTGTAATGATCTTCCTTTGAATGTCAAGAGATAATACTAATTTGTTCCTATAATATGTATAGTTTCTTAAAAATATGTAGGTCTTAATTCCCCTGCAACTAGGCAATTTATACATCATTTAAAATTTTTCTTCGAAAGTGTGAGAAGGTTGAGGACTAACTTAAAAGCAACTAGAAATGAGTTTAAAGTAATTTGCAATAGGCATATAAAATTTTTTATGACTCTTAGTAGAGGGAGAATGAAAGTTTGAGATATAATTTGCATATCCTAATACTCACCATTTTAACATATATTAATAGGTCTGTAGTATATTCATAAGGTTCAGAATTTTTCTTTACTAAATGTTTTTTAATATCTAGCCTCATTGCATAAATGGATTTGAGATGGTTAACAGAAAATGTTATCTAGGTCAGATAATTCTCATTAATTCAAGATTGGCTTGAATAGGCCATGATTATGAGAAGAAAAATAGTAAATTCCTAGAAAATGGAATTGAAATATAACTTCAGTGATCTTATGCAGGGTTGGTAAATGCTTTTGAACTAGTAAATAGTTTTCACAGGCCATAAGGTTTGTTGCATCTGTTCAGATCTCCTAGTGAAGAGTGTAAATGAATGGGAGTGGCCACCATTCCACAAAACAAGTGACCAGTGCCTCTTAGTTTACCAACAAACTTTGTATTTCATCAAGTGACCAAATGTACTGTGCTGCTCCTTTTCAGTATTGGGCCTCTGAACGCACTAAAATCATTTGTGGGCAAGCAATTCAAAGTGGCAGGAATCCTGAGGAGCATGATGTATATTATACTAAATATCCACTATTTGCCATGGTGTAATATGTATGATGAACCTCTTTTCTACTTTTGCTTAGCTTATGTCCTTAAAAATTAAGTCAAGAAAACTCTACTTATGGCAATGAATTATATTCTTCAAAGTAGAATGGACACAGGTCAGGCTTAAGGAAGCTGGTTGCCCAGAAGTGGTTTAGTTGGCTGACAGCAACATCACACACTCACCATGTGCATTCACCTTTGCCAGGGTGATCATTTTCTTGGTAATCTTTACATTTTGGTAACCCTTCCGAGTTCTGATTTGCTCTTACGTTAATTTCAGATATTCTACACTGCCATTTTTATCCCCTTGGTTTCTCCAGGTTCACTGAGAGTTACAAAATTAGTTTAGTTGGGATGATCGTACCTACGACTGGGGCATGGTTAGTGTTTGGTGATTTTTTTTTGTATGCTTTTATTATAGGTACTGTTTAGTAAAGCTGCTGAAACAAAGATAAAACAACTAGCAAAAGAATCAGAGGATGAGAAAAGGAAAGCTGCAAAGATGCTTGAAAATGTAATTGACTTGTTTAACCAGGTGAGAGCTGAGGGGGGCTGCTGGACTCTCGGCTGTGTTGTGCTTACTCGCTCAGTCGTCTCGGACTCTCTGCGACCCCGTGAACTGCAGCCCGTCAGGCTCCTCTGTCCACGGGGATTCTCAAGGCAAGAATACTAGAGTGACTTGCCATGCCCTCCTCCAGGACTCTTGGTTACTTACACAGTCAGAAGGTAGACAGGGTCATGTACTGCATCAAACATCGAAGTGGAAAAGTTGTGGCAGTTTCCTTGCAGCTGTGTAGATTTATACTGAAATGCAGTGACAGGACATTTATGTGCTTCAGATTTTCAAGTAATGATTAGTTTACAGCTGAGGTCAAAAGCTTCAGCTACGAAGTATATCTGTGAGGAGATATATATATATGTGTGTGTGTGTGTATATATATATACATATATATATATGTTTTGAAGCCAACCTTGTCAAGGGAATTCAGAAAAAATAGTCTCTGATGAAGCACATCTGTGGGTCAGATGATTGGGACTGGAGTGGAGACTGTGGCAATGGAAGAGCAAAGTGTAGGCCAGTGGAAAGCGACAGAACTTATATTTGAGAGTCTTGCACATCTTGGGCAGTTCATATACCTCAGTATGTAATCCTTGCATAACAGGAAGAGTTGTCATCATAACTCCTGTTTTATAAATGAAGAAACAGACTTAAGAGTTACATAGTGGCGAGTATGGCAGGGTATCCAACTTTAGGTGTGTTTTGCCACCAAAAGCTCCACTTTACCATGCATGAGGCCTTCCATCATCATGGCATAATATCTCAGAAGGGATCTAGTAATAAATAAAATGTTGATTCACAGAGTGTTAATGCTGGCACCTTAAGAGTTATCCAGTCTAGCCCCACTTTACATATGAGCAAGGAGATTAAAGGCAGGCTGGTCTTAGTATTCCCTTCAGCCCACCCATTTACTGTTGCCTCCCAGAGCTGTCTCCCTCAGTGTTGTTCATGTCCCCACCCCGGTCAGTCATGCAGTGTGGGGGGAGGCGGCAGCCAAGGACACGGTTTTCTCAGAAAACATTCGTATCAGCGCCATGCATGTGTTCTTGCGTCTTGCAGACAATTGGTGATGCTATTTCTGACATGCTGGTGATCGAGGCGATCTTGGCTCTGAAGGGCTTGACCGTGCAGCAGTGGGACGCGCTCTATACAGATCTTCCAAACAGACAGCTCAAAGTTAAGGTGTGAGCCAGTTTACTCCCTTTCTGAAAATTAACTAAAATAATTTCATTCTACACATATGTATTGTATAGAAAATACTGAATTTTCTCATTTTTAAAAACTACAGAATGCCTCTTAACCATTCTACTGTTATTTAGAAGTATTTGGTTTCCAACTTTATTATAATTATGTATCACTTTAAAAGATTTTATTAATTTTTTTAAACTTTAAACATGTGAGAACAAAATAATGAACCCCCTTTACACTGGCTTCAGCTAGTGTCATCCACAGTCCCAATATTATTTTGAAGCAAGTCCTGGATAGCTTGTTGGTTCAAGTGTAGCTGTTTCCTTCCTCTGCATTATTCTTGGTTCACACAGTACTTCCAGAGGCTAGATGCTGAGAAGTAGAATCTGGGCTGAAAGGGACACAATTTTTAAAGGCATTTTAGATAAATTGCTGATTGTTTTCTATATAGATATATACCAGATTACACATTTACCAACAGACATTTTTGAAAGACAGATATTGAATCCAGAGTTCACAGAAATGACTGCTGATTGTTCAGTTTTTTTTAGGGAGATTTTTATGATCCCCCTTTTAAAAAAAATAGCTAAGATTATTTGATCAATAACTAAGCCATACAGTACTGGCCATTATTTTAGTAGTGGCTGTAAGACTGTGGTAATCTACCTCAGTACTGTACTTCGTGGTACAGTCAGCTGAAATGTAGGTCTGTTCCTGCTGACATGAAATAGCCATACTCTTTTGGTGGGAATTATGTTGCATGGGTTAAGCTTCTGAAAGGGAGTGTGATATAGAAAAAAACATGAAATGCTTGTGCTTAGGTTGCAGACAGGCAAGTCATTAGCACCACAGATGCTGAAAGACAAGTAGTTAAACCTCCGGGACTCCAGGAGGCCATCAATGACCTGGTGAAGAAGTACAGGCTTTCTCGCGCTTTTGTCCGGCCCTCTGGTACAGAAGACATAGTCCGAGTCTACGCAGAAGCAGACTCGCAGGTGAGCTGAGACAGTTCTACTGAAAGAATGTGCAGTGAGACTCTAAAGGAGGTGGAGGAGGGTGGTAGCAGGAGAGAAACCTATTTGAATGGTATTGAAATCTCTAATGTCCGAGATTTATGGAGCCTTTTTTCTTCAGTAGTAGTTACATAGTTGAATAAAACTCCCCCAGATAGTCTTCTTGTAATGTATTCTGTATTTCCTAAAAGGGTCATATTTTTAACTGCTCTAAGAATACTACTTAGTTTACCAATACATACTTAGACACATAGAAATTAAGTTTATGCATCCTGAAGTGGAATATACTTTTTTCCTTCATCTAAAAACATTCTATTGCTTCATGAAAATGACTTACTTTGAAGTTCATTTCTAAACTCACTGGTACTGGCACCTGTGCTGCCTGAAATTTGTCCTTGTGTCTAGACTTTCAATTTGGTTTTCAAAATTTTTCCTTTAAATGACGGCCTTGCTCTGTGTGTCTCTTTTCTTGATAGGGTCAGAGACTTAAAAGTTTTTTCAGCTGAGGCAAAGTTACAGGGGGATGACCAGAGCCTCAATAAGAGATGTTTTCAATTTATATAGTAGCTGATAGCTTTTTTGCAGAAATTCAAGCCATCACAGAATGCAATGAATAAATATCCCTGGTGGATGAGGAAAGGATAACGGGGGCCTCAACAGTTACTTCCTCTTTTGGTCAGTTGTGGCCTTCTTGCCGTTAACAACTTATTGCCTAAAGAGTCAGTAACTCTTCACACTATTGACTGACCAGAGACGTATTGTTATGTCTTTTCTTAGTGAATTTATTCAGACTTTTAACATGATAATCAAATCAGATTATAAAATAAAGTTAGCTAGGAACTTACCTGATTTAGAAGAATGTGATTTGTTTTCCACTTATCTAAGGGTCTTGTAATTTGTTACTGAAAGATGAAAAAAAGTTCTCATTTGAATTATTTGTTAGTGAAACAAAATTGGAAAGCTCCCTCGCCTGGAGTTGCAAGTAACCTGGTAGATGCTGTGTCTTTTTCATCTAATATCCTTTTATGTAACTTGCAGGAAAACACAGACAGCCTTGCATATGAAGTGAGCTTGGCAGTATTTCAGCTGGCTGGAGGAATTGGAGAAAGACCTCAACGAGGTTTCTGAGGACAATTTTTATATTCTTTAGAAACCAGATTTTTTTTTTTTTTAAGTTCTTACAGAATAATACTACTGCCACTGTTGTGACAGGTTCAGACACATTTATAATCATGTTTACAGTGTAAGTTACTGGATTGTTTCCAGGTCTGATTGTTTTTCTTAAACACTACCAGAATCATTCTTTAGAAATAGGTAAGCCTTACATTTGTTAAGTTTCATTTTTTTTTTTAATAAAACTAAATTTACCTGTAATATTAATCACACTAATGTAAAATACTGGAGCTCAAGTATATGATTCAGTCATTAACTTTATAATATATGCAAGGAAAAATTCATGAAGGCTGCTAGAACATTAAAGCTTATTTATTACCAACTCCTGTGATGTCTCTTCCATTGATGTTACCTCCCCACGATGTCACTTTGCAGTCCTGGTAGTCACCACCGGTGATACAATTGAGCAGGGCGGAGAAGACTTAATACAAATACAACCAGTTTTTTTTCATAGCAGAGACTTCAAAGCAGTTCTTATATACTTACCTCTTCAGTTAACATCACCGGGAACTCAGAGGGGTGACTATGGAGGCTGTGGACCTCTACTCTATACTGAGGTGGAGATGCCTGTGCTACATTTACTTACAAGGATGCATGGGCCAGGCCTCAGTTTTCTTTACTCCTCTTAGTGAAGGTAAGTGGGAGAAACTGGCTGTAAGACATTACCAAGCCTCTGACAGAGAAGTGACACCATTCTTATACTAGAATGTGGTTAATAAGTCAAAGAAAAAGAGTCTCCAACCCATCTAAATTAAACAAAGCCTGAAACAAATAGAAAAAATGTGCAGTGTGTATTTGGCAGATTTAAGACAACTCAGGACAATAAAACAATGGACTATAGTGGACTATTTACGTATATATAGATCTCTCTTAGGCCCCATAATCAATATGAGCCCACAGTTATTTAAACTTGATTCAGGCCACAGTCAGACATTTGTTCTTATTTACAAATATTTAAATTAAATACAACCTGAAACATGTTTTGTTACATACAAAAAAAAAAAACTATACAACTCAGGAGCAAATGTTTGTTGTAAATAATTACATTTAAACTAAATGGAACCACTTGTGGTGCTCAAGTTTTTACCACCCCTTCCAGAAAATCTTTTTCTACCATCTCTTCTATTTTTTGCCTAGCTTTGCTGGAAAACGGTTTGTGGTTTTCCAGCTTCACGTCCTTGTTGGGGAAGGTGGTGGCGTAGAGGACGGGGCTCCCTGAGTGTCCCGCGCATCGGCTGGTGACTTTGCTGTTGAAGACCTGGCTGAGCACGCTGAAGAACGGCAGCAGCTGCTCGAGGCTGCGCACCGTGCAGACGGTGAGCAGCAAGTGCCCCGGCTCCCAGCCCAGCGCTCTCCCTGAGTTCTCCTCCTCCGGGTTTTTCTGCAGAAGACAGAGGGGCAACTGTTACCAACAGAAGGCCTCAGTCTGCCAGAAAGCTTAGACAGAGTTAAGAAATGAATACAAATGATGCCATTAAGTCTCCATTCCAGACTTGCTAAAACACCTGCTTCTGACTGAGGCCTTCTGGTGCCAATTATTAATTGTACACTGAGTAAGATTTTCCATCTAAAATGCATGAGTAAGCTTAGCTATTAGCGGAACTGGTTTTGGATATGGACAAATACTGAAGTTCATCTTGTGCTTTGCATATACTCAAAAAGCTCCCAGATTTCTGGACTCCCACTAATGTATCCGAGGACTAGGTCATAAAATGACCACAGAAGAAGGGACAGATGGTCTCATACATGTCACTGTTAGTACATCAATCAATTACATTGTGGCCACAAGGCTTAGACCTGCCACAAGACAGTAGCAAAGTCCAATGAATAACTACTGCCACACAGGGAAAGGAAAGGCACTCTGAGGAGAGACCCTGGCATGTGCTTCTGGGTTGTTGTAAACCACATGGGGAAGGGAAGCTGGACCTGGAGGCAAAGTTACTCCAGGGTTAGTATCCTGCTCTGCCATGTCCTTACCGTGGGCAAGGTACAGCCTATAAAATGGGGCAGCAGAGAAGTCAAATGAGAATGAATGTGAAGACTGTCCACCGAGTACAAACAGTAATTTACATACTTAAGCAGCTAATTTGAGAAGCCAACTAAATTATACAAATACAGTTGTAAACGTTAGTCTTATCTAGAGAATGTTCTGAGAGATCTGAAGATGTCTGAACTGGGGCAGAATCATAGATAGGAAAACATACTGAGTAAAGATAATGAAAACAACTAGATAAGAAAAAAAATATCAAGTGGGACTTAGGAAGCAGAATTATAGTCTGTCATATTTGTTAACAAATGGGGTTTGCCTTCTAAGATGTTGCTGAGAAACTTTCATCGTTTACTTAGTATTTTAATATCACTAGCTTCCTAGTAGAGAAGCAGATGCAATCCAGCTTATTTTCTTGTGTGCTTCCAGTTTGCTATTTTAAAATAAAATCCTGTTTGAATCTACTTTCCTTTCTCAGAAGTCTCTAGGAACAAGTAAGAAAAGATCATTTTGTTCTTTATCTATGGCCAAATTTAAAAAAAAAAAAAACAACAGCTATCTGTTTATTTCTTAGTACGAAATCACTTTCTTTTCCTCTCACCTAGTAATGCTGGCTTTAATGACAGCCCTGAGACTGGCAACTACACCACTTTTAGTGCCCTAAGTCCAAGTGTGATTCAATAGCTATTTAAGGGTCTGCAGAGATGAACTGAGTCTGAAGGGAAACAAGTAATATGCTTGAACCGTCTACACAGCTGATTTCCAAATGGAAGGAACTATGGTATAAGCTTTTGATTATATTCCTGTCAAGAGGTACTTTTAACAGAAGGACTTTTTTTTTTTTACTAAAAAGCTCTTGACCAAGAAGAGTGCATTTGTTTTAGTGTTTCTGTTCTTCTTAATCAGAACTAAATCACTTCCTCAGTAATAAATAAAATTTAAAAAGTCAAACATTTCCATGTGAACGACTTCTGCTCTCACTTCAACAGTCTACACTGGAAAGACTTCCTTCCTGTTTTACCTCTCTCGTACTGAAATCCAGACCTGGGTTTGTGTCTCAAGATTTGGTCCAGATGTGGCAACTTTTGCTGCCATGTCATAAGCATCAAAAAGCCACCCTCACCTGATGACTGGACATCTCCAATCCCTCCAAAATCACTGTCTTAAAGTCCTCCTCCTTGTCCTGTGGAAGGAAAGATTAGAACTCATAGCCTTTGCTCCAGTGAAAAGTGGACTTGGCCATGAAGACCTTGTTGTAAGGTGTTTTGGATGAGAAAATACTTTGCAATAGATCTTTTTTTTTTTAATTTTGTGGGAGGAGTTCTGTAAAAACTCATTATTATGAGATGCAGGGATGACAATGTACCTATAACCACATAGCTTCTGGAATTGTCATGATTATTTTTTCAGACACTGCAATACCAAAATGAAGGTACCCAAGTGTGCTCCTAAACTCTGGATTCAACTTTCACCTTCATCTCTGTTCTGTTACTTATTAGTCCCTAAAGAAACAACTTGATTTTAAATCAAGTTCTGCATGTCCTTCGAATATAACCTCCTTTGAAATCACTGTCCCCCATTCCATCTCTGTAGTCTGTGGAATGCAGTTTAAGAGCTGCTGCCTGAATAGGGGACCCCAGAAGACTGGAAAATTTCTGAGCACTCAAAGCACGTATTACAAACTAGTACTCAAGATAAAAACCCAGATTGTCCCCAAATTGTACAATTTAGTTTTGAAATTTTCTGAAGGCAAAGAAAAGACAAAAGATTTGTAACAAAGGCCTACTGATGAGAGTGAGAAACTCACTAATTTCTTGGGTAAAGATCTGTAATTTATTAGCCTGATGCATAGTGGAAGCTGTCCATAAGATATGCTGTATCTTACAAATGTTACCTGCTTATACTTAACAAAAATAAATCGAAAAGAATGCAATACCTTTGCCCTTTTCCGAAGAAGTTTTGCTAGTCGTACCACGTAAGGTTTAAATTCTCGTTGATGTATGCCCTGCCGTCTGACTTCCAAACCAGAATCATCTGAGGCTTCTGGAATGAAGGCCCATCGGTACCTATGTATACAAGAATGGTATCAGTCAGTAGGATGCACAGTGTGCCTCTAAGGCAAGGCCAATAAATACAGTAGACACATCACGACTCCACCACCTACACGGACTCACGTTCCAGCTGTGCCGCCTGCGGCCTGTGAGCTTGTTTCTTAACCTGAGCCTTCCTCAGTAAGTAAAGACACTGTCAACTACCCCACAGAGTTGACGTGAGTAAATGAACATTTGTAATGAACATATGAAAACTGGAAAGTACTCAACACCGTTTTTTTCATGAGCACAACCAAGTAACATGTTTCGTTACTAGGTAAAAATCTCTTAACACATCCTTGGCCAGATGTTTCCTACCTACATAGTAAGGTGGGCAAAGGACTGAAAGGATTTAAGGTCTAAGCAGGACTTCTGAGTACACTTCCATTGCATTTTTGTGTTTAAAATTTCATCTTTAATAAGTAAAATTAGTGTCTATGAAAAAAATTCAAACAGTACAAAAGGGTGTACCAAAGAAAGGTAGTCTCCCCTCACCACAGGTTCCATCAATACTGCCGGTTTATATCCATCCGGAGTTTATGCATAAAAAAGCATGTATTCACACACGCAACCCCACCTCTTTCAATACATAAAAATAATTGCTGTTTATTTTAATTACATATCTTGGAGAAAGATCATATAAAATGCCATCCTTTTTATAAGCTACATAAGTCCTCCAGTGTTGGGAGGTACTAACCAGTTTCCTAGACTGTCCAATTTTTTGCTATTACAAACACTGCCATGATGGATCCCCTTATAAACTGCTGATTTATGTGCACGTCTGAGAGGACAGTGGTTGGATAAATCATAGGATATAGCAGAATCATTGGCCTAAGGAAAATATGTATTTTGAATTTTGATAAATATAAACCTCTTTGGAGAAAAGTTAGACAATATCAATGTATACTTCCAACACTAGTAAGAATGTTTCTACTTAAGGGCAAAAGGAAATACACTTTTAGATCTTTACCATTCTGATAGTTACTAATAACTTTAATTTGAATTTCTCTTATGAGTAAGCCTGAGCATCTTTTTAAACATTTGGAAAAATCATGCTTAGATATTACTTTCAAAATTATTAAATTCTCCATGTTATCTTTTGCCACCTTATAGATTTTCTTTAAAAAAAAAGAAAGACATAGTAGTTAAAAAAACAACTGTAGTTGATATTACATTTTTTATTCCTTTTCTGTATCTTGACAAGAGGGGTAAACTCATTATGGTTCTCACCATGGAAGCTAAAAAGGAAAGGTGCATGAAGACTACAGTTTTATTACCTCTGTGAACATAAGCTTCCTAGTTAATTTTGGACAGTTTCCTACAATTCTGCTTAGTATCCTTTTCTAAATTTCTTCAGGAGTAACATCATTTTAACAGACACCCAACCACTGAAATTCACTGAGAAGTGGATATATATGGTTTCAAATTGGGAAAAGAAAAAGGAACAGGAATTGATGTAAAAAAAATTTCTAGTTCTTACCATTACATTTAATGAAAAGTAAGCTTGTGCAACAGCAATTTTTAGAGAAAAAAGGTTCTGGTATCTTACTCTTTATCCTATTAATATTCCATTGGATCCTATTAATATCCAATATTCTTGAATAAATTGGATAGAATAATACAGCACAATTTATAAATGTATAATTAATCACGTGGATAAATTCTCCAATTAAGCACATATTAATGAAGCAATCTTACAGCACTTGCATATTACTTGAACAACTTAAATATGAAAAAAAGTGAGAGTGATAACTGCTCAGTTGTGTCCGACTCTTTGCAACCCCATGGACTGTAGCCCCCCAGGCTCCTCTGTCCATGAATTCTCCAGGCAAGGATACTGGAATGGGTTGCCATTCCCTTTTCCAGGGGATCTTCTGGACCCAGGGATTGAACCTGGATCTCCTGCACTGCAGGCAGATTCTTTACTGGCTGAGCCACCAGGGGAGCTCAAATATGAAAAACCATAATTAAATATTTTGAGCACTTATGAACAAGGCATCTCATGAGAATTTAGTTATATTAATTTCTCCCTCTTCCCCTCTTCCATCTCTAGTTCAGTTCACTATCATCTGAAAGAAAAGGTGGTAAAGAAGCTGCCTGCCAATGCAGGAAACACGGGTTCAATCCCTGGGTTGGGAAGATCCCCTGGAGTAGGAAATGGCAACCCACTCCAGTATCCTTGTCTAGAAAATCCCATGGACAGAGAAACCTGGCGGGCTACAGTTCATGCGGTCACAAGAGTTGGACACGACTGAGCTAATACACTACCACCACCTCCTCCTCCACTGGACCTGAAGCTGGTGAGTCCAGTATCCCACTCCTCACATCTGCTGGCTACTCAATCTGTTGACTGAATGGTCTCTCAGTCTTAATAGATCCATGACAACCATTTCCAATACCTCCCAATAACAGTGTGGCCCCACCATCCTCCTGCCAAAAAGAATTACATCCTAATAAAAATTATAAATACTTTGGCTTACACAAAAAGTTCTATCTTCGATGTCACTGACCAAAGCAAATGCATTTCCCAAATATCTGTTTAATATCCTTATTTTACTTACATCTGAAATTGAGGAAGATTTTCAGAGGGCAATGCCAGAGCCAAATCCAAAAATTTGCAAGCAGAGAGATAGAGGTTTAACCACCGCTGGCTGTTGTATGAAGTAGAAAAGCCATTGCCTCCTGTGTAGGTTGTCTCCAGACCAGCCACAGAGGGGCCTGAAGTCCTGTGGGCGGGGGACAGTGCTGTCAGCAGTTAAACCCTCCTACTGACAAGGAATTCCTGGAAAATCTCAAAATGCCAGCTAATGTTGTTCATAACCAGTCTGCTAAATGTGCCAGTAACTGCTAAGCAAGGTCATGACTAAGTTATACTGTTCCCAAATCAAAAATTCATTTCTGTTCTTTTAAATATTAGGAATATAAAAATAGCAGAGAATAACTATACTCAAGAAGGATAAAAATATAAGCTGTAAAACCAAGAGGCCTCCCTACCACTCAGTGCCCTTCCGTAAAGATAGTGAGAGGGAAAATTCCTCTAATGACCAACAGTTATGAGCACAGGGGACACTTAGAAACCTAGCACTGGAGACTAGTAAACATAGTCAAGACACATAGTGTTAAAGGAACTTCTCAATTTATAAACTGATGTGTACAAAAATTCCTAAATAAGAATAAATTATATTTAGTCATATATTAGTAAGCTGCTTCACTAAAAAGAATAAAATTCTAGTACATTAAACTGAGATCCTTCTGGAAGATATGGACATTTGAATACCTTAGTTATAGGTTAACTGCCATAATAGGTTTTGCCGCATGTTTCAGGGAAAAGATCTGACCTACTAAAACCAACATTGTTCACATAGCAATGTTGCTACATTACTGCAGTGACAGTGTTATAGAAACAGTATTGTATAAACAGTATTGCCTGAAACTGTATTTATGTCTAGAGGCCCACGGCCGCAAATTTGGATAGCTTAATTCAGTCTAAAAAACCTAAGGTATACATGAAACTGTACTATAGCCCCAAGTGATAAACTGGATAACAACAGACTAAATACATAAACTATTCAGATGAAATAGTGTCTATTCCATCCTAGTTATAAAGTAACACTCTGGATGATTTAGGATCCTAAACACTGAAAGACTATACCAAAATGAATTACATATTACCGTGAAATATCTTCATCAGCAGTGAGTTCCTGCTCCATCAGTAAAAATACCTGTACCTGAAGACCACGGAATAAGTGTCAAATGTTTATCTAATCCTTCCTTCAAGTTATCTTTAGGCTATATTTTCATCAATCCAAACACAAATTTTAGGATGCAACTTTAGGATCATTAAATTATATTTAGTTTCTAAAAATAAAACTGGATGTTTAGCACAGAGCCGTGCCAACTCATTTGGCAGAGGCAGGATGAAAGCATGCTCTTACTTGGCGATCATGGAACAGAGTCACAGTTACTATAAAAAGACAAATGTTACAGCGAATGTCTTTGTGAGGAAAGTATAAGGCTGGGTTTTTGGAGTTAAGAGATTGTTTTCTATTTACTTACTCATCTCTTTTTGCTCCCAGCTCCCCAGGTCGTTCAGATGAGGGTGATGGTTTGGTCTGGGAGGAGAATGGGCTGGTATCCTGGGACTTAGGAAGGTTTTATTGTTTGGGACTTTACAAAATCTTATCAGTGTCTCTGAAGCAGCTTACCTAGGTAAGTGCTGCACTTCAGTGATACATGCCTTCAGGCCATCTAAATCCAGCTAACCCACCTCTGATCACCCTGGAGCTATAGGAGGAGCCAGGCCTGGCAGCCATGACACAGCTAAAACTTTGGTGTGACCTAAACCAGACCTGATGACATAATGATTCACAAGAAGCTAATAACCCTGAATATTGCATATTTCAAAGTTTAAACTGTATGGAGACATAATCTGACTTGTTTTACTATTCTCAGCTGTAAAAATTTTCAGTAACAGGCTTAACTAGAGTTCAATCTTCCAAGATTAGTTTCTATCCAGTAAGCATGCTGATACGTATCACATTGTTTTATAATTTAGATTTACGACCTAACTGAATTACAATTAACTCACAAGTTCTGTGATCATGGTAGGCCAGAGCGAGGTAAGATGTTGGGGAGACATTCTCAAAAGTAACACTCTGAAAAACAGGAACACTTGAGAGTGAAGAGTTGGCACCTGGGGCAGACGAAGACTCTCAACCAGTCTCTCTGGGAAAAAAAACAACAGTATATTTTCAATATCTAAATATTAGAATCATTTCCATGATTCTATATTTATATTCCATATAAACTTTTCTATATAATCTAGTTCAGTAATTTCTGAACCGATGATGAAGAGTCAGCTTTGTAAAACATTTGTAACCTGGTACAGCTACGTTCATAAAATAAAAATGAATTACTAGAAAAATCAAATTAAAGAAAGGTAAAAAATACAGTGTCATGCTTTTATTACTAGATTCAACAGATTCTCTCAAATTGCTGTGAAGGCTTAAAATGCTTACTCTACATTTCTGTACTTATCATGGATGGACTGACAGACTCATACTGGTCCATGGACCACACTTTGAGTAGCACTGAGCTAGTCAATGTTAAAAACATCACAGGACAAATGGTGTGTATGTTGTCCAATGGACATTAGGTATAAAGAGTCAGAAAAGGAGTCCTTTATCTTCAGAAAGAGAGGAACAATCTCAGTAAAGAGATGACAACTGTCATTCTCAACTCAATCCCTGTGCCGCCTGCCAAGGCTAGTGGCTGCCCACACGCTGACTTGTGTTTGGCAAACAGTTCTGCCCGGGCAAGTTCACTCCCACTACAGGGCCACTGGTGGCTCAGGGTCATGACCGCACCGATACCTCCAGGACATGGGACCACCAAACCTACGTGATGAAGGTGATCAGAAACCTTATACAACCCGCTGCTCTGTCCCCAGACTCTAACTTCTAGCTAAAATTTCCTGGCTACACGTCTATTTCAGTCTCCTCCTTTAAAGATGTATAACCTCTCATTCACAATAAAAAACAAAAAACAAAAAACCCCCACTAATATACCTGGCTGTAGCAAAACAGTCTTATACCTCATTCTCAAACATGACTTCCCAGGAAATTTGACCCGAATAATAAAATAGAGACCATGTTTAGGCAAGTCCTATGAACTCAGTGTTTGATTTCTTTTACATACAAGTGATAATCAACTAATTTTTGTTGTTTCAATGAAATAAATTTCTAATTCTACAACATCCTCTATCTACCAACATTTGGTAAATATTTCACCCCAACTTACAACTTAGGGAAAGTATATTCTAAGGAACAGTAAAAAACTCAACAGTTGGGAAAATAGAGAAAATAGTTTTCCACTGTTTACCTTGTATATCAGGAAGATATTTCTGATACTGGTCAATTTCACTGCTAAAAATAGCAAATGCTAATCTTTTCAGAAGCATGGCTCTCTGCTCTAGTTCCACATCACGGTTTGCAAAGAGATTAAGTGAACTGCTTTGGGCCACAGCTACACGAGCTGAGGGGGACAAAAAAGCAAGTAAGAGAGGTTGTTAGTCATCTAGCGATCTGAAAAAAGATGTTTGTGCTTTTCATTTTTAAGAATGTCTAGAAACCCTATGACATCCGAGAGAGAGGCCTGGGGGGCTCTTCTCCGAGGCAGACGGGCTGGCACACAGACTCAACATACACAAGTGAGAGACCAATTAGTAGGAAATGCAATGTGGCAAGAGAAGAAAATTGAGGACTAACTGTAGGTTTCAGAAGGTAAAATCACTAACAATGCCATTTTATAAAGCCCTTTATTATTTTATGGCATCTGCCTAAATCCTTCTCATTGTTTTAAAAACTTCTGGCCTGGCCCAGCCTAGCCTGCCGAGCTCTCCTTCCCCTCATCTTGTACTCTCCCCCATTCCCTCTTAGCAGCCACTGTCGTCTTTGCTCTTTCGTAAACTCAGCAAGCTTGTTCCTATTCTGGGGGCTTTATAATTTTTGTCCTTTATTCCTAGAATACTTTGTCCCTAGGCATGCTCATGGCTGTCTTTTTTTTTTAGTTTCACCTCAAGTATGAGCTCTTGAGCTGTTATTTAAAATCTATTGTAGCGCCCTATTTCCTTCACAATTTCTTACTTGCTCCCTGAAATAATTTTACTTATTGGATTAAGGTGAGCATAATGCCTGGTGCATTTTTGTCTTTTAATAAATAAATTGTTAAAAAGATCAATCTCAACCTTAAAACAAACCTGTGGAGATTAGAGAATACACTGTCCAGAGGGGAAACTGCAGCCTGGTTAAGAAGGGACATGAAATTCTAGGGATTCATCCAACTTTGCTGCTATTTAAGATCATTAGTTGGATAATTTTCAAACTTTAAGAAAATCAAGAAAACTTTTTTTTTCCAGATGAAATACTATGAGGAACCCCAATATATAAACTAATAAAATAGAGAAGAAGTGGGGTGGAAAGTGATTCTGACTTCTTGGCCCCTCTCTTTCTTCATTCAAAGGAGATAAACACAGCCCCAGTATTTTCTTTTTGGCCCTGGCTCACAGCATGGGTCTCACTACCCACCAGGGATGGAATCTGAACCCCCTGCAGTGGAAGCCTGGAGTCCTGCCCACTGGATGGATGGCCAGGGAATCCCCCAGAGCCCTAGGATTTAGAGTGACTTGTTTGATAGGTTTGTCCCTATTGCCTGCTTTTCTCCGCCTTCCTACCTGTCGGTCTTTGCTTCAGTGATTATTGAGTGCCAGGTTCTATGCTATGTGTTGGGGAAACAAGTTAGAGACAAATGTGACAAGGCCAAATAGTTTACTGATTATTTATCTACTATGCCGTCTTCTTCAAGTTTTAATATTATATCCCTGTAGGGTACTAAGTATCACTATAACCTGACAAAGAGCTAATTCAGTAGTTTCTAGACAAGAGCAAAGCAAGAATGTACAGGAAAGACACTTAGGTCGTCATCCTTAGTACTCACTCATTAAATCTCTAAACGTTGTCTTATCATGTGTCATCAGATTGTCCATAATTGCTCTCCAACTGAAAGAAACCAGGATCACAATATGTAATTAACATTTTGTTAATATGTTTAGTATTTCAGTACTTTAATGTGAAGTACATTTAAAGTATTTTAAATACTTTTTAGTATTTAAAAAGCGTTCTACTTTCCAGATAGCAGTTGATTTCAACAGATTCTGTGAGATGCATCATCATGTTGAATAGAAGCAGGATGACTTACTGGCTAACACAAGAGGCATCCATCTGAAAGAAACTGGGATCCATAAAGAGGTCAAAGGCTTCTTTTTTCCAAGCTCTCCGTGTGTACTGATACCCACTGAGGCTGCTCAGCAGCTGGACACAGGCTCGATAGCTAGGGGCATTATGTGCACTGGGAGGAAGGAAAGCCACATTAACCTCTACGTTATAACTTTACTCGTTACTCATAAGTGTTCACATTTATCTAAAGCAATGATGGGAAATAGAAAGCACTTGTGTAAGAGAAACACTTTTTATCATATAATTTAAGGTAAAAATAAAGTCATTTTGTGATAATTTCATTTTTGGAATAAAGGAACACAACTTATTTTTAACAGAATACGAGTTAACTAACACATCTAGTTCAATAATAGTAGTACCTATGATTTCGGAGGTAGGGCACAACATAATGCATGATATTTACAAGTAAAGGTATGACTCGTTCTTTTTCATCACTGTAGAAAACCATATCCAAAAGATGAGCCAAAACCTAAAAAAAACATAAATGAAATGGAATGTATAATCTGAGAGCTGAAACTGACAGCATCTAGAGGTGGTTTTCAGTCTGTAAGAAAATCTAGAATACCTTAAAATTAAAAAAATCTAAAAGCAAATCTCCTTAATCCATTTTTACATGAATGGCTTCTGCCACTATCTGCATTTTTTTCCCACTGTAACTAAGGAATATACATACAGCCAAATATTACTAGGAAGAAGAGAAAAAGAGAGGTTAAGAACCTTCCAATATGATAGGGAGTAAACACCAAATTTAAGACTAGAAACTCAGTACCTCTCTCCCTGAGTGGGTTACCGGGGGCTTAGGAAAAATCCAACCTCATGAATTGGGAGGCAACTCTGTCAATTAGCTATTTGCCTTTAGTCATACTGTTCTAATCTTTGTAAGGTTCAGTAACCACATCTGTAAGGAGGACAGAAAGAGGAACTGCAGGTCTGTATAATAGGGTATAAAAAAAGAGCATGTCAGAGCATGTATATAAAAATGTTTGGTAAACTGTAAATACTTAATAGTGACCAGCATCGTTATATCACTTCCACCCTTCTCTACCAAACTGTGATACAAAAGCACTGTTCAATTTTAAACAGTACACTTGTAAAAAACAGTGCATGGGGCGGGGTGGGGGGGGGGCAATGTCTAAAGTTGCTAAAGTCATGTCTGACTCTTTGTGACCCCGTGGACTACACAGTCCATGGAATTCTCCAGGCCAGAATACTGGAATAGGTAGCCTTTCCCTTCTCCGAGGGATCTTCCCAACCCAGGCATCGAACCCAGGTCTCCCACATTGCAGACAGATTCTTTACGAGCTCAGCCACAGGGAAGCCCAAGAATACTGGATTGGGTAGCGTATCTCTTCTCCAGTAAATCTTCCAGACCCAGGAATCGAACCAGGGTCTCCTGCACTGCAGGTGGATTCTCTACCAACTGAGCTGTCAGGGAAGCCCATAAAAATGTTTGGTAAACTGTAAATACTTAGTAGTGACCAGCATTGTTATACCACTTCCACCCTTCCCTATGAAACTGTGATACAAAAAGCACTGTTCATTTTTAAACAGTACACTTGTAAAAAAAAACATAGTGCATGGGGGAGAGCAAGGTCTAAATTGCTGTCATTAATATTTAACAAACTACTAATCTGAACACAAAGTCTAAACTTTATTTTATACTGATTTCTTGAACTACAAAATAGTATTTCAAATTAAAATCTCCTTGTAAGAACTACTTACTAACTGTTTACTTGAAAGTTCATGTGAAAAAATCTGACATTTACCTCAGAAAGTAATGTCAATGCATGGACACTATATACAGAAGGAGTTATGTTTGAGGTTTCCATTGCAGGTGATAACATATCTAAATAAGAAAAAAGACAGGTAAAGATACAGTTAGGTTTTTTCCCCACTGAAAAAAACTACATGTTAAACATGAGAAAAGGGAGGATTTTACAGCAATTATAGTGCTGACTGTAATAATTTCTTAATGAGTGGTGGCGGTGGTTCAGTTGCTAAGTTGTCTGTCTCTCGTGACCCCATGAACTGCAGCCAGCCAGGCTTCTCTGTCCGTGGGATTCTCCAGGCAAGAATACTGGAGTAGGTTGCCATTTCGTCCTCCAGGGGACTGTCCTGACCCAGGGATTGAACCTGTGTCTCCTGCATTGCAGGCAGATTCTTTACAGCTGAGCCACCAAAGGACAGATGCCTACAAATACAAACTTAAGTGTAGGGGGGATCAATACCTTCAACATCGGATTCCAAATTCGTTCCATCTACCATTATTTTGGGAGAAGGCTTAACTTCAAGATTGCGCCGCAGCCATGTTGTCTGTTCCAAAGAAGAACCAGCAATCGCACCAATTGCATCCACTATCTTATGAGTCACATCCTGAAGAAACAAGGAAAACCCCTTATATCTATGTGTGTACACAGGCACACACACGAAACTTCACAGATGATCTCTTCTGACCTTCCCACTTTAGATTTGAGGGCACTAAGAGACAGAGTTTTGGCAACAACTCTCAATTCAGAATGACTTACCTGGAGATCTCTTTGGTCCTTTTTATTCTCCAAACTAGGGTTTTTCATGATAAACTCATTCAGAACCCTGAAAGGGTCAAAGAAAAAAAACAAACAGGAAATATTAGTGTAAAGAAAATGATGTAATATAATTTTTCACAGCAAGTGGTGTTATGGTCTCAATTTTAACTCTATATGTTTAACGAATATGTGTATACGTGGACATTCCATGACTCAGGTGAAATGCATAAACATATGCATGTAGAGCCCTGTACAAGGATGTTCATAACAGCATTATTTATAAAATCCAAATGGGAAAGAACCCGAATGTCCAGCAATAGAAGAGATAGACTGTGGCGTATTCATACTATGAAATACTAAACGGCAATGAAAATGAATAAATTATAGCTACATGAAATTACATGGATAATTTTTATAAACACATGCTGTATGAAAGAAGTAGACATAAAACAGAGATGTTCAAAAACAAGACAACATTTATCTGTGGCAGTATATGTCAGAATGGAGGTTATCTTGGGGAGAAGGGAAAGGACAGCAATTAGGAAGGAACTTGAGGGGACATATGGTGTCTCATTTCTTAATTTAGGTCTGTGATTGTACAGTTGACATCTTCACTTTGTAATAACTTATAATTTGTATGTTTTCTGTGATATATATTAACAAAAAATTTAAAAACCTAAACCCCACCAATCTTAAATTGTAATATAAAAATGGTTTCTTTGTGTGTATGATAGATTAAAAAGGATTCTTGAATGGAAGAAATCCATATCCATTGTTTGCTAAAATTCTACTCAATATTTAACTTAATATTATTAAGATTAACTATATGCATAATTATTTCCAAACTAACACGTAAAGTGATATTGAAGAACAATCATATAAATTTCTATTTTACAATTAGGAATTTTTAGAGGATCAGTGGAATGGTTGGGAGAAAAAATAATCCACCCAATTTAAAAATGGAATTAGTTTTCTAGTACAAGTGAAAATGTCCAACTTTTAATTTAAATACTCAGAAGATACACACATTGAGAAGGAGGTAGAACATTTCATTATCTGAGAAACGAGAAAGGAAGAAAAAACAGGTGACGAAACAAGAAAATCTTGCAGAGGAGAAGGTACAAGTCTAATAGTTGGCTTTAATTTTTAACGAGATTAGCAGGATATCTGGTGATGATTCAAAGAGCTGTCCATATATTCCTTCTTTGAGCCTTAGAACAATTTAGAGGTAGGTAAGGCAGGTACTATTACTCTTGACAGATGGGAAGATAGCCTTGGAAAAGTTTATTGACATACCCTGGGTCCCAGAGATGAGAGTTAGAACTAGATATCAGAAGAGAAGAATCAGAAATCTTTATGGGAACACTGTTTTGATTTCCAGGGTTTACAGTTATCTCTCATCAGTAAAAATTATCATACACACGAGTCATCTTTATCTTTGGTCCAGGAATTGCAGACGCTGAGTCCACTGCTCTTTTCACTACACCTTCAATGTCATAGACTCCCTCAGATTTCTGGTTTAGAAAACAGCACGAGGACCTAGGGATCATTGCTAGGGTTCGCAGTGTTACTCAGCTCAACAGGCTGACCAGCTCTCATCCTTGTTCCTCCACCTCCTCTCTGCTTCCTGGTGTAAGACTACATTCAACATTTACCAGAATCTCGAGTCCATTTTACCAAAGAACCCTCACTTTCCCTCCCTCAACTTCAAAATTTTCTAGATCATTGGTTGCCAAAGCAGAATCACTGGTTCCCTTCAGGACAACAGAGAAGCTAAGTCTGTGTATATAGAACCACCCAACTACACTTATGAAAAACACCATCAGAGCTACAGAGGTTGACTAAGGTTGAAGTTCTTTGTATGTGGTTGAGTTTACATCCCATTTGGTGTAATAACACGTTGAACGTCTGAAGTAATGCAAACAGGTTGGAGACAAGGTTATTCCCTTTCGCGAATTCCCCTCTTCTGTCTTAAGCAGTCCTTTTCAAATTTCAGGATGTAATGTAATCACCTGAGACCCTTGTTAAACTGCAGATTCTGATTCGGGTGGTCTGGGTTGGAGCTTGAGAGTCTACATTTCTAACAAGCTCCCACGTGACTCTATTGCTGCTGGTTGAAGGGCCAACCTTTGAGTCACAAAGTTTTAGAGGAAATGTAGCCTTCTTTCTCACTCTTACCTCTGCCATTCCCTGGTCTCCATGCCCTCCCAGCTGTCCCTGGAATCTGGTGCTGCCAAGGAGGCCCCCGCCCCCTACAATCTCCTATGGAACACGCTCCCCTTACATAATAGTTATTATCAGCCAGGCACTATTCTAGGAATTTAACAAACACTAACTCTAAATGAGGTAGGCACTATTATCATCTCCATTTTACAGATGGAAAGGTTATATAACCTGTGTAGGGCCTTCTAGCAAAGAAGGAACAGAATTGGGATTTGAATTCAGGCAGAGTCTTTGCTGTTCACTACTCAACATCCTTAGGTTTCCTTACCATTAATGATGACTTTCAAATCACATTTCCTTCTGCTACCTTGTCAGTTCTCTTTCTTTTCGTGATCAAACAAACTCAAAGACTAATTCACACTAACTTTTTACTCTAACCCTTGCCCTTAACAGCTGTGCTTACTATCTCATCCAACTCTTTTCTCCTAATTCCCAATCCTCTTTGGATCATCAATAAATACACCCTCTTTTTATACATCATCTTCCCTAATCTCTCTAAAAGGGTTAGCCATGCCCTCTTAACTTCTCTTTGCTTCTAGAACACTGAAAATACCTGTTTTTATTCTACCTTGCTGATGTTTTTCTTTTCCATCTCCTTTGCTGGCCCCCTTTCCTTCTTTTCTTGTCCTGTTATTTCAATCCCATAATCCACAGCACACAAACTTGCTACCTCCCATTAGAAATGATTCTTAGTCTATCTTCTTTCCCCTATGATCTATTCTACTACTAACTTGCTGGTCATATCCCTCCTCAAAACCTGCTATCACTTCCATTCCCTGCCTAAGACTAAATTTCTTAACAAAAAAGCAAATTCCTTTCCCATTCCAGTTCCCATCTCCCTCGCATTCACCCACCGTTCCACTGCTACGCCTACACTAGAGCCAAAGCAGACAAGGCACCTTGCCCAGTATCCCCTCCCTGTTCCACAAAGGCTTTCCCCTCCTACCATCTCCACTCCCTGAGCAAGTATTTCCTGGGGACATATTATTAACCAAGAATATGGGACAGTAAAAGACACTGTCCAGACATCATGGTGCTTGCAGTGAAGGGTAACTAGAACTTACCAAATAATCACACAAATTAGTAACAGATATCAGGAAACAACATGACAGAGAATGACTTTTTATGTTCACGGTTCTGAACTCAAATGACTCCCCTTCAGTCATCCTGCTCACCTCTGCCCCTTTCAGTCCCACACTTTCTCATCACTAAGTGACTTACTGCTGCAAGAGTTTTATATTAGCATGTTTACATTTTGCATATGTATACACACACAATGTTGCCTCCATAATCCCACTCCCCCCAAGAAGATAGAGATCACACCATCATCCAAAACCTGTTATTCAGAGATCAGAGACAATGAACACTATTCTTTTACTTGAAATCATATTTTTAAAGTGAAATTGCTTACCCAAGTATAAGAAACTGCCCTGGGGCTGGAAGGCTCAGTTGTATGGAATCTTTTAGAAGTATCAACAGTGATGCCCAGCTATCCACTAAATTGGGCACTGGAATTCTGCAAAATGAACACAGTTTCTATACACAGAGAAAGCCAATATCAACTTTAATTTTCCCTATATTTCCCCAGTCTTTACCATATTTTCCTGCTTTCTATGAAAATTTCCTAAATTTGATAGACTGTGATACTGTGATAGAACATTTCTGAAAGCTTTATATTTTCTACTCTTATTATATGTAAAAAGAAAACCAAGCATACATACTTAAAATATCCAGTGTAATTTATTACAGTAGAAATTTTGTCATAGAACTACTAGTTCTTAACCACACTGACTCTCAAAATTAAAATATAGCTCAATAAATTTAATTACTGACATCATAGTTACCTACTCCCTTCCCTATTCTCTCCACTTCTCTGTTAAATTAGCTCTTTCTCCTTCACCTATGAGTCTCTATCTCATCTAAGGGAGGGCTGTCAATCTATCCTAAATATCAGTCTCTCACCTCTAGAGAAATTAAGATTCTCTTTGTTTCTTCTTGACCTTAACTCTAACTCTTCTACCTAAATTTAGATTTTAGGTAGTCCCTATTCTAAATCACAACCAGTTTAACCTAACCTTATAAATGTTAGTCATCAATCACAAACTGATGCCAAGTTTGATGATTAAAACGGAAAACATCCTTATAAGGAGGATTAAAATTCAGGTTCTTGAATAAGAAGTTTATCAAAATTCAAATCAGCGAAATTCTGTTCATATGTCAGCTAAATGCAAAACTGGAATGCCATAACAAGAAGATATTTTCATATCATTATTCCATTAAAAAAAAACCAGATTAGACGACCTTGTTTTCTCACCTATATCAAAATAATGAATCAGTGGCAATAGGCCTAGTTTCAAGAACAGGATGTAGTTTGTTTATTTATATTTAAATGATTTTCTTACAATTCCGTGTTTTAATGTCCAGTGTACTTTAACATACTTAGGTCTTTATATCTGTAGGATCCACATGACTGGGTCATTAAGAGGCCATTAACTGCCTTTATTAATATATCCACAAACAATGTTTTTCTGTTTCCAGTATTAGTTCTTTTAGTTTCAGAAAGAAAAAAAAATAAGTAACTTCTTGAAAGAATTCAGGTGCTCTCTTCCTTGTTTCCTAATTTTTATACATTGCTAAATAAAGTGAGGAGAGATCCACAGCAGTTATCTTACCTTTGAATATAAGCATAGAAAAACTGAAGCATGCAGACTTCCAAAGAAAGATGTTTCTATAAACAAAACAAACCGATTTTATAGTGAAGAAAAATGCTGCTTTTTCTTTTCCATAGTTATAACTACTCTGTATTTTACCAGTTTTAAATTAAAAAAAATTAAAAGCAAACAAAATCGAACACTAGGTTGTCATCCAAATCATGCAGCTCTCTTTCATGTAGTAGGCAAAACACAAAAGCTATTTAAAAAGCTGAAAATGGATAGAAAAGAATCAAAAGATTCTCAATTCCAACCCACCCCCATATCCAAAGCACACCCCAATCACTATTTTTAAATAATCCATTGACTCTATAAGCATCAACACTATTTTTAATCAGCCTATGCTTGGCTGGGCTACCAGAATTAGGTTGACTTTCTTTTTTTTTTTTTTAATAAAATGGAATTTAAATCTATTTCACCACAAGTTTCTGTTAAATTAGTATAGGTAGGTAGGTAGGTATAGTTGGTTCCAAATTTGAACTAACTAACTCCTAATAGCCTAAAATCTATTCTTTAAAGTTAGTGCTGAATGTAACATATAATAAAAAGAAGGCACCCACCCTTAAAAATCAGTAGTAGACAAGAAAATAACACTGATGTCCACTTACCAATTTGATTTGTTATGTTTTGACACCAACTATTCCCTTGAAAATTTCCCCTTGTACCACACGAGGAAAAATCAAATATCTGATGAATTCAGAACTTAGTATACTGAGAACAGGGTGGGCAGCAGTTGAGGAGTACAGAACTTGCTCTACTTGATTTTATATCCTTCACACTTAGCCCAATGTCTCTGGCACAAGTAGATGCTCAAAATAATAATTTCAAGCAAATTTAAAATCCTATCACAAGTGCCCCAGTGGTGATTACAGAACAGTAAGGAAATTGTTAAAAAGTTAGTAAGGATACTGGCTATTTTTGTACACAAATAGTACACTCTTTAGGCAATAGAAAAAAATAATGCAATATTTTCAGATATATGCAATAATTCTTTTAAGGAAGTAATCAGGCCTATTTTGGCTTGGCCTAAAGTTTAATGTTAGCAGTTGGTAAATATTTTTTAAGAAAATTGAACCTCTTAGTTTTGCTGAAATAAGGTGCAGAAAAAGTAGCCAAGTTCATAACTTTACTAACTTAGACTTCTAGGTCTGCCTAACCAGAGACAACGGAGGGCAAAGACTCTGTCATTGACTTCTTGGTAGCACAGGTTGTACATGGTCAAGAAACAACACTGCCTGGAACTAAAGTTACAGCAAAATGTGAGGAGCTTACAGACATGAGACCCTCATTCCAAAGAGAGAGCAGCAAGAAGCTGTGAAAAAGGCAACAACTGAAGTAAACAGACCGCGGGCTCTGGCTTCTGTGCTTCTCCTCTACACGACCAGAAAAACCTCACCTAAGAATCTGGCCCCGCACTACTCACTGCCTTAGACGCACACATGGAGCGCTAGGAGCAGTGAACTGCGCTTCACTGGCCACAGCGAGGATCATACCAGGGGGTCACTGAAGATACTGGTAAGCGTTTTTATTAGGTCAGAGTGAGAACACATGCACTCATCTCTGCAATCTATTTAAAAGGATGCATTGTACAAAAAATATCTTCCCTCCCAGGGTCATCTCTGAAACACAACTGTAAACAAATCAAAGGACAGCTCCTCTTACCTTGTCCTTGGCTATGGCTGGGGGCTGCTTTAAGACATCTTTCACAGTCTGTATAACAGTCTCTGCTCTCATGACACTGATAGACCGAACCAGTTCTACTAGTAAGAGCTGTTCTTCGCTGGCTGCAGGAATAACCTGGAGAACACATCATTGTATTCACTTATGTACGTGTATAGATAACTCGTTAAAGAGAAATTACAGAATTAAAAGAATATTTTATGGCCTTACTTCTAATATAAAGGCCCTTTCATGTCCCTTGATGACTTTAGGTAAATTTTATTTTTTTATCAACACATGTACATTGTTTCAAAAAGAAATAGGACAAGGTATCTTTTAAGAAAAAATAGCAGTGTGCTTGCACTTATGCCCCAAAATGATCAGGCTCAATTCCTGGCTCTTCTCGATCATTTCTGAGTAATATTCATGGCTGTTATTTTTCCTATTTCAGAATATTTTTTTCAATTTTACTCATTATCTACTGACATCCTACTTCAGAAGACAAAGTTCTCATTCTACTACACTCTTCTCCCTATTCTTCCACCATCAGTTCAGTTCAGTTGCTCAGTCGTGTCCGACTCTTTGCGACCCCAAGAATCACAGCACGCCAGGCCTCCCTGTCCATCACCAACTCCCGGAGTTTACTCAAACTCATGCCCATCGAGTCGGTGATGCCATCCAGCCATCTCATCGTCTGTCGTCCCCTTCTCCTCCTGTCCCCAATCCCTCCCCAAATCACGGTCTTTTCCAATGAGTCAACTCTTCACATGAGGTGGCCAAAGTACTGGAGTTTCAGCTTCAGCATCAGTCCTTCCAAGGAACACCCAGGACTGATCTCCTTTAGGATGGACTGGCTGGATCTCCTTGCAGTTCAAGGGACTCTAAAGAGTCTTCTCCAACACCACAGTTCAAAAGCATCGATTTTTCGGCGCTCAACTTTCTTCACAGTCCAACTCTCACATCCATACATGACCACTGGAAAAACCATAGCCTTGACCAGACGGACCTTTGTTGGCAAAGTAATGTCTCTATGTCTCTGCTTTTTAATATGCTATCTAGGTTGGTTATAACTTTCCTTCCAAGGAGTAAGCGTCTTTTAATTTCATGACTGCAGTCACCATCTGCGGTGATTTTGGAGCCCCCAAAAAATAAAGTCTGAAACTGTTTCCACTGTCTCCCCATCTATTTCCCATGAGGTGATGGGACCAGATGCCATGATCTTAGTTTTCTGAATGTTATGCTTTAAGCCAACTTTTTCACTCTCCTCTTTCACTTTCATCAAGAGGCTTTTTAGTTCCTCTTCACTTTCTGCCATAAGGGTGGTGTCATCTGCATATCTGAGATTATTGATATTTCTCCCGGCAATCTTGATTCCAGCTTGTGCTTCTTCCAGCCCAGCATTTCTCATGATGTACTCTGCATATAAGTTAAATAAGCAGGGTGACAACAGACAGCCTTGACGTACTCCTTTTCCTATTTGGAACCAGTCTGTTGTTCTATGTCCAGTTCTAACTGTTGCTTCCTGACTTGCATACAGGTTTCTCAAGAGGCAGGTCAGGTGGTCTGGTATTCCCATCTCTTTCAGAATTTTCCACAGTTTATTGTGATCCACACAGTCGAAGGCTTTGGCATAGTCAATAAAGCAGAAATAGATGTTTTTCTGGAACTCTCTTGCTTTTTCAATGATCCAGAGGATATTGGCAATTTGATCTCTGGTTCCTCTGCCTTTTCTAAAACCAGCTTGAACATCTGGAAGTTCACAGTTCATGTATTGCTGAAGCCTGGCTTGGAGAATTTTGAGCATTACTTTCCTAGCATGTGAGATGAGTGCAATTGTGTGGTAGTTTGAGTACTCTTTGGGATTGCCTTTCTTAGGGATTGGAATGAAAACTGACCTTTGCCAGTCCTGTGGCCACTGCTGAGTTTTCCAAATTTGCTGACATATTGAGTGCAGTACTTTCACAGCATCATCTTTCAGGATTTGAAATAGCTCAACTGGAATTCCATCACCTCCACTAGCTTTGCTTGTAGTGATGTTTCCTAAGGACCACTTGACTTCACATTCCAGAATGTCTGGCTCTAGGTGAGTGATCACACCATTGTGATTATCTGGGTCGTGAAGATCTTTTTTGTACAGTTCTTCTGTGTATTCTTGCCACCTCTTCTTAGTATCGTCTGCTTCTGTTAGGTCCATAGCATTTCTGTCCTTTATAGAACCCATCTTTGCGTGAAATGTTCCCTTTGTATCTCTAATTTCTTGAAGAGATCTCTAGTCTTCCCCATTCTGTTGTTTTCCTCTGTTTCTTTGCATTGATCGCTGAGGAAGGCTTTCTTATCTCTCCTGGCTATTCTTTGGAACTCTGCATTCAAATGGGAATATCTTTCCTTTTTTCCTTTGCTTTTCGCTTCTCTTCTTTTCACAGCTATCTGTAAGGCCTCCTCAAACAACCATTTTGCCTTTTTTGCATTTCTTTTCCATGGGGATAGTCCTGATCCCTGTCTCCTGTACAATGTCATGAACCTCTGTCCATAGTTCATCAGGCTCTCTGTCTATCAGATCTAGTCTCTTAAATCTATTTCTCACTTCCACTGTATAGTCATAAGGGACAGTTGGGTCACGGTGGAGAGGTCTGACAGAACGTGGTTCACTGGAGAAGGGAATGGCAAACCACTTCATTATTCTTGCCTTGAGAACCCCATGAACAGTATGAGAAGGCAAAATTATAGGATACTGAAAGAGAAGCTCCGCAGGTTGGTAGGTGCCCAATATGCTACTGGAGATCAGTGGAGAACTAACTCCAGAAAGAATGAAGGGATGGAGCCAAAGCAAAAACAATACCCAGTTGTGGATGTGACTGGTGATAGAAGCAAGGTCTGATGCTGTAAAGAGCAATATTGCATAGGAATCTGGAATGTTAGGTCCATGAATCAAGGCAAATTGGAAGTGGTCAAACAGGAGATGGCAAGAGTGAATGTCGACATTCTAGGAATCAGTGAACTAAAATGGACTGGAAAGGGTGAATTTAGCTCAGATGACCATTATATCTACTACCATGGGCAGGAATCCCTTAGAAGAAATGGAGAAGCCATCATGGTCAACAAAAGAGTCCAAAATGCAATACTCGGACACAATCTCAAAAATGACAGAATGATCTCTGTTCGTTTCCAAGGCAAACCATTCAATATCATGGTAATCCAAGCCTATGCCCCAACCAGTAATACTGAAGAAGCTGAAGTTGAACGGTTCTATGAAGACCTACAAGACCTTTTAGAACTAACACCCAAAAAAGATGTCCTTTTCATTATAGGGGTTTGGAATGCAAAAGTAGGAAGTCAAGAAACACCTGGAGTAACAGGCAAATTTGGCCTTGGAGTACAGAATGAAGCAGGGCAAAGGCTAATAGAATTTTGCCAAGAGAATGCACTGGTCATAGCAAACACCCTCTTCTAACAACACAAGAGAAGACTCTACACATGGATATCACCAGATGATCAACACCGAAATCAGATTGATTATATTCTTTTCAGCCAAAGATGGAGAAGCGCTATACAGTCAGCAAAAACAAGACTGGGAGCTGACTGTGGCTCAGATCATGAACTCCTTATTGCCAAATTCAGACTTAAACTGATGAAAGTAGGGAAAACCACTAGACCATTCTTCCACCATAGTTACATCAAAATCTCATTTAAATCTACACCCAGTATTCACACAATTACTTACAGTTATGTTGTAATATTATCAGTATTTTCTTTTTGGCAATTTTTAAAATAATCTTTATTTATTCATTTCAACTGAAAAATCTTAACAAGTCTACATTAATAAAATAATCTGTTTCAAAGAAATATAATTGTTTTGTTAAGATATTTATTTTTATTTATTTGGCCATGCCAGGTCTTAGTTACGGCATGCAGGACTTGAGTTGGTGGCATGCAAACTCTTAGGTGCAGTATGTGGGACCTAACTTCCCAACCAGGGATCAAACCTAGGCCCCCTGCATTGAGAGTACAGAGTCTTAGCCACTGGACCACATGGAAGTCCCAATATAATTGTTTTTAATTTTAATTTAATAGTTTTTAAGGATTTTCATAAAGAAACACTGGATATGATGAACTATGTATGCATACTTTCATTCATTTCAGTGGCTTATGATATGAAGAATTATTTATGCATATTTATGTTTCCCCAATTTCCACTAAAATCATGATAAAAAAATAAAAGATGTATGAATAATTACATACTAACCAGAAGATGTATGAAATAAATGAATATATACGAATGGAAAGTATTACAATGCCCTATTCACAATGTTTTATATGTAAATGTGTGGAAAAATATGATACTATATACAAGAAAACATAGTTATTCTTATGCAGTATGACTTCAGTTGGATTTTTCTATCTTTATAAAAAAAATCTTAATTGTCACAACATGTTTAGTAGAAATGCATATACACAAGTGCATTTGTGTGTCTACACTGTTTTTGTTTGCTTGGCCCTCTCTATCATAAATTTTTCCCCAAAGAATCCAACAACTGTAAATCTCCTCTAATTACACACTCCAAAACATCATATCAGATAACTAACCTGCTTTTCCTTTTCCTGCTTTTTTTTTGCGATATCTCTGATAGACGTCTTTCTGTTCTACCCTGATTTGGTACTCTCTAGGCTTGCTATATAGTATCATCTTGATATTTCTCCTGTGATCATCAGCCTTTCCTTTTTCCTGTGTTGGAACTCTTATTTCTTGGATCCCATGTTGCCTTCTTTCTTGTTTTATTCCTCCTCTGCTGGAGATACATCCTACAGTATTTGAGAAAGGGTGAATCGACTGCAATTTTTTTGGAGACACTTCAAAGTCAAAACTCACCTGAGTGACACTTTGGCTGAGTAAAGTACTATAGATTGAAACTAACTTTCCAATCATAATTTCTAGTGTTGCTAATGAGAAGTCATATAATCATCCATTGAATATGACCAGTATTTTCTGTTTAGAAGGTTATCAGACCTCCTTTTCATCTCTGATGATCTGAAATTACTTGCTGATCTTTATGTAGACAGATCTCTTTTCACAGTGCCTATAAAAACTCATTTTCCTTTACTTCTGGGGAATTTCCTTGTACTATTTCTTAGATACTTTTCTCCCCTCATTTTTCCTATTCTTTCTTTCTTCAAAAAGATACTGCTCCTCCAGTATCATTTCCCCAATTAAAAAATCTCCTTTCCTCTATTTTCCATAACTCTAAATTTACATTCTATATCTGATATTTATCTACTTTCACTTCTCTTATACTGATTTTGTTTTACTTCTGCTATAAAAAAATTGATCTTTAAGACAATTTAAAATTTTTGTAATAGTCCTTCTTATAATCTCTTATTTCATGGATGCAATATAATTTCACCTGTTGAAATTTACATTTTCTTCTGTTATCTGCACTATTACTTTTGACTTTCTCTATCTAATTGTTTGGGTCTTTGTCTAGTTTTCAGAGGCTTTCTTCATGTGATTGGTATTCCTTGGCTCTCTATTTCCCAGGTAGCTCAGCTGGTAAAGAATTCGCCTGCAATGCAGGAGACCCTGGTTTCATTCCTGGGTCAGGAAGAATCCTGGAGAAGGGATAGGCTACCCACTCCAGTATTCTTGCCTGGAGAATTCCATGGACACAGGAGTCTGGCAAGCTATATAGTCCATGGGGTCCCAGAGTCGGACACGACCAAGCACAGCACAGCAGTAATAATAACTATACACAAATATACTTACAGAGTCCTTATTAAGTGCCAAGTATTGATAAGTGCCATATATACATGTATACCCTTCCTCCCTTCCTTCCTTTCCATTCACCCTCCCTCCCTCCTGTTCTGATTCCTACAACCCCATAAAGCAGTAATGCTACCCTGAGGATGTTATATAGCTAGTGAGTGGAGAAGTCAATATTTGAACCCCAGGGACCTGGTTTCAAAGTATGAGGTCTTAACAACTATGTTACTACTGCCTATCAAAAAGAAATGAAAAAGTGATGGGAAGCCAAGCATTTAGGTGCAAGACTACTGGCTAGGTGGCCCTTCCAATGTAGTGACAGCAGGCTAGTTTTGGGATCCTTTTTTGTTGTTGGTGGTGTTGTTAGGAGACACAAAAATTTAAGTAGCTTAGGTCTTTTTTCTTGGTCAGGCCATTTCCCTAGAGAGGAATCCTAAAAACTCCTACCCAAGGAACATAATGGCTTCCTGTAATCTTGCTGGAGTGATGTTGATTCCATTTTTCAGAACGTAGACTTTTCCTGACTGCTGTTTGCAGCATGATGTCTAATTCCTACCTGTATGAACCTTGTACTTGGATGCAATCTAAAAAATTACAAAATGATCTCTTTTTGTTTCCAAGGCAAACCATTCAATATAACAGTAATCCAAGTCTATGCCCCGAGCAGTAATGCCGAAGAAGCTGAAGTTGAACGGTTCCGTGAAGATCTACAAGACCTTCTAGAACTAACACCGAAAAAAGATGTCCTTTTCATTATAGGGGACTGGAATGTAAAAGTAGGAAGTCAAGAAATACCTGGAGTAACAGGCAAATTTGGCCTTGGAGTACAAAACAAAGCAGGGTAAAGAATAACAGAGGTTTGCCAAGAGAATGCACTGGTCACAGCAAACATCCTTTTCCAACAACACAAGAGAAGACTACACATGGACATCACCAGATGATCAACACCGAAATCAGATTGATTATATCCTTTGCAGCCAAAGATGGAGAAGCTCTATACAGTCAGCAAAAAGAAGACTGGGAGCTGACTGTGGCTTAGATCATGAAGTCCTTATTGCCAAATTCAAACTTAAATTGAAGAAAGTAAGGAAAACCGCCAGACCATTCAGGTATGACCTAAATCAAATCCCTTATGATTATACAGTAAAAGTGACAAACAGATTCAAGGGATTAGATCTGATAGACAGAGTGCCTGAAGAAATATGGATGGAGGTTCGGGACATTGTACAGGAGGCAGTGATCAAGACCATCCCCAAGAAAAAGAAATGCAAAAAGGCAAAATGGTTGTCTGAGGAGGCCTCACAAATAGCTGAGAAAAGAAGTGAAAGGCAAAGGAGAAAAGGAAAGATATACCCATACGAATGCACAGTTTCAAAGAATAGCAAGGAGAGATAAGAAAGCCTTCCTCAGTGACCAATGCAAAGAAATAGAGGAAAACAATGGAATAGGAAAGACTAGAGATCTCTTCAAGAAAATTAGAGATACCAAGGGAACATTTCATGCAAAGATGGGCTCAATAAAGAACAGAAATGGTATGGACCTAACAGAAGCAGAAGAGATTTAAGAAGAGGTGGCAAGAATATACAGAAGAACTATACAAGAAAGATCTTCACGACCCAGATAACCATGATGGTGTGATCACTCACCTAGAGCCAGACATTCTGGAATGTGAAGTCAAGTGGTCCTTAGGAAACATCACTACAAACAAAGCTAGTGGAGGTGATGGAATTCCAGTTGAGCTATTTCAAATCGTAAAAGATGGTGCTGTGAAAGTGCTGCACTCAATATGTCAGCAAATTTGGAAAACTCAGCAGTGGCCACAGGACTGGCAAAGGCCAGTTTTCATTCCGATCCCAAAGAAAGGCAAAGCCAAAAAAATGTTTAAACTACCACTCAATTGCACCCATCTCACACGCTAGCAAAGTAATGCTCAAAATTCTCCAAGCCAGGCTTCAACAGTACGTGAACCATAAACTTCCCGATGTTCAATCTGGAGTTAGAAAAGGCAGAGGAACCAAAGATCAAATTGCCAACATTTGTTGGATCATGAAAAAAGCAAGAGAGTTCCGGAAAAACATTTACTTCTGCTTTATTGACTACGCCAAAGCCTTTGACTATGTGGATTACAACAAACTGTGGAAGATTCTTCAAGAGATGGGAATACCAGACCACCCGACCTGCTTCCTGAGAAATCTGTATGCAGGTCAAGAAGCAACAGTTAGAACTGGGCATGGAACAACAGACTGGTTCCAAATTGGGAAAGGAGTATGTTAAGGCTGCATATTGTCACCTGGCTTATTGAACTTATATGCAGAGTACATTATGCAAAATGCTGGGCTGGATGAAGCATAAGCTGGAATCATGACTGCCAGGTGAAATATCAATAATCTCAGATATGCAGAAGACATCATCCTTATGGCAGAAAGCAAAAAAGAACTAAACAGCTTCTTGATGAAAGTGAAAGAGGAAAGTGAAAAAGTTGACTTAAAATTCAACATTCAGAAAACTAAGATCATGGCATCCCATCCCATCACTTCATGGCAAACAGATGCGGGAACAATGGAAACAGTGACAGACTTTATTCTTTTGGGCTCCAAAATTACTGCAAAAGGTGACTGCCGCCATGAAATTAAAAGATGCTTGCTCCTTGGAAGAAAAGCTATGACCAACCTAGACAGCATATTAAAAAGCAGAGAGATTACTTTGTCAGCAAAGGTCCGTCTAGTCAAAGCTATGGTTTTTCCAGTAGTCATGTACAGATGTGAGAGTTGGACTATAAAGAAAGCTGAGTGCCAAAGAATTGATGCTTTTGAACTGTGGTGTTGGGGGAAGACTCTTGAGAGTTCCTTGGACTGCAAGGAGATCCAGCCAGTCCATCCTAAAGGAGATCAGTCCTGGGTGTTCATTGGAAGGACTGATGTTGAAGCTGAAACTCCAATACTTTGGCCACCTGATGTGAAGAACTGACTCACTACAATAGACCCTGATGCTGGGAAAGGGTGAAGACGGGAGAAGGGGATGACAGAGGATGAGATGGTTGGATGGCATCACCGACTCAATGGATATGAGTTTGAGTAAGCTCAAGAAGTTGGTGATGGGAGCCTGGCATGCTGCAGTCCATGGGGTCACAAAGAGTCAGAATGACTAAGTGACTCAACTGAGCTGTGAACCTTGTGCCCTTGGATCAAGAGTCTCTTTTCATAAACTCTTCTCAAAGTAAACTTCACTCCAGTATCCTGATGGGGTAGGGTAAGAGAAGTGGGTGGCTGCTTGAGTTGGAAAAAGGGAACTATAAACTTTCAATCAGCCCTCCAGATTTCAGCCCCATCCTATTTCTTTGCCTTCAGAAGTACCTGATACTTCTACTTCCAGACTGTCTATAGATTTATATCGGTAATTGGTCCTTTGCTTGCAGCAAATCAGTACAGCAGAGAAAACTGATATTGATATCCAAGTCAGTTATAACTCAGACATGTGTTTTTCATCTTGCAGAACTTTGTGACACTTGTGGTCATATGACACTTATGACCACACTTATGTAGTCACCCCTCCCAAGTTTTTGTCATTGTAGGTCTTGTCATTTAAAATTTTTTCACTCTCATATTTGGTAAGAGAGCAGAGAAAAAGGCATGTGTTTAATATACAGTGTTACACCACATGTGCTTAACTAATATTAAATAAAACAAGATCTCAATTCTGTCCAATGTAATATCTACTACTGAATCCTTACATGCAAAATGTCATATAAACAGAATGTTTATTTTTATTACTTGAAAAGTGTCAGCATACATATATGAAATGAAATCAGCACAAAAATATGATTAGAAACCTTCAGCTAGAAAAATCACATATCTTACAGGAATAAGTTATTTAATAGCCTTAGTATTCTAGTGAGTCAGTATTTATATCCAACACAGAATAGTTGTTTGAGCTTTCAAACTCACAAAGCAACAAAATTTCCACATATATAAAGACAATATATGAATTACACTGAAGCAGTCACATTGTAATGAAAAGCTAATCAAGATGAAAATTTCTCTCCATACTCTTGGTATGCACCTTAAATGACTATCGTTTAAAAAACACATTGTATCTGATTATCATTTCTATACAGCTACAGTTTTAATATCATATGAATTTCTTTTTTCACATAAAGTATCTTTTATACTTAAGAAATTTAGGCAATATATTATTATCTAAACTGGAAGACAAATCTACTTTTCTGCAACCCACCCCATCCCAGCCCCTAATCCCACTGCAACTAAGGGAACATTGAAACTGAGCGTGTCTTCACCATATGCTTACCGAGTGAAAACATAAACACATACCTTGGTCCTGGTGGGACCTTTGTTCTGTCTTCTCTCATTCCACACAAAGGCAATGGCAGCCATAAAGTGAACACCATGATTCATTGAAATGGGCCCCAATAATTCTAGGATCTGCTGCCTCAAGTTCTAAAAAAATTTGAGCAAATTACAAGTGCATTAAAAATTACGAAAGCATTAATAATTGGACTGCACTTTTAGTTTTTCTTGGAAGAATATACAGAACTTGTATATTTTACCACCTAAATCATGATAGTGAAATGAAGTGAAAAAGTCCCTTAGTTGTGTCTGACTCTTTGCGACCCCATGGACTATGCAGTCCATGCAACTCTCCAAGCCAGAATACTGGAGTGGTTAGCCGTTCCCTTCTCCAGGGGATCTTCCCAACCCAGGGATCGAACCTAGGTCTCCAGCATTGCAGGCGGATTCTTTACCAGCTGAGCCACCAGGGAAGCCCAAGAATACTGGAGTGGTAGATATGGTATCCGTGGTAAGTAATGGTGGAGGAAAGTTTAATAATGTTAAAGAGATGCAACCATGGTCATTTTAAGTCAAGAGAAAAAAAATAGCCTGTAATAATGTAATCCAAATATTAAAATAAACCATCAGTTTATTTAAATTTTCTACTGATTTCCAGCATTCCTCCACAGCGACAGGTGTGATCCCGTGACTCCCAGGTCTAGGAAGTCAGATCTGGAGTAAGATTAGGTAATTGAGGGATATCAATTTGATGACTTGCCATAGCAAACATGCTTTTAAACATTCACATAATTTCCCTCTAAATATAAGGAAGAAACTTTGGGAAACATCTGAAAGTATAAGAAGAAAAAAATTTTTTGAATCAACCATTAACTTCATCATCCTGAGATAATCATTAATTAGCTCATGAATTTTCTTTACTCCTTCTTCTGCAGATAATTTTTTTACATAATTAGAAATACAATATTTATTCAATTATATAAAATTCCTGTTTTACTAAACTTTTAAGCACTTTCCATTGACTAAGAATTCTTCAAAACCATGATTATTAGTGGCAACATGGCAAATAGATGGGGAAACAGTGGTTGACTTTATTTTTCTGGGCTCCAAAATCACTGCAGATGGTGATTGCAGCCATGAAATTAAAGACGCTTACTCCTTGGAAGGAAAGTTATGACCAACCTAGACAGCATATTAAAAAGCAGAGACATCACTTTGTCAACAAAGGTTCATCTAGTCAATGCTATGGTTTTTCCAGTGGTCATGTATGGATGTGAGAGTTGGACTATAAAGAAAGTTGAGCACCGAAGAATTGATGCTTTTGAACTGTGGTGTTGGAGAAGACTCTTGAGAGTCCCTTGGACTGCAAGGAGATCCAACCAGTCCATCCTAAAGGAGATCAGTCTTGGGTGTTCATTGGAAGGACTGATGTTGAAGCTGAAACTCCAATACAGTGACCACCTGATGCGAAGGGCTGACTCATTTGAAAAGACCCTGATGCTGAGAAAGATTGAGGGCAGGAGGAGAAGGGGATGACAGAAGATGAGACGGTTGGATGGCATCACCAACTCAATGGACATGGGTTTGGGTGGACTCCAGGAGATGGTGATAGACAGGGAGGCCTGGCGTGCTGCGGTTCATGGGGTCGCAAACAGTCGGACACGACTGAATGACTGAACTGAACTGAACTGAATGTAACACTGAGTAAATAAGTTACTTAACCGTTCCCTACTGTTTAGATCTCTTTTTTTCTGCCATTAAATAAGGCTACCGTGGTGGTGATTTAGCCGCTAAGTCGTGTGTGACTCTTGTGACCCCATGGAGTATAGCCTGCCAGGCTCCTCTGTCCATGGGATTTTCCAGGCAAGAATACTGGAGTGGGTTGCCATTTCCTTTTCCAGGAGACCTTCCTGACCCAGGAATTGAACCTGGGTCTCCTGCATTGCAGGGAGATTCTTTACTGACTGAGCTATGAGGGAAACCCATAATATTTATTATAAATAAAGCTATAGTAAATATTATACATATTTACATAATTTTGATTATTTTAGAATTAATTACTAAAGAAGATTACTAGGTCAAAAACTATGTAACTTAAAGATCTCTGTACATATTGTTAAACTATTTTCCAGGAGAGATTTGCATATTAAAATGTCAGCTTGAAATGTTCTAAAAAAGGAATAAAGTAATAACATGTATGACTGAATCTCAATAATATTATGTCACATGAAAGGTGTTAGACACGAAAGACCAAATAATGTATAATTTCTTTTTTACAGGAAATGGCCTGAAAAAGCAAATCGATATACAGAGAAAACAGATTAAGGGTTGATGGTGGTTAGGGGTGGGACCCAAGTGCCTGCAGATGGGCATGAAGAATCTTTTTGTGGTGACGGCTATGTTCAAACATTAGATTGTGGCGAGAGTACTGCAGCACTTTAAATTTACTAAAAAAAAAAAAAGTATTATATATGCTTAAAAAGTGTGATTTTTTTAATGTTGTTTCAAGAAAATAGTTAAAATTACTTGATAACAAAAAAGAAATTACTTGATAACTAATTACACAATCCATGCAGAGTATCATAAATACTACTCAAATTATTCACAAATTTGGAACATAATCTCTAGGAGAGGTGTCAAATAGACTCTTGAGCTCCAAGGGTGAAGTGTGAATTATCTAACCTTTGTGGCTCCAAGGTTAATAGTGGTAACAGAGGCAGATGCAGCAATGGTCATTTTTTCCGAAGAATCGGCCTGATGCAGCACGCTCCAAAGCAGTGTCACTGAGGACATAATCATGTGAAGGATCGAGAGGATTCCACTGCGGGCTTCAAACAGGTGTTTGTGATCTACATTGACCAAAAGCTATCAAAGTCAGGGGAAAAAGAAACATATCATTTACTGAGGTTTACAAATGGGGACTTATTAGGCCTCACAGTCTTTAAAAACCAGTCAAATATTTGTGCAGTCTCACTTGGTGATATTGTGTAGTAGGATCCAACAAACAGTAGTGGATAATGGCTGTGATCCCTTCCAAAAGGGTAAGAATCATATCTGGTGGGATAATTGATGCCATCCACAGAGGCCTGAAAGAAGATATACATCACATCCATGTGAACACAAGTTCTGTGAACAAGAAGTTTGTGTTTCATCAATAATAAATGTCCAGCATGCGCTAAGCACACAGTAAGAGCTCAATAAATATTATATAAATAAATAACTAAATAAATAAATTAGGAGCTTTTATATCCTCATCTAATAAAACAAGTGTGACACATTAAATGTACTAAAGTTCTTTTGGGATAACAAATTCTAAACAAAATAAATAAATACAGCCAGTTTTCTTACTTCCAGTACCTGAGCTCACACAGGAGATAAACCAGACACTAGTCTATTAAACACCTGGATAAATTTTGACAGATTAATTTTGAATATGGCCTGGGGATACAGATAAAATTAGACACCAAACAATGAAAATTCAAAATAAGAAGTAAAATCAGATGGGAAAAGAATTATTTATAAGTTTAATTCTAGTGTGACATTAACTTGCACTTAGATCAACATATCAGATAAACCAAGGAAACCCTCTGCAAGGCTTTCTGCTACTTTTGCCAGCTCAGTCAAGAAGGGCATCAAAATTAATTTCAGCTCTATGGCGAAAAAAAAGTCCTGTTTATCTATTCCTTCTGTTTTCTATTCTTGATTCTTTTATGGATACTCTTCCTCAATTTTCTTCTTTATGAAAACAACATACTATGTGTAACCTAACAAGAACCTCTAATTTATTTACCCAAATTGCAACTGACTTTCTAGATGATGAAGTGGTCATACATGTAAAAACTGTCAATAGTGACAAAATTAAAAATCAATTCTTACCTACTATCAGATAATCCTGTTTCATATTTGTACTGTTGAATTAAATTATCTAAATTTCTACAAAGCTGTAGTGTCACAGAAACAACCACTCTCTGGAGAACTTTTCCCATGTAAGGCAGAGTAGATGTGATTAAACCAATCCACTGTGGGTGCATCTTACAGGCACAGTGTTGATGCAAAGCTCGTATCACCGCACAGAGGAACATGCCTTGAGATGTGATTGGCTGGGCATGCAAATACTGAAGAGAAGTCATGGGCTGATGGGGACTGATGTGCTCCAGATCAGACACCACAAAATCAAAACCTGTTTCATTCTCTTCAGGAATAGTCATTACCCTGTGTTCGAGAACAATGAGCCTCTGAAGCACTTTGAGAAGTTGTGACTGCAGTGTGCTGCCATTGTCAAATTCATCTTCGGAGAAATTGATCAGGCTGTCCTCTGAGAAACCTTCTTCCACAGCAATCATGTTCTTACCTGCCATCTTTTCACTGTGCCATTTCTGAGCACTAAAGATAGATGACAGCAAACAGTGAAGAATCACTTTCTGAACTTTGCACTTAGATAACATATCAGAGATAAAACTAGGGAAACCTTTTGCTGAGCTTTCTATGACTTTTGCCAGCTCAGTGAAGAGGAGTGTCAAAATTTCAATGCTCATCATCTGCATGTTTCGATTGCCTATTAAATCTTGTGCTGTAACCTTGACATGAGTCGGGTAATGGCTACGCATATAATACAAACAGAGAGAAATAAGGATTTCTATGTACATAGAACTCCGGAAGTTATGATTTGAGTCCACTGGAATGTGACTATAAAAATCTTTGCCCATAACAGAAATCCGGTGTCTGGCCAAAAGATTCTGAAGCAGAGACAACTGAGGCGTATATGCGTTATTTACACTAGTGGTTGAAATGGCATTTACAAAAGCAATGGGGTTAGTTTTCAAGATGGCCTTAATGGCAGAAAAAGCATACAGAGTCCTGGATGAATCGTACAACTGGAGATACAAAAGCACATGTTGATAGAGAGGATGGATGTTGAAACTGGGAGATTTTCGTGATCCTGGAGAACCCATGTCACTCTCAATTTCAGAAATTTCTCCCTCTCCACAGCTATACCAGTTCTCTAAATCTAGACCATCACTGAAGAAAACACTGGTCTGCTTGAGTTTTTCATTTGAAGTTTTCTTCTTGTCATCATCCTTTTTTCTGGCAAGTTTTACTTTAGGTTTTGCTCCCGGTTGTTTACCTGACTCCTTTACAATTGTTTCTTTCTCGGAAACTTTTTCTGATAATTTTTCTTTGAAGCTGAACTGAATGCTACTGTGACTTCTCTGTCGAGATCTGGTTTCTGTGGAAGCAACAGAAGAGTCGTGGAAAGTCTGTGCAGTTCCCGAAATACAAGGTGAGGAGCTGTTTCTGGAAATTCCATTTGGCACACACTCACAGCTTCCCGCTGTAGACACAGAAAGAAACTGAGAACTGTCGTCATTCAGCACGGCACTCTGGCTCTGCTGAGCAGGCTGATCTTCGTTGCCAGTCACCTCCTCGCCTGGATCCACATCACTGTCCTTCGGGGGCAGCCCTTCAATTTCTGACTGAGATGTCACTGAGGCAGATTCCGCTTCGAGGCCACTGACAACTTTACATATCAGGTCAAAGACCACCTGCTGAACATCATCATCTGGGGAGCCGGCGCTTGGCGCCTGGGAATCGTCCTGCGCAGTCATGTTCTCAGGATCGGCTTCGTAACTCAGGTTGTCCCCAGCAGAGGACTGAGAACATCCCGAGTCAGACCTCTGAAGTATTTCTATCTGCTGGTCGGGCAGATCGAAATCAGACACAACCATAGGGATTGTCTCACTGCTGGTACTTAGGAGGGACAGTCTGTCACTTAACGGATTAACAGTAAGGCTGAAGTTCTCCATTTCATCCACGGTAAGTGTCTTCTCACCATTTCCTTTCGATGCCATGAGTTGTACTTGGCTTACTGGCAAAGAAAGAGAGTAAGGAAAAACAATACAAAATACATTAAAATAATTGAGATGTAAACCGAACAAGATTTTTTAATCATTACTTTCATTACCTACTTACATTTTTCTATTAAAATGTTTATTAATATGTTAGACCTTTTAAGTTAGAAAATTATGTAGATGACTATTAGAATTTAAAGACAACTCAACATTAGAAGGCCTATTATTCAATTGAATTAAACAAAACAGCACATTTAACAGAGATAAAATATAAAACATTGCCCTTATCCCCAAATACGACATTCTTTTTAAATAGTTTGGTATATAGTTAGTATATAAACACATAATCTCCTTGATTTTAAAAAAATTCAACAAGCATTTATAAATTATCTAGTTTGAGTAAGGCCCTAAATGAGAAGAGGGTGAGGAAAGGAAAAAACATCACTCTTTACTCTGAGAAGTTTTAAAACAAGTAGGGATCACAAATACCCATTTCTGTGCTTTTGGGGGAGCATTTCTTCAGAGAGGGTGGAAGGCTTAGTTCCACGCAAGAAGTGCAAAGACAGAAGCTTCAAATTCAGGGAAAGCATCATGACACCACAGATGAGGTCTGAGAATGATCTCATAGAGGTGAGAATTCAGCAGACAGGCAGGAACTATGGTGGGCAAGGTGTTAATGCAAAGAAGTGCTGGCGATAAGCAGAGTGGAGCACGTTCTTAGGAGGATTCAGGGGAAGCTGTGGAAAGGAAGCTAGAGCGAGGAACCACGGCTCTGTAGAAACACACTCAAGATGAAGCAGGGGCATGGTTCGTTCTAACTTCACCACCTACCAGCTGTGAGACTCTGAGAAAGCCACAGCCTCACTGGTAACGTGACCTTTCATTACTGACCTTACAGGATTATTTTACAAGAGAGAGAAATGAAGTTGATTCTTTTGTCCGTAAAGTACAATAATCTAAGGGGCCATTATTGGTGTATTATAGAGGGTATCATTTGACAATTTGTGAATGTCTGTTAATTACTATTATTAGTAATAGTATTCTATTAATAGTAATAGCAAATATTTATCAAACATTAATCATAACAGTGAACATTTATCAAACACTTATATGCCAGTCACTGCACTACGCATGTCACTAACATGACCACACCTAACGCTCACCATGAAGTTTTGAGAGCTGGGTATCATCATCCTCATTTTACAGATGAGGGAAATGACACCTGAAATAGAAATGTGCACTAAAAGCTTACTATAGATTCCCAGTGGAGTATCTACAGAACACTGTAGGACCAGGACTATAAAGTCTACAGTATTTGCTAATACTGAAGAATGTTTCTGACCAGAGCTATGCTAATGCCGCCCCTGAAAGAGTCAGTTGATAACAGAGATCCCAGTCCTCTAAGATGGTCAGGGATGAGGTACACACTGACACACGCAAGCAGCACTATTGCATGCAGAGGGGAAAAAATCAGCCCACGGAGAAATTCTCACGTTTGGTTCTCTTGACAATCACTCTTGTGTGTTCACCTCTCTATTTATTAATTTAATTCTAAATAAAGTTGTTCTAATTCCATGCGATATTCACCATTATTGCAGGAAAAGTTCTGCATGAAATGCTTGTCACTCTCTTCTCCAGGAAAACAAGGAGCCTTATTCCAGTAACGTTCTGCTTGTACTCGCTGCACTGAAACCCTCTGAGTTTTGGGATGCAGTAAGAGCAGTAACAGTGGTTCCAAAACTCTTGCGATATCATGTCTTTGTAGGACTTGGTTCAGCCAGGCTTGTCCCACAGAGCTGGTGGAACCATCGAGACTGTTAAGGCTGTCTAGCATGATGAACAGTGACCTACAATAAACACCAATAATTAAAACAAAGAATAGAATACCTACTTTAGTTTTAACACTCTAATTTTTTAAAAATTAACATTACTGTAAGTTGTGTTTCTTACTTTGAATTAACTATTTTAAAGTAATTATACTTCACAATAACTTTTGACTACAGCGTTTTAATAACCTTAATCCCCAGTCTCAGTAGATACAATGAAAGGAAGAAAAAGAAAGTGAAGTCACTCAGTCATGTCCGACTCTTTGTGACCCCATGGACTGTAGCCTACCAGGCTCCTCTGTCCATGAGATTTTCCAGGCAAGAGTACTGGAGTGGGTTGCCATTTCCTTCTCCAGGGGATCTTCCCAACCCAGGGATCGAACCCGGGTCTCCCGCATTGCAGGCAGACGCTTTTACCATCTGAGCCACCAAGGAAACCAAAAAGATACAATGAGAAAGGAAAAATAGTCCTCTCTCTTTTCTTATACACTTGTATTTTTTGAAATTTCACAAGCATACATTATCTCTATAAGATACTGTAAAAAAACAGAAGAAAAAAACTTGAGAATTAGTCTGTTTTAGCGCTGTATTACTGTTCGTATCACTAAATACAGCCCCTCTACAAGTCAACACTATTTTCATGTTCTTCTGTGCTCCTTTGCTCCCATTTTCTTTATGAGTTGAAGCCATGTGCTTAATTCAAGGAAAGACTTTCTGTGAAAGGTGTGGAGGTACAGTTTGGGATCAGAAAACCAAAGATAAAACTGGGCCATCTACTTTATCTCACGTATGATGATCTTGGGCAAATCACTTAACTTCACTGTCATGATTGAGAACAGGTGGTTACTGAATTAGAGGTGGTATTTGTGAAGTACCCAGTCCCAGGGCCCAGTTTACTAGAGGGGTTCAGTAGCAGATCATTAGAGAATGGGGATGCTGCTTTATAGCAGCTGAGATCCAGCAGAGCATGCATCTGATGCTGAGTGGGGCTTCAAGCATAGTTAGATTTGGGGCCGCCTTGATGAGACTTGCTGGTGAGCCTGCTATCTGATGTCGATGTATGTAAGTCTACCTATAAATGGCATTTCCTTGGAAGTTACTGCAAATCTTATTTCTGGTGTCTGAGTCATCTATGTAGTCCAGACAAACAGCAAAACCACTCTCAGGCAGCTAACTAGATGTTTTGAATCCACAGAAGTGATCTGTCAGTATTTTAGTTGTAGATTCTAAGTCTGGTTCAGGCAAGACTGGGAATAACTGTTAGAGAAACACTTATACCATCTACTGTTTATATGAAATTTCACTGAATGTAGACTCAAGAAGGCTGCATATGTTGCTATATTCCCAACATTTAGAATGATGCCTGGCATATAGGAGGAACTTGATGAGGTCACCCAATGAAAGGAAGGGGCACTGGGTGCTCCAGAAATACAAAGGGAAAATCGGTTAGATAAATAAAAATGCCATGCCTTTTAATACAGCTTAGATTAAAAAAATAATTTATAAATTCTGTTTACAAAATCTGCAAATTACTATCTGCTACTCTTGCCAAATTAGCCAGGGGATTAAAGAAAGGAAACATTAAGATATCTTATTATAAAACCTGAATATAAGGGTCACACAATCTTGAGGGCATTAGCCCACTGTGGCCCCTTTTGCCTGGCAAAGCAATAAAAGTTACTCTTTTCTACTTCGCATCCCCTCAAAAACACCTGAATATAAAATGTAACCAACCTGTCGAAAGACCGTGCAAAAGATGAGGACTTATTTATATGGAGGTCCCTTGTTAGATGCCAAAGAACTGCAAACTTTGCATGTGCTTCCATCCTTATTTTCTGAGGACAAATATGGGAGATGATTTTATTATCCATGAATATATTGAGTGATTTTTAGTAAAAAAAAAAAAAAAAAAGTTGCTATTTAAGACAGTATTATGTTCAGTGTTCACAGTATTCTAGTACATGCTGAAATAAGCTGTATTTTTTTTTATGGAAACAGAAATACATAAAATACTTAAATATATACAGAAATATTAAACCTAAAGGATCATCTCATGCTGCCATATAAGTTATTATTTAGTTTAGGTGATTAGTTTACTAGATTATTTTATAACAGGGGATGGAAAGAACTAATAATGTGCATGTTATTATATCTTGACTATAGGAAGCACTTTCCCCTTCATTTTAATATAAGTAAACAGTAGTCAAAACTAATTTTATGGCACTATATAATTTGCTTAGCTCCTAGAAATTATATATTAATTTCAAATGAACTTATCATCACTTATAAATCTGGTTTATTAGATTAAAAATTTAAGGACTTAAAAAAACTCTATTTCTACACAAAAACTATTATGTCACTTTTGGGATTATCTGGAAAAGATTATGTGATAACAATGGATAAAATAATGTAAGAATTAATTATTTAGAATGATCAATATTAGATATTAGACAATAATGCGTTAGTAGAAATTACAAGATTATAAGAAATTGTATAGTCTTTCTCCAGCATTTGTAGAATCCATCAAGTAAAAGATCCCCCAAATCAGATTGCAACTGTCTAAACTGTGACAGGTTAGAGGAATGCCTGCTTTTCCTGTGGTCTTAATGCATGCTTTTCCAATGAAGCTTGCATTTGTACATCAACCAATACAAACACATTAAAAAAAAATAATAACTGATACTTTAATTTTTTCGTGGATATATAATATCCTTATTTAGAACTTAGAAATGTTATACAAGTAAACAGGGATATAATTTGTCCTAGATTTATACTTAAAGTAAAACAAACTATTACATTAAAATACAAGGCTTTATTTAAAAATTTCTGAACAATTCTGAAAGAATGTATTGAAGGAGAACTAGAATATTAACATTTCTCTTGGAATAAACTTTTCATTCCTCTCATTCACTCCATTTGCCACTTCCCTGTGGCCAAATGCTTCATTTACTCAACACAAAGCCTTTTGGAATATAACCTATTCAAAGTCACTAGCATTTAGAATTTTTTTTTAAATGAGGGCAATCCACTTCCAAAAGCTGTTCAACAAAATTTTCTATTAACATAAGAGAACAGACACAGGAAGACTACAAACTTCATTAGGTTACCCTGACCAGGTCAATCAGAATGATCATTACAGCTTCTTTTCAGGTCTGCTCATAACTCAGCCATCTTTAACTGACACTTATGAATCACACTTCATATACATAGGATACAAAATCCTTATTTATTCTTTGTCCATGGAATTCTCCAGGCAAGAATACGGGAGTGGATAGCCATGCCCTTCTCCAGAGGATCTTCCTGACTGAGGGACTGAACCCAGGTCTCCTGCATTGCTGGCAGATTCTTTACCATCTCAGCCATCAGGGAAGCCCATAACCTCACATATTAGCATTCTGTAATTTACAAATGCCATTTCACACACATTAGTAAATGAACCCATCAGTTTCATTACTGAGACCACTGAATACATCTGTAAACAACCCAAGAACTCAGACCAGCAACAACTTGAATCATCACTCCCCACTCCTGAATCACAAAATAAACCCAGCATTTGATTTGGGTTGCTTGATTTTTCATATTACTATTATTTTTACAAAGAAGTTTCCTCTAAGACGAATAGAACACATTTAAAGATATGATAATCATTCTGAATGAAGCTATCTTATTCAGATACTGGATGCCACAATTTTCCTAGGGTTTCCTTAATTTGCCTTTCAGTATAACAGGAGCAGGGGGTAAGGTGGGCACAGGATCAGCAGAGAAGAATTTACCTTATCTTTATGGGTTAACTGCTGGCTTATCACATCCTCACAGATGCTGGAAGAAGGAACCAAGTTATGTAATTGATAAAACAGTTCCACACTCTTCTGGTGGTGCTGAGGTGTTGTATCTCCCAGCTGGTTCCACAATGTTAAAGCTACATGCTATTAAAAAGAAGATGTAAAAGTCACAGTGTTACACAATTATAAATGAGAACTTTTAAACATTTCCTATTAGGTACAAACAAGCCTCTGACTGCCAGACCTAGAAGGTCTTAATACTCATTATGTCACTGAAATGAGATTTAAAAGTGTAGCTTTCCATCTGCTTGCTTCTCGTCATCCAGGTTTTTGGGATATCTTACAACAGACAGTCCTTTAACTAAATTTACTTTAAACATCACATATGTTAGCACTTTTTATAGGGTCCAGATAAGACCCTATTTCACTATTTTAGTGATGTTTAGTAAAGTGATGCTAGAATACACTATCTTTAAGAGGATGTAAAAAGACCCTGATGCTGGGAGGGATTGGGGGCAGGAGGAGAAGGGGACGACAGAGGATGAGATGGCTGGATGGCATCACCGACTCGATGGGCATGGGTTTGGGTAGAATCCAGGAGTTGGTGATGGACAGGGAGGCCTGGCATGCTGCGATTCATGGGGTCACAAAGAGTCGGACACGACTGAGCAACTGAACTGAACTGAAACCCTGCACTGAGGGAAGTTTAATGTTTATGTTTGTATGTCGCAAAGTGAAATATAATTCATAGTTCAAATATCCAAACTTCTTAAACCATAAAATAGGCTGTGTGTATTTCAGTGCTACATGTGTTAACACAGCATATGATTATCCACGACAGCACTAATAAAAAGGCATCAGTCAGTCATCAGGGTTCACCACCACCAGATGACAGAACCCAACTCTAATCTAGCCAGATGGACTATCTGAAGGATACAATGACCTGAAGATTAAAATTTTTTATATATAAAGAATCTACCTGCTTAAGCAAAATATACTTGATGTTCTTTCTATGCCAAAGATATCATATGTACTGCTGTGAAACAAATCAAAGGATATGCATTTTTTCCTGAATGACATCATGTTATCACAGATGATCATCAGACAATTTAGGGTTGGAAAACTTCTCCTGGACATTTTGGAGACCTGAGGTTGTACTCTATGAAAACCAAAAGTGTGACAACCACGTCATATGGAAATATATTTTACAGTATAAATGAACTTTTCTTTTTACCCCAATACTCCCCTTATTCATTTTTCCTCCTCACAAAACTGAGGACAGGATTGGCCAAGCAGTACTGATCAAATATGGTATATGGTATCTTTTCCTTACAGTACAGTGTTAAGAGGTGTTCAATTAAGCCTGACTATCATCTTTTAAATCTCTGCTAAGCAGATCAGGTCGAGTCTCATCTTAGTCATGCTTGTAGTTCTTAAAACTTACCTTGAAAAATTCAGTCTTCTCAGCTATGTATCTCAGATTGCCTGGCGTGAGAGGAGGTCTAATCACCACAGCTACTCGTCCCTGGTTTGGACTTAAGGGCTGGGCAGGCTCCACACTGTTGATGTTTTCCCCAGTGACCATGGCCACGGACTGAGTCAATCCTACCAGGTCCATCACTAGTGAAATGGCGACACTCTGCACGCTGAAATCACTTGCTTGGCTGCAAGCGTTCATCAGCGTCTGGAGCCACAGCGGAGGCTGCACGTGCTCCCAGTCTGAAACAGAAGCCGGAAGCCAACACAGTCCATCACAGTGAACTTTCCAGGCATAGTCTGTCTTCCAAGGTAATTTCTAAAAACAAAGCACTTATATCTAAGAACTTTAGGCCTTGCTCTGTGAACAAAACCATGGTTTCTCACACACACTACAGCTTCAAGAAAATAAAGCAGCAACAGGAATTTCATAAATTTTTTAGTATGTAGTTTTCTTGTGCCAAGTCACACAATCCATTTTCTGTCCTAAAAAAGTTTATTAATCAACAAATATTATGTAGCTCACTGCACTCTGTGTGTGTTATACACAAATTTAAAGGAATGTAAATTTATATGATGCTAGTCATAATAAAGGAAATCAGCAGATCCGAATGTTATACTAATTTTCTCCAGAGAAAGGAGTTAACTTCCTCCTTAGCGTCTGCTTGCTTGCCAACAAACTGTGAGACATCACGATCACAAAATTCTCCAACATATCAATCTCCTCAAAATGACAGTATTTTGTTTTAAAAAACTTACAAATTAAAGCCACACTTTTAAAAATTAACTGGCTAGAAAAAGAAATCAAACCCCAGTTTTAACATCTGAGCATTCCTTACAATAAAGGGTGAGTGGGTGGGAAGTGTGCTATAGAAGATATTTTAAATAAATAAAACAGCGCGCGCCTTACCAGAGTCTGACTTCTCGGGGCGTAAGTCTGAGGGGCGGCTCCCCTCAGCGATGTACACGGGGAAGCTGGAGCACTCCAGGAGAAGCTGGCAGGCAGCGAGAAAGGCGGGGAGGTACTCTCTGGAGGCTTTTTGTTTACTTATATTTCTCTCTCTTACGTCCCCCTGGGAATCTCTGTCCCAGCTGGAAGTCTCCCCCTGTTCTCCACTGAGATCCCCTTGATGCTCTGGAGCCACAGCCTGAGAGAAGGCGTTGCTATGGATGATGTAGAGGTTGATGAGTCTGGTGAGAAACTGCTGGACGTACTCCAAGCAACACTGCATTGCAGTTTTCTGGGCTGTCTTCCCACTTCGGGATGCCGTCCCCTGAGCGATTACGGAAGGGGGCTGGATGACCGTTTCTTCAGACCCCACAGTGGAGGCCGTTTCTGTTTCAGAGGATGTGCTCCCAATCGGGATGGCAGCTGCCCCCTGCCCCTCACTCAGTTCTCTGTCAATGTCATCAGTTCGGTCTGCTTGATACTGTATGAAGTCAGTGAACCCACTCTCTGACGAGCGACTACTGGGTGGATTTTCTCCATCTTCGAATACTTCGGTAGGATTTTCAAGAGAAACTGATGAGACCTGGTAGACAGCAAAAAGAGAAGGAGGCTGAGTAGCTACATGTATATATGAGAAATTAAAATTAAATAGTCACATTTTGAAAGAAGTCAGCTATGGATTAGACTTATTCACGACTTAACTCACATTTCACAATTTAATCCATACATCTGGTTAACTCTTAAAACAGTTTCTACAATTGATTCATGTACCTATGATAACAGGAAATACTGACACAGTTCTAATTAATATATTAATATAAAGTCATTCAAGAAATATTTATATGAGTCTGTGTTAAGTCTGTATAATTCAGTAGATTTCAGTTCTTATTAAGAATAACAATTGTGAAAAGGATAAATCCATACTGTATAGCACCATTATTTTAACCTTTCCTGTTAATAGAGCTTTAAAATTCTGTCTTGGGTTTATATTACATACATAACCGTTAACTTAAATACTTAACCACTAATTTTGAAAAATTACTCATGTGATACAAAGGAATCATTATAATTCAGAATGCAGTGTAGTTTCTAAGAAGTATTAACAAAAAAAGTTTACATGTAACTTTAGTACATTCAGCAAAACCTGGATGTTATCCTTCTGCCAAACTGAGACTCATTTTGACACTAAACACTTTATAAAGGAACTTATCTTTGCTTTCTCCAAACCAGAAGCAGCTGTCTCCAAGTCTCACTATAATTCTACAGAGAATAGTTTTCCTTTTCTCTAGCAAAAAACCAAGAGAATCTTAAAGTAAGTGACAATTCAGCTAGAGATTTTTTTTTTGCCTTATTTCACTGATTAAGATACTGTGGTGAATTACACAGATTATTAAATTTTTTACAAGAGTAAACTATATTTATGTGAAATGGGAAAAGTGCATTTTACTGTATTTTGTGTATTATGTTTATTTCTCAGAAAATAGAAAGGAAACTAAAATGTATCAATAAATATTTTCTAGAGGGTAAAAAAAAAAAGAAATATTTATTATTTGCTATATGCATAACTTAAGCTTAGGTTCTTGAGGACAAAATACGTATATGTAAAACTCTCTAAGATCTATATCCTTGTTTCAAACTACTAACAATTTATTCAATCTACTTCATGAAATCACTTTCATGTCTCAATAATGCATGGAAACAAGACATGCAAGGTTAAAAAAATTACATTTTAAGAACGAGAAATAAAATCTACTAGGTTTTCTATTCAGGACCATATGAAAGTGAAACTTCTGTCTGAAATATGTAAAAGTTCTGTTTTAATGTTTGCCATTAATCTTACACTCTTTCAACAAACAGTTATTGAACCCATACTATTTGCCACATTAGGTACTAGCAATAAAAGGAATTATTTATAATCTAGAAGAGATAATTAATTTTAACACAAACAAAAAATGAACCAACGACTGAAGCAGAATAGAGCCAGAATAGATTAACTGTTCCTTCTCTATAAAGATAGGATAAGTATCATCATCAAGCATATTTTCTGGTTTAGTTTAAGTAAATAAAAGCTGTATACATCATGAACTCCTTGGGCAATTGTGCCAGAGCATAATTTGAACTTGAATAAGATGACTAAAAAGTGATCTTAGGGAAGATCTCTGAAGATATACACTCTAAATGCTGCCACAAAGCTGAGCCTCACCCAGAGTTCTTCGCCTCAGTGAGGGACACAACTGTTCATCCGACCAGGAAGGCAGACAGCGAGGGGCGCTTCTTGCTGCCTTACCCACCACTGCTCCACACTTTCCCTACATCCATTCCAGGGCAGTGGTCAAGGGTGCTGGCCGTTAGTTTGCTAACGCTCTGACATTTTCCCACTTGGCAAATTACTAAACCTCTCCAAACCCAGGTTACCTAATCTGGGTAACAGAGATGGCAATATTTCGTACATTTAAGAATTTACTATGAGGATTAAGTTAAGATAGTGTACATTTAAGAATTACTATGAGGATTAAGTTAAGATAGTGTGTACAGTGGGGAAAAAAGTGAAAGGGTGAGTCGCTCAGTCATGTCCAACTCTTTGCGACTCTGTACAGTAGCCCGCCGGGCTCCTCTGTCCATGGAATTCTCCAGGCAAGGATGCTGGAGTGGGTAGCCATTCCCTTCTCCAGGGGATTTTATCGACCCAGGGATCGAAGCCAGGTCTCCCACATTGCACGCAGGTTCTTTACCATCTGAGCCACCAGGGAAGCCCCTGTGTACACAGTACTTGCCACTTATTAAACACTCAATAAATGTTAGCAATCACTCATCACCCTACCAATCCATTACTACCGCTTATGGACTTTTCCTCTTCAATACATGGCTGATCCATCCATTTCCACCTTCACTCCCCCATGGTGTTAGTACGTGTTATCACCACCTCTCACCTGCACGACGCACATCTCCCCACATCCATTTCTGTTTCTCAGATCCATACCCCACGCTGCAGTCAGAGTAACTTTTCTAATACACAAATCGGACTATGTCACTTGCCTTTTTCCCTTCAGTGTCTTTCCATTGCTCCTCAGATAAAGAATAAAAGCCTGAGGACAGTGACAAGCTCTGGAAGGCCTGGCCCCTCACCTTCTGCGGGGTGCTCCTTTCTGCCTGAGAGCCTGTGCAGGTGCTCCCTGCTCTGTCAAGTGCTCTCTGCCTCCCACCTCACCTGCGCTGACTCCTCTAGAGCTTCACTCAGACAACCCTTCCTCAAGAAAGCCTTCCCTGGCCCCTGATCTAGGTCAGATCACCCCAATTCCCACCTTCCGACCACTCTATACTTTCCTTCATACATTTATCACAGCTATAATTAAATGTGTAATTGTTTGTTTAATGTGTGTCTCCCAAGTAGGAGGAAAGTGTTGGGAAGGGCAGAATTCACCAAGGTGTGCCTAGTCCACCGCTGGGTACACAGAGTGGGTGCTGAATGGAGAGAGGTTATTTTCTGTACTTCAAAGGCAAAAAAACAAAAAAAAGAAATCTGAAGTTCAGGGAAATTCAATACAAATCTTGCCCAAGACCACAGAAAATAAGCTTAGTATTTAGGAGAAGAGCTCAGATTAGATGATTACAAGTTCACACTCCCTTCATGGTAGCAGATCACTGTCTCTATAACAGCATAAGAACTGTTGCATTATAATGCCAAAGATTAGGGGTAGCCATTTGAACTGAACCTGTCCATTTCTCTCCTTTGAAAAATCTTGTATTAATACATTAAAAAAACACAAATCTTGCTTAAATGGTAAAACTGTAATTAGCTTATTATTACTTCTGCACTAATCTTTTTCATATGAAGACTATAGAACAATGGATGACATTAAGTTCAGTTCAGTCGCTCAGTCGTGTCCGACTCTTTGCAACCCCATGAACTGCAGCACGCCAGGCCTCCCTGTCCATCACCAACTCCTGGAGTTTACTCAAATTCATGCCCACTGAGTCGGTGATGCCATACAGCCATCTCATCCTCTGTCATCCCCTTCTCCTCCTGCCCCCAATCCCTCCCAGCATCAGGGTCTTTTCCAATGAGTCAACTCTTCGCATGAGGTGGGCAAAGTACTGGAGTTTCAGCTTCAGCATCAGTCCTTCCAATGAACACCCAGGACTGATCTCCTTTAGGATGGACTGGTTGGATCTCCTTGCAGTCCAAGGGACTCTCAAGAGTCTTCTCCAACACCACAGTCCAAAAGCATCAATTTTTCAGCACTCAGCTTTCTTCACAGTCCAACTCTCACATCCATACATGACCACTGGAAAAACCATAGCCTTGACTAGATGGACCTTTGTTGGCAAAGTAATGTCTCTGCTTTTTAATATGCTCTCTAGGTTGGTCATAACGTTCCTTCCAAGGAGTAAACGCCTTTTAATTTCATGGCTGCAGTCACCATCTGCAGTGATTTTGGATAGAATTCATACTATAAATTCAGTTACACTTGCATACATTTACAATATTAGTTGTACGGTCTGTATTACATAACTATGGTTCAGATAGCTTTACAATAAAGTAACTTTCTGAAAATAGAAAGGAATGACATGTTTGGACATTTGGGTATAGAGATCCAGGGCACTGATTTTACAAAAATGTACTAAGTACATGGAGACAAAATTGGATTTATAATTTTTAAAAGAATCATTCCATCAGTTACAGTGTCCAAAAAAAAGGGGATACAGAAAATATTCTCAGCGTTCAATTATGATCAATTTTAGACATCTCAGTGAAGATAATACCATCAAGTTTCAGTTAAAAAACCCCCCAAAAACAGAAAAACAACATAGATACTCTAGAAACAGGCAAGAAAATCAAAAGGTGGGGTGTGCAGGAAGAGTATCTAAGGTTAATCAACCACTGTGTTAGAAAAGTATATTGAATTATCTTCATTTAACATGAATGGGTGTTCTTATTTACCTTACCTCTAACCACCAATAAGGGGCCTCCAGATGTTTTCTACATACCATGTGAACATGCTATTGAGAGAACACTACAGTCCCTCTCCAACATTCAGAAATCTCAATCCAAAAAAAAAAAACAAACAAACAAAAAACCAGTTAACAGTTAACATCTATTTTAGTTTTATTCCTAAGAAGATACTAGAGGCATAAAGGAAAAATAGCACACAAAATGCACTGTCCAACAATGGAATTGATATGTATACCATATAAATAATAAGCATGTAGGAAGGAAAATAAGACAGACTAGTTTAGTTTATGTGGGATAATCTGGGATATATTTAAATTGTTTGGTGCTAATGCTGATTTCATATGTGAAAAGCAATATATTTGGGGGTACAAGAAGAAAGTTTTAGGGTTAAGACTTGATGGAAAAGGCTGTATGAGATCATCCTGATAATATTTTGCCAGGCTGACAAAATGAAAAGCAACTGAAAAAAAAGTAAGGGCAAAGACACAAACACAAGATTTAACTCAATGAATCCTTAAATGCTTATATGCTAAAAATGTTTTAATTTTTGTTTTAACATAGTGCCTCTGTGCTTATATTTAATCAAGTTACATGATTCCATTACTGTTTTCATTAATATTCACCAGAAAAGAATTGCAATATTATAAATTTGAAAGCTTTTAAATTCTTGATTTTTTTCCATACTTGTTTAAATATGCTACTAGTGCCAAACATTAAAATTATAGTTGATCCTGAGCAATGTGGTGGTTAGAGGAACCAAGGTCCTACTAAGTAAAAAACCCACATGTAACTTTTGATACCCCCAAAACTTAACTACTAAAAGCTTACAGTTGACTGGAAGTCTTACCAATAACATAAACAGTTGATTAAAATACATTTTGTATATGGATATCTATGTATATTTTATGCATTCATAACATACCTTTTTCTTAATTTTTGTGACATTTTTAGGCTACATGATTTATCTGAGAGTTTTTTCAAATTGTCACAGATTTTCAAAAAATTTTCCAATATATTTAGTGGAAAAAAAAATCTGCATATAAGTGGACCCACTCAGTTCAAACCTGTGTTGTTCAAGGGTCAACTATGTTACAATTCTATTCAACATCATAAAGTAAGCATTAAGAATCTGGAAGACTGAGGAGAGCAAAGAGATTCTGGATTTCTAGAAGAACATGTCAAAAATTTAGTGCTCATATGAAAAGGACCAATAAAGTTTGGATTATAAGCCTGCTGTTTAATAGGATAGTTATTAGACACATGTGGCCTACTGAGCTGTTGAAATGTGCTGATCTGACAGAGAAATTAAAATTTTTAATACAATTAATTTTAATTAAAATTTTAGAAGTAATACTTAGTTTAGTTCTGAGAAAACTTTCAAGTATGTTTAGAACAACCTGGGTAAGTGAATTTAATTTTTCAAATGTAAATTTTATGAACTTAAGTACAGAGAAAGTACTTCTAATAAAAATTTAGTATTTGAATGTGCTGTAAGTATAAAATACACAGTAGAATTTTGAAGATGGTACCAAAAAATGTAAAATGTCTAATATTTTTTATGTTACATCAATTTTATATTGATTACATGTTAGAATGACAATATATTTGCTCTAAAGGGATAATTATAATTAAAATTATTTTTACCTGTTTCTATTTTTTTAATGTAGTTACCAGAAAATTTTAAATTATATATGTTGCTTATAAATAAATTATATATAATATAAATTATATATTATAATTTATAATATATAAATTATATATATTTCTCTTGCAAAGTGTGAATACAGACAGTTATATTGCACTGGAGCCAAAAAAGCCTACAGAAGTCTATTGCCAGAACACTGGGAACAAGGAAAGATTTACTAATATTTAAATAATTATGTGCAATGATTTTAGTTAGAAACTGTTCTGCCTTGAAGAAATATATTTGGTTTAAAACGAAAAATAATAGTGAAACATTACCTTTTTGTCTTCCCATTCCTTGACTGAGTTGTTCTGCCCACTTGGAAACTGCAACACACCTCCAGTGCTGGCAGATAACAGAGGAGGTTGAACCTTGCTAAGAATCTTTGAGCAGAGCCTGAGCGAATCTGTGAGTTCGGTCAAGTGCAATGTCTGGAGATGGCTTGTCAGGGCGGATATCATTCGGAGCAGCAACTGGGGTAAGTGTTCTGTCTGGATTTCAATGTAAGTCTCCTGAAAATAAATGTGAAATGACAAAAGTTTACACAGTGTATAACCCTACAGTTATGTTATTTGTTTTTAATCTATATATATAGAAAAAGGAAATAACTTTATATGTATCATGCTCTTAATTAACACTGGTCATTTATTACTAATGACATAAAATTTCTATTCCAAAATTCTCAATTTAAGTACTTCAAAGCATGTATTATAGAAGAACCCCAGTTTTATCTCTTATAATACTGAAATTATAACATAAAAAAGTAAACAGAATCAGTTAAAAACAAAACAGGCTGAATGTCATACCTGACATAGCACCCTCATACTTCTAGTAGGCTTCAAAAGGAGAAAGCAAAGAATTGAGGAGAGAAAAGGGGAAAAGATTTCCAACAGTATTCATTTAATAGAATCATTAATGAATACAAAGGCAGCAATAGACTACTATATACTAAACATGTAAGATTTCAATAACATGCAATTACAAAATAAATTCCATTTATTATATAAGAATTGTCTATGTATTATAGATTATATAGGTCAGAGGACAAAACCTTTGAAAAATTTTATTTAAAAAGCTAGGCCAAAAAAAAATTAATAAAATAAAAAGCTAGGCCAAAGGGAAAATCAATTTAATTTAAAAAATGATACTTATGTGAAGATGAGGTCTATCTTCAACATGAAATATTTGAGCTGTGTTATTACATTTCCCCATTATTTTTTTTTTACCAAGGTGATCTTACCAAAGAAACTATATCCAACAAAAAATCCACCAGTAAGCAGAAATTGGTCAGCTGTAACTCAGATGACTCACTACTATCTCCAGGCCCAGTCTGAAGTCTGGCATGCAGTGTCCTCCTAAAAGGACAAAATTCACTTTACCAAGTATACTATCAAGTGATCTGAATACATGTGACTACACTGTTGCCTTTTTAATGTGAGTCACATCAACACTGGGATGCACATAATTAAGTTCTTGTGATGAAGTATGTTCCCTTTCTTCTAGGACACTACTGTATCTCTACATGGAAAATTACCAAAGCAAGATTGCTAGGCTGAACCTCTCCCTGTAACCCCCGTCCTGAACTTCCGAATATTCTGGATGGTTCTATTTGGGACTTATTCCCCATTCCCCCCACTATATATTTCCTCTCTTAGTTAAAATGTATTATTTGTTGCTTGATTTCCAGCATTTGTTCACACCAACTTGTCCTTCTGGACTGTCATTCTCCCCTAACCTCATCCTTTCACATCCAGAATGCAGCCATTCTTCAAAGTTTGAGATCAAACGTTACCTCCTCCAGGAAGCCTCTTCTGATCCAAGTAGTAGAGATCATTCCTCCAACAAACATGCACATTACATCGTATTAATCCTAAATGATCATACACTGCCCTACACCCTGAAGACACAAAGAGGATGATCCAGTCCCTAGCCAGCAAGAAATATAAGCGTAGAGACAAATAATGTGACAGTGTGACAGTATATGAGAAGCAGATTCTGATGCAGATTTGAGGGGGTAGGACTTCTTTATCGGACCTTTCCAGATGGGCGAGGGAGAAGAGTATTTTACAAGACAGCACAAGTGAAGGCTCGGCAGCAGCATCAATGAAGGCTCAGTGAATGCTGTTCAGGGAGAGTCTACGTTAATTACGTTCAGCTAATATTCTTCAGGGAGTACTCTAGGTCAAATAAAGAAGGGTGTGTGCATGCATGCATGCAAGCATCTCTGTGTGTGTGTGCACGCGTGTGAATGTAGAAAGTTCAGTTCCGTTCACTCACTCAGTCGTGTCCAACTCTTTGCAATCCCATGAACCAAAGCACGCCAGGCCTCCCTGTCCATCACCAACTCCCGGAGTCCGCCCAAACCCATGTCCATTGAGGTGGTGATGCCACCCAACCATTTCACCCTCTGTCATCCCCTTCTCCTCCTGCCCTCAATCTTTCCCAGCATCAGGGTCTTTTCAAATGAGTCAGCCCTTTGCATCAGGTGGCCAAAGTATTGGAGTTTCAGCTTCAACAGCAGTCCTCCCAAGGAAAAAACAGGACCGGCTGGATCTCCTTGCAGTCCAAGGGACTCTCAATAGTCTTCTCCAACACCACAGTTCAAAAACATCAATTCTTCAGCGCTCAGCTTTCTTTATGGTCCAACTCTCACATCCACACATGAATACTGGAAAAACCATAGCTTTGACTAGACGGACCTTTGTTGATGAAGTAATGTCTATGCTTTTTAATATGCTGTCTAGGTTGGTCATGGAGAAGGCAATGGCACCCCACTCCAGTACTCTTGCCTGGAAAATCCCATGGGCAGAGGAGCCTGGTGGGCTGTAGTCCACGGGGTCGCTAACAGTCAGGCACGACTGAGCAACTTTGCTTTCACTTTTGACTTTCATGCATTGGAGAAGGAAATGGCAATCCACTCCAGTGTTCTTGTCTAGAGAATCCAAGGGATGGGGGAGCCTGGTGGGCTGCCATCTATGGGGTGACACAGAGTCGGACATGACTGAAGTGACTTAGCAGCAGCAGCAGGTTGGTCATAGCTTTTCTTCCAAGGAGCAAGTGTCTTTTAATTTCACGGCTGCAGTCATCATCTGCAGTGATTTTGGAGCCCCCAAAAATAAAGTCTCTCACTGTTTCCATTGTTTCCCCATCTATTTGCCATGAACAGATGGGACCAGATGCCATGATCTTAGTTTTCTGAATGCTGAGTTTTAAGCCAACTTTGTCACTCTCCTCTTTCACTTTCATCAAGAGCCTCTTTAGTTCTTCTTCACTTTCTGCCATTAGGGTGGTGTCCTCTGCATATCTGAGGTTATTGATATTTTCTCGACAATCTTGATTCCAGCTTGTGTTTCATCCAGTCCAGCATTTCACATGATGTACTCTGCATATAAGTTAAATAAGCAGGGTTACAATATATAGCCTTGACATACTCCTTTCCTGATTTGGAACCAGTCTGTTGTTCCATGTCCAGTTCTAACTGTTGCTTCTTGATTTGCATACAGATTTCTCAGGAGACAGGTCAGGTGGTCTGGTATTCCCAACTCTTTAAGAATTTTCCACAGTTTGTTGTGATCCACACAGTCAAAGGCTTTGGTGTAGTCAGTAAAGCAGAAGTAGATGTTTCTCTGGAACTCTTGTTTTTTCGATGATCCAAGGGATGTTGGCAATTTGATCTCTGGTTCCTCTGCCTTTTCTAACTCCAGCGTGAACATCTGGGAGTTCACGGTTCACGTACTGCTGAAGCCTGGCCTGGAGAATTTTGATGATCACTTTGCTAGTGTGTGAGATGACTGCAACTGTGCAGTAGCTTGAGCATTCTTTGGCATTGCCTTTCTACATTCCTTCCACATCATAATCTCTCTCTTAAGGTACCTGTAGCCTTTAATACTAGGAATAAGAATGTGCATGTCTTACTGGCTCTTGCTATGAGCTCTTTGAAGACAGGGACTCTCTATATGTCTAGCAGTAGCAGTTCAATGAGTAAGCAAGCAACTTTCTAAATCATTAAAGGGATTAATGCTTTATAGTTTTAAAAGTCTTCTAAATTCAAGATCATAAATGCTTACTTGTTGACTATATGCCCTTGAGGCTTGAAGTTTAATCAGTCTGGTTCAGAGAGGATTTGGTCTAGAATCCAGATAAAAATTCTACTCAGAGTTACTAGTATTACTGGGTTTTCAGAGCATTTTTTAAGCTGTAAATCCTAAGGGGTGGATGACAATATAGGCTGCTTCTATGTTTTTAAAAACACAAAAGCCACCAAGGAATTTTTTGTTATTCAAAATGAGAAGCATTTTGGGAGAGTATGCTGACCAAGCACAAATTTGCTATTTCCTCTACAACAATGAAAACCTAGATTACTAAAGATTGGAAAGGGAAAAATCTTTCATCTATGCTGTTGACTCAATAACTCATCTCTAAAGTACTTTTCAAAGCTAAGATTATATGATCAATGAATCTATATTCTAGAAGGACACAGCAGAGACAGATTATGGCCATTAAATAAATAATAACTGTTAGTAGTAGTACTAGACTGTATAAAAGGATATTCTTTTCATTAAACTCAAGAAAAAACAAAGACTGGCTATGGATGATATTAGATTAAAATGAATAAAACAATTTAACATACCTACAACATTCTTCAAACCAACGTGCAACGTAATCCCACATATAATAAGGCTCAAAGGAATTAAAGAGAAGGTTGGCAGTTTTAATCAGTTCTGCAGTTTTCTTATTTTCCCTTAATTTACTAAAAAAAGAAAAAAATACAAAAACTGATAAATGTTAACATTTACATTTTCAGATTTAATGTGACTGCAAAGTTATTAGGGGAGTACGTGTTCCTAGAAAACTTGAAAATGAAAATACTGCAACAAGTAATTTTTATCCATTGCCACTTTATCACTTTATGTGCAGTTATTTTTCCAAATTTGGGTTGTCATAACTTAAATGTATGATGAAGCTCAGAAATCAGCTTTGCATAAGAGAAAAAGCCGTGTTTCCAGCAGAACAGGAAGTTCTTTCTGAACTATTCTAAAGAGCCTGATTGTGAATTTGGCATTAAATTCCTTTGTTTTCCTTAGCACATATAAACTGAACTGTGATTTGATTTTGACAGCCTTGATTCTGAAAGAATTTTGTCTGCTTCCCTGCACTATTCAGGATTTATTTGAGAAAGATTAAGTTTATTTTGTGAGTTTCAGTAACAAAAAGAACTAATACTGTGAATAGTCATTCTTACTGAAATTCCATCAGGAAAAAATAACTTTGCTATTTCAAGTGGGAACCCTGTAGCCTATTAAATACTCACCAACCTACCATTTCCTTTCACCCTTAACAATTAAAACAATTGTTTTTATATATAGTGAGATACTGTCGATACAACAAGCATGTTATAGCACAAAGCTAATTAAATATTCTATGTGCTCAGGAGCTCAATTGTATCTGACTCTTTTCCACTCCATAGACTGTAGCCCACCAGGCTCCTCTGTCCATGGATTTTACTTATCAGAAAACAAAAACTGTCTTAAAAAGCTTTAATATATAAAAGTATGTGTTAGGAAAGCCCAGGTTATCTCCAAAGTCTCACCAAGGTGACACTACTAAAATGCAAAGTGTGAGTTTTCTGGCAGTGCAGTGGTTAGGACCCTGCACTTTCAGTGCTGAGGGCCTGAGTCCAATTCCTGGTCAGGGAACTAAGATCCCACAAGCCACACAGTGTGGTCAAATAAATCAAATCAAATGCAAAGTATGTAAAAGAAATTGCTCTCTTGAATCCTTTGTCATAATGATAGGTGAGACTGGGAAAAAAAAGTACGCTCCTTAAAGTAGAAAAGAAATGAAAAAGTAAGACTGTCAACATGTATCTACCATTGACTTAGAGAATAGGATATGTTAACATTATCTGACTTGTCCCAGCCATTAAATATATATATATATGTATACACACACACACTCACATATATATGCCAGGTGGCGCTACTGGTATAGGACCTGCTGGCCAAAGCAGGAGGTGTAAGAGATGAGGGTTCAATTCCTGGGTCGGCAAGACCCCATGGAGGAGGGCATGGCAACCCACTCCAGTATTGTTGCCTGCAGAATCCCATGGACAGAGTAGCCTAGTGGGCTAGAGTCCACAGAGTTGCAAAGAGTCGGACATGACTCAAGTGACTTAGCGCACACACACACATATATATAGATAAATAATCTGAAAGAGGAAATAACTATCAGTTGAAAAAAGTTGGTAAAGAACACCTATTGCCCTTTGATTCATTTAACTGAAATGACTGTTCAAGTCTCTTTCTGATCTATACTTTGGTCTCCTGAGTATATCAAGGCACCAAGAGGCATTCCTCCATGCAATCTACCAGTCCTGGTTACCAAGCAAGGTACAGCTTTCATTTTTAACTGATATGTGGCAGCTAATCTTTTGTCAGTTTGATAGGTGTGAATGAATTCCCTGGAATCTATATTTGCACATTAACAGCTAAAATTTAGTTTTCTAAACTGGTGAGATTGACAGCCAACCCTGGAAGGTGATGGCTACACAGCAGTCATATCCGTTTGAAAGGTCAGTGCAGTTAATTATGAAAGTTCATATTTCTAAAATATAGTAAGACCTTAAATTCACTCATTCATAACACAAATTTCATACAGCAATGTCTCCTTTTAAAAAGAGGTATTAGTAAATGAGGACTTTTGTGTCATGCTTAATTTTTTGGTAATCTACCTGCTTAACTGAGCATGATCTTTGCTGAAGGGTGGTTCCATTTGAAGATCCAATTCTGCTTTGCACTGAGAATATAACGTTCTGAACACTTCAATTAGGACATCTTCTAGGATTACAGGTCCTAAAATTAATACACATATTAAAGATAAGAATTAACATTACAAATCATGATTAACTATAAACTGGCACAATTAAAGTATGCTTTAAAACAAGTATTTTGAAAAAATACTGTTTTTTTCATAAGTGAAACTAAACTTCACATCTTGAGAAGCTAACACAAAATAGTAAATAACTGAACAAATGTTTATTTAGAAATTACAGAATCAGAAAAATTGGTTTTGCCAGTTAAAAGCTCTTTCAGCTTGAACAATTTCAACTCCTTTGAATTTTAACTTCTTCATGTAGAATGAGGATAATAAGAATAAACTTATAGGACAATCAGTATTAAGGGTTAGGAAAAATTTTGTAAGATAGGTAGCATAGTTTCCAGAATATAATGGGTATTCAATTAATGTAACTTATATTACTATTATTAATTTAAATAATACAAAAATTCACAAGGCTAACCTTTATTGCTGTAAGAGATACCAATCTTAAAAAACTCTCTGAACTTCATCTATTATCACATAATAGTTAAGATAAACTCTCAAAGCCATTGGTACAACTCAAGTTATCTTTATACTTAAATTTTTTCATTTTTAAGAGTTGGTAGGAGAACTCATGCATATTTGCTAAAATACCTATCTATAATTTAATAAAATCACATCTTATTATTATTTCATTTTATTTTGCCCAGGTTTTTCTTAATTTCTGTACCAGCTGACATAACTGTCTTCCCAATAGATCAAATATATAAGAAATACACAATGAAGAAAGGGAAAACACAAAAAAACAGGATGTGGGGAAGAAAGTTGAGGGATATGACTAAAATATTTTTGCTTAAGTCCTTGAATTCTGGAAACTATAAGATAATCATGACAGATCATCAATGTTTTGATTTCAGTAACTTAGCCAGGATTGAAGAGCTTAGATAGCATCTTTAAAGTGACTCTGCTATCTACATAGTATAGGGTAGACATATGATAACCCATCAGTTGAATGTATATCTGTATCTTTTTTTTTCCCATTTATTTTTATTAGTTGGAGGCTAATTACTTTACAATATTGTAGTGGTTCAGATCACCAGCCCAGGTTGGATGTATATCTGTATCTTAATGTTCTAGAGCAGTGGTCGCCAATCTTTTTGGCACCAGGGACTAGTTTTGTGGAAGACAATTTTTCCACAGATGGTTGCGGGGAAGGGGGGATGGTTTTGGGATGACTCGAGTGCATTAAGTTTACTGTGTACTTTATTTCTATTATGATTACATCAGCTCCACCTCAGACCATTTGGCATTAGATTCTAGAGGCTGGGGACCTCTGTTCCAGAGTGAATTTTAAGCAAGGAATTATTGAGAACCTATATTTATAGGTCATCTCAAAATACAAAAATTTTTCTAAGTATTACTTTGTCTTATTTTTATTATGCAGCAATACAAACCAACCACATGTGGTCTTATGCCTTAGATAGCATATATTACCTAGCTCAGGTTTGTCCAGTAAACTGATTAAAATTCGAAAAGGTTTTAAATCCTGCATTAAAGTGCTCTCTTCTCCAAATACATTCACTTGTAAGATTCCCACCATTGCCTTCAAAAAAGGAAAAGTATATTAGTCACTTAAGTAAGCAAATTTAAAGGCATTTTTTCTTTAAAAAAAAATTTTTTTTTTTTACATACAACCATATGTAAACAGAGATTTACATCTCCTATTGTTTTTCTGAAGCTCTTTTGCCAAAGCTGGCTTTTTTCCTTGGCTGAGGGGAAAATAATTATATTCATTTGTCTTGAAACAAAGTGCTTACATTGTCTCTAGAAAAGAGGTGGAAAAATTAAAGAAAATTTAGAAAAATAAATTTATGAATTTGATTTCCTAAAAGATAAAATAATTTCTCTTGACAGCCAACATGCCCTAAATTCTGCCTGTTATCATGGTAGTATCGCTATTACACCATTATTTTCCCTTCAATAACTCAAAACTGTATTCTCATAACCTCACTCATTTCAAAATGTTTCAGATTCCACGTATTTCCTCAGTTTATTTGGAGATATCTTGAATAAACATAATTGAAGTAAAAAATAATATGAAATAAACCTATGGATCATTGTAACATTTCCATCATAATAGTAGTTGTACCACATTGAGATTCCTGTTTCAACCCAAATTTCCCTGGAATTTCAGAGTAAGTAACACAGACGCTCACTTAATTTTGGAAGAGTCCCAACTTTTACAGGGGCAGACAGGTGAGAGGCTGCAATTATGTTATAATGAAGTCAGGAAAACAAAGTAAATGAAAAAAAGATCTCAGGACTTACATAGAAGTGAGTCTAGCTTACCATAACTTATTAATTTTACTGTAGTCATTGGCTTGTTACAGTCATTCCTAGGAGATCTGTGAGTCTTATCTCCACCCCTTCAACTGTAAATTAATTCATTGAAGGCAGGACTTTGGCATACAGATTACTTATTGAGTAACTACAGTGGTCATAGGGTAACAACAAAAAAAAGAAAGCTCCATTACCTGAACCAACAATTCTTTTGAAAAGGTAGTAAAATAGTAAGTGGCATGTTCTTCAGGATTACTGTGTCTTGTGCTTCTGGGTCCTATGATAGCACCGTTGTTATCAAAACCTCCATGGAAACAAAGTGTAAAATAAATTAAAACTGAATTCTTAAAACTGTTGTTCACTAAATACCAAAACAACAAATATATCAGAAACATCACTAAACACTTACCAATTAGTAGCCCAATCAATGTCAGCAAGAGAGATCATTTTAGATAGTTTAATAAAGGGAAACCAATTCAATACATAAGTGAGTATCATAGTATACTTTCAGAATTATCTTGTTTTTTTCGAACAGTGAAATAACTGAAGATTCAGAATATTCAAAATAAGTTGTATTGTGTCTTCTCACTCTGGGCAGTAGAGTCATAAAGACAGGCCAACACTGACAAAAAGTACGGGAAGAGCCAAGTGTCCACAGTAACTTACTGCCTGAGTGGGAGAAGGTACCATGTGTGGGACAGGAGTTAAGTCCTGATTCAAGTTTTGGATATTATGTCATAATTCTGATTATGAATTTATTCTTCTTTGTCTACATACTTAATAGTATAACAGCTTCAATTTATAAGGAGAAAAAAAAAATCTTGGCAAGGGAACACGATCCATAGATTAAAATAGCTTTTTCAACTAAGAAGCTTTTGAGATTTCTTCAGATCATACACTAATACTGGTTTTTTTTTGTTTGTTTGTTTGTTTACTGTTGTCTATTTAAGTAAATTTTAGTCTCTTCATTTAGGACATATATAAACTTGATAATACTTATGTATGGAAAATTTCCCTTCATCCTTTTCCCAGATAAGACCACACACATCAAACACCTACCGAGAAGCCAGGCATAAAGTCTTCGGTTCAGGGACATATCCCTCCTCAGGACTACATGCAGCGCTGCTGACAAGATCCGGATCATATCTGGTCGAGTGGCCTGCAACAGTTGGGAATGTGGTCGTACTTAATCACATACAAAAACAAATCACATTTTTTTCCTCTTTAAAAAAAAATAATACCTCACAATACGTTCAGAACTTTAGGGCTTATGAGGTACTTTCATACAACATTATCTCATATGATCTTCCAAACAGAGGAATTATTACTTGTATTTTACAGATTAGAAAACAATAAGAAAAGGTGGGTAACAGTTATTTAGTTGCATAGCTAAAACTATTAACTCAATTATTTTAACCTCCATTTTAAAGTTCTTTATCGTATCCAACAGTAGCAAAATCAGACAGAAAACCAAGAAAATGGAGCAGGATGGGACAGACACAAGAGAAGACTATGTCTTCAGTGGTATCAACACTGACCATACATTCTTTAGAAGTTCACTGTCTTCATCAATTCCAACTTTTTCATTTCTTGTTCTTTTTAAAATTTTTGATCTGTAGTATTTCAAACATACAGAAATGCAGAAAACAATATAATGGGCCCTTTTTGAACCCTTGGACTGCAAGGAGATCCAAACAGTCCATCCTAAAGGAGATCAGTCCTGGGTGTTCATTGGAAGGACTGATATTGAAGCTGAAACTCCAATACTTTGGCCACCTCATGCGAAGAGTTGACTCATTTAAAAAGACCCTGATACTGGGAAAGATTGAGGGCAGGAGGAGAAGGGGATGAGAAAGGATGAGATGGTTGGATAGCATCATCGACTTGATGGACATGGGTTTGGGTGGACTCCGGGAGTTGGTGACGGAAGGGGAGGCCTGGCGTGCTGTGGTTGATGGGGTCACAAAGAGTCGGACACGACTGAGCAACTGAACTGAACTGAACTTTTGAACCCATCACCCAGCTTTAACAAATCTTAATTTTTTTCATCTTATTCCAAGTCTTTTAAAGAGAAATAGTTCACTTTTTTCTTTTGCCTCTTTCCTAATAGCCTTAATTGGATGTTTAAAATATGATTTACTAAAGGAGATCTTGTTTTAGCTGAAAGGGTTAAAGTTAAAAGAGAACAAGAAAGCAGTTAATTAAATTGCTGTCAATTTTAAGAATATCACTAGATAGTCGCTTTAGAATTTTGGAATGTGACCATTACAAGGTAAGGTAAAAATCTATTAGTCTCACAACCACTTTAGAACAAAGGACCAGAGCCCCTCACAGGGCCAAAGCACTTAAATGTCTGGTTAGTGCCCCAGCTGCTTGAGAATGTGCCTCTCCTTAATCAGACTAGGCAACTTTTTACTACACCATGCTTTTTGACAGACATTAGTAGAAAGGGATTGACCCAGTTTACTTATTTTAAAGGAATCTTAGAGAAATAACTGACATGTTAAAGAACACAGATCAAGAGCTGCCAGAATACCGTTACTCATCTGAACACAGATATCTTCTATTAATCTAAAATTCCCAAACGGTGGTCCCCAGACTCCTGGAGATCTCTAAGACCCTTTCAGGAGGTCCACAGATAAAGAAAATATTTATAACACAACACCAAGATGGTACTTGCCTTTTTTATGTGGTAACATTTGCTCTGTTCATGAAATAGTGGGTAAAACTGCTGGCATCTTAGCACAAACAGAAATCGTGCCAGCAGTGGCAGCCACTGTACTTTCAGTCATTGTATTTTTACATTACACGTATTTTCAGTAAAAATAAAAAAAGAAGAAAAGTCAGTTTCACTTAAGAATGCTGCTGATTAAACAGCAAACATTTATTGCATTAAATATTTAACTCAAACACATGTTGTATTCTGCAATAGTCTGTGCAACGACAGGAGTACACAGAAAGCACTCCTGCTGTAAACTAAAGCATCATGGATGTCTCAGGGAAAAGCACTTGTGTGACTATGTGAATTGTGACGTGAACTACCAGCTGTTGTCATTCTACTTTCACCTGAAAGAATGACTGACATGATCTATGATTATTCAGGCTTGGACACTAGGCAGAAACTTTCTCAAAAATAAACAAAGTGAGCCTATTACGTCAAGGAAAACAATATTCATTGTAACAAATAATAAAATCTGAGCTTCCAAGAGAAAATTAGATTTTGGAAAATCTGTATTTGGATTGAAATTATATTGAAGTGAACTGACTTGAAAGCTTCCAATACCTAACAAACTTACTGATGAGATCAGTGGTCATGCTAGTAGATGTGATCATTTATTGCTGTGTTAGCACCTGGTGGTTTAGTCACTAAGTCGTGTCCAACTTTTATGACCCCAAGGACTGTAGCCCGCCAGGCTCCTCTGTCTATAGGATTTTCCAAGCATGAATACTGGAGTGGGTTACCATTTCCTTTTCCAGAGGATCTTCCCAATCCAGGGATCAAACCCGGATCTCCTGCACTGCAGGCAGATTTTTTACCAATTGAGCTACCACGGAAGCCCAAGTGTGAGAACTTGGGAGACACAAAAAGTTCAATAAAACAACACTTTCCAAACAGCCATCTGTGATGTTACAAAAGCATGTATGGTACAAGATCCACTCAAAGTGTAAGTTCAGTGGATTTTAATCAAACAGACTATGAAAAGTTCACTGATATGGTTTTTGACTTCATATTACAACTAGTTTTTTTTAAAAAAACTATAGCTTGTCAAGTTTTGGAAAGCACCAAAGAAGAATATACTATTTTAACAAAAAAGACTATTGAAGTACTCTCCTTTTCCAACTAGTATTTGTATGAGATCAAACTTAATTCAGATACTTTAATAAAAAAAAACACAACAGAGTGAATGCCAAAGTAGGTACCAGCATTCTGCTTTCTGTTAGAACAGACACTAAAGAGATTTACAAAAACATAAACAGTGCTAATGTACTAATTTTTTAATGTGTTATAAGATACTTTAATATCATTTGTGTTCTAATGTGATAACTTTGTTATTATTTTTAAGTGAATTTAAATTTTAAATTTAAATATTTAATATTTAAATAAATATTTTAAGTTTATCAGTTTTAATTTCTAATATGATAAATATAGATAGATCTACCCTATATAAGCAAAAGAATTTTTAGGATTCTCAATATTTTTAAAGAGTGTAATGGGGCCATGAAACCAAAGAATTGCTGACCTATTTAACCTCAGATATATACATTATAGATATTGTCACAAGATCCTGAAAAGTAATAGCAATGTCTTCCAATCTTATTTTGAGAGGAAAAACATCCTTGAGAAAGAAAGAAGTCACTTCTTGGTTACTACTAATATCACCACATATTTCTAACATGGAAAAAAAATTCTGCTACAATCTCAACTAAAGGTGTAACTTCTAGAGATTAGGGTCATGCTAAATCACTTCAGCTGCATCTGACTCTTCACAACCTATGGACCTTAGCCCACCAGGCTTCTCTGTCCATGGAATTCTCCAGGCAAGAGTGCTGGAGTGGGTAGCCTGCCCTCCTCCAGGGGATCTTCCCAACACAGGGATTGATTCCACTTCTCTTACATCTCCTGCACTAGCAAGCAGGTTCTTTACTGCTAGAGCGACCTGGGAACTTTCATTAAAAAAAATAAAAAGAGTCTAACAAACTTGGCAAGTGCTAACACCCCTAACAGCACTCTTTTTGGGATAAGGTAATGAAGGCTCTCTTCAATTACAAGTACAATCGATACTGGTTATGAGTTTATTATAGGCAAGACATGGAAAGGAGGGAAGCGGGGAAGAAAGGTTACTTTGTCATGATCCTTTGATCCTTTTTCTCAGGTAACCTAATAATATGGTATAGTAATGGGGGGAAGAGAATTGGGTCTAGGTAGAGTATGTACTTTTGAAGAAACATAATCAACATAGCTACTGTTTTCAAAATACAAATTATATAGAAGGAAGCCAGGAGAAAATCTTGGCTGGTAGGGTTACAGAAGTGGTAGAGTAACCAAGTTCTGAGTGAACTTTTTGTTGGAAAAAGGTTGAGAAATACTAGTCCACTGAAAGTACATGTTCTTTTCAAGTGAACTCTACCATGACTTAATTCTTTAGGTCTTGCTCAATCATCTATCAGTATGCTGAAGGACTAAGATTGCTGAATGTTTGAAAGGGAAGAAAGCAATAGGAATGTTTAGGAGTAAAGGTTAGTAAGTTTTTTCAACAAACGGCCAGATAATAAACATTTTAGGCTTTTGAACCACATGTTTCTTTGTCATATTCTTCTTTGTTTTCTTTTATGAGCATTTTAAAAAGCAAAAAATCATTTTTACCTTGTGAGCAGCTTACCCAACTCTATAGTGGTAAGTTTAGACTATACTGATATGTCCCAGCAGGCATTTCAGTGAAAAGTCAGAGGCAGAACAAAGGCCCCTGGCTTAAGGATGGTAAGTCTTAAAATAGAAACTAGGGGTAGTTTATGTTTTACCCCTATAAAATACTGTTCCTACTACTAGGAGCAGTATAGGCAATAAAATGTAAAATCTTCAATTATTAACAACTCAATTTCAAACTGAATAAAGTAATAAGGAAAAATTTGAGCATGGCCAATCATAATGAAAATGCACTAGTTATCTATTAACCACAGCTCTTACAAAACCCCAAATAATGGTCTTTTCTGCTAATGATGTTTGTGAAACAAACTTACTTCTCCAAGGTATAACTTCTTCATTTCTCATTACATTTGTTAGGCATGTAGCACCACCATTCTGAATAATTACACATTGGTGTTCAAACTCATTCATCAGAGTTTAGAACTCAAAAAGAAATTAGATGATTTCCTCAAAAATGAGGATACTGACTCAATTAAGTTCCAGCTTCATTTATGATTTAAGTGAGCTGTTCTCATCTGTCATGAAAGTACAGGTGACTCATGAACAACAAGGAGGCTAACGGGAACTGACAGCTAATTGAAAAAAATCAAGGATAATTTTGTTGGACCTCCACATCTGCAGCTTCACATCCCTGGATTCGAACAACCATAGACCCTGTAGCACTACAGTACTTACTACTGGACAGAATTTGTGGATAAGGGGACTTGTGAAGTTCAAACACCTGTTCAAGGTTCAACTGTGCTAGAGAATGTCAGAGCAACTAGATATTTAGCTTTCAAATTACAGCCAACTCTGCTAATGGTCTGACACACATCCCCACAATCACCAAACCAAGAATAAATTACATTAAGACAAAAAATAACAGCTGGGCAGAAGGTCTCAAGAGTCTTGGCTCACTCACAGCTAGCAATGAATACAGTACCTCTTGCTTTTGATAGGTTAGAACTTTTTTTTAAGGTATGAAATAATCTATTTCACTTGCCATATTTTTACCCAAATCAATAAATGTTATTTCCCCCCAAATTTCAGAAATTCTATTCCTTAAAAAGGAAATGTTTTCTATGTACTTGCTGGTTGATAAAACAAAAGAATCCAACTCAAATATAATTTTAAAAATAACTACAGATCAGGAATCTATGAATTTCCAAAGAATGCCTTATATTGAAACTGGCAGTAATGTTTTACCTGACTCATGTGGAATGGAAAACAGAAGAGTATGAGGTCCAGTGTGCTTCTCTGTACAAGTACACTTGAATCCTGCACCGAAGTACTTACTGCTTCTACCTAAAATAAGAGAGCCTTTAGTATTTACTGTGCATTACCTTGGGAAATAGTTACCATGAAAATGTAACTTCAATTTTCCTTAAAAAATAAAAGTACGTTTTCAAAGTTGTTTTCTTTTTTTTTTAACCACTAATTATACATACTGACATTGCTCTGGATAGGTAGACATATTATAATAGCTCAAAATTAAGAATAACTAAAGAGTATACAGCCAAAAAGTTCTCTCCCATCTCTGTTTTCAATTACCCAGTTTTCTTTGTG